>NC_138778.1:163869905-164469905 GCF_965119305.1 Pelophylax lessonae | reverse complement strand
AAAACATAGACAAGTTGCATCCCTTTATAATGTGACATAGATGTTTATTAATTTTAACTACTGTATCTTCTACTTTTAGGATCTCACCACGCAGTGAAAGTTCACCATGTAACTAGCCCTACTCATCATCAACATCATCAAAGTCATCATCAACATCATAATCACCATAATGTATGCTAATGTATTTCTGGAGAACTCTGTGGATAATTGTATTATCCTATCTTTAGAAGGTATTTTGGTGTCTTCCTCTGTCTTCTTATGTGGCCTTCGAAATTTGTTTCACCTATGCAAAACTTGGCATGAGACATGAACTAGATCCCCCAAGATACCCAGTAGATACAACTGAAATTATGCAAGGTTTAGGATAAGTTAGATATGTGATCATTTTTGTAGGTTAGTGGTAGGTAAACAATTCAAGTTTATCTAAGTTGTAAGTTAATTTCAAGATGTTGACCCACAAGTTACAAACACTATGGAGTTCTGGCCTTTGGACACTTTATAAAGATCTAGAATGAGAGAAGATATTTCAGTGTACCCAACATTTTTTTAGGGATTGCATAATCCTAGGGCATAATATATGACTTTCCATTCACTTTTTTCTTGGAGCACGTTTAATACTTTTAGGGCCCATGTACTCTATCTTGTTACAATAATGCATTTTAACAAACAGATGTTGTATCAACACGTAGTGCAATGTGTTTCAGTGCCATTTATTGTGTAACAGCATTGAATGGCACCCCATTCTCCCACCTGAACAGAATGCATCTATGCTATAGCATGATGCAGTACACCACACGGTACAATATGGGTGCGTTGGAGAAAACTATAGAGGTCAGGAATTCTTACCTGCTTTGGGGCCCATTCAGAACAAATATTCTGTGGTAATGGAGTGCACCAAATGCCCTAAAAGTGAGTTGTGGTTTATGCAGCAACAGGCCCTTATGGTATTGTACATACAGTTGCAAGGAAATTGGCTTCACTCAAAAAAAGTGAGCTGCACCATAATCAGTCATTTTGATTTACAATGATCATATGCAAAATTAGTTAGGATATGAACCAGTCTGATCAGTAATGAAATGTGCCTATAGTATGTGAAAGCATACATAAAACACATGCTTAATTCAAGTGGAACTCTAGTTTTCTGTTGTGACTTTAGGGAGTTTTCTTAACATAATCCTGTGCAGATTTTATTATAGAGTTGTGAATTTAGGCAGTTTTCATAACATAATCCTGTTCAGATTTTATTATAGAGTTGTAGTATTGGTTTTATAATCATATGTTATAAACCTAATTGTATTGTCCACCACTGTACATATTAATGGAATATTAGCATGCAAAATGCATATTTTATTGTGGCGGACATACTAAGGCCTTGATTCTGGTTATTTAGAATGTGTGAGGATTATTTTGTATTATTATATTTGACTACATATATATATATATATATATATACAGTATATGTACTCGTGTTGTACTACTGCAGTAATCTGGGTGAATTTTGATCATCGTTATCTTGTCCTTTTCACTCACTAAATTTTCAATAAACAATTCCTATCTTGTTCATGCAATCAGTTGTGTTTGTGTTGTTAATGATGCACACATTTTTTTTTTCTGCCAAACTAAAAAAATGTAAAAACAAAAAATGTCTAAATAAGCTTTTATATATATGTAAATAAATAAGTGTCCACAAGGCACTAATGGGCCAGTACCTAGGATAGCAAGACTGGAGGAGGCAGCGAATAGATTGAGAATTGCTTGTCCATCCAGACATTTGTGGCTTATTGAGCAAGTAGGCTGTAGGGGAAAGGGGATGATGGGAGGAGTTCAAGCCTTTATAGTTATGAAAGTATATAAATCAGACCATATGCTACCTCCTTAGCTGATACTAGAGGAAGTTTTTATTAAATAACACCATGACAGAAGGTCACTTATAAAAGGGCATGACCATTAAGGTGTGCCCAGAACAGCTTGATATCTAGCTATGGACCTGCAAAAAATACGATCTACCTAAACCAGAATGGATTATTAAAAATCACTATTTGAAGTGTGAACAATAAACATGGTTAAAAAGGGTAATATTAGTCAAGGTGATAAAAAAATACTTTCTAGGAATATTTCACATACAGTATATACAAAGCAAATCAGCTAAATACGTTTTTAAAAAAAGTACATTTAAGCCCCTAATAATTTATTGAATCATTAGTCATGTTATGCTCTGGACTGCAGAGTTTAAGGGCTCTTCTTTGGATATCCACACAGTATGATGTGGACATTTATCACTGACTGTCCAGTTGCAGAGTTCCCTCAGGCTCTAGAAGACTGCAGTAGCATACTGATGTCAGGGTAAGAGGCAGCAACAAAATTGCTAATGGCTATCCCAAACTATAGTAGTTATAATAGTATCCAATAAACAGTTTGATTTTCATGTGGTTTTGAATTGTTCCACCCAATTAAAGTATAGATTTAGATGAACATTACAGCTACAATTATTATTATTTGGAAGTAACTCCAAAAAAGATTTATGTTTCAAATTATAGTTCCCCTATGGCCTCTTTCACACGGCCGCTCCGCTTTTTTGCTCCACTGCCGGACTTTTTTTTTTTTCACGGAGCTCTGTATGTCTGCATATCATCCCATCCATTTGCGGATGATATACGGACATAATGTAAGTCTATGGGCATTGCCGATGTCAGCGGATGACATCCGATTTTGCTTCCTTTCCATTTTTTGAACGGAGGAAAAATAGGGTTCGGTTCCATTCAGTTCAACCAATAAAAACAAAAAGTAAAATCCCATATACATAATCCTTTACCCACAGTTGATCCAGAAGAAGGTGAAAAACCCCAGCAAAGCATGATCCAATTTGCTACAGCAGGGGAAAAAATTCCTTCCTGATCCCCCCAAAAGGCAATCTGATATTCCCTGGATCAACTTTGCCTATAAATGTTAGTACCCAGTTATATTATGTACATTTAGGAAAGAATCCAGGCCTTTTTGAAGCAATCTACTGAGCTGGCCAAAACCACCCCTGGAAGGATTCTTCTTCACAGCTCTTAATGTGAAGAAACCTTTCCATATTTGCAGACAAATTCTCTTTTCCTCTAGACGTGAAGAGTGTCCCCTTGTCCTCTGTGATGACCTTAAAGTAAATAACTCAACACCAAGTTTACTATATGGACCCCTCGTGTATTGTAAATGTTGATCATATCCCCCTTAATCTCCTCTTCTCAAGAGAGAATACATTTAGATCCTCTATTCTTTCCCCGCAGCTGAGTTCCTCCATGCCTCTCAGTTTGGTTGCTCTTCTCTGCACTTTCTCCACTTCCCTGATATCCTTTTTGAGAACTGGTGTCCAAAACTGAACTGCATTTTTCAGATGAGGTCTTGCTAATGATTTGTACAGGGGAAAAATTATATCTCTCTCTCTGGAGTCCATACCTCTCTTAATGTAGCTGTACTCCCCCTGGTATGCATGATGCATACATATTCTTAGCCCTCAAGTGCATAACTTTACATTTATCAACATTAAACCTCATTTGCCATATATTTTCCTAATTGTTAAGCCAATGATCTGAAAGAATATTGGTTTGGAGCTCTGACCTCACTAGGCTGCATGCCTGCTCAAAGATCTTCAGCTACTGAAGGCAAAAGATAAGCTTGACAGCCGTGTTATTAGGAATGTCAAAGAATGTCTGCAATAGCTGGTCAAGCATTTTTCTCAGGGCAGATTGACTCTAAAGTTATGAGACAATCAAGGAAGTTGCATCTGCTCACCAATCCTTTTGAAAATACTAGCCGTCTGAGGTTCTGTTGATGCATTGGCTTCAATGCTGCCTAAGTTAGGCAGACCATCGATCATACACTGCTGGCAACAAAAGTGAGTACACCCCTAAGTGAACATGTGCAAATTGGGCCCAAAGTGTCAATATTTTGTGTGGACACCATTATTTTCCAGCACTGCCTTAACCCTCTTGGGCATGGAGTTCACCAGAGCTTCACAGGTTGCCACTGGAGTCCTCCTTCACTTCTGCATGACGACATCACGGAGCTGGTGGATGTTAGAGACCTTGCACTCCTCCACCTTCATTTGAGGATGCCCCACAGATGCTCAATAAGAGTTTAGGTCTGGAGACATGCTTGGCCAGTCCATCACCTTTACCCTCAGCTTCTTTAGCAAGGCAGTGGTCATCTTGGAGGTGTGTTTGGGGTCGTTATCACGTTGGAATACTTCCCTGCGGCCCAGTCTTCGAAGGGATGGGATCATGCTCTGCTTCATGTCACAGTACATGTTGGCATTCATGGTTCCCTCAATGAACTGTAGCTTCGCAGTGCCGGCAGCACTCATTCAGCCCCACACCATGACACTCCCACCCCCATGCTTGACTGTAGGCATAACACACTTGTCTTTGTACTTCTCACCTGATTGCCGCCTGACACCTTGACACCATCTGAACCAAATAAGTTTATCTTGGTCTCATCAGACCACAGGACATGGTTCCAGTAATCCATTTCCTTAGTCTGATTGTCTTCAGCAAACTGTTTGTGGGCTTTCTTGTGCATCATCTTTAGAAGGGACGACAGCCATGCAGACCAATTTGATGCAGTGTGCAGCGTATGGTCTGAGCACTGACAGGCTGACCTCCCACCCCTTAAACCTCTGCAGCAATGCTGACAGCACTCATTCGTCTATTTCCCAAAGACAACCTCTCGATATGATTCTGAGCATGTGCACTCAACTTCTTTGGTCGATCATAGCGAGGCCTTTTCTGAGTGGAACCTGTCCTGTTAAACCGCTGTATGAAAAATGTAGGGTTGCGGCACTCAAATAACAGTACGTATTAATGATAGGGACAATCCAGTCTGCTTACCAGATTGAAAATCAAAATGAACCTGTCAGCAAGTAAAGATGGTGTTGAATCTCTCTTTTACAACTTGGCTCAGTCAATTCAACGGAGACAGCAAGATATATGTAAACAAACAAAAAGAGATCTCATGGTGCAGTATGTTCCAAATTTTCAATACTTAAGAACAGGCCCACCACCAAGAACTCTGACGGTGCCATACTATCAAATGATTAAATAGGCCGCTCACCAGAAATGTATAAATTCAGGTGATGTATTCAAAAGAGGACCGTCACCAGGATCCCTTTAAGATCACCAAGCAATGATAGTCAAACAGGCTGCTTACCAGACTCTAATGGAAAGTACACAATTGTACGCAGGTTGTAACTCCTCTCCACATCCGATAGCAGACACACTGCAAAAATCAGGTCTCAAAAACGTAAAATAAACTCAAAACAAAAAAAAGATACACATAGTGTGGTATGTTTGGACACCAGGATAGCATCTACTGAGGAACTACCACCAAGATCCCTGTGGGCTACAAGTAACCACTTGTGGATGTAAATGAATGGGCTGCTTACAAGAAACACTTAATGTGATGACATGAATACAGGTTACAGGGATCCAGGTAGATTCTTCATGGTAAAGGGGATCTCATATGAAGGAGGATCCAATATCCGGATAAGCCGATCCACCAGAGGGGTTAACCACCAATGAATTTCAATACCCAAAAAGAGGAAAGAGGCTCATGGTGCAGTACATATAAACAAACTCACATTTATTTTAGTCAATTACATGTAAGACTGATAAAAACTGCACAGACGAAAACCACGGTGCAAGATCAAATAATGTGTCCCAGAATCTGCAGGAGGGTCACCTGATGCATTTTGGCCAATCAGCCGTCATCTGAGGTACCCTCCTACAGCATAGACACGCATTAAATAAGGCCAGCAATCAGGGACGTATTACACGTATCCATCAGCTGTTAAAATCATCCTCCCTTTGTGGTCACTCCAAATAGCTGCAGGGCGGAGACGTAGATTGCATGTATGAGGGGCGGGGGCCTTGACCACAACCGCCAATCTTGTCACCAGAAGAGGAGAAAGTGCACACCTCGAGCCAGAACCCATGGTCAAACCTCCTACTTCACTCTGGAAGGGTACAACCGGGCCAATGAGTGCATATAAATGTATGGTGGCTACAAGAAATAACGCTACCCCTCAAAGGCTATGCTGTGCATATTTCTAAATCGGATTCATGAATAATGATATGCTTTAAGCACAATAGTAATGAGCCTTTAACACAAAGATCATCAGAAAAGATGACAAGACCACAGAAAGTGGACACTATAATGAAAAATAATTACAATCAATTTAAAAACTAAAAAAGGTAAAAAAATATAGAGATAATACATAAAAGACCCCCTAGTGGTAAAAATGTGAATCACATGGCTTATTAATAGTTCCAATTTTTCATAAGGATATTAATAATTGAAAGTGTAAGGTATAGGACCATCTATAAAGTACATAAATACATTTTACATAAATTCCAGAAGCAAAAAAATTCCAAAAAAAAACTCAAAAATACATCCCTTATCAGCCATTGTTAATGAAACAGTTTATGTCCCAGTCGATGTTCAAACCGTAAGAGCCGGGTGACGTCACTTCCATGTCTACGGCCGTGACCAGAAGTTCTACATTCATACACATCCCACGAGTTGCGGTGGAATTTGTTCCCTTACTCAGATGTAAGTTGCTACTTTTTATTTTAATAAGTGATTTTATATACTGCGCAATGAGCACCCTCTTCTCATTTATCTATATGATGGAATATCCTGCAAATATCTGAGCGTATACCCATGGGGTTAATCCACAACACTTCTGCTGTGTAAAAGAGTCAGAACAGGAGACCAGGATATCTATCCCTCTGAGTGCCTGAGATTGAGAGTTGTCAGGAGACACACTCTGCTCATTACGCCTGTTTATATTTTGGTGAAGGTGAGCGGCCATTTCTTATTAGTTCCCGGGATCCACTGTGAAATTGTACCGCACTGACGATCACCTTAAAGCTGAGTGTACCTGGGGTCACTCATACCACGTCCACGGAATCGTTACTTTTGGGCACATTTGCACCATTTATGAAATAAGACTGTTTTTTAACACAGCACTCCTATATGTTGATATCACTTTTTGATCACGCAATAATTATTTAATATTTATTGTCAATAGTGCACTTTATTACTGCTGATTTGCACTTATTTTTTGCACATGATATTTATCACTATTTTTATATATATCACAGATATATTTATTGTCTACAGTACGAATTTTTGATGTTTATTTATTTATATTTATATTAGCACACAACTTGGTTATTTTTTTTTTTTCAATACTGTGATTCACCAGTTTGTTGGAAGATACATTTAACTACTGGGTCCCCCTTTTTAGTTACTCCTCCCCCTAATGGGACACTCATTATTATCTTAGTTTATGAATTTAGCGCCGATTCATCTTTACTTTCAATGCACAGAGACATCTTTGATGAAAACCTGATCCAAAGTGCTCTGGACCTCAGACTGGGACGAAGAAAATGGCTGTGCACCGGTGCTCCTCATCCAACCTTATGGAGCTTGAGGGGTCCTGCGAAGAAGAATGGGAGAAACTGTCAAAAAATAGGTGTGCCAAGCTTGTAGCATCATACTCAAAAAGACTCGAGGCTGTAATTGGTGCCAAAGATGCTTCAACAAAGTATTGAGCAAAGGCTGTGAATACTTATGTACATGGGTTTTTTTTTTTATAAAGTTGCAACGATTTTCAACAAACTTCTTTCATATTGTCAATATAGAGTATTGTTTGTAGAATTTTGAACAAAATAATGAATTGAATCCATTTTGGAATTAGGCTGAAACATAACAAAATGTTGAAAAAGTGAAGCGCTGTGAACACTTTCCAGATGCACTGTAATAGTATCCAATAAACAGTTTGATTTTCATGTCGTTTTGAAATGGTCCACCCAACTAAAATATAGAATTTGATGAACATTACAGCTGAAAATATTAGTAATTAGAAGTAACTCCAAAAAAGATTTATGTTTCAGATTGTAGTTCCCATATCTGGGTTACAAAGGTTCTTTAATTCCACTATGTACTCATTGGAATTTACTAGGTTTTGAGCTTGAATTCCAACTGAAAGGATGGCATTGGAGGCTTCATACATTACTGATTTTTATGCTAAGGGTTTTATTGTAGTAGCAGTCCTCTCAAAGCAATCCTCTACAACCCTCTCAATTTAGTAATGCATTTACTTTATTAATTTTTAAATTGTTAAGTCTCCTAGGGATCACAGGGAGAACAGGCTGGGCAAGTCAATTCCCACTCCACATTTCTTGCCTTGGACACTAGTGTTTCCTAGGGTATTCCAAAGCATTTCTAGGTCAGTTAGGAGATGTAATACTGGCAACATGTTGTGGACCTGCCATGGTGCCTGATGCCAGTTGCAAGGAAGTAGTGGAACCGCACTCAGGTAGATGAAAGTAAAAGAAATACTTTTTATTCTTCAAATCATATATGGACATACAGTGCAGGGAACAGGTAATCCAAGGTTAAGGTGCCAGTTGTACATATCTGGTCTGGCCTTTTTTATCATAGAATAGGTGCAGATACTGCCTCCTTCCAAGACACCCTTTCTCTTTGCCCCTACCCACCTCCCATTATCACCCCTTTTAGAGAATACAGAACTAATTATCATTTTGTGGTGCTAAGTAATTTGTTAATGATAACTAGAAAAGCAGTAATCCTAATAGATCCCCTGCAGCCAGCAACAAACCCCCCCCCCCAAAAAAAAAAAAAAAAAGATCCCCCAGCAAGCATAAATCCCCCAATAACAATAAATAAACACCCCCAGCAACTATAGATCCCCACGGCAAAATCCCCCCCCCCCCCGCGCACCGATAGATCTATCCCAGCAATAACAGACCCTCACCAGCAATAATAGATCACCGAGCAGCCAGCGTTGAAAAGATCCCTTCCTAAACAGCAGATCTCCCTCTGCAACAATAGAACTCCCCAGCATTATTAGACCCCCCTGCAACAACCCCCCCCCCAGTGATAATAGATTCCCCAGCAGCCAGCATCAATAGTCTCCAGCACTGAATGTGTGTAATGGAAAGGGGTGCTGAAGTGTGCTGAAGGACACTTCAGCACCCCTTTCCATTACATACATTCAGTGCTGGAGACGATGGAACTGCTTTCCCTGTGTTCCTACTGAAAAAAGTTCCTGTGTATGGTACATCTGCCCAGTGGCATCTGTATCTTCAGACATCCTTAGCTTGCAGCATTTATTTTAAATGACCAAAAGCTATAATTCACGGTGCTCTTCAACAGCTGAAATTCTGTGGAGAACATTGCTTCCAATGTTTACAACCAATCCTCGTTCTCATTTTATTAAACTTAGATTATGCCCATGCATTGGATCAGGGGCTTTAAATGGTCAGCTTTAGCATTTCTGGCAGAAATTAAAAACCGTGGGTTCTGATCAATTCTGCTTATTAAGCCTTCTAAAAAAAAAAAAAAGAATGCTAAGCACATTTAGAAACATCTTAAACATGCTTCTTTCACTGCAGTAATTCATGCAAAAGGAGCCCTAAACAAGTATTGAGTGCATACAATAATGTACATGTGCATACTTTTCAGTAAGCCAACATTTCTGTAATAAAAATCCTTTTTTTTATTGGTCTTATGCAATATTCTACTTTTCTAAAATACTGAATTTGTGGTTTTCACTAGCTGTAAGCCATGATCATCAAAATTTGAAGAAAGAAATGCTTGAAATATATCACTCTGTGTGTAACACATCTATATAAATTAAACGAGTTACACTTTTTGAATTGAATTACTAAAATAAATTAACTTTTTGATGATATTCTAATTTTATGAAACGCACCTGTATCTCTTATGGCACTTTTCCACTGCAAGTACCGGCTTGGCTCTACTCGGCCCTGCTTGGCCCGGTTTGCTTTTCCACTGCTGGTACCGCATGGTATAGTGTCGGAATGGTTCGGTATGGTACGGTATAGGGTTGCTTTTCCACTAAAGTAGTACTAAAGTTAAGTGGGTGGGATAACAACGGGGTGGGTGGGATTCTCTGACCAATCAGTGGCTAGTAGTGACTGCATGCAAAGGATTGTGGGATATGGTACCAGTTTGGTACCTGTTGGAACCACAATCGAGTAGGTACTGTTTTTTCAGAGCCGTACCGTACCGTACCGTTCGGTTCCATGCAGTGAAAAAGCAAACCTATACCGTACCGTACCGAACCATTCCGACCCTATACCATGCGGTACCAGCAGTGGAAAAGCACAAAAGCGTGCCGAACCGGTACGGTTCCATGCAGTGGAAAAGCGCCATTAGTGTTCCTTTGGTGCTATTTACCATATCGTAAACGCTAAAGCAGGTTGATGATTTAGGGGCAATGCCCCCACCTTTACCAATGATACTGGGTAAGCTTCATCAGAGAGGTTCTCCTGGGCCCAACTGCACTCTAAATAGGAATCAATAATGGCTGTGCCTATCTGCCTAAACAGTGTCCAAAACACAGGTCCTCAAGTAAGATAATACAGTATGAAAATTTTTGAAACCTTGACTCTTTATTGTATAGAATAGAGAAATGCTTTTATGAAAAAGAAACATCTGCCAGCTGGTAAGTGCACAGGCTACCTAAATAGAGAAAAAAATGAATACTGAATACATTGTTTGGGTAGTACCTGACACTTTAGCAATGTAGTTATATATTTTGATCAAATTGAAAGGAAATCTGATGTATTGTGTCCAGCTTTAGACCAACTGCATAATGTGATTAAACTTTTTATTAGTTTATGATTTCAATACTGCATTTTTGGAGGGTTTTATTTGAGGTGTGTTTAGCCAAGTCAGTCAACTTTTCCTTTATTTTTAGGGTTGAGTGAGCAAACCTTTCTAATAACTTGGACAGCAATATATTAATTATTTTGAAGTTGCTTTACAATTGTTTAATGTTGCCAAGCAGATTACCAAATGTTTAATGTTAAATCATCATGTCAAGCATATAAAGCAGTGGAAAGATGAGCAGTCAAATACTTGTAAACATTAATATTAGTAGTTAATGTTTTGTGGCACTCCCAGTTTTCCATATATAAAGGAGCAGAATGAATGGAGAGCATATTGAGAAGGACATTCACTTAAAAAAGCACACTTTTAGGTCATCCTCTCACATCCATCATCATGAGTTACAGTGGTCACTCCTCTGCTGGATTATACCATGGAAGCTGCCATGTTGGTAGGCATCTGTCTAAGATCCCAAGCCACACATCTCATTATGGAGGATCTTCAATTAGCCATCATGGAGGATCCCACTCTTCTCACCATGCAGCAATTGAATAATCGCTTGGCTACCTACTTAGACAAAGTCCGCTTCCTAGAGCAACAGAATGCCCAGATTGAAAGGAATATCCGGGAGTGGTATGAGAGGAATCAGCCCAGCACTTTACCTGACTACAGCTGCTTCTTCAGAGTCATTCAAGAGCTTCAAGGCCAGGTAAAAAAAATTAACTTGTCTACATACGTGGTGTAATAATTAGGACATTTTTTTGACACAGATTTTTTTTTTTTTTTTTTTTATGAACACTTTTTAAACCCACCCTGACACCTACATCTTTAAAATATAAAAACATATTGTACATATTAGGCATCTAAAGGGATACCAGATCACATATTTTATACAGCACCCAAAATGGGTCTCAGGGCATTTCATTCATACTTTCGGGCACTGTGATGAAGACATGTACTGGATAAAAATCATGATTTTAGGACTGTTTGCGTCAAAGGTATTGAATAAACTAGGACTCAAGATGAACAAATATCTGTACTTGCTGGAATTGTTGTCATCTAAGGAATGGCACGCAGTAATATATTACATTTTGTTTTTAGGTTCAGATATGCTTTAATATAAAAGCCATTTTAGACTGAAAAAATGCTATAAAGAATTTGACAATAGTTTCCCTCAATAGGATTATTGGACTGTGCACAGTAAAACATTAAAGTGATACAAAACACACACTGTTTACTTTACATTATCACTTCTCTTCATCTATGGATGATGGCTCTGTACAATATACAGCAGGTAGTTGGTTCACTCAACGGGACCCTCAGCAGGAGAAGTTTTCCAATTAATGTCAATGATTCAGCGGGGCACAGCCCATCTTTCTTAAGACTTGGCAACAGCTAGGCTACACAATCTCAGACTTTAGCAGAGACACAGACAAGGAGGGAGAACAGCAGGATCGACACATTTTTTGCAGTATACAGAAAATAAATCCTATAGTGACTGTTACGAAAAAATGAAGATATGCTCCATTTTTTCTGCAGCACACTGGATGGCACTGGAGAACACTGCAGTAAAGGGCTGAGCAGAGACCTGAATGGAGTGTACACTTTGTACACTTTCAATAAAGTAAAAAAAAGGTAAACAGTGTCTTGCGTTGTACAACTCAAGGCACCGCTCATCACCATTGCCACACCACAGATATCAGTTGAATGCTATAAGGGAATGTTTTAGCATGTGGCTAGTGTGAATGAACCCTTAAGTCATATTACAGTGCAAGCCATAATAGATATGCAATAAATACCTTAATTAATTCAGAGCAAAGTTCAGTTTAATACACTCCATGAATTTAACCTTTGCAATATACAATTAACACCTATATTTTTCCAGATTTCCTCAACTTCTGTGGAAAATGCCAGGATTGTATTACAAATAGACAATGCTCGTCTAGCAGCAGATGACTTCAGAAACAAGTAAGCCTTTCTATATTTCATGTCTTTCATCATTATTATCATTATCAGCATTAATTGCTTTTGTCTTCCTTTTGTCACCAGGTATGAAATGGAACGCCAGCTGGGAAGCAGTGTTGAGGCTGATGTGAATGGACTTCGTATACTACTGGAAGAACTGAGCAGGGAAATATGTCATCTACAGACACAAGTAGAAAACCTTCAGGAGGAACTGCAGCTAATGAAGATGAACCATAGGGAGGTGGGATGCTTGCTACCCCTTTTTAAAGCTAAATGTGTTGTCACAGAGCAGGTGTAAATAATGTCAAACTAATAATGTTGCTTTATGCTCCTCTGAGGTATGCTGCTGTCCTAGGCCACCTGTGGAAAATTGGCAACTTTGGCAACTTTTTAAATCTTTTATCTTTATTTAATTGTCAATGAACTTAAATGGTCTGAGAAATGTTTCAAACTATTCTCAAAACATTTACCTATTGACATAAGCCCAAAAGCCAAGACAACACAGGTCCTAAAGTACACATTATGGAGATCTGCATATATGCACCCATAACACAACTAGTTTCTAACACTTCTTTTTACAGGAAGTCAACGCTTTGCAAGCTCAATTGGGTGCCAGGGTCAATGTGGAAATGGATGCTGCTCCATCGGCTGATCTGAATAGAACCTTGTTTGAGATCAGAGAGCAGTATGAGAATCTGATGGAACGGAATCTGAGAGAGGTGGAAACTATTTTCCGACAACGGGTAAGTCTTTTTGTAGACTGAAAAAGCTTGTTAAACCTGTTAGAAAAGTAGTGTGATAGCTATCTATTACATTTGGATCATTAGGCACTATTACTTCATGGTTATATTCCAGTAAACAATAAATATTGATGAGAACATGATCGGCTTTATTTCTCAGTTGTATTGAACAATTCCAATGTTCCAGTTACACTGAAGATCGGGACCACTGCTCTCATGCAGAGATCTTCAGAGGTCCACCACACCCCTTGCACAGTCACAACTACTCTGGCCAACTGGCCACGCTCATGCTTCCTGATCAGCGATGTGAGTGTTTATTGGGGCACTGGTGCGACTAGGCTTTAAGGCTGTTGCCTAAGAGCATAAAGGACAAAATGAAGTGGCATAACTTAAAAGATATTAAAACTAAAAGAAAAGTACAAATCAACTTAAGCCTAGCTATTGTATATTTGTAATATGTTTCTTCAAAGATTAGAAATAAACTCTCTTTGACTTTATGTATAAAACGATATGGAAATCAGCCTTCATATATTAAGGGGTACATGACTCTAACAACCGTTCTATTCATATAGACTGAGGAACTGAATCGTGAAGTTGCTTCTGGTTCTGAACGACTCCAGTCTGTACAAACTGAAGTCATTGACTTGAGACGTACCATTCAAACCTTGGAGATCGAACTGCAAAGCCAGCTCAGCTTGGTAAATATTATTGCCAGCCAAATATTAAACGTTGTGTCAATGGCCAGTTGCTGGTAGTTTAAGTCTGTGAGCATCTTCGATTCATTCTGCAAAGACTAACAGTATCTACTGTAATTACCTGTTTTTTTTTTTATACAACCTTTCTCTATATTTTCCCAGAAAACAGCTCTAGAAAACACATTGGCAGAGACAGAAGCCACATTTGGGGCTCAACTTGCCCAATTACAATGTATGATCAACAATGTAGAGTCCCAGCTGGCCCAGATGCGATCTGACCTGGAACGTCAGAATCAGGAATACAAGATCCTGATGGACCAAAAGACTCACCTGGAGATGGAGATCGCCACCTATAAGCGCCTATTGGAAGGTCATGATATCCAGTATGTATTTCACACAGGACAAGCAACTTAATATTCCTTAAAACATGCAGTCCTCAATGTATAGCAACACCTATTCACATTGAATCTTTTAAGAGGAAAGAAATAATTTTTATATCTGAATTTATTCTGAATAATATTCGATCAGCTACCAGAATAGAACAGCTTCATTTTAAGACCAATGGTTAATAACATGTTCCCATTTTGTTTATCAATATATTAGTTAATTCAAGCCATACAGAATGGTCAAAATACCATATATTTCTTCAATAACCTTAACTGTGTGTTTTAAATTTCAGCACTTCAAGTCAACCTTTTCTAGGAGGCAGTCATGGTATGTTAACATATATTGTCTTCTTAAAGTGATTGTAAACATATAGTTTTTTAAAAAAAATAACAAATATGTCATACTGATCTGCACTGTGCAATGATTTTGCACAAAGCAACCCCGGTCCTCCTCTGCCCACTCTCCTGGCTCCTCCCCTGCTGAGTGCCCACTATAGTAAGTGACTTGCTACGAGGGCACTCATGTGGGCTTGTTCCCCAGCCGGCTCTGTGTGTCTATATTGTGTGTGACTAATTATGTGACAATAACAATGATAATTGAAATATGGTAGATTGATATGAAAAACATAGACAAGTTGCATCCCTTTATAATGTGACATAGATGTTTATTAATTTTAACTACTGTATCTTCTACTTTTAGGATCTCACCACACAGTGAAAGTTCACCATGTAACTAGCCCTACTCATCATCAACATCATCAAAGTCATCATCAACGTCATAATCACCATAATGTATGCTAATGTATTTCTGGAGAACTCTGTGGATAATTGTATTATCCTATCTTTATAAAGTCTTTTGGTGTCTTCCTCTGTCTTCTTATGTGGCCTTCGGAATTTGCTTCACCTATGCAAAACTTGGCATGAGACATGAACTAGATCCCCCAAGATACCCAGTAGATACAACTGAAATTATGCAAGGTTTAGGATTAGTTAGATATGTGTTCATCTTTGTAGGTTGGTGGTAAACTATTCAAGTTTATCTAAGTTGTAAGTTAATTTCAAGATGTTGACCAACAAGTTACAAACACTATGGAGTTCTGGCCTTTGAACACTTTATAAAGATCTAGAATGAGAGAAGATATTTCAGTGTACCCAACATTTTTTTAGGGATTGCATAATCCTAGGGCATAATATATGACTTTCCATTCACTTTTTTCTTGGAGCACGTTAAATACTTTTAGGGCCCATGTACTCTATCTTGTTACAATAATGCATTTTAACAAACAGATGTTGTATCAACACGTAGTGCAATGTGTTTCAGTGCCATTTATTGTGTAACAGCATTGAATGGCACCCCATTCTCCCACCTGAACAGAATGCATCTATGCTATAGTATGATGCAGTACACCACACGGTACAATATGGGTGCGTTGGAGAAAACTATAGAGGTCAGGAATTCTTACCTGCTTTGGGGCCCATTCAGAACAAATATTCTGTGGTAATGGAGTGCACCAAATGCCCTAAAAGTGAGTTGTGGTGTATGCATCAACAAGCCCTTATGGTATTGTACATACAGTTGCAAGGAAATTGGCTTCACTCAAAAAAGTGAGCTGCACCATAATCAGTCATTTTGATTTACAATGATCATATGCAAAATTAGTTAGGATATGAACCAGTCTGATCAGTAATGAAATGTGCCTATAGTACGTGAATGCATACATAAAACACATGCTTAAATCAAGTGGAACTCTAGTTTTCTGTTGTGACTTTAGGGAGTTTTATTAACATAATCCTGTGCATATTTTATTATAGAGTTGTAGTATGGGTTTTATAATCATATGTTATAGACCTATTTGTATTGTCCACCACTGTACATAGAACTATTTGTATTGTCCACCACTGTACATATTAATGGAGTATTAGCATGCAAAATACATATTTTATTGTGGTGGACATTCTTGATTCTGGTTATTTAGAATGTGTGAGGATTATTTTGACTATATATATATATATATATATATATATATATTTATATATATAAATATCTTCTCGTGTTGTACTACTGCAGTAATCTGGGTGAATTTTGATCATTGTTATCTTGTCCTTTTCAATCACTAAATTTTCAATAAACAATTCCTTTCTTGTTCATGCAATCAGTTGTGTTTGTGTTGTTAATGATGCACACATTTTTTTTTTTTTTTTGCCAAACTAAAAAAATGTAAAAACAAAAAATGTCTAAATACGCTTTTATATACAGTATATGTAAATAAATGAGTGTCCACAAGGCACTAGTGGGCCAGTGCCTAGGGCAGCAAGACTGGAGGAGGCAGCGCCTAGATTGAGAATTGATTGTCCATCCAGACATTTGTGGCTTAATTGAGCAAGTAGGCTAATGGTTGTTATAAGGTACATGTTTTAGTGAGAGTACCTGCAAAATGTATGCTGATGTGATCGGCCTAATAAGTACAGTAGGGTTTAGTTAAAATATAAAATTTAAAAATAACTATAAAAAAAATAGATAAAAATTAGGAATAAAATGGAGAATAAAATTGTTTCCATCTGCAATTGAAAACCCCCATTAAATTATATAATTTTAAGATAATTGGATGGCTTTTCGGTCCCACCCATGTATATACTGCAATGTTTTGCTGTATATGTTTTTGTTTGTCCCTGTTAGGGGGGCCTAAGGAATTAATGTAACCCAAAAAAAAAAAAAATGTTGTATGACTCTTGGGCTGCCATATGATTGTCATTAATTTGATATGAAGCAGTTTATGAAGCAGTTTATGTCTATATCAATGTTCATACCATGGGGACTCATAGTGCCTAGCTCATATATCCAGCATGTCTCATTTTGTGACACAGCTTTTCGCATGTCAGTGACCCTTCAATTCCTCTCTGTTTTGTCAATATCATAAAACCTGAGCAGGCTGGAGTCTCTAATGTGGTATAATCTAAAATGGTTGGATAGTTCTTTAAAGCCCTTTTTGATATTATTAAGATGTTCCTGACTTCCGGTTCCGGCGCCCATGACGGTGGAGTGACTCTCCCGGCTTCCGCTGCACCCGCCGCTGATCTGCCTGCAAAGCCGCTGCCGGAGCCCACACCGAAGGAAACAAACTTCGCCTCTATCACCCTTCATATCGGGTGAGTCCCATGGACCATTTCTTAGAGCGCCAGCGCTCTAAAATTCACCCCAAGCAAGTCGACCGCTTCAGCTCCTCTCACAGGCTCTGCTATGGCTGTGCAGCACATGCAGCCAGAGAGAAGGGGGTGAGTGCTCCTGTCTCACTCCCACCACACACAGGACCAGCTCAGCCACAGTCTGCCCTGGCTACAGGGGAACTCTCTATTATACCAAAAGATGGCAGAGGCTGTTGCTGCCATCCTGTCACTCACTATTAAAGCCATCATAGAGGCAGCAATAATGCAGGGGCTGACACAAATACAAAAAGACCTGGCCACACAGAAGCAGCAAATACAGGAGGCTGAGCAGAGAATCTCATCCCTGGAAGAGGAGGCCCTGCTCGATAACAGGGACATAAACCACCACGAGCAGGTGCTCCAAGCTCTCCAGGACAAAATTGAGGATCTGGAGAACCACTCCAGGAAAAACAACCTCCAGATTATAGGAGTTCCTGAAGAGGTTCAAGGGCAGCTACTACTGTTGGACGCCCGCCTCTTTCCCTAACCCTTGCTCCATGAGACTCTCTTCTAACTACCAGTTCCTTGGGTATAGATCTGATTATTGCTGGTTCCTATGGCCACCTTGAAGGTAATTTCCTGGAATGTGAAAGGCCATAGATGCCCCAACAAAAGAATGATGGTACTTCCTCACCTCAAACGTTTGGGAGCGGACATCACTCTCCTGCAGGAGACTCATCTTGCAGAGGGCGATTTGCGCTTCCTTGAAAAGTCTTGGGTTGGGATGGCGGTGGGCTCTCCGGCTGTGGGCCGCAAGGCCGGAGTGGCAATTCTGCTGCACAAAAACCTCCCCTGTGAGGTTATTTCAAAGGTACAGGACAATATGGGGCGGAAGGCATCGGTCAAAATACAACTACCGTCTCGCATGCTTCGGATCTCGAATATATACGCCCCCACTCCCTCCTCAGTCGAATTTAACCGTGACACTTCGACATGGCTACTGCAAGACACTACCCCCTTCCACATTGTGGGGGGTGACTTTAATGATGTGATGACAATATTTGAAGACCACAAACACCGCAGAACAAAACGTTGCGACCACACCTCCGGACGGCAGGTTAGAGAGACCCCCTTACACTCTATGACCTCAGCACTGCATCTGGTGGACACGTGGCGACTCTGCCACCCCACCGACAAGGAATTTTCCCTTTTTTCCCCACCACAAGACTTTATGTCAAGGCTGGATTACCTATTTGTCACTCAAGAGTTGATACGCCACATCCAACACACAGATATTCACAACATTGCCATCTCTGATCACTCCCCAGTGTCCCTTACTCTCTCGTTGGACCACTCTGCCACTACCATTAGATCTTGGAGGTTCCCAGGATTCTTGGTAAACAATGATGATTTCCAGCATCATGTCTGCTCATCTTGGGAGGACTATGCTCTCTTGAACCAGGAACACTCCAACGAACCCATCCTCTTTTGGGAAAGGGGCAAGACAGTCCTTCGGGGCAGTATCATAGCCTACCTCTCCTCCTATAGGAAGGCACTCATGTATAACTACTGACTGGCTAGCAATCGTTTACACAAAGCCCAAATGAACCTACTCACCTCTGATGCACCTGACCACACAACCTACTGGCAAGAGGCAGTTTGACCATTGAGGGGAACAACTTGAGACTTCAAAGCGCTCTAGCTACATGGCAACACTTTTCCGCCATTGAAACAAGCCGGGCAAACTCCTCGCCAGACTAATCAGGGGCCCACACTGACCGACTCACATATTGGCACCCAAGGATGGGTCAGGTAAACTACAACACTCCCCAAAAGCAGTGAGCAATATATTGGAACATTATTAAAAAACCCTGTACAGCGAAGACCCAGTCGACTTTGTCAAGTCTCAAACATTCCTGGACAAACTGTCCTTCCCCACGCTCTCTAACTCCCAATTGGCTGATATCAACGCTCCTATCTCCTCAGAGGAAATAGCAATAACCATAAAGCAAATAGCATCTCACAAAGCCCCCGGTCCTGACGAGTATTTGGCAGACTTCTTTAAAACTTTTAAAGACAATATTCTACCCACTCTTACGTCACTTTATAACACCATGTGGCAGGAGGGTACTTACCTCCCTAATGGCTCCCAAGCATACATAAAGCTACTGACAAAAAAAGGTAAAGACCCCACAATGCCGGGTTTCCTTACTTAATAGAGATACAAAAATTTATAGCAGTCTTGGAACATGCCAAAGCCAATCCCTCGACCGACCTGGCTATTGTTATTCTTGATGCCGAAAAGGCCTTCGACAATGTCAACCTTGACTGGATGTTCCTGTCTCTGACTAGGCTGGGCTTCTCAGGCAGAATCATATGTTTTCTGAAAGCGTTATATGCCTCCCCCTCTGCTCGCATCTTGACGTAGATGGGCATGACTGACTCGATCCCCCTTTATAAGGGTAGGCGTCAGGGCTGTCCCCTATCCCCGTTGCTGTTTAATATGGCCATGGAACCACATTCCAGGTATCTATCTACCCTGGCGCCTATTCACGGTGTGAAATTGGGTGCAGAGGAATTACGAACAGCCTTATTTGTGGACGACCTCCTGTTGTTTACATCCCAACCTCACACCGACCTCCCCATAATATGCTCACTGCTGGAAGACTTCCGGTCCTTCACTGGTCTGAAGGTAAATTTCGACAAAAGTAAAGTTCTCCCCCTGACCCAATCTGTACTGAATCATTGGGACCCCTCCCTCCCTTTGCCGCTAGATTCTCACCAAATCACCTATTTGGGTATTAAGATTGGCAGACACCCCTCATCTCTATACCAACTGAATTATGTGCCATTATTTGAAAGGATTATTAGAGAGCTGGAACTGTGGATGACTCTACCCCTGTCGTTCTTCGAAAGATGCCACCTGGTCAAAATGGTCAGCTTCCCACGTATACTGTACCCCATACAAACTCTCCCTATCCTTCTTAAACACAAAGATTTAAGCTTCCTAAACAAAGCCCTCACCAAATTCCTTTGGAACAATAAGAGGTCCTGTATATCCATGACCAAACTGTATCTTACGAGGAACAATGGGGGAACTGGCCTGCCCAACCTCAGGCTTTATAACCTAGCTTGCCTTCTCCATTACGGTATGGATTGGATTACCGAATTTTCGACTTATTCTAACTATTCCATTGAATCTTCTGTGGTATCCCCACTACTGCCCATCTTCAGAATCACTTGCTTATCCAGGACACGCTGATAACCTGGAGCGAGATAAGGAATCGTCTCGGAACACCGGCCAGGATTTCTAAACACCTCCCCTTACACGGCAATCCTATGTTCAGTCAATCCATGGAGTATGCAGCATACCAGCTCTGGGAACAGAAAGGCCTCACCATGGCTCACTCTATCTTCAGGACTAAAGATGCCTCTATAAAGCCTTTCCTGGAGCTAGCCAAGGAATTCCACTTACCCCAATCGCACCAAATCTATTTTCACAAAAACAGTATCATACATTAAATCGTGCTCACCCAGCCTTGCCAAAAGCTTTAGGAAAACCATGCTGGGTGACATGATCCGACGCAAGACTTATTCCATATCTGATCTATATAAACAGCTTCAAGTCCACACAAACAAACTCTCTGTTGAGACCCTCTTTGATAAATGGAATGCTGACTTTCCCCTAGACAACTTGGCTCAGAATATTCTGAAAGGATATCTTAAGTTGAATAATTGTGTGCTAATGGAAACATGGAGGGAAACACAGTTCAAATTGATTCACTGGGTATTTATCCCAGCCCTCTACACCAACAATCCTGCCTTCCCTGCAATCTGTCCCCAGTGTGGCAAGGTCAAACCCTCGCTGGCGCATAGATTCTGGTTCTGTCACCCCATCTCACTCTTTTGGAACCAGGTGGTGGACTTTATACACTTCATTTCTGATATTCATCTGGATAAGTCGCCCCGATTTTTGTTATTTGGGTGCAAAGTTACCCCCATTTCTTCTACTAGGTCAAGCAAGAAACTCAACCAGATTCCTCGATGGATTTATCTTTGCACCTTAGCAGCTAAAAGAGCCATTCTGAAAACTTGGATCTCCAACACTCCTCCTACCGTTTCCATGTTACGAAATGACCTGACAGCACTCCTATACTTGGAAAAAAACTATTTAGAAGTTAGATGGTTCACCTCTACTAGTACATTTTTCAGTAGATGGCGTTCATTCATGAAACAGACTTTCCCTTCTGAGGAACTGAAAGCACTGATGTCGTCCTTCCAATACACGGACTGGTACTTGCAAGCCTCAATAGCCAATACAATAGGAAAACTCCAGGTCTAAGGTGCTTCTCCGCCGTCACTAATTCCAGAAGGAACCCTATAATAGAACTCCACTGTTCTACGTTACCTACTCTCATGGACTTACCTTACCCCCTCCCCCCTCTTACTACTCTGCTTTTTCTGCTTCCCTTGGGTGTCTCCCCCCCCCCCCTTCATTATTTTTCTGTATAGCATGTTTAATAGCCAGTACAGAGTCATCCCTCTGCAAATTGGTTGACGGTCTCTTCCTGTTCCATGCGAGTCTGTCAACCCCCCCCCCCCTTTTTCCATTACTACCCTTCCCAGCGTTATCTAAGGTGATATCTGTAATGGTTGATTGCATTGCTCTTACTCTTATGTTTGAAAACTGTTATGTCACCTACATATGTACCGTCCGATATTTCATTAATAAAAATATTATTTAAAAAAAAAAGAAGTTCCACCACCCTTACTGCCAACTTTCGCGTCGTGCCGCCCACATACTGCTGGCCACACGGACAGGAGAGCAGGTAGGTGACATGTGTACTCTTACAAGTGATACATTTTTTAATCTGATATTGTTTGTGAGTGCCATTAGATTGAAATGTGGTGATCTACCTGCTTCTCTTGTGGCATTGGCTACAAGAGAAAAACCCTTTGTGGTCAAGGAATATTCCCAGTTTTTTGGGGGGATTCGGTACATTGTGTGCTAGCTTATCAATTAACAATTATCAGATTTGGTGATTTTTGGTACACAAACCTTGGTCTATAAAGTAAGATAGTGGTTAATGTGTGTGGTCCCTCAACAGAAATGGCCAGTGTTTGCGTATCACTTTTTCAAAATCTCAGTATTACTTTTTGTAATCTTTGAGAAAAATGACCGTATGGTCTTCTTCCTCCCTAGGTAAGTGTTTTTTGAGGTTCAACTCATGTATGAAATTTTGTGTGTCTATGATGTCCCAAAATCACCAAAATTCCTATCTGGGGCAAATTTAACTCCCAGGTCTAAAACTCTTAATTAACTTTCTGAAAATGTTGCTCCACTCAAATGAAAAATGCCCTGTCCTATTTTTCTTGCTTTCTGTTTGCTGTGGCCTCCCCTTCACGCTCTATATGTCTTCCCACCCCTGCTACTCTTGTTGCCGGGGGGGGGGGGGGGGGGGTACTGCCAATTGTTCCCTCTTCCTCCTCTCCCTCTCCCATAATTTTGTCGAGCCCTTTCTCAGTGTCCACAGGAATGTTGGGGGTTCCCAGGAGATTCTCATAATTTTTCCTGAGAAAATCCCTTCAACAGGTTCAACATAACCATCCGAGTAGTAATCTCCTTCATATGCATGGTCCAATGAGCGATAGCTATTGTAAGTTGGCACATTGTATTATGTATTATACATTGGGGGTCTGTGTTTTATATGTTTGGTTGGTGGTATATGGTTTACCTGTTGGGCCCCTACCTCCCGACGGCTGGGGGTTCTGCTCTTAACCACTTGCCTACCGCCGCACGACTATTTACTGTGGCAGTCAGCCCCGTACAGGCAAAGTGACGTAGTACTACGTCGCTAGCCTGAGAGCCTCTAGGGGTAGAGCGCGCACCGCCGGAGGCGCGATTCCGCCCCCGTTCATTCCCTGACATGTCCGCGCATGTGACCGGCGGCCCTGATGTCCGCTGGTCACTCGCGATCTCCCGGTGGAGAGGGAGAAAGGCAGGCAGCTGATGTAAACAAAGCCGCCTGTCATTCTCCCTGATGTAACTGCAGAGATCATACGATCCTGCTATGTAGGATCGTATGTCTCTGTGGTTACATCACTAGCCACACTCCTTTGCAGTTAGAAGCATGCCCCTAGGGACACATTTAATCCCTGCATCTCTAATAAAGTTAACCGCTTCCCTGCCAGTGTCATTTTTACAGTAACAGTGCATATGTATAGCACTGATTACTGTAGTAATGTCACTGGTACCCCCCAAAACTGTCAAAAATGTCAGTCAAGGGTCCGATCTGTCCGTCAAAATGTCACAGTCAAACATATGTAGTCACGCAAACATATGTAGCAGATAACAAATTGGCCTAAAATGTTAAAAAATTTAGATTTTTACATTTTATTTTTTGGGAATTTCATATAAAAAAATTAGAAAAATATTGTTATTTTTCAAAATTGTTTCTCTTTTTTTGTTTATAGCACAAAAAATAAAAATCGCACAGGTGACCAAATACCACCAAAAAAAAGCTCTGTTTGTGGGAAAAAAAGGACGTCAATTTCATTTGGATACAGCGCTGCACGACCGTGCAATTGTCCGTTAAAGTCACGCAGTGCCGAATCACAAAATAGGGCCTGGTCAGGAAGGGGGTAAAATCTTCCAGGGCTTAAGTGGTTAATATTATCCCTTCTTGATGGGGCAGGGGTAATGTGTGCCAATTTAGTTTAGGGTTCCCATAGTTTTCTTCTCTCTATATAGGGGAAGCCCTGGCCTGCCAAGTGGCATCTGTATCGTCAAACAACCTTAGCTTTCAGCATTCATTTCAAAGGACCAAAAGATGTATTTCAAGGTGCTCTTGGACAGCTAGGTTTTTCAATTTTTTTTTTTTTTTTTTTAGAATAAGCCCTGAAATTCTGTGAAATTCTGTGGAGAACATTTTTTCCACTGTGTACAACCAAACCTTGCTCTCATTCTTAATAAACTTAAATTATGGCCATGCATTGGGACAGGGGCTTTAAATGGCCAACTTTAGCTTTTCTGCCAGAAATTAAAAACTAGGGGTTCTGATCTATTCTGCTTAATAACTTAACTTTAAAGCCTTCTAAAAATAAAAAAGAATACAAAGCACATCTAGAAACATCTTAAACATGCTTCTTTCACTGCTCAGCTGTTAAACAGTGGTCAGCAATTCCCTATTCTTGCTCAGCACAACCTGAAAGCAGATCCTCTGTCCTCTACCTAATTTCTGAACAATTTGCAAGAACTTCCTCTGAGCCACAAGTTCTTGAAAATGGCCTTTTCATACTCCTACCATGTCTGAGTTTTTGCTTATGCAGATGTAATTGCTACCACATTCTTCATTTAGCTCTTTCAGCCGTAGTTCTTAAAGGGTGTTTCTGAAACCGAAGCCTTGGATGTGAGCCATTTAGACTCTATAGCGCAAAGACATCCTTAAGAGTCCTGTCATTCAATATTATGATATATCTCTTAGTGTGCCTTTAGTGCTATTTACCATACCTTAAATGCTAAGGCAGCTTGATGATTTATAGCCAATGCCCCCCAACTTTACTCATGACACTGGGTAAGCTTTATCAGAGAGGTTCTCATGGGCACTCAAAATAGGAATCAATTGACAGCTATGCCTATCTCCCTAAACAGTGTCCACAACACAGGTTCTCAAGTAAGATAATACAGTAAGAAATATTTTGAAACCTTGACTCTTTATTTTATAGAATAGAGAAATGCTATTATGACAAAGAAACAACATTTGCCATTTGGAAAGTGCACAAGCTACCTAAATAGATAAAAACAGAATACTGAATACATTGTTTGGGTAGTACCTCGCACTTTAAGACTGTAGTTATATTTTTCAGACATGCTTGATCAAATTAAAAAGAAATTTGATGTATTGTGTCCAGCTTTAGATCAACTGCATACTGTGATTAAATGTGTCATTAGTTTATGATTACAACATAACATTTTATAGTGTTTTATTTGAGGTGTGTTCAGCCAAGTCTGTCAGCTTTTCCTTTATTGTTATATATTTTTAGGGTGGAGAGAAAAAGTTTCTAATGATCTGGACAGCAATAAATTAATTATTTTGAAGTTGTTTTACAATTGTATAATGTTTCCCAAGCAGATTACAACGTTTAATGTTAAATCATCATGTCAAGCATGTAAAGCAGTGGATAGATGAGCAGTCAGATATTTGTACACATTAAAATTAGTAATTAATGTTTTGAGGCACTCCCAGTCTTCCATATATAAAGGAGCCGAATGAATGGAGAATATATTGTAAAGGACATCCACTTAGAAAAGCTTACTTTTAGGTCATCTCTACCACTCACAACCATCATCATGAGTTTCAGCGGGCACTCCTCTGCTGGATCATACCATGGAAGCTGCCATGTTGGTAGTCATCTGTCAAAGATCCCAAGCCACACGTATGGTGCTCATTATGGAGATTCTTCAATTAGCCATCATGGAGGATTCCACTCTTCTCACCACCATGGGGGTTCTAATCATGGAGGATCCCATAATTTACATCATGGCGGCTGCCATACTTTTCACCATGGAGGCTCCCACAAATTCCATTCCACCGGTTCTCATAGTTCTCATCATAGAGGATCCCATGCTACCCACCATCAAAGTTTCCATAAAGTCCACCATAGCAATCACTATAGAGCTCCCAGTGTACATGGAGGATCAGGAGGCAAAGGAATCTCCATATCCAAGCATGTTCATGGAAGTGCTCACAGCGGCAGCCATGGAAGCATTATTAGTCATCATGCTTTGTTTAGTGTCAATGGAAAGGAAACCATGCAGCAATTGAATGATCGCTTGGCTTCCTACTTAGACAAAGTCCGCTCATTAGAGCAACAGAATGCCCAGCTTGAAAGGAATATCCGGGAGTGGTATGAGAGGAATCAGCCCAGCACTTTACCTGACTACAGCTGCTTCTTCAGAATCATTCAAGAGCTTCAAGGCCAGGTAAATAAATGAACTTGTCTACATACGTGGTGAAATAATTGGGAAATAATTTTCACACAGATTCTTTTTTTTTTTGAACACTAAAACTACACAAATATTGTAGTGATTAAATATTTATGTTTTTTAAACTCACCCTGACACCAACATATTTAAAATATAAAAACAGATTAGGCATATTAGGCATCTAAAGGGAAACCTGATATAATATTTTATACAGCACCCGAAATGGGTCTCAGTGCATTTTGTTCACAGTTTCTGGCACTCTGATGAAGACATGTACTGTACTCAAAAAAAAAATCATGATTTTAGGACTGTATGCATCAAAGGTATTAAAAGAACTAAGACTCTGCATTTCTAAGATGAACAAGTATTTTCTGTACTTGCAGAAACTGCTGTCAGACTAAAAAGTGAAAACTAATCACACATCTAAGGGTTCGTAGACAGTAATATATTACATTTTGTTTTTAGGTTCAGATATGTTTTAAAATAGCAGCCATTTTAGACTGAGAATACTCTATAAAGAATTATACAATAGCGTCCTTCAACGGGATTATTGGACTGTGCACAGTAAAATATTAAAGTGATACTAAACATTGTTCCTTCTCTTTATGTATATTAATGATGGCACTGTACAGTATGCAGCAGGTAGTGGTTCACTAAACGGGACTTACAGCGGGAGAAATTTTCCAATCAATGTCATTAATTCTGTGGGGCACAGCCCGTCTTTCTTATGACTTGGCAACAGCTGATCTACACAATCTCAGGCTGTAGCAGGGACACACACAAGGAGGGAGAACAGCAGGATCAACCAGGTTTTTTGCAGTATACAGAAAACAAATCCCATAGTGACTGTTATGGGAAAATGCAGGCATGCTACATTTTTATGCAGCACACTGGATGGCACTGGAGGTCACTTCAGCACACTGGATGGCACTGGAGGACACTGCAGCACACTGGATGGCACTGGAGGTGTACTGTGCTGTGCAGAGACCTGAATGATGTGTATACTTTGTAGACTTTAAATAAAGTTACGAAAAGGTAAACAGTGCCTTCACCATTGTCACAACACATATACCAGCTGAATGCTTGAAGGGAATGTTTTACCATGTGGCTAGTATATATGCACCCTAAGTCTTATTACAGTGCAAGCTATAATAGATGTGTAGCAAGGTACTTTAATTAATACAGAGCAAAGTTCAGTTTAATACACTCTTTAAAATGATCCTTTGCAATAAAATATTAACAATATTATTTTCCAGATTTCCTCAACTTCTGTGGAAAATGCCAGGATTGTATTACAAATAGACAACGCTCGTCTAGCAGCAGATGATTTCAGAAACAAGTAGGCCTTTCTATATTTCATGTTTTTCATCATTATTATCATTATTACCATTAATTGTCTTTGTCTTCCTTTTGTCACCAGGTATGAAATGGAACGCCAGCTGAGAAGCAGTGTTGAGGCTGATGTAAATGGACTTCGTATACTCCTGGAAGAACTGAGCAGGGAAATATGTCATCTACAGACACAAGTAGAAAACCTTCAGGAGGAGCTGCAGCTAATGAAGAGGAACCATGGGGAGGTGGGATGCCTGCTAACCCTTTTTCGAGCTAAATGTGTTGTTACAGAGCAGGTGTAAATAATGTCAAGATAATAATGTCAAAATCACTTTTGCTTTATGCTGCTTTGAGGTATGCTGCCTTCCTGGCCGATCTGTGGAAAATTGGAAACTTTGACACCTTTTTTTTTTTTTTTTTTTTAAATCTTTTTATCTTTTTTTTACATGTCAATTAACTTAAATTGTCTCAGAAAAGTCTCAAACTATTCTCAAATGCATCTAAAAACCCATTAAATTTGGACATTGACATAGGCCCGGAAATCAAGTCAACACAGATCCTAAAGCACACTTTATGGAGATCTGCAGATACTGTATTTACCAATCACACAACTAGTTTCTAACATTTTTACTTGCAGGAAGTCAATGCTTTGCAAGCTCAGCTGGGTTCTAGGGTCAATGTGGAAGTGGATGCTGCTCCATCAGCTGATCTGAATAGAACCTTGTTTGAGATCAGAGAGCAGTATGAAAATCTAATGGAACGGAACCTGAGAGAGGTGGAAACTATTTTCCGACAACGGGTAAGTCTTTTTGTAGACTGTAAAAATAACAATAAACCTGAAAAATTGTGTGATAGCTATCTATTCATTTCTTTATATTCTAATAAACAATAAATATTGATGAGAACATGATTGGGTTTAATGCTCAGTTGCACTGTACCATCTCAATCTTCCAGTTACACTTAATATCAGGACCACTGCTCTGATACAGAGATCTTCAGAGGTTTGCCATACCCCTTGCACAGTCATAACTACTCTGGCCAGACGGCCACGCCCAAGCTTCCTGATCAGGGATGTGAGTGTTTATTGGAGCACTGATGCAACTGGGATTCAAGGCTGTTCTTTAAGGACACAAAGGACAAAATGTGGCATAACTTGATAAGATATTAAAACTAATAGAAAAGTACAAATCAACTTAAGTCTAGCTACTGTATATTAAAAATTAGTAAATTAACCTTCTTTGACTTTATAAACTTTTAAACTTTTAAACTTATAAACTTTTACAAACTTTCTATTCATATAGACTGAGGAACTGAATCGTGAAGTTGCTTCTGGTTCTGAACAACTCCAGTCTGTACAAACTGAAGTCATTGACTTGAGACGTACCATCCAAACATTGGATATCGAACTGCAAAGCCAGCTCAGCTTGGTAAGTATTATTGCCAGCAAATTAAGAAAGTTTGTATCAATGGCCAGTTGCTGGTAGTTTAAGTCTGTGAGCATCTTCAGTTCATTCTGCAAAGACTAACAGTATGTACTGTAATTACTATTTTTTTTGTATACAATCTTTCTCTATATTTTCCCAGAAATCAGCTCTAGAAAACACCTTGGCAGAGACAGAAGCCACATTTGGAGCTCAACTCGCCCAGTTACAATGTTTGATCAACAATGTAGAGTCCCAACTGGCCCAGTTGCGATCTGACCTGGAACGTCAGAATCAGGAATACAAGATCCTGATGGACCAAAAGACTCACCTGGAGATGGAGATCGCCACCTATAAGCGCCTATTGGAGGGTCATGATATCCAGTATGTATTTCACACAGGACAAGGAACTTAATATTCCTTAAAACATGCAGGCCTCAATTTTATAGCAACACCTATTTACATGATTCTTTTAGGAGGAAAGAAATAATGTTTATATCTGAATTAAATTGCTATAATATTCAATCAGCTACCAGAATAGAAAAATACAATTTGGAGAACAGCTTCATTTTAAAACCAGATAATTAATCAAATGTTCATATTTTGTTTATCAAAATATTATTTAAATCAAGACATACAGAATAGTCAGAATACCATATATTAATTCATAAATCTTTACTGTGTTTTTTAAATTTCAGCACTTCAAGTCAAGGTTTTCTAGGAGGCAGTCAAGGTATGTAAACATATATTGTCCTAAAGTGATTGCAAACCTATAATTTTTTTTTTTTTTTAATACCAAACATGTCATATTTATCCGCTCTGTGCAATGGTTTGTGTGTCCATAGACACGTAGAGTGTGGCTTGTCCCCACCGTCGATCGCTGCTCGCGGATTGTGATTGACAACAGCAGGAGTCAATGGCTCTTGTTGCTGTGTCTGAATCCATGAGGGAGAGAGCCGAAAGGCCCACTGCTCTCATGCACAGGGCTGGTATAAGTATAAGGGAGGGCTTGGGGCTGCACAGAGAAGGTTTTTTTTTACCTTAATGCAGAAAATGGCCAAAAAAAAAAACAAAAAAACGTTTAGGCTTTAAAAACACTTTAAATAGCAGAGCATGAACTGTTAGAAATTTGTTTAAGAATGTAAAATATGGGAAACATTTTAACTATTACTTGGAAATTAGTGGCGTTTAGGACCCCATTGCAGATCCTTTAAAGATCCACCCCATCTATATGATCTCCATCTTAATGACATTCATTTACTGATACCCAATACCAATCACTTTAAGCAGCTATCATAAACATTTATTTTAGCCAAATATATTTACAAAATGCTATCTGAAATGTAGCCAGATATTTCTAGGCCCTTTTTGCTAATGAGTTCCAGGGCAGTCACATTGTTTACTGTAAATTTTGATATGTCCCTGTATATGGGACAAACAGCATGCAAAGTGGCAATATTATGAATGATTAGACAGCAACCTGCTTCCCTTCTTACAACAGCAAGGTATATGGGGCAATCTCTGCTAAATTAGGGTGTAAAACTCCCATCATTTTATATAAAAGCAATTGTAATATGTATCATATTATTGTTCATAAAAACTACAAAAGTCCAAAAATCCACAGGAAGGAATAGTGAAGGAATAGTGTATCAAGAGAGCACTAGGTGGGCAGCTCCTCCCAGAGACAGGAAAGGATCTCTTTAAGACAACAAAAACACACAGGGGGTGCCTCTAAGTGCAATATTTATAAAAACTTTAATGGAGCAGCCAAACACTCAAATGCTCCATAAGAATGTGCATATCCAGTAGTATCAACAGCTATGAAAATGTGGAATAGTCAGAAACTGATTCTCTCTGTAGACAGTTGTATGCATTCACGATACTGCAAAACATAAAGGACTAACTACTTTTTTAAATACATATTTGAGAGTTTGTTTTCTCGACTTTTAAACTAAATAAATACATTTCAGGTCTTGGGGTACCCCTGCTAAAATCAATATATCTACAACTCATGGTTCATAAACAGGTTTCTAAACTTGACTAATTATGTAACAATAACAATGATATTGGAATATGGAGGATTGATATGAGAAACATAGACAATTTGCATCCCTTTATAATGTGACATAGATCTTTATTAATTTTACCTATTGTATCATTCATTTTCAGGATCTCACCACACAGTGAAAGTTCACCATGTGACTATCCCCACTCATCATCAACATCATCAAAGTCATCATCAACATCATAATCACCATAATGTATGCTAATGTGATTATGACTCTTCTGGAGAACCCTATGGATAATAGTATTATCTTATCTCTAGAAAGTCTTTTGGTGTCTTCCTCTGTCTTCTTCTTATGTAGCCTTCAAAATCTGCTTCACCTAGGCAAAACTTTGGGATGAGACATGAACTAGATCCACCAAGATACGCAGTAGACACAACTGAAATTATGCAAGGTTTAGGATTAGGTAGATATGTGTTCATCTTTAGAGGTTGGTGGTAAACTATTCAAGTTTACCTAAGTTGTAAGTTAATGTTAAGATGTTGATTCACGTGTTAAAAATGTTATGGAGGTCTGGCCTTTGGACACCTTTTAAAGATCCAAAATGAAAGAAGATTTTTCAGTGTACCCAACATTTTTTTAGAGATTACATTATGCTAAAGCATAAAATTTTACTTTCCATTCACTTTTTTCTTGGGGCACTTTTAATACTGCTCGGGCCCATTCTCTCCATCTTGTTACAATAATGCATTTTAACACACAGATGTTGTGCCAACACATAGTACAATCTGTTGCATAGACATTTATTGTGCAGCAGCAATGAATGGCACCCCAACGCATGAACAGAATACATCTATGCTATAGCATGAGGCAGTATACCACATGGTACGATATGGGTTACGTCATGCCTTGGAGAAAACTCTGGAGCACAAGCATTTTTAACTGCTTTTGGGCCCATTTAGAACAAATAACCTGTGGTAATGGAGTGCACCACAATGCTCTAAAAGTGAGTTGAGGTGTATTTGTTACTGAAACACTTTCAAGCGTAAACAGGCCCTTATGGTATATACAGTATATACAGTTGCAAGGAAGTTTGCTTAACTCAAATGTGAGCTGCACCATAATCAGTCATTTTGATTTACAATGATCATATGCAAATTGTGTTAGAATATGAACCAGTCTCATCAGTATAGGATAGAATATGAATTTATGCTGAATATTCCTTCAGAATGTAGTTTCCTAAAAAGACCAAAAAACAGCACCTTGAAATTTGCCCATAGTATGTGAATGCATATATAAAACACATTATAAATTCAAGTGGAACTCTAGTTTTCTGTTGTGACTTTAGGGAGTTTTATTAACATAATCCTGGGCAGGTTTTAATAAAGTGTTGTAGTATCAGTTTTATAATCATATGTTATGAAACTATTTGTATTATCTACCACTGTACATAATAAAGGAATAATTGCATGCAAGAATGCAGATTTTTATTGTAGTGGACATACTAAGCCCTAGATTCTGGTTATTTAGAATGTGTTAGGAATATTGTGACTATATATACATATACTGGTGTTGTACTACTGCAGTAATCTGGGCGAATTTTGATCATCATTCTCTTGTCCTTTTCACTTACTAAATTGTCAATAAAACAACTCCTATCTTCATGCAATCAGCTGTGTTTGTGTTGTTATTGATGCACAGGTTTTTTTTTTTTTTTTGCCACGCTAAAATAATTAAAAAACAAAAAATGTCTAAAGAGGCTTTCATAGAAGTGCCCACAAGGCACTCGTGGGCCAGTGCCTAGGACAGCAAGACTGGATAGGGACAGCGCCTAGACTCAGCATTGATTACCCAACTGAACATTTGTGGCTTAATTGAGCCAGTAGGCTATAAGAGAAAGAGGGTGTAGGGGATGCTGAGAGGAGTGCAAGACTCTTTATAGTTGAGGAAGCATATAAATCAGACCATATGCTACCTTCTTAGCCCATACTAGTGGTAGTTTCTATTAAATAACACCATGACATAAAGGTCAGTTATAAAAGAGCATTACCATTCAGGTGTGTCCAGAACAGCTTGACATCTAGCTATGGAGCTGACAAAAATACGATCCAACTAAACCAGTATGAATTATTGAAAATCACTACAGTATGTGAAAAATAAATTTGGTTAAAAAGTGTAATATCTATCTAGTCAAAGTGATCAAAAAAATACTTAAAGATTTTCTGAGAATATTTCACATACAGTGTATCCAAAGCAAATCAGCCAATTATATTTAAAAAAAAAAAAAGTAAATTTAGGCCCCTAATAATTTCCTGAATTAGTGGTCATGTTATGCTCTGGACTGCAGAGTGGAAGGGCTCTTCTTTGGGTATCCACGTTGTTACCTGTATGATGTGGACACTTCCCATTGACTGTCCAGTGGCAGAGTTCCATCAGGCTCTAGAAGACTGCAGTAGCATACTGAGGGTAGTAGGCAGTAACAAAACTGCTAATGGCGATCCCAAACTACGTTATTTATCAGCGTATAACACGCACAGCCGTATAACGCACACCTTTATTTTCTGAGGGAAGTTTCAGGAAAAAAACTTACATTTTAAATAAAGAACTTTGAAGCAAAATAAGGGTCAGTGCCCATCCTCACCAGTGCCCATCCTCACCAGTGCCCATCTGCAGTCTCCCCATTGCCCATCACTGCAGCCTGATCTGTACCCATATGCAGCCTCACCATTTCCCATGACTGCAGCCTGATCTGTGCCCATATGCAGCCGCACCATTACCCATCACTGCAGCCGGATCTGTGCCCATATGCAGCTTCACCATTGCCCATAATTTCAGCCTTTTATGTACCCAACTATAGCCTTGTCATTGCCCACCATTGCAGCCTGATCTGTGCCCATATGCAGCCTCGCCATTGCCCATCATTGCAGCCTAATCTGTTCCCATATACAGCCTGATCTGTTCCCATATGAAGCCTGATCTGTGCCCATATGCAGCCTGATCTGTGCCCATATGCAGTCTCACCATTGCTCATATGCAGCCTGATCTGTGCCCATATGCAGCCCGATCTGTGCCCATATGCAGCCCCACCATTGGCCATTATTGCAGCCTGTTCTGTGCCGAATTACACAGGGGGATCTCCTGTTTACTCTGCATTTGCAGTCACACACAGTCCCGCCTCCTTGGCCGGCTGTGAGTGGCGAGTAAACAGGAGATCCCGGCTCTGTGTAATGCGGCGGCGCTCGCTCCCCTCTGAGGCAGCCAGGTACAATATTGCCATCTAACACGCACACATGATTTGCCCTCTATTTTCAGGGGGAAAGGTGCGTGTTATACGCCGATAAATATGGTAATTATAATAGCTTCCAATAAAAAAGTTTGATTTTCATGTGGTTTAAAATGGTCCACCCAACTAAAGTATAGATTTAGAAGAACATTGCAGCTGAAATTATTAGTAATTGGAAGTAACTACAAAAAAGATCTATGTTTCAGATTATAGTTCCCATATCTGGGATAAAAAGGTTCTTCCATTCCACTATGTTTCCATTGGGATTGACCAGGTTTTATGCTTTGATGCCAACTGAAAGGATGGCATTGGGGGCTTCATACATTACTGATTTTTATGCTAAGGGTTTCATTGTAGTGACAGGGGTCTCTACAATCTTCTCAATTAGGTAATACATTTACTTTATTAATTTTTATAATGTTAAAGTGTTTCTAAACCCACAACAGTAAAATCAGTCAGTATATGCAGTAAAGCATGCTTGTTATACTCACTGTGAAATCTAAGGGGTTAATCCTCTGCATTGTGTAAAAAGGGTGTTTGATCTAGGCTTCTCTGATCCTTCCCTCCTTCCATTGACTCCTAATAAATTATTGAATGGTCTCCAACTCCTTAATTTCCTTAAGGAGATCCGTCAGCCTCTGGTTGTAAGCCCTACGCAACCTGGCCGTTTGTTGGATGCACACCCCTCGAATGAAAGCCTTGTGCGCCCCCCACAGTGACCAGGGGTCCGAAACCGAAGGAGCATTAATGTTAAAAAACTCTGACAGTTGATCCCCCACAACCTTGCCCGTCCTCGTGTCCTGAAGGACCTTGGCGTCACATCGCCAAATGGAAGTCCGTTCCCTGGGTCCGCCCTCCTCCAAGACCATCTCCACAGCCGCATGGTCAGACCATGTGATGCTTCTGACAGCCGAGGAGGAGACCTTACCCAGTAAAGGGAGATCCGTCAAAAACATATCAATACGTGCATAGGAACGATGTCTGGGGGAGTAGTGGGAGAAATCCCTTTCCGAGCCATGCTGGCACCGCCAAACATCGTAGAGATGTTCCCTGTGGAGGAGGGATTGCAAAGAGAATTGTCGCCCCCGGGCGGGCACCGAGGTGTCAAGCCCTGGGTCGACCACCGTATTAAAATCCCCACACAGAACCAGATTACCATACACATTAGCAGTCACCTGCCTAAGCAGTCTCAAGAGAAACCTCTTCTGATGACTATTCGGAGCATACAGTACCACAAGAGTCATAGGAAGAGAGTTGAAGTCCCCCTGCAAGATTAGGAACCGACCCTCTGGGTCGCTGGTCTGGCCCTTAAGGGTGAAGGCCACAGTGTCCCTAATCGCCACCAAGACTCCCCGCTTCTTCTCCGGAGCGTTGGCAAAAAAAAGATGTGGAAAGTTCCTATGGGAGAACCGCGGTGGCTGGGCGGCCTTAAAATGAGTCTCTTGCAGGGCAACTACATCAGCTCGACTGGTACACAGTTCAGTCCACAACGAGTGGCGCTTAACTGGGTGATTCAATCCATTAACATTCAGAGAGAGCAGTTTAATGGTCATGGTGGGTGTCTCAGGGGGAGACGGTCAAGCTGGGTGGAAGCAAAGTAACAGAGCTCAAGGTGCAGCAAGATGAGGAGCACTGGAACCAACGAGGTGTTCAGGTAAGCAAAAAACAATCCACTGTCGGAGCAGAAACAAGGGGAGGAAGGGAAAGGAACAGACGAAACGGGCAGAGCCCGAACCATAAAAAAAGTCCAAAAGCAGGAGGAGCCTGCAACAGGTAACGAGGGGCCAGGAGGATCAGGGTCATCATAGGCCTGAGACTATAGTGGAGTCTGTGGGAAGACACTCTCACCTCCAGACGAACGTTGTGCCGAGTTGGAGCGTTTGCGTGATGCTACTTGCCATTCACTGGGGACGGGCGTCGGTGAAGGAGCCTTAGAGGGCAGGGAGGACGAGACCGGGATGATATTCCAGCGTCGCAACAGAGCCAGTCCTTCCTCCATGGTAGAGATGGTGACTGTAGACCCATTGTGCGTTATTGACAGAAAGGCCGGATGCTTCCATTTGTGTGGAATGTGGTGATTACGGAGGGCCTTAGTCACCGTGGCCAGATTCCTTCGCTTCTGTAAGGTGTGCCTGGACAGATCGGGAAGAATCTGAAGTTGAGGGTACTCTCCCGGCATGGATTGCAACTTCCTGGATGCCATAAGCACTTTATCCTTAGTCTGAAAAAAATGGACACGTAGTAATACATCCCGAGGCAGGTCCTGTGCAATAAAGCCGGGCTTGGGTATCCTGTGTATCCTGTCTATCTCAAGCTCAGCTGCTGAGAGAGATGGAACCAGCGCAGTAAAAAGGGTCTTGGCCATTTTTTCTAGGTTTTGCGGCAGCACCGACTCAGGGACACCTCTGAGCTTCAAGTTGTTCCTGCGAGACCTGTCCTCCAGGTCCGCAACTTTGTCCTTCAACCAGGAGATGTCCTCAGAGTGGCTATTATGGGCAGCCACCAATGTGTTCAAGGATAGTGAGCACTTCTCCATGGAGGTCTCCACAGCATCCACCCGCTCCCCAAGATGGCGGACCTCGCGCCGCGTTTGGGACATTCCCTGCACCATGTCGGCGTGTAAGGAGGTCCACAGGGATCTCATCATGTCCTTCAAAAGGGAAGCTGACACCTGCTGGTCTCCCTCTGGGAAGGCCGCAAAGGGATCGGCCATAGCTGCAGGCTGGGTCTGGGTTTGATCAGGAGTAGCAGACATGTCCATGTGTGCACCGCCGTAACTCTCAGGGGGAGAGGGGCCCCGGCGTGGTTTTTGTTTGGCAGGGCTATTGAAAGTCGGGGATGGCGGGGTCGAGGAGCCCGAGGAATTCCCGCTATCGGGATTTGCTACTTGCCTGAGCGGCAGAGGTCCATCTCCTGGCAGGCTGCAGGATCGCTCATGCGGAGGCCGTTGTTGCTGAGGCGGGCCGGCGCCATGTTGCCTGGGACCGGCGGCGCTGGATATAAGAAATCCGTCCATCCGAGCAAACTTGTGGGCTCCCTTCTTGCCCTTCGCCATCCGGGACACCACCAGTAGGTATACAGAGGCGAGAGGGTCGTTCCGTGGGGTCAATGTAGGCTGTAGTCTCGAGTGGCCGACGGAGCTGCAGGACTATGCGGCCATCTCCAGCGCCGTACGCCACGCCCCTCTGACTCCTAATAAATTATTGATAACACAGAGTCTATGGAGTCAGGCTGCACATGCTCAGTTTGGTGTGTATCGCTAGAGAGTTTTTATTTATTTTTTTTCTTGGAAGGATGCATGTGATCAGCATAGGTCCAATCAGCACTGTCTAGACAGTGTGTCAGGAGTCTTGTAGTCTCATAGGTCCGTCAGAAAACTCCTCCTACAATCTTTAACCAGTGCTTGGCTGGACACTGATAGAAGTTACAAGGCTGCTATATACTGCTGATGAGAAAAGGTATTTAGCAGTTTATATTTACAAAACAAATTACTAATTGCATTTCCATGTTCTGTGTACTGTGGGAGATCAGATATAGTGAACGCAGGGTCCTGGATTTAGTAACACTTTAAGTCTCCTAGGGATCACAAGGAGAACAGGCTGGGCAACTCCGTTCTCACTCCACTTTACTTGCCTTGGACTCCAGTGTTTCCTAGGTTACTCCTAAGCATTTCTAGGTCAGTTGGGAGATGTAATACTGGCAACATGTTTTGGGCCTGTGTGTTGCTATAGATATTTTGAGGATTTTATAGCATATGTATTTGTTAGATAGATTGCATAGTTAGATTTTTCTTAAGATCACATGCTGTGTTAAGAAGCAAGGCTCCCCCCCTCCCCCCCCCCCACTGATTCTTGTTATAGGTATATCTGTCAGGCTTGTGCTGTAGTCCTATAATTGTAATTGTTTGTATGTACAGAATTTATGTTTAGTAAAAGCACATTAATATACAACAGAGGTCTGAGTTTCCTTGGTTATTACCGCAAGAACCTTTTAAAAAGATGCAAGAAAAACATTTGGGGGCTTGTGCCACGATTGCCGCTAAAACTCAACTGAATTAGACCCTGTAACGGATCTTTGTACCCCAGCTGGGCACATCCGCCGAAACTGTGTCTCCTGTCCTCCAAACGCACCCACAGCCTGCAGAGAAGCCATATCCAGCCCTTAACCCCTCAATCACGAGACAATCCATACAGGTGTTGAGTGTTAACCATGCAGAGCTTAAACTGTTTATTACATTCCAAGACAACAGTTACACAAAGCTAAGGGGCACTCCCCTTAGCCCTGCAAGGGGGGGGGATGAGACAAGGACCAACCAACAACCAATGAGAACTGAACATTTGTACATTTGAAACTTGCAGTCTTAATACACACCCCCTGCGGAGAGATGTCTCCAACTCAGACCATTGTCTGCCATGAATCCACACACTTAGACACAGAAACAGGAGGGGGGGGGGGATGGGTTGTAACATTACATTACATTAACTCAATGCCATGAGTCAGTTGTTCAGAGGATGAATAAAGGGAAAATAAAATGCAATGTCCCAAACTCATAAGAAAATGACACAAAGGGGTTTACAATCCAGGGACAGGGTGATCCGTCACCCATAGTGACGGCTAGTACCGTCACAGACCTGTTTTCTGTGGTATGTTGTATAGCTTGTTCACACACCTGATTGTCTAACAGCAAGCGCTATATTAACCCCTTAGGGGGCTAATTATCTCCTCTACTTTTTAAACTATAGCAGCTGCTTAATAACACGCTTTTATCACTTGACACCAAATATTTATTTATTTATTAAAATAAAATACACCGTTTTAGTAATTTATTTAGGATCTCTCCAGAGGCGCGAGGATATATACCTATATAGTATATTTTTTCCACATGTTGTATAACTTGTGTTAAGGAAAAATGCTGCGTACACTGTTTAGGAAGAATAGGGCTGCAAAGGTTTCTGGTGTCCAGGAGGAGAAGGCGTGCACCCTACCTACCTGGGCCAGAGATAGTCAGTGGATGTCTGTTGCAAAGGAGCTGGCTAGATATGCTTCTCCTTTGAACAGAGTTTAGGGGGGCGGAGTCTCTGATCTTTCCTCCGGTTTTAGTCTCAAAGGTTTTGGGTTAAATAAGGGAAAGATTGGAAGGAAGGGCAGTTGTTGTGTTTGGTTTGCACTTCCTGCTTGCTCTATATATCGAATCTGAAAATAGGAAAAAGGCAGATTTAGAAATAGACTTGCTGAAGGAGCAGCTTGCAGTGGCATTTAGATTGTAGGGAACTCAAAGTTAAACCTGCAGTGGCTTTGAAGTGTGTTCAGACCACGGCAGGCAGAGCTGAAGGTTTTAATGAGCAGTGTGAAGCCCTCATAAACAAGTCTAATGATGCCCTAACAAAGGAAAAAGACCCTAAGCCTGTAATCAAAAGTAGGACGTGTGCCACTCTTACTTCTCATAAGCGGGAAGCTGAGGATATGATCAGATGGAATAGCCAAGCTGAGTCAGATAACAAGAAGGCAAGGCCTATGGTCTCCAGACACATGTAGACTGATTTACTTAAGGTAGAGGTACCTAGAGAGGAAATAGATGGGATTATTACACCAGCATTGCCTAAGAATTGGAAGCAAGTGGTTGGGAATGGTAGATACAGTCACATTAGGTGTTTTTGTTGTCATAGAAGGGGGCATTTTGCTAGGAAGTGCCATGCTGTGAAGACTGGACAACAGCAGGCCAGTGTTCCTAGGACAGCATGGAGAGACATTCAGGTTTATCCCTCCTGTTGAAAATTGATGCCTTCCCGTGAAAGTGTGACAAGGCAACAGTGGGCACCCTACAAAACTTTTGCAGTTAGAACTGGGGACAAAGACAAATGTGAGCAGTGAGCTATGTTTTTGGAACAGTTGGAAGGAACATATAACCTGCTTTGTCTTTTACTCTTTTCAGGTACTGAGCATCGAGAAGTAGAGCAGGCAGAGCAGAGGACCAGGCCAGATGGGAGGAGGCAGAATAGAAGAAAGTCTGAGGAAGATGCAGATGAATTTCTAATGGTGGCTGAATTCGAGTGGACTTTCATCTGAGCATTTCCTTATGATCAGGAGGAGGACAAGAGACTTCATCATCTGGGACTTTCTTTCCACAGACTGCCACCGACATTGCTAACCCTGCTCAAATGAATTTTGCAGCCTTCAAAAGGGAATCGAAAGGGAATCGAAAGGGAATTTTTCCTCCCATTTACAATGCAGGGAGTTTATTAAAGTTTTAAATTTAGTAAAAAATCAATAGGTGGAATGTGTTACTATAGATATTTAGATGATTTTATAGAATATGTATTTGTTAAATAGATTGCATAGTTAGATTAATTTAAGATCATTGGACCATTGATGCTTGTTATAGGTACAGTATATCTGTCAGGCTTGTGCTGTATGCCTATAATTTTAATTGTTTGTATGTACAGAATTTTTGTTTAGTAAATGCACATTAATATACCACAGAGGTCTACGTTTCCTTTTTTTTTTTTTTTTTTTTACCGCTAGAACCTTTAAATTAAAACAGCCTGACATGGTGCCTGGTGTCAGTTGGACATGTGTGGTCAGGCCTTTTTATCAGAGAATAGGTGCAGACACTCCCTTCTTCAATGAAACCCCTTTGTTTTTGCCCCTACCCACCTCCCATTACTACCCCTTTTAGAGAATAAAGAAACAAGTTTCATTTTGTGGTGCTAAGTAATTTATATGGAATTTGTTAATGATAACTAGAAAAACAGTAATCCACAGACCCCCCCCCCCCCCCAGCAACAACAGATCTCTGCTGCAGTGGAAGCCCTGTTTGGATGAATGAAAGCTTTGCCCAGTCAGGGCACAGAGCACTGTCAGAGCCATGTTTGGAGAAAGTAATGGTGGCTCGATTTAATGATGGCTCATTGCTCTTAGTCCTGCCCCACACTTTTAATATTTTCTCCCCAGAACAACCATTTGTAGTGTGATATTGGAGTGGAGAGAGATAGAACAGGCCTCTGTTCAGTGCTGCTAGCGAATTAGCATGCTATAGTGTGGCTTCTATTGTCAGTGTAGAACATCACTTTAGTGTGAATCTAGTGATAGTTCAGTGTGAGTGCAGTGTGACCATTCATTTTTACTTTAGTGTCAGTTTTATTTCTCAGGGCAGGTTTCCTGCAGTATATATCAGTGCGTTACTGCACGTTTAACGCAGTATATATCCGTGTGTTACTTCACGTTTAAGGCAGTATAAATCGGTTCGCCGCTGTACATTTTACGCAGTATATATCCATGCGTTACTGCATGTTTAACCACTTGCCGACTGCCTAACGACAATTTACGTCGGCAGTCAGCCCCTCACAGGCAAAGCGACGTAGGTCGTAGCTCCCTCTGGGGAGCGAGCGCGCGCCGCTGGAGGCGCGCTCCCGCTCACGCTCACTCACGGACCCCCCCACGCGTGTGCCCGGCGGACCCGATGTCCGCCGGGCACTCACGATCATCCGTTAGAGCGGGAGAAAGGCAGGCGGCTAATGTAAACACAGCCGCCTGTCATTCTCCCCTGTGTAAGAATGGAGATCACACGGTTCTACTATGTAGGACCGTTGATCTCTGTTCTTACACCAGTAGCCACATCCAATCACAGTAAGAATCACGCCCCTAGGGACACACTTAACCCCTCCCTCTCAAATAAAGTTAACTCCTTCCCTGACAGTGTCATTTTTACAGTAACAGTGCATATGTATAGCACTGATTACTGTAGTAATGTCACTGGTAACCCCAAAAGTGTCAAAAATGTCAGTCAAGGGTCCGATCTGTATGCCGCAATGTCACAGTCCCGCAAAAAAAATTGCAGATTGCCGCCATTACTCGTTAAAAAAACAACAAAAATGACAAAAATCTTTCCCTTAGTTAGTAAACACAATAACTTTTGTGCAAACCAATCAAAATACGCTTTTTGCGATTTTTTTTTACCAAACATAGGTAGCATAAAACACATTGGCCTAAAATGTTACAAAATTTTGATTTTTACATTTTTTTTTAATTTCATATAAAAAAATGTGAAAAATATTGTTATTTTTGCAAAATTGACGCTATTTTTTTGTTTATAGCGCATGATCAAAAAATCTCACAGGTGATCAAATACCACCAAAAGAAATCTCTGTTTGTGGGAAAAAAAGGATGTCAAATTTGTTTAGGTACAGCGGCGCACGACCACGCAATTGTCCGTTAAAGTCACACAGTGCCGAATCGCAAAATAGGCCCTGGTCAGGAAAGGGGTAAAATCTTCTGGGGCTTAAGTGGTTAACGCAGTATATATTCATGCGTTACTGCCTGTTTAAGGCAGTGTATATATCAGTGCGTTACTGCACGTTTACCGCAGTATATATCAGTGCATTGCTGCACGTTTAACGCAATATATATCCATGCGTTTCTGGACGTTTAAAGCAGTATATATCAGTGTGTTACTGGACGTTTAACGCAGTATATGTTTGTGCATTACTGGACGTTTAACGCAGTATATATCAGTGCGTTACTGCGTGTTTAACACAGTATACGTTTGTGCCTTACTGGACGTTTAACACAGTATATATCAGTGTGCTACTGCAGGTTTAACGCAGTACATATCAGTGTGTTACTGCACGTTTAAAGCAGTATATATCAGTGCGTTACTGTATGTTTAATGCAGTATATTTGAGTGCAATACTGCACATTTAACGCAGTATATTTGAGTGCGTTACTGCATGTTTAATGCAGTTCATTTCAGTGCATTGGTGCACAGTATTGCAGTTAGTATTCAGTATTGCAGTGCGTCAGTGCAGTTTTACTGCAGTATATTGTAGTGTGTCAATGGAGTGTGTCTGTGTAGTGAGTACTCAAGTTAAAGTGCACAAAACACCACTTTTCATTAAATGAAGTGCATACACGTACACATTTCCACAGCTTTATTACATTTTGGTAATAAGCGCCCACCCCCCTCCCCCCCATCATGTCTGGGAGGCTAACACAGAGAGGCAGATGCTCCCATGGTACTGTGAGGGGGCCAGCAGCATGTCCACAGGCACTTGGTTTGTCCTCAGCCATGGGGCATCATTTCCTCTGCTTAGTGATGTTGCCTGTGCCATCCAGCCACAGCATGCAGAGGAGGTGGTGAACTGGCTTACTAAACCATCATCATCCTCCGCCACCCAAGCAGAGAAGTGTGCAGTCCACTGCAGCTGCCAGAGTGGCTTATTCTGCCTCCTTGTCCACAGCTACTCCTGCCATAGCCCCAGCATAAAGCATGAAGGAATCAGCTGAGTTATTTGAACAGAGCAACAGAGCCTCCGCTCCTTGATGATGCACAACTATTATTTGATTCAGATCTTGGTTTACAGGTTGAGAAAAGTAGGAAAATAAGCCTACAGAGAGGGGAGAACACTGGTTAACAGCAAATTGGCAGTCGTTCCCCCAGCCACAGCGTATTGCAAAGAATTGTCTCCAGTGATAATGAGGATAGAGGGGATGATAATGATGATGAGGTCACTGATGCAACTTGTGTACCGGATAGAGCAGAGGAGGAAAGTGAGGGTGAGGCATGACCCCCAAAGAGGCAGCCTTCATGGAAGAGTAGAGAGCAGTGACACTATTCCACCAGATTGTGGAGCTGTTATCTCCCTGCCCACTTCCCACTGCTCAGCTGTTTGGGCCTTTTTTAGCACATGTGCATCTGATCGCACTGTTGCAATGTGTGGCAAAAACACTAGCCAATTGGGTACCACATCCTTGACAAGGCATTTAACCTCCCACCACTCAGCCCTTTGGCAAGAGCACCTTAAAGCCACACAAAAGGGATGCAATTCTGCTTCTGCTCACTTCACACCTTTTTGGTCTACCCCCACTATACCTCATGACCTCTCAGCAGCCTCCACTGACAGGGATGATGGTATAGCGCAAGGTGTCCCAGGTCCTTGCAGCACATCTGCCAGTAGCACACCACCAGCTGTAGACTACAGCAAGCAAATGTCTCTGCCCTATTCTCGGCAGAGAGAAAAAAATACAGTCACTGCCACCCACATGCCCAGCGTCTAAATTCAAGCTTGTCAAAGCTGCTGGCGTTACAACTCCTGCCTTTCTGTGTGGTGGATTCTGTTCCCTTGCAGAATGTGCTGTACCCCAATGGAAGGTTTCCAGTGGCTATTTCTTTTCACGTGAGACTATTCCAGCTCTCTACCATCACGTGAAAGGCAATGTTGTGGCCATCAGCCGCAAGGTCCAGGTTACTGCTGACAGGTGGTAAAGCACACATATTCAGGGACGATATATATCATTCACAGCACACTGGGTAACTCTGCTTGCAACTTGGAAGGATGCAGGACAGGGCTCAGTGCTGCAGCTTGTTGTGCTGCCACATCTCCATACAGCTAGTGATAATGATGCGGGATTGGCAACTCCACCCCCTCCTCCTCCTCCCTTCCCCTCCTCCTCCTTGCCCTCCTCTACTGAATTGTCCCATGAACTACAAGTACCCCCTAAGTGTTCAAGTGGATATTTAATGAGTCAGGCTGAAAGGTGCCATGCAGTGCTTCTGGCTGGTCTGTCTAGGGGACAGGAGCCACACTGGAGTAGAGATTCTGGAAACTCTGCAGAAGCAGACCCAGAGGTGGTTCACACCACGCCAGCTCGAGCCAGCAAAGTTGACACATGGCACGCTTGGCACATGTCCTCAATTTGGTGGTGCAGCATTTTTTAAACCGGTACCCAGGGTTGGAAGATCTGCTGAAGTAGGCCAGAAGAGTCTGTAGCAATTTCAGGCGGTCATACACAGCTAGTGCTCGTTTGGCTGAAATTAGCGGGAATTTGACCTGCCTATAAACTTCCTGATTTGTGGCATGCTCACCAGATGGAAATTGACTTTGGGAATGCTTCACATGCAGCAGAGGGCCATCAACGAATACCTGTGTGAGTATAGCACAACGACAGGATCAGGCCAGCTCAGCTTTTTTTCTCCACCTCAAAGGCTGCTGATAAATGATGCATGCACTGCACTGTCACCATTTGAGGATGGTGAGCCATGAAAATGCATGCATCAGAGGCAAAATCTCTGCTGGAGCAGACTATGCGTGGTATTATAGACAGGACACTCGAGGCAGAGCAGCAGGAGGAAGAGGAGGACTTCCTTTACTGTCAAGACCCGTTTTATGCAGACACAATTCTTCCTATGCCACAAAACACACAAGAGGACAGGGAGGAGGAGGAGAATGAGGATTTTGGCAGCTTTGAAGGCATTGAAACAGAGCAAGACATACGTCAACCCTTAACAGATAGTTTTCCATCCCTAGAACTCTTGGGAGTAGTACGTGGTTGGGAGGAGGCAGTTCCAGATACTGTAATCCTCAGTGACCCTGAGAAGTCTGCTTCTCATGCCTCCGCAAACTTGTGGTTCATGGGCTCCTTCATTCTTCAAAGCCTGCAAAAGGACTCGAGAATACGTGGCAACAAGGAGAAGGATCACTATTGGTTGGCAACCCTCCATGACCACCGTTACAAGGGGAAAGTCTTTGAACTCATCCTGTCCCCACAGAGGGAGCAGAAGATTAATCTCTTGAGGAGTTTATGTAATGTCTTTCACGACTTTGATAGGTTACAGTCTGGTGGAAAGCATTGTTTTGAGGCTTCTGTTGGTCAAGAAAAGAGTGGGGGAGAAGGGGGTCGCCCCAATGATGCCAGCAGAGTCTTCATCAAATGGTGTGAGATTATCTAGGGGCAAAAACAGATAAAGAGAGCTTTCCAGTTGATGATCCACTGGGTTACTGGGTCATGAGAATAGACCACTGGCCAGAACTTGTCCAGTATGCAATAGAGCTGCTGGGCTGCCCTGCATCTAGCGTGCTTTCTGAATGGGCATTCAGTGCTGCCAGAGCTTTTGTGACAGATAAGAGAGTGTGTCTGTTCACAGACAGAACAGGCTGACATTTATTAAAATTAATCTGTTCTGGATTAGCAGTACCTGTATAGGGTTAGGGTGTGAAGGCTCCACCGACACCATAAGACCAATTTTTCTACACCTTTTTTGACAGGTGCATATCATTGTAATTTTTGCCAGCAAGGCCAATTCTTGCTTTCATCAAGAGTACCTCTATAGAGTTACAGAGTGAAGGCACCACCAACACCCAAAGCCACATTTTTCTGCACCTGTTACTTCTATCCAAAGTCTGCAAAAGAGACACCAAACACCACACAGCATGCAGCCTCCACCACAGATACATCCAACCGCTCACCTCAGAAACAAGACCCCTGAGTTAACAGATGGGTAAAAAAGGCTTGCCCATAATGAGTGTAAATCCTGTCTGAAGGTGCAGTCAGGGATATCCTCCTGGTATCAGTCCACGATCGAAATAGGTATATCTACGCTTAACCACTTGCCGACCAGGCGTCGTCGATCTACAGCGGCAGGACGGCAGGTTCCTGCAAATCGCCATACCTGTTCGCCAATGGGGTAGCTGATTCATGGGGCCGGTGGCCGCGATTGCCGCCGGGCATCCGTGATCCCTCCCCGGAGAGAGAGAACAGCGGTCTGCTGTTGTAAACACAGGAGACCGTTATTCTTTCAGGAATCAATACAGAGCTCCTGTGTTCCTCCTATTTAGGAACACAGGTCCCTGTTTTGATTTTATAAGCCCATCCCCCTGACAGTTATAAAAAACCTCCTAGGCTCACATTTAACCCTTTGATCGCCCCTGGGTTAACCCCTTCCCTGCCAGTGTCATTATTATAGTAGCAGTGCATATTTTTAGCACTGATAACTGTAGTAATGTCACTGATCCCCCCAAAAGTGTCAAAAATGTTAGTTAGAGGTCCGATCTGTCCGCCGCAATGTCGCAGTCCTGCTAGAAATCAGATCGCTGCCATTACTAGTAAAAAATAAAAAATAATTAAAAATGACATAAATCTTTCTCCTAGTTTATAGATGCGATACATTTTGCACAAATCAATCAAAATACGCTTATTGGGATTTTATTTTACCAAAAATATGTAGCAGAATACAAATTGGCCTACAATGATGAAAAAAAATGATTTCTAAATTTTTTTATTGGGAATGTTATATAGCAGAAAGTGGAAATATTGTTTCCTGACAGACTCCATGGCAGCATACGTATCGGGTTTGGCCCCGCCTCCAAACCTACCCATAGGACATCACTTCCATAAATCTTTGCACCTGTTCAGCACACGTGTTCCTTTTTTGTCCTCCTAATGTTTTACCTGTATCCTACCTGAAGATGGATCCCAGGAGATGGATGTTTCTACCATTCGGGTATTGAGTTCTCCAATAAGCCCCAGCTGGGTATGGAGCAGGGGTGAAGATTCTTCTGATGTGCATCTTGGCCAAAAAGCCCAGCTGCTGTGGGTGGCCTGTCCCCTTAAAGAATTATGAAGTCCGGTGTTGCTGTATGCTCATCCATCCCTGGTGGCTAGCGGTTCGTTGGTGGTCGTGAGTACCCCTTGCCTGTTATATTTGTGTAAGTTTTTATTTCAGCCGGTTTTGTATGTTCTTACCTTATTTTCTGATATTCCTGGTGGCTAGGGCCCCGAGGCCGGTCAGAGCGTACTTCCTGACCGGCCTCCGGTTTGCGAGCTACTGAGCATGTGCAGGCGCCTCGGAACGAGGCTTGGTTCTCGCACATGCTCATTGATGATGCGGCGCATGCTGATGATGTCAGCGGGCACCATATTTAAAAACCTTCAGATGTCAGCAGAGTGTGTAGATCACACACTCTGCTGCTGGATGTCGATATTTTGCGGTCGGTTTCTCTGTGTGTCTACCTGCTGCGTCCGTTGCTGCTCTGCATTCGCCCATACGGTCTTCCTGGTGAGTACTGGCCCCAGGTTTGTGGAAGTTGTTCCCCCTCTCCTCTTTCTTCCTTTCTGATCCCGTTGTCCGGCTCATCCCTGCAGGCCAGCGCCAGATGGAAGCCTCCTCGCCCTCCGGTTGTCAGCCCGCCCTTAATAGGTATGCAGGGCTTGGGGGTTGGGGTGTGTAGAGAGGGGAGGATTAGGGCATTATTTATGTCCCTGGCTCCCTGTTTGTCTTGCTTTTTTCCATTGTCTTACAGCCCTCCTAGGTCGGAACGGCATTCCTCACGCAAGAGTGAACATCGTTCAAGTCCTCACCACCGGTACTCCTCCTCGAGATCTACTCAGAGGTCACAGTCAGGCTCCCATCATCATGGGAAATCATCTGCCTCAGCGGGCCCCTCGCGACGCCCAGATAGAGTGGGCTGTTGGGGTTGCGGTGCACGTGTCCCTGAAAGCAAGTCAATGTGCGACAAATGCTTCTCTCAAGCTGCGGGAGAGAGGGACAATCCAGACCAGCGACTGGAGGCCCTAGTCAAAAGGGCCGTCGAGGATTCCCTGGCAGACTTGGGAGTAGGTCGGGCGCAGAGCCCAGAAGTGACTCCTCCAAGCCCTCCCCTTGGAAGACAGCCTAGGCAAGATCCTGAAACCTCTCAACCTAGTCACCTGTCAACTTTCCTGTAAGAAAGTGATTCAGAGGTTGAAGATCCCTGCTTGGGGTTTGAGTATGCTCTCGTCCCCTCCTTAGTCAGAGCAGTAAGAGAGACCCTGAATTGGGAAGACTCGGCTGTTTCTCCTCTAAAACAGAAGAGATTCTTTAAGCAGCTCTGCAAAGAGCGACTCAACTTCGGCTTTCTGGGTTAATTAGGGGATATCATTACTGAAGAATGAAATAAAGTGGAAAGGAAGAATTCCATGCTTTCCAAAATGTCCCGGTTATATCCTTCCAAGGAAGAAGATGTAAAACATCTAGAATCTCCTCCCTTGGTGGACGCCGCAGTCATGAGGCTGGTCAAACATGTGACCCTCCCACTAGAGGAAACAGCCTCCTTTAAAGATCCTTTGGATAGGAGAATGGATTCTGATCTCAAACAAATCTACCTGACTGCGGGGATGGCCTGCAAGCCGGCACTGGCCTTGGCCTCATTATCCAAAGCAATGGAGTTGTGGTCTGACTCAGTGGATGAGTCCTTCCGGAGCTTTTCTGAGGAGGCTGCCAGAAGTTCCCCGATTCAGGAACTTAAGATGGCTTTGTCTTTTCTGGGGGAGCCATCTATTGACCTTATACGTCTGTTGACCAGGGTTATGCTGTCCTCGGTAACAGCCAAGAGGGCTCTGTGGCTCCATCCTTGGATGGCTGACCCAGCTTCCAAACAAGTCTGGTGTCGTATTCCTTTTGGGGGTTCTTCCCTCTTTGGGAATAAGCTGGATGAGGCAATAACCAGTGCTACGGGTGGCAAGTCTGGCTTCCTTCCTCAGGATCGGCACCCTCTCAATCCAAGGAAAGGACAACCCAGAAGGTATGTCCCTGACCGTGCCAGGGAAGCACGCACCTATAGGCCTGGCAGAGAATTTGGTTGCAACTGGAGAGCAAGACAATCCTCCTCGTGGAAACCTTCTAAGAGTGTCCCCTCCGGTGAACGTGATACGGCCAAGTCTTTTTGAGATTAGGCCCGCTCAGGCATGTCGGTGGGGGCTTGGTTGCTACACTTCCGGCATGTCTGGGCAGCCTCAGTCCGAGACTCCTGGACTGTCAGGACAGTCATGTACGGGCACAAGTGGACTTTCAGAGAAACACCAAGACCAAGGTTTCTTCCTACCTCCCTGCCACCCTTAGGAGAGAAGCGCCAGGCACTCTTTTCGTACATAGAGTCACTGGTTTCTCAAGGGGCTGTCGTCTCCGTACCAGAACCAGAGTGCGGCCAGGGAATCTACTCCCCTCTTTTCTTGGTCCGCAAAAAAAACGGAACATGGAGGCCGGTCATAGATCTGACCTTTCCAAATCAATTTATCAGAAAGGAAAGGTTCAAGATGGAAACTCTTCTTTCAATCCAACAGGCGGTTCAACCTGCATACTGGATGGTGTCTATTAGAGTTGAGCGGACACCTGGATGTCCGTGTTCGGCGGGTTTGGCCGAACTTTAAAAAAAAGTCCGGGTCCGTGTCCCGGACTTTTGCCGAACTTTTCCTGGACACCGAACCCCATTGAAGTCAATGGGGACCCGAACTTTCAGGCACTAAAATGGCTCTAAAACACCAATGGAAAGGGCTAGAGTGCTGCAAATGGCAGCAAAACGTTGTTAAGAGCATGGCAAGTGTTCTGCAAACAAATGTGGATAGGGAAATAACTTAAAACAACAAAAAAAACTGAAAAATAAAACAATGTTCTTCATCTCTGAAGGACGAGGCCCATATGGAGTAGGAGGGAGGTTGAGGTGGTGGTGGATGTGGCGGTCTCATAGGCGTGCGCACAGGGTGTGCCGGATGTGCCTGGGCACACCCTAATCACCTAGGGCACATAGCATTATCGCTCTGTTTGCCAGTGAGGAGATGGGAAAGATCTCCCTCGGACCTGCTCTGCTCTATTTCTCTTTGCCAGCAGGGAGAGTAATGTATCGGGGCCATGTACATGTAGGCAAACACATGCATGTGTATTTCAACTTTGGGGTGCACACCCTAATGCAATAGGCTGCACACACCTATGGGCGGTGTAGGTGGAAGCGGCGGTGGAGGAGGACCAGGGCCGGATTAAGAGCATCATGGGCTTGGTGCTGAGGATTTTGAAGGGCCTTAAGGGCCGTGCCTTGGCATGCACCCAGAGGAGGAAGGGTGCAGCCATGCATGCCGAATTCAACATGGGATGCTGTCTCTGAAGCCCATAAACACATCCATGCATCGGCAACTGTCCCTCCTTGTCCGGCCTTCGTGCTGTGTGGGGAGGTTCTGAGGGAGCTGCCTGGGGAAGCGAGCATAGAAGCCAGACTTCTGTATTTACAAGTGAAAGAAGAGCGGTAACAGTGAATATGGCCAACCCGGGGCCTATATAAAGGTAGGGGCCTGGAGCTGCAGCTCCAATAGCCCCTACGTTAATCTGGCCCTGAGGAGGACGAGGTAGCCAACACTGCTTCTTTTCACAAATTTTAAATGAGGGTACACCCCAAAAGAGTGAGAAAGAGCAAAAATGGAACAATGGCTGGGTAAGGTCGGTATCCATCGCTATTCTGCACAAGGTACGGAAAAGTCCCGTGGGATCCATGCCTGGTTCATTTTAATGAACGTGAGCTTGTCCACATTGTCTCTGGACAGGCGGCTGCGCTTGTCTGTGATAACGCCCCTGCAACACTGGCTGCACCTCCAAGGCGTAAAGGGCAAGCTCAGGCCATGTGCCCAACTTGGAGACCCAGAAGTTGAAGGGGGCAGACCCCTCACTCAGTACGTCTAGGCGTGTGCACACATACTGCTCCACCATGTTGGTGAAATGCTGCCTCCTGCTAAGACGTTCCATATGAGCTGCTGGTGCTGCTGTTTGTTGTGGCGTGCTGACAAAGCTTTTCCACATTTCGGACATGCTAACCCTGCCTTCTGAGGTGCTGGCAGTGCCCTGGTTGCGTTGGCGACCTCTTCCTCCTCCTCCTCCGCCTTGTGCTTCCACTGTGGCCCCGCTGTCAGGTGGGAATGCCAGCAGCATGGCGTCTACCAGCGTGCGCTTGTACTCGCGCATCTTGCGATCGCGCTCCAGTGAGTGAATTAAGGACGGTACGTTGTCCTTGTAACGGGGATCCAGCAGCGTGGCCACCCAGTAATCAGCACAAGTTAGAATGTGGGCAACTCGGCGGTCGTTGTGGAGACACTGCAGCATGTAATCGCTCATGTGTGCCAGGCTGCCCAGAGGCAACGAAAGGCTGTCCTCTGTGGGAGGTGTATCGTCCGTGTCCTCTGTATCCCCCCGGCCACGCACCAGTGATGGTCATGAGCTGGCCTGGGTGCCACCCTGCTGTGAACATGTTTCCATCTCCTCCTACAGCTCCTCCCCCTCATCCTCCTCATCCTCCAGAACTGTGCCCCTGCTGGACAATTGTGTCCCTGGCGTTTTTGTGTGCAGGAACCCACCCTCGGAGCCCCTTGCGAATGACTGCCCTGAAAGCCTTGGAAATGTTACCTCTTCATCCTCCTCCTCCTCCTCATCCTGTGCCACATCCTCTTCCATCATCGCCCGAATTGTTTTTTCAAGGAGGCATAGAAGTGGGATAGTTAAGCTGAGAACGGCGTCATCGGCACTGGCCATGTTGGTGGAGTACTCAAAACAGCGCAACAAGGCACACAGGTCTCGCATGGAGGCCCAGTTATTGGTGGTGAAGTGGTGCTGTTCCGCAGAGCGACTCACGCGTGCGTGTTGCAGCTGAAACTCCACTATGGCCTGCTGCTGCTCGCACAGTCCTTGCAGCATGTGCAAGGTGGAGTTCCACCTTGTGGGCACGTCACATATGAGGCGGTGAGCGGGAAGGCCGAAGTTACGCTGCAGCGCTGACAGGCGAGCAGCAGCAGGGTGAGAACGCCGAAAGTGCGCACAGACGGCCCGCACTTTCTGCAGCAGCTCTGACATATCGGGGTAGTTTTTAAGGAACCTCTGCACCACCAAATTCAGCACATGCGCCAGGCAAGGGATGTGCGTCAAACCGGCTAGGCCCAGAGCTGCTATGAGATTTCGCCCGTTATCGCACACCACCAGGCCGGGCTTGAGGCTCGCTGGCAGCAACCACTCATTTGTCTGCTGTTCCATGCTCCTCCACAACTCCTGCGCGGTGTGTGGTTTGTCCCCCAAACAGGCAAGTTTTAAAACTGCCTGCTGTCATTTACCCCTGGCCGTGCTGAAGTTGGTGGTGAAGGTGTTACGCTGTCCGGATGAGGAGGCGGTAGAGGATGAGGAAGAGGAGTAGGAGGAGTTAGGAACAGGAGGCAAACTGAAGCGCCCTGCAATCCTCGGCGGTAGAAGGAGATGCGCCAAACAAATTTAAAAAGGTGTATCTCACATGTACCGATACAGACTATCCCGCAATTTAATTTTTTACACTCAAACAGGGTGTATATTGAATAGCGGAATAGGACAAATTTTACAAAACGGTGTATCTCACACGTACAAACACAAACTAGGCCCCGATTACAATTTTTTGCACCCTAAAGGCAGGATGAGGAAGAGGAGTAGGAGGAGTTGGGAACAGGAGCCAAACTGAAGCGCCCTGCAATCCTCGGCGGTAGAAGGAGATGCGCCAAACAAATTAAAACAGGTGTATCTCACATGTACCGATACAGACTATCCTGCAATTTAATTTTTTACATTCAAACAGGGTGTATATTGAATAGCGGAATAGGACAAATTTTACAAAACGGTGTATCTCACACGTACAAACACAATCTAGGCCCCGATTACAATTTTTTGTACCCTAAAGGCAGGATGAGGAGTAGGAGGAGTTCGGAACAGGCAGGAGGCAGACTGAAGCACCCTCAAATCCTCGGCAGTATGAGATGCGCCCCAAAAATTGGAAAGGTGTATCTCACACGTACCGACACAGACTATCCCGCAATTTAATTGTTTATACCCAAAGGTTTTGATTAAATATCGGAATAGAAAATATGATCAAAAAAAGTGTATGTATCTCACACGTACAGAACCACACTAGGCCCCAATTACTATTGTTTGTACCCCTAAAGGCAGGATGAGGAGTAGGAGGAGTTTGGAACAGGCAGCACCCTCAAATCTTCAGAAGTATGAGATGAACCCCAAAAACTTGGAAAGGTGTATCTCACACGTACCAACACAGACTATCCCGCAATTTAACTGATCCCCAAAGGTTTTTATTGAATAGCGGAATAGAAAATATGATCAAAAAAAGTGTATGTATCTCATACGTACAAAACCACACTAGGCCCCAATTACTATTGTTTGTACCCCTAAAAGGCTGGATGAGGAGTAGGAGGAGTATGGAACAGGCAGCACCCTCAAATCTTCAGAAGTATGAGATGAACCCCAAAAACTTGGAAAGGTGTATCTCACACGTACCAACACAGACTATCCCGCAATTTAATTGATCCCCAAAGGTTTTTATTGAATAGCGGAATAGAAAATATGATCAAAAAAAGTGTATGTATCTCACACGTACAAAACCACACTAGGCCCCAATTACTATTGTTTGTACCCCTAAAAGGCTGGATGAGGAGTAGGAGGAGTATGGAACAGGCAGCACCCTCAAATCTTCAGAAGTATGAGATGAACCCCAAAAACTTGGAAAGGTGTATCTCACACGTACCAACACAGACTATCCCGCAATTTAACTGGTTCCCAAAGGTTTTTATTGAATAGCGGAATAGAAAATATGATCAAAAAAAGTGTATGCATCTCACACGTACAATACCACACTAGGCCCCAATTACTATTGTTTGTACCCCTAAAAGGCTGGATGAGGAGTAGGAGGAGTTTGGAACAGGCAGCATCCTCAAATCTTCAGAAGTATGAGATGAACCGCAAAAACCCCAAATATCATTCAGCTCTGCTGCAGGCCACAATTTAATGTTTTTTTAACCCAAGGCTGTATATTGAATAGTGGAATAGAAAAAAAGTGTATGATTTTTGAAACTTCTCAATAATAGCACATGTGAACTGAACACAGCAGTGTATGATCAGTCAGCACAGCACAGCTGAAGGAAAAATGCTGCACACAGTGACTGATAGAAAAATACTTTTCTTTATCCTCCTCAGTGGGCAAAAAAGATTGTGTTCACTGCACCCCAAAAAGATTGTGTTCACTGCACCCCAAAAAGATTGTGTTCACTGCACCCCACACACAGCAAAATGGATGTGGACCACTGACACCTGCCTATCTCCAGCCTCTCCCTAAAAGGATTGATAAGATCGTAGATCGGGTGACTGCAAACCCCCCCCCCCCCACACAGCAATATCGATTGTAGTTTGTAGAACACACTATCTGACCCTAAAAATCAGCAGACTCTCTCCCTAAAAGGATTGATAAGATCGGGTGACTGCAAACCCCACCCCACACAGCAATATCGATTGTAGTTTGTAGAACACACTGTCTGACCCTAAAAATCAGCTGACTCTCTCCCTGAAAGGATTGATAAGATCGGGTGACTGCAAACCCCACCCCACACAGCAATATCGATTGTAGTTTGTAGAACACACTGTCTGACCCTAAAAATCAGCAGCAGCCTCGCCCTAAAATGCCTACAACTCGCCCTGGCTAACACACTCCGACCTGTCCCTCAATTCTATCCGGACACAAATGTTTTTTTTTTTCCTGTCTGTCCCTAATCAGCAGCCAGCACGTTAATGTGTGCTCTGTCCCTGAACTAAACAGCAGAATCACGCCGCAGCGGCGCTGCCTCGAACTTATAAAGACTTGGTCACATGCTTCAGATGGCCAATCACAGCTACTAATACATTTGTAGGCATGGCTGGGATGGCTTAGGCACACCAGTTAAACGCTTGTTGATTGGCTGTTGAAAGCCCGCCATGAAAAGCGCGCCAATGCATGCAAAACCCGGAAATAAAATGACCAAACACGGATTTTTACCCGAATTTACAGTAAAGTTTTCGGGTCCGTGTTCGGGTAACAAAAATCCAATTATTCGGTACGAACACGAATAATACAGTCCGTGTTCGCTCAACCCTAGTGTCTATAGATTTAAAGGACGCCTATTTCCATGTCCCTGTTGCAGAAGATTTCCAGAAATACCTCCGGTTTTCCATCAATCAATTACACCTTCAGTTCACTTGCCTCCCCTTCGGGCTCTCCACTTCTCCACGAACCTTCTTGAAAGTTTTGCTGGCTGTGGTAGCTCTATTAAGAACAAAGGGCATTCACTTGCACCATTACTTGGACGATCTGCTCCTCCTGTCCCAAGACAAATCTCAGCTGTTGATGCACCTGGACCAAGTGGTGTCCACCCTTCAGATGTTTGGGTGGCTGCTAAATCTGGAGAAAAGTAATCTTATTCCCACCCAGGCCCTCGTCTACCTCGGGGCCTTGTTCAATACACTGACAGCGACAGTCTCCCTTCCGGAGGAGAAAATCACAGTGGTCAGGGACAGAATTCTCCGTGCCCTCTCATCACCTCACCTCCAAGCATGTCAGTGCCTGAGAATTATTAGGACCATGGTGGCTGTAGCTCCCATGGTAAAGTGGGCCCTATGGAGAATGAGGCCATTCCAAAAAGGCTTTCTTCGTCAATGGGACACCTGGAATCTGGATCAGACCATCTTCCTGACCCCGGCCATGAGAGCAAGTCTTCCATGGTGGCTGTAGCGGGAGCATCTTCTATGCTGCCATTCTCTTGTACAAACCTCATGGGTTGTGGTAACATCGGATGCCAGCAGCACAGGTTGGGGGGCACATTGCCTCTCAGAAGTGGCTCAGGGCAAATGGAAATTCCCCTCCCAGGGGATAGTGTCCAACATTCTGGAGCTACGGGCGGCCCTTCAAGCTTTGAAAGCATTTCCTCACTTGACAAAAGGTCTTCCAGTGATGCTAAGACTGGACAACACCTCAGCAGTCACATACATAAGAAAGCAAGGAGGGACACACAGTTGGTCCTTGCTGCAAGAGGTGGAACCAATTATGGTCTGGGCTCAAAAGAACTTGTCCGACCTGTCAGCAGTATACATTCCGGAAGTCCAAAATGTCCAAGCCGACTTTCTATCTCGTGTGCAGTTGGACAAAAACGAGTGGTCTCTCCATGAAGAGGTCTTCGAGTGGATCCTGAGCCCGGGGTTCTCCCCAGAGGTAGACCTTTTTGCCTCTCCTCACAACCGCAAGTTGAAAAAATATTATGCGAGGATCAGGGATCCTCAAGCTCTAGGGATAGACGCCCTCACGGATTGTTGGAGGTTCAACAGGGCATATGCCTTTCCCCCAGTTCCCATAATCCATCAGTTTCTCCGGAGACTCAGGTCGGAAGCAGCGGAAATAGTGGCGGTGATTCCATTCTGGCCCAACAGGCCCTGGTTCCCTCTTCTAACACTCCTCAGTGTTCAGGATCCGATCCCGCTACCTCCCAGGCAAGATCTGCTATCTCAAGGCACCATATTGCATCCTTGTCCAGCCCGGCTGCATCTGAAGGTTTGGCTGTTGAGAGGGGAAGGCTACAAGCCTTAGGGTGCCCTGAAGAGGCCATCTCTACACTTTTGAGTGCCAGACGGAGTTCAACTAATAAAGTTGTCGGGGCTATTGGGGGTGATTCAAATAATAATAGGTAAAATAAAAATGATTTTAAAAGCCATGTAAATGCATATCTTATGATGCTGAACAGTACAGCATGGCGTCCATCTAGTTCAGGGTGAAATAGAGTTCATATATGTATTCTTGCAAAATGTCTCTCACAAGCTTACAAGAGAGCATAGAATTTCAACAAGAGGGTTCTATACTTTCAGCAGACATTTCTATTTTCTTTTGTCATAAATAAGCTGATACATTGACATCTCTATCAGATAACAGATGTTAAGGGGATGGTAGTGCCAGTCTGTCTATAAGTATTTAACAATAGACAATGGCTCAGTGTTTTTCATCAGACATTTTAAAATGAGAACTATATATGTTTTTATAGATACATTATTATATGTGTGTGAAGATATTAGCCATAATTATGTTATTATATTATGTAAGGCATATACATATATATTTAGGAATGCTATATCACATTTTGGGTTTATATTCTCATAGTAATAATCTTACTTAGAATTATTTTTCTAATAAGTGTAAGGACATATGTATCTCGTCACTAATTACCTCATTTCAGAGAAGTTTGTGTCTAAGTGTTCAGAGGTATCATAGATCTTCTTATCCTAGTCTAGATGTCTGACAGTTGTGTCACAATCCAAATAAGTAATGGCTATTCACTAGCTAGAGGTCAATAGGTCATCAGATAACAAAATGTTTTAATTATGTTAAATACAAAATCTAATGAACGGTACGATGCTGCCCTCTGGAGACAAAATACCAGGTGCAGTCTTGAGATAATTTCAGATTTCCCATATAAAAATATTATATTGTGTTAAATAATATAATTATTGAGATGGCATTACTTGCCAAGGTGAATGATGGAGATACAGGTGGACATTTATGTATGTACTGGGAGTCTGGACAAAGTTTTATATGTGTTTTATGATTACTCTTACATATAGAGAAATCATCCTTATTTTATTATACCAAGTATTGGGTTAATTATCAAAAGAGGTGTGTCTCTGACCTCACCAATTTAGGTATAGAATATCTCATCCAATAGGGATAATGTTTCATCCCTCTGGGTTTTACTTATGGTAATTTTTATAGCTCTTTGTTCTTACCATATAAAAGACCAACCCAGATGAGAGAGAGGACACACATTACATTGCCCAACATACAATACACTTACATCACACACACGCTATTACATTTTTCGATAGACTCATCCAGACATACTCCCTGGTCCATCATTCATCTGAAACTTGAAGGGAATCCACCATCTTAAGACTGGCATCCATCTTGGGACTCTGGTAACGCCCATTTAAAGCTAGTGGCCATCTTAAGTGTGGTAATTATGCCTTGCTATGTTATTTGATTTTATTCAACAATTGTTTATTCCTTCCTTATATGTTTTATATTGCATATTTAAGGGTAATAAGATTACAATCCCAGCCGTATAAGCTATAGTAGATTTTTTTCTAAAAAGCTGATTTTTGTTTTTATACATTTTTATTAATATCAGATTTAGTGCATTATTTGCAATTTTAAGTCTTCCGTTTTGCATGGTTTATTCTCACTCATCTGCAGTGAAGTGACTTTCAACTATGCATTACGCAGACCATTGTAGTCTGTTTATATAGAACATTAATTTATGGCTTATACTATACCTGGGAAGAAATGGTAATCTTGCTTTAGTTTTGCTTTCACTTTGTTCACTTTGTTTCAGTTTCACTTTCATTATTGAGCTAAACATCACATTGCATTGATTATTTGAAGTTAGTATATTTTATGTAGAGTTTTCTTTGTGTCACTTCCTGTTTGATCATATATTGTGTTTACATGTCTGGCGAATAAATATTTTTATATATATTCCACACTGTAGACTGTACTCACTAAGATTGGTATATGCTTTTAAAAAGAAATTAATCAATTAAAAAGAATTCACGACATTGATTTATGGCAATAGGTGAAGACTCTCCTTTTTCACAGATCTTTGCTTATTAACCATAAATAAATACACTGCTATATTCAGAGCAGTATAAATATTCTGACATAATTAAGTACGAGCGCAAGATATTTATTATTAAATATTCTTACAAAGTGTATGAGAGAATTTGGTCAAGATTTTCCTCGCATCTGGCTACTAGGTCCAACCCTCATTCATCCATCAAGATTCAGGATGTGCTAAGCTTTCTACACTCTGGTCTAGATCTTCCTCTATCAGTGAGTTCTCTGAGAGTTCAGGTGTCGGCTATTTCAGCCTTTACAGGCATTTCTTGGGCTACCCATACGTTAGTCCGACAATTCTTCAAAGGGGCAATGAGACTCAGGCCCCAGAAAAAGCCAAGGTTTCCTAAGTGGGATCTCCCCTTAGCTCTGGACTTTCTATCACAAAGACTACGTGACACAGATGAAACTCTTACCATCAAGGAGTTGACATTGATGACCGTGTTCCTGGTAGCCATTACATCGGCGAAGAGAGTCTCTGAAATCAGAGCTTTAGGGGCACAGGAGCCCTTTCTAACCTTTTTTCCAGACAGGGTAGTCTTAATCCCTATGCTGGAGGCTAGACCGAAGGTTACTTCAGTTTTTCATGAAAACACGGAAATAGTTCTGCCTACTTTTAGACAAGAAGAAGGTTCTTCTGTCCATCCGCTGGATGCTGGAAATTGCCTCAAGCAGTATCTGGAAGCTACGGTCTCCTTTCGACAGTCAGATCATTTGTTTGTCACTTTTGGTGGAAAGAACAAGGGTCTTCGGGCTTCTTCAAGGTCCATCTCTTCTTGGATCATCCAAACTATCCAATGGGCTTATAGGGCTAAGGGCTTGACCCCTCCAGTGGCGATTACGGCTCATTCAACTCGGAGTATCTCTACGTCCTGGGCAGTGTCCAGACACGTCTCGCCTGAAGTGATTTGTAGAGCAGCATCCTGGTCCTCTATAAATACTTTTTTGACTCACTATTGTGTTGAGCTGGCGGCTCTTTCTTCTGTTAACTTTGGTTTACAAGTCCTGTCTGTTTGACAGAGTAAAATTAAACTTTTTGTTCAGCACCTGCCCACCCTTTTGTGTACGGCGAGTTATTTCCCGATACGTATGCTGCCATGGAGTCTGTCAGGAAAACTGAAAATTTATATCAAATACTTACCGTAATTTTCCTTTTTTGATGGACTCCATGGCAGCAGGAGTTCCCTCCCGGATTCTGAGGAGGATAGTTACAGAACACGTGTGCTGAACAGGTGCAAAGATTTATGGGAGTGCTGTCCTATGGGTAGGTTTGGAGGCGGGGCCAAACCCAATACGTATGCTGCCATGGAGTCCATCAGGAAAGGAAAATTACGGTAAGTATTTGATATAAATTTTCCGTTTTTTTTTTTTTTTCCAGAATTGTCGCTCTTTTTTTGTTTATAGCGCAAAAAATAAAAATTGCAGAGGTGATCAAATACCACCAAAAGAAATCTCTATTTGTGGGAAAAAAGGACATCAATTTTATTTGGGTACAGCATCGCACAACCGCGCAACTGTCAGGTAAATTAATGCAGTGCTGAATCGCAAAAAAATGGCCTGGTCATTAAGGGGGGAAATCTTCCGATCCAGAAGTGGTTAAACAGACTTTCCTTGAAACTAGCATAAAGCCAGTCACCAGTGTCTGGAATTCCGGAGTTATGTAAATAAATAAGAGAAATATAGGGTTCTCTGCAAAAGTCTATTTATTACAATAAAAGAAAAGCACTTACAAAGGTGGCACTTCCATTAAATGCAAGCAAATGAGCGCTCATTACATACAATCAGAGTTGGCGGTGGGTGACGTCACGAGACTCCTTCCCGTATGTTCTGCCTCCCAGGGGCAAGACTTCGTCAGCGGGTATGGTGCCACGCTTCACACCCACCTCTAAATAGTCTTGCCTAATGGATAAGGCCAATAAATTTTAAATTTTTATTGTTATTTCTCATTTTGATGGTTTCACTTTAAGAATCAGTAAATCACTCCTCATTTAAAAAAGATGTTTTTTTACAAACTTTTTTTTCATTGATACGTGTCCCTCTGGACAGTACCCTGGCCCCCCTATACCCTTTGTACACCAAATTACTTGCATATAAGCCTTCAAAATGGGCACTTTTGATTTTCCAGTTCGGGTCCCATAGACTTAACCCTCTTAGCGGTATCCCCGAGCATGACTCGGGGTGGATTTTTCATGCTACTATCGGTATCCCCGAGTCACGCTCGGGGTAGATGTGCAGAGCCTGCAGCGGGGTTCCTTACCTTCTCCTGGCAATCCAGCGATGATCTCCCATTGCTGTGATCGCTGCCGAGATCCCCGCCGCTCGTCCGTCGGTCTGATGACTTCCTGGTTCCGTTCCCTGCAGCAGCAATGCTGCATGGGAGCGGAACTGGGAGGGAAATTCAAAAGTTGCACCAACACAAACACATAAGGAGGTGATACAGTGTAATCTGAGAGGATTACACTGTATCACCTTAGTAAAAGACACAGTGCCCTTTCAGTGCCCCTTGCCATTGTCATTGTGACAAATAAAATCATTTGAAAACGGCATCAAAAAAACGCTGTCCTACATATGCGCTTTTGGATCAGCTGAGCGACTGCGACAGCGGCAGCGACACGGAGCTGCTCGCAGAACAGAGCGACAGTGAGTCGTGAGATTTGTCATCTGACTCTGACACCAACACTGATCCAGAAAGTGACAACGCCGATGATCCTGACCTAAGCAATGTGCACACTTGGTGCCCTCTAAACAGCGATGCGGACCAGGCAGCGCCCCCGAGATTCCGATTCACTGGATCTCCTGGGATAAAGGTTGATGTGGAGAGTGACAACCCTCTGGCGTACCTGAAATTATTTCTTACTGAGGAGGTAATTCTAAAAATCGTCACAGAAACCAACCGCTACCATGAGCAGCAATCCGCTACACTGCGTGCCAGATTTTCCAGATCCAGAAAATGGGAACCGGTCAGTAAAGAGAACATCTGGCAGTTTCTGGGACTCATCATCCTTCAGGGGGTGGTGGGGAAATCGCTCCAGAAATGGTATTGGATCACCAATAAGATGCTGGCCACTCCATTAATTGGCACAGTGATGTCCGAATATCGTTTTTCACTGATCATGAAGAATTTACACTTCGCAAACAACGAAGAGTTTGATGAGGCCACGCATCCTGCGCCCAAACTCTGGGAGGTGTGCCAAATGATTGTCACCAACTTCCAGCGGACCTATGTGCCAGAAAGGGATGTCAGTGTGGACGAAAATCTGATGGCCTACAAGGGACACCTGAGCTGGATACAATTTATTGCATCCAAAAGAGTGCGGTTTGGCATAAAATTTTTATTTGCTCTGTGAATCATCCACCGGATATATCTGGAAACTGGCGTGACATGCCATCATTGTTTAGCAGGAAAAAACTAAAAAAGGAGAGATGGTTGCCTTTCAAAAGGGTAAAATGATGGCAATGCGGTGGCGAGACAAAAAGGATGTGTGCCTCATGAGCACCGTGCACAGCACCTCCACTGCCATGGTCCGCACAAAACGCCGAACAGATGTGCTGAAGCCGCAAGTCGTGATCGACTATAATCACATAATGGGAGGTGTCGACCGAGCCGATCAGGCAATGACATTTTACCCGGCGATGCGGAAGCAACAGAAAAAGTATTACAAAAAGATTTTCAGGCATCTCCTTGAACAATGCCTTTGGAACGCCTATATCCTTTATAAAGCAAACACTAGCATACCTCTTGTTCATTCTGACTTCATCTGGAAGGTGGCTGAGCAGATTTTTGTCAACCACCCGAGGCCATCAGTATCTGCTAACAGATCCGAACGACGCGCATTTGATGTTGGCAATCCAGAATGTCTGACAGGCCGTCATTTTGTAGACTTTGTACCGCCAACCGCAAGAAAGTTAGCGCCTACCACGATGTGCGTCGTTTGCTGTTCCAAGAAGGATAGCAATGGAAAAAAAGTCCGAAAGGAAACAAGGTACTATTGTCCTGATTGCAACTTCAGACTTTGTCTAGTTCCATGCTTCAAACTGTTTCACACGCAGGATGTGTATTGAATTTCTTTGTTTGACAAATTTCATTATTTTTCATTGCATTATTGAATAAAATTATATTATTGATTAGATTATAATTCATGTGTTTGTGTTTCAAATTTATCACATCTGGGATGTCTACTAGAGTATTGTTTTGGTAAGTTTTAAGTCAGTATTTACTAAGAATTGTAGGCCTTTAATACATAACGCCAAATTTCCATGCAAAAAAATTGTACCGCTTTTGGTACATAATTCCTGACATAATCATACCGCCAGGGAGGTTAAAAGGGGTTTGTAATTTGCAAGCAAAAAATTTGGGGGAGCATACCCATGTATTTCTAAAGCTGGTGCAGCTATGAACCAAAAGACATGTATATTAAAAAAGAATAGCGCACACATGCAAAAGAAATTACTACCAAATTTGAAGACAATCCATAAATAAAAATGGGGATTTGGTCCCACCATATGGCCATATAGTGCTCAAGCCCACCACTACGTCAAAGTACCCCATTATCAGTGGATCCTACACTATCCATGAAAAAGAGATGAATCCAGCCTTTCTAACCCTTGGAGATAACACTCCTTGCTGGGAAAGATGTGCAAATGCACTACAGGGGACTCCTCCCATATCCGCTTGATAGTAGACACTGATAGAGTACAGACGTGTGTGGGGGGTGGGCTGGGTTGCTCAACCTCGGTAGTCTGGTCAGACCGAATACATAATAAACAAGCAAAAAATTTGGGGGAGCATACCCATGTATTTCTAAAGCTGGTGCAGCTATGAACCAAAAGACATGTATATTAAAAAAGAATAGCGCACACATGCAAAAGAAATTACTACCAAATTTGAAGACAATCCATAAATAGAAATGGGGATTTGGTCCCACCATATGGCCATATAGTGCTCAAGCCCACCACTACGTCAAAGTACCCCATTATCAGTGGGTCCTACACTATCCATGAAAAAGAGATGAATCCAGCCTTTCTCACCCTTGGAGATAATACTCCTTGCTGGGAAAGATGTGCAAATGCACTACAGGGGACTCCTCCTATATCCACTTGATAGTGGACACTGATAGAGTACAGGTGTGTGTGGGCTTGAGCACTATATGGCCATATGGTGGGACCAAATCCCCATTTTTATTTATGGATTGTCTTCAAATTTGGTAGTAATTTATTTTGCATGTGTGCGCTATTCTTTTTTAATATACATGTCTTTTGGTTCATAGCTGCACCAGCTTTAGAAATACATGGGTATGCTCCCCCAAATGTTTTGCTTGTTTATTATGTACTCGGTCTGACCAGACTACCGAGGTTGAGCAACCCAGCCCACCCCCCACACGCACCTGTACTCTATCAGTGTCCACTATCAAGTGGATATAGGAGGAGTCCCCTGTAGTGCATTTGTACATCTTTCCCAGCAAGGAGTATTATCTCCAAGGGTTAGAAAGGCTGGATTCATCTCTTTTTCATGGATAGTGTAGGACCCACTGATAATGGGGTACTTTGACATAGTGGTGGGCTTGAGCACTATATGGCCATATGGTGGGACCAAATCCCCATTTTTATTTATGGATTGTCTTCAAATTTGGTAGTAATTTCTTTTGCATGTGTGCGCTATTCTTTTTTAATATACATGGGTTTGTAATTTGGTTTAGAACTTTTGATATGTTGTAAGGTTCTGCCGCAAAGCGAACAGAGGGTCAGTCAGCCCATCTCTGCTGAATACATTGTTTGGGTAGTACCTGACACTTTACCACTGTAGTTATATGTTTCAGACATGCTTAATCAAATTTAAAGGAAATCTAAAATATTGTGTCTAGCTTAAGATCAGCTGCATGCTGTGATTAAACTTTTCATTAGTTTATGATTACAATATTGCATTTTTGAGTGTTTTATTTGAGGTGTGTTCAGCCAAGTCAGTCAGCTTTTCCTTTATTGTTATATTTTTAGGGTGGAGTGAGCAAAAGTTTCTAATGAGCTGGACAGCAATAAATTAATTATTTTGAAGTTGTTTTACAATTGTCTAAAGTTTTCCAAGCAGATTACCAAATGTTTAATGTCAAGCATGTAAAGCAGTGGATAGATGAGCAGTCAGATACTTGTAAACATTCATATTAGTAATTAATGTTTTGTGGCACTCCCATTCTTTCATATATAAAGGAGCAGAATGAATGGAGAGCATATTGAGAAGGACATTCACTTAGAAAAGCACACTTTTAGGTAATCTGTACCACTCACATCCATCATCATGAGTTACGGTGGTCACTCCTCTGCTGGATCATACCATGGAAGCTGCCATGTTGGTAGTCATCTGTCTAAGATCCCAAGCCACACATATGGTGTTCATCATGGAGGACCTTCAATTAGCCATCACGGAGGATCCCATTCTTCTCTCCACCATATGGGATCTCATGCTTCTCATCATGGAGGATCCCACTCTTCTCATCACCATGGGGGGTCTCATGTTTCTCATCATGGAGGATCCCACTCTTCTCATCACCATGGGGGGTCTCATGCTTCTCATCACGGAGGATCCCACTCTTCTCATCACCATGGGGGGTCTCATGCTTCTCATCATGGAGGATTCCACGCTTTACAGCATGGAGGTTCCCATACTTCTCACCATGGAGGCTCCCACAGATTCCATTCCACAGGCTCTCATGGTTCTCATCATAGAGGATCCGGTGCCACCCACCATGAAAGTTCCCATAAAATCCATCATAGCGATCACTATAGAGCCCCCAGTGTACATGGTGGATCAGGAGGCAAAGGAATCTCCATATCCAAGCATGTTCATGGAAGTGCTCACAGCAGCAGCCATAAAAGTCATCACGCTTTGTTCAATGTCAATGAGAAGGAAACCATGCAGCATTTGAATGATCGCTTGGCTTCCTACTTAGACAAAGTCCATTCCTTAGAGCAACAGAACGCCCAGCTTGAGAGGAATATCCGGGAGTGGTATGAGAGGAATCAGCCCAGCGCTTTACCTGACTATGGCTGCTTCTTTAGAATCATTCAAGAGCTTCAGGGCCAGGTAAATAAAGGAATTGGTCTACGTAAGTAGTATATTTAAGAATTGTTTTGATACAGATTTTTTTTTTTTTTTTTTTTGATGAACACTAAATCTATACAAATATTACAGTGATTAGGTATTTATGGTTTTCAAACTCACACTGACACCTACATATTCAAATTATAAAAACCGATTGGACATATTAGTCATCTAAAGGGATACCAGATGACACATTTTTTACAGCACCGGAAATGGGTCTCAGTGCATTTTGTTCATGCTATCTGGCACTTTGATGAAGACGTACTGAGAAAAAAAAAACATGATTTTAGGACAGTATGGGGTTTATTTACTAGAGCTGGACAGTGAAAAAACAGGAATCAGCTTCCAGGTTTTAGTACCAAAACTTATTTGAACAAGCTGAGGTTAGAAGCTGATTTGTTTCTGTGCAGACTGCAGAAGTGAGCCTAATTTTGCACTCTTCAACTCTGCTAAATAAACCTATATGCATCAAAGGTATGGAATGAACTGGCAAGATCGTCAAGCTGTTAGAGTGAAAAAAAGAGAACTAATCACACGTCTAAGGGTTGGTAAGCCATAATATACTGTATATTATTTTGTTTTTAGGTTCAGATATGCTTTAATATAGCAGCCATTTTAGACTGAAAAAGTGTTATAAAATATTCAAAGTAGTTTCCCTCAACAGGATTATTAGACATTGCACAGTAAAACATTAATTAGAAGGTTAGTTCAGACAGTGCTGGTGTTTTAGTGTTTGGCAAGTACTGGAGAGGTAAACCATCTGATAATTTGTAATACCTCCAGTGGCCTTTATGATGGTTCTATAATATCCCTGCTGGAACACACAAAGGTGGGCAGGAACCCCTAAAATCCCAGTTGTGGGCTTCTTCACGCATAATGTGGTGATCTGTGTTTTTCTGCACTGGATCAACATCAGGTTACATAGAAAATAATTGTGCCTCATTCACACCACAACACTGTTATTATGTGTGTTACTGAAAAATGAAGATGTGCAGCATTTTTCTGCAGCACACTGGATGGCACTTAAGGACACTGCAGGGCAAGGAACTGTACTTTTGTGCAAAGACCTTAATGGAGTATACAATTTTTACACTTTCAATAAAGTAGGTAAACAGAGCCTTGTGCTGAAAAGTCCAAGGCACTGCTAATCACTATTGTCATACAACAGATACCAGCTGCATGCTAAATGGGAATGTTTTAGCATATGGCTAGTGTGAATGTACCCCGAAATCATGTTACAGTGCAAGCTATACTAGATATGCTGTAAGCCACCTTAACTGATACAGAGCAAAGTTCAGTTTAAAACATTGTATACATTTATCCTTTGTAATAAATAATTGACTCCTATATTTTTAGATTTCCTCAACTTCTGTGGAAAACGCCAGGATTGTATTACAAATAGACAACGCTCGTCTAGCAGCAGATGACTTCAGAAACAAGTAGGCTTTTCTACATTTCATGTCCTTCATCATTATTATCGTTATCAGCATTAATTGCCTTGTCTTCCTTTTGTCACCAGGTATGAAATGGAACGCCAGCTGGCAAACAATGTTGAGGCTGATGTGAATGGACTTCGTATACTACTGGAAGAGCTGAACAGGGAAATATGTCATCTACAGGCACAAGTAGAAAACCTTCAGGAGGAACTGCAGCTAATGAAGAGGAACCATAGGGAGGTAGGATGCTTGCTACCCCTTATTAAGCTAAATCGGACATTTATATGAAGAAAAATAATGTTGAAATCACTTTTGCTTTAGAGGTATGCTGCCATCCTGGGCCATCTGTGGAAAATTGCCAATTTTGACACCTTTTTTAATCGTTTTATCCTTTTTTATTTGACAATGAACTTAAATTATTAGTAATATTATTATTATTATACAGGATTTATATAAAGCGCCAACAGTTTGCACATTATAATATTAGGGCAGACAGTACAGTTACAATCCAATCCAATCCACGTGAAATCAGAGGGCCTTGCTCATTGGAGCTTACAATCTAAGAGGGAGGGTCAAGTGATACAAAAGGTTATAACTGTGGGGGGTGAGCTGATGAAGAAAATAAAAGAACAGTTGTTATGTGGGTGCAGGATAGGCTTTTCTGAAGAGAAATGTTTTCAGAGATCGCCTAAAAGTGGATAGAGTTGGATATAGTCGGATAGATTGGGGTAGGGAATTCCAAAGGATGGGAGAGGCTTGGGAGAAGTCCTGGAGGGTGAGTATGAGAGGAGGTGACAAGGTAGCTAGAGAGCAGGAGGTCTTGGGAGGAACTGAGAGCATGATTTGGTTGGTGTTTTGAGACTAGGTTAGTGATGTAGCTGGGGATAGCTTTGTAAGTTATTGTTAGTATTTTGAATTTGATTCGCTGGGGGAGTGGGAGCCAATGGAGAGATTGGCAGAGAGTTTAGCAGACGCTGAGCGGTTTTTAAGGTGGATGAGTCTGGCAGCAGCATTTATGATGGACTGAAGGGGGATAACCTATTTAAAGGTAAGCTAATGAGAAGGGAGTTGCAGTAGTCGTGGCGAGAGATAACCAGGGAGTGAATCAGGAGCTTTGTGGTTTCATTGGTTAGAAAGGGACGTATTTTAGAAATGTTGTGTAGGTTGAGGCGGCAAGCCTTGGAAAGTGATTCAATGTGGTGAGTTCAGAGTCCAGGATAGCACCTAGCACTCTGGCATTTCGGGGGTGGGTGGATGGTTGTGCCATTGCTCTTGACTGAGAAGTCAGGGGAAGAGGAATGGGGGGGAGGAAATATTATGAACTTGGTTTTGGACAAGTTGAGTTTAAGAGAGTTGTGTGACATCCAGACAGATATGTCTGTTAGTAAGTTAGTGATGCGTGAGGAGACTGATAGAGTGAGCTGAGGGGTGGAGAGATAAATTTGGGTGTCATCTGCTTACAAGTAGAATTGTAAGTGACACTGAAGGTGCGGTGAGATAGGTAGGATTACAGCCAGTGAAGAGCATAGTCACGGAGACCAAAGAAGTGCAGTTTTTTAAGTAGGAGGGGGTGGTCAACCATATCAAAGGCAGCCGAAAGATCCAAAAGTAGGAGTATAGAATTGTGTCCATTGCATTTTGCTGTTAGTAAGTCATTTGTGAGTTTTAAAAGAGCAGTTCTGTGGAGTGTTGAGGGCGAAATCCAGACTGAAGGGGATCAAGAAGGTTGTTCTAATTGAGGTGGTCACTCAGTTGGTTGTAGACCTGGCGTTCAAGGAGTTTAGAGAAAAAGGGGAGCAAGGAGATAGGTCATAGATTGTTAAGATTGGTAGGGTCCAAGGATGGCTTTTTAAGTATGGGGGTGACGAGTGCATGTCTTAGAGCATTGGGAAAGATGCCGGAAGAGAGGGAGAGAATGAAGATGTGGGTTAGAAAGTGTAGGATAGAGTCAGAGGATGACTGCAGTATTTGAGAGGGCATAGGGTCCAGGGGACAGGTGGTTAGGTGGGCGTTAGAAAGGAGTTTAGCAACTTTGTCTATGGTAGCAGGTTTGAATAAGGGGAGTGTAGATTGTACAGATTGTTGGATACAGTTAAATAAGGGAGGCCCAGGGTTTAGGGATACGTCTCCAGAGGTTAGGAGAAGCAGAAGAGTGAGGGAGGTTGTATGAGAATATGATTTATATGAGGGGACATGCCTCAGCATCCCCTGGGTTTTATTAGCATGTGGGGTTAGAATTAGAAGGAGGTGATCACTGATGACTACAGTATTAAGAAGAAGGCAGAAGTGATGGTGATATATAAAGATTGTGGGGTGGAGAAGAGGGGTAAAGAAACAAGAGTTTAAGGAGAGAGGCTGCAACTGTGAAAAGTACAGGTAAAGAGCGCATGTTTTAGAGAGGAAGGAGAGATGAATTGTAAATAAGGGTCACCTGCAGTCTGGTGAATTGCAAAGTAGTTAGCTAAATGTCTCACAAATGTCTCAAACTATTCTCAAATGCATCTAAAAGCCCTTTACATTTGTCTATTGACATAATCCCAAAAAACAAGTCAACACAGGTCCTAAAGCACACAATATGGAGGTCTGCAGATATGCACCATTACACAACTAATTTCTAACTTTTTTACTTACAGGAAGTAAACGCTTTGCAAGCTCAGCTGGGTGCCAGGGTGAATGTGGAAGTGGATGCTGCTCCATCGACTGATCTGAATAGAACCTTGTTTGAGATCAGAGAGCAGTATGAGAATCTGATGGAACGGAATCTGAGAGAGGTGGAAACTATTTTCCGACAACGGGTAAGCCTTTTTGTAGACTGAAAAAGCTGGTGAAACCTGTTAGAAAAATAGTGTGATACCTATTACATTTTGATCATTAGGCACTATTACTTCATGGCTATATTCCAATAAACAATAAATAATAATGAGAACATGATCGACTTTAATGCTCAGTTGTACTGTACCATCTCAATCTTCCATTTACACTGAAGATCAGGACCACTGCTCTCATACAAAAATCTTCAGAGGTCCGCCACACCCCTTGCATGACCATATCTACTCTGGGCAAGTGGGCACGCTTATGCTTCCTGATCAGGGTGTTTTTTGTGGCACTATTACAACTGGGCTTAAAAGCTGTTGCCCAAGGACACAAAGGACAAAACACAGTTGTTAACTTAAAAGATATTAAAACTAATAGAAACAACTAATAGTACAAATCAACTTAAGTCTAGCTACTGTATATTAGTAATATGTTTTTTTCACAGAACAGAAGATCAGAAATAAACCTTCTTTGACTTTATATATAAAACAATATGGAAATCAGCCTCCATTTATTAAGGGGTACATGACTCTAACAAACTTTCTATTCATATAGACTGAGGAACTGAATCGTGAAGTTGCTTCTGGTTCTGAACAACTCCAGTCTGTACAAACTGAAGTCATTGACTTGAGACGTTCCATCCAAACCTTGGAGATTGAACTGCAAAGCCAGCTCAGCTTGGTAAGTATTATTGCCAGCCAGTTAACAAACTTTGAGTCAACTGCCAGTTGCTGGTAGTTTAAGTCTGTGAGCATTTTCAGTTCATTCTGCAAAGACTAATGGTATGTACTGTAATTATTTGTTTTTAATTGTATACAACCTTTCTCTATATTTTCCCAGAAATCAGCTCTAGAAAACACCTTGGCGGAGACCGAAGCCACATTTGGGGCTCAACTCGCCCAATTACAATGTATGATCAACAATGTAGAGTCCCAGCTGACCCAGATGCGATCTGACCTGGAACGTCAGAATCAGGAATACAAGATCCTGATGGACCAAAAGACTCACCTGGAGATGGAGATCGCCACCTATAAGCGCCTATTGGAGGGTCATGATTTCCAGTATGTATTTCACTAAGGACAAGTAACTGAATATTACTTAAAATGTGCAGGGCTCAATTTATAGCAACACCTTTTCACATGATTCTTTTAAGAGGAAAGAAATAAGTTTTATATCTGAAAAAAATTGCTATAATATTCAATCAGCTACCAGAATAGAACAATATAACTTGGAGAACAGCTTTATTTTAAGACTAGACAGTTCATCAAATGTTCCCATTTTGTTTATCAATATATTAGTTAAATCAAGCCATACAGAATAGTCACAATACCATATATTTCTTCATTCATTTTTACTGTGTGTTTTCAATTTCAGCACTTCAAGTCAAAGTTTTCTAGGAGGCAGCCATGGTATGTAAACATATATTGTCTTAAATTGTTTGTAAACCTATATATTTTTTTAATAACAAGCATGTCATACTTACCTGCTCTGTCCAATAGTTTTGCACAAAGCAGCCCAATCCTCTTCTTCTGCCTGCTCTCCTGGCTCCTCCCCCGCCAAGTGCTCCCCATAGCAAGTGGCTTGCTATGGGGGTACTCATGTAGGCTTGCTCCCAAGCCGAGTCTGTGTCAGCCCCACCCCCGATCTCTCCTCACTGACTGTGACTGACAGCAACAGGAGCCAATGGCTTCTGTTGCTGAATCCATGGGGAGGGAGAGAGGCGAGAGACCCAATGCTCTGGTGCACAGGGCTGAATTGAGAACAGTCTCAGGTAAGTATAAGGGGGGACTTTGGGCTGCACAAAGAAGGTTTTTATGGCAATGCTTTAAAGCAAAAAAAAAACACAAAAAAAAAAAAAACACAAAAAAAAAAAACATTTAGGCTTTAGAGCCACATTAAAAAGCAGGGCATAATTTTGTGAAAATATGCGTAGAATGTAAAATATGGAAAACATTTGAACTATTACAAGAACATTAGTATGTTTAGACACCCCATTGCAGATACTTTCAAAGGCCATCCCATCTATATGATCTCCATCCTAATGGCATTATTTACTGATACCCAATACCAACCACTTTAATCAGCAGTCATACTTTATAAACATATATTTTAGCCAAAAATATTTACAAATTACTATCTGAAATTCACATTGCATAAATCACTATGTAGCCAGATATTTCTAGGTGCTTTTTGCTAATGAGTTCTATAGCAGTAACATTGTCCACTGTGGATTTTGATATGGGACAAACATCATTCAAAGTGACAATATCATGAATGATTAGATAGCAAATTGCTTCCCTTGCTACCATCTGAACAAAGTGAGCTTTGGTGCAGAAATGACCCAAATTCATGCTCTGAAAATGTGGAATAGTCTTGCAAAGGAACTGATTCTAGCTGTAGACAGTTTCCAAAAAAGTTGTGTGCATTCATGAGACTGCAAAAACCTAAAGGACTAACTACATTGTAAATACATAGTTAAATGTTTGTCCAGGGCAACCTTTCTCAACTTATTTACTAAATAAATACACTTCAGGTCTTGGGGTATCCCTGATAAAATCAATTACTCATGGTACATAAGCAGGTTTCTCAACTTGACTAATTATGAAACAATAACACAGATAATTGGAATATGGTGGATTGATGTGAGAAACATAGACAATTTGCATCCCTTTATATTGCAACATAGATCCTTATTAATTTTAGCTATTGTATCTTCTACTTTCAGGATCTCACCACACAATGAAAGTTCACCATGTAACTAGCCCCACTCATCATCAACATCATCAAAGTCATCATCAACATCACAATCACCATAATGTATGCTAATGTATTTCTGACTCTTCTAGAGAACCCTGTGGATAATAGTATTATCCTATCTCTAGAAAGTCTTTTGGTGTCTTCCTCTATCTTTTTCTTGTGTGGCTTTGGAATCTGCTTCACCTAGGCAAAATTTGGCATGAGATATGAACTAGATCCACCAAGATACCCAGTAGACACAGCTGAAATTATGCAAGGTTTAGGACTGGTTAGACATCTATTCATCTTTATTGGTTGGTGGTAAACTATTCAAGTTTACCTAAGTTGTAAGTTAATTTCAAGATGTTCACCCGTGTGTTACAAATGCTATGATGTTCTGGTCTTGAGCACTTTTTAAAGATCCAAAATGAAAGAAGATATTTCAGTGTACCCAACAAATTTCTTAGGGATTACATTATGCTAGAGCATAAGATTTTAATTTCCATTCACTTTTTTCTTGGAGCACTTTAAATACTTTTAGGGCCCATTCACTCCATCTTGTTACAATAATGCATTTTAATACACAGATGTTGTGCCAGCATGTAGTGCAATGTATTGCAGTGCCATTTATTGTGCAACAGCATTGTAAGTCACCCCAATGCATGAACAGAATGCATCTATGCTATAGCATGAGGCAGTACACCACATGGTATGATATGGGTTACTTGGTAGTGCGTTGGAGAAAACTATACAGCGCAAGCATTTTTACCTGCTTTGGGGCCTATACAGAACAAATAACCTGTGGTAATGGAGGGCACCACAATGCCCTAAAAGTGAGTCGTGTCGCAAGTGTTACTGAAACACTTTCAAGTGTAAACAGGTCCTTATGGTACATACATTTGCAAGGCAGTTTTCTTCACTCGGAAGAAGTGAGTTGCACTACAGTCAGTCATTTTGATTTACAATGATCATATGATAACATAGGTGCAGTGCTTAAAACTAAAAACCAGATTATAAAGTCCAATTTACATGACCATAATCAGTCTATATAAAAACGTTAAATAGTGGTGGTTGATAAGACAAAAAAGGAAGGAGTATCCAGAAAAGATCCATCACCATCACCCATTCACACTGCCTCTTACCCCTCAATGTGAACCTCCACTAAAGAAGGTCAAAGAAGCCGGTTCATAGTGATCCTGGGATGGTTTCACTGGAATTGTGTCCCTGGCATCTCCTTAATAAGATATTTCTCCACTGCCCACGGTATCTTTGTTAATCTCATCCAGATATGGTGTTTATAATCTGATTTTTAGTTCCAAGCGCTGCACCTACATTTTCTTATTCTTTTTTACGTTGTTGTTCCAGCATACATGTTCTAACAGCAACTGCATTTTGTAATTTGTTTTAGCTTTGCTTAGCTGCACCATAATCAGTAGTTTTGATTTACAATGATCATATGCAAAAGGCGTTAGAATATGAACCAGTCTGATCAGTAGAGGATAGAATATACATTTTTGCTGAATTCTCCTTCGCAATGTAGTTTCCTATTAAAAAGGAAAAAACAGCACCTTGAAATTTGTGAATGCATACATAAAACACGTGCTCAATTCAAGTGGAACTCTAGTTTTCTGTTGTGATTTAAGGGAGTTTTATTAACATAATCCTGTGCAGGTTTTATTATAGAGTTGTAGTATCAGTTTTATAATCATGTGTTATAAACCTATTTGTATTGTCTACCATCGTACATATTAATGGAATATTAGCATGCAAAATGCATATTTTACTGTGGTGGACATACTAAGCCATAGATTCTGGGTATTTAGAATGTTTTAGGATTATTGTGATTATATACTGTATATTCTGGTGTACTACTGCAATAATCTGGTGAATTTTGATCATCATTCTCTTGTCCTTGTCACTTACTAAATTTTCAATAAAACAAACCCTTTCTTGTTCATGCAATCAGCTTGTTTTTGTGTTTTGTGTTTGTGGTATTATTGATGCACATGTTTTTTCCAATGTAAAAAAAAAAAAAAGAAGAACTAAATAGGCTTTCATACGAGTGCCCACAAGGCACTCGTGGACCAGTGCCTAGGGCAACAACACTGGAGGGGACTCAGAATTTCATTGTGACCTAATTGAGCAAGAAACTGTACGGCTGTAGAGGAAAGGGGGTGCAGGGATTCTGAAAGGAGTGCAAGTCTCTAGTTGAGGAAGCATATTAAGAAGACCATATGCCACCTCTAGTAGCCCATACCACCAGTAGTTTCTATTATATAATTCCAATTTCCATAAAGCTATTTCAGCCTTCTTAGGCATCATCTGTGAATGGCTCTATGGTGTAGGACTTCTCAGTCTCAAAGTACTTTAGGTGGTCTTTTTGGCTTTCCTATACTGGCTCACTGTGACCTTAATCAATGTACTGTCCCCCTGGATTCAAAAACCCTACACCATAGAACTAGTAAAGTGATATTCTGCACTGATGACTAGTGGCATCCTTTTTTGTATAACTACGCCACTTATCTACAAGCAGAGACTACACTCTCTTCTAAAGTGGCCAGAAGACTACACATTAAATATGTTTTAAACTAATAGTAAAGCAGGATTTTTCTTTGCATTAACCTCATGGCTATACTATAAAGTTCTTAAAAGCTTTTTTTTGAGATGTGCTTAACTTAGTAATTTCACTATTACTGTTGTATTGTCAGGGTGTAATATATTATAATTATCATGAGGCACTTGTACAACTGTGTGATGTTTTCCAAGTAACTCACAAAATATTTAATCCTTATGAAATGCATATGAATGCTGGTTAGAAGATGACAGACATTTGAAAATGCCTAATAATAGTAAATGATTAAGGCATCCACAGTCTTTCATATATAAAAGAAATGGAATAGAGAACATAATGTGAAGAACATCTACAGAGTCAAACAGTTTATCTCTAGACCATCGGTACCCTATTCAATTGCAGTGATTAAGCCACAGTGGTTATGCTTCTGCTGTATCATTTCTTTGAAGCTGCCATGTAGTTGGCCATCTTTCGTCCATCTTTCGTCCATCTTTCAAAGACCCCAGTCCATAGGCATAGTGGTCAATGTGTAAGGTCTCTAAAATTCTATTATGGAGGGCCCAAAATTAGTAATTGGGAAGGATGCCAAACTTCTCATCACCATGGGGCATCCAATGGTTCTAATGTAAGGTTCCATTTTTCTCTCCATGAAGGATTTTACACTTCTCACTATGAATTCCATTATGAAGGGTTCTCTCCAAGGGAGAACTCATGCCACTTTTCACAGAAGTTCTCATAAAGTCTACCACTATAAAGCCCTTAGTGTACATGGTGGGTCAGGATGCAAAGTCATTTCCAGTCATACTCATGGAATTGCTCACATCAGCAGCCACCATGTTTCATTTACTGTCAATGAGAAGAACTCACCTGGCTTCCTGCTTGGGCAAAATCCACGCTCTAGTGCAACAGAATGCCCAGCTGAAGAGGAATTAGCTTAGAATTTTACTCATCTGTTACTTCATCTGTTTATTTAGACTCATTGAAGCTAATGGAAATTCAACAAAGTTATTTTTACTATTTAATTACTATTCAATCTATATATAAGTGATATAACTAAAGGCTTGTTGGGCAAGGTATGTATTTTTGCTGATGACACAAAGGTATATAATAGGGTTGATATTCTTGGAGGTGTCTGTAACGTGGAACATGATTTGGCATTGCTGGAAGATTGGTCAAAGCAGTGGAGACTGCAGTTCAATGTTTCTAAATGTAAAATAATCCACCTAGGGAAAAAGAATCCCCTGAGAGAGTACAACGTTGGGTATACAGTGTTGGCCAGCACTACAGAGGAAAAAGATTTGGGGGTACTTATTTCAGATAATTGCCAAATGAGAAAATAAGTATATATGCAAGTAATTGATTGTAAAAGGGTTATAAGGGTCTGGGAACTGCCCTGGGGGACATGTTTTAAATAATAAAAAACAAATATTTTTTTCAGTAGCAGTGATTTTAATTATGCTTAAAGTGCAAGAATAAAAATGAAAAATTCCTTTAAATATAGTGCCTTGGGGGTCCCCTTAATGTGCCTGTAAAGTGCTACATCTGTAGCATGCATAAAACATGCTACAAAAAAATGTTGATGGAGACAAGGGCCTCTTCCCGACAACCCTTGGCTGTGGTTGTTGGGGTCTGCTGGCGGGGGGAATTATCAAAATCTGACAGCCCCCTTTAACAAGGGGGCACCCAGATCCCAGCCCCCTCATGTGAATGGGTACCCCTATCCATTCACCAAAGAAGTATACAAAAGTAATAACCACATCGTTTTTGACAAATCCTTTTTAAAAAAATAAAAAATAGTGTCCCTCGATGGTAATCAATTGTCATTGACGCTGCCCGCTGACCCGAAAAATAGAAAAAATGAAAAACGCTCTGCCTCCTGGTAGGCGTTTTGCCATATACCGCTCTGCGCTTCGACATTTTTTATATATAGGTAAGAGCGGGCCACCTAGCTATGTCGGGCCACCGCCCCTTATGATGTCACATGACATGACTTGCCCCCTGCCCCAAAGCACCCACCCCCCCATGTTGAAGGCATATGGCCTGGTGTGGTTCAGGAGGGGGGCACTTGCTCATCCCCCCCTTCCTTGGCCTGCCAGGCTGCATGTCTGGATAAGGGTCTGGCGTGAATTTTGGAGGGGACCCCGCGCTGTTATTTTTATTTCTTTTTTTTTCCGGCACTTTTTTTATTCAGCTGTCAGCTGGGAAACCCATTGACAGCTGATGACTCATCAGTTGTTAGGGATGCCACGGCCGGCTTCCCGGCCCCTCTCCTTAACATCCAGCTTTCACTGTTCCCTGATTGGGCAAAGATTTGCCCAGTCAGGGTGTAGAATGCCTTGTGCAAGGCTCAGTATATTGCATGGTGTTCCCCGGGGCAAACACTGTGCAAATAAGGTTGTTCAGCGAATGGCCAAACAGGCAAATTTTCAGCCCAAACTCATGCTCAGGCTGAACCGTTAACCCATTCCTAATCACTAGCGGGATCACCAGCAAGAGGAAGGAGGTCCTAATTCCCCTATATACAGTCAGGTCCATAAATATTAAAAACACTACCACCACCATGCTTCACTGATGAGGTGGTATGCTTTGGATCATGAGCAGTTCCTTTCTTTCTCCATACTCTTCTCTTCCCATCACTGTGGTATACGTTGATCTTGGTCTCATCTGTCCATAGGATGTTCCAGAACTGTGAAGGCTTTTTTAGATGTTGTTTGGCAAACTGTAATCTGGCCTTCCTGTTTTTGAGGCTCACCAATGGTTTACATCTTGTGGTGAACCATCTGTATTCACTCTGGTGAAGTCTAGTCTTCTCTTGATTGTTGACTTTGACACACATACACCTACCTCCTGGAGAGTGTTCTTGATCTGGCCAACTGTTGTGAAGGGTGTTTTCTTCACCAGGGAAAGAATTCTTCGATCATCCACTACAGTTGTTTTCCGTGGTCTTCCAGGTCTTTTGGTGTTGCTGAGCTCACCGGTGCGTTCTTTCTTTTTAAGGATGTTCCAAACAGTTAATTTGGCCACACCCAATGTTTTTGCTATCTCTCTGATGGGTTTGTTTTGTTTTTTCAGCCTAATAATAGCTTCCTTCACTGATAGTGACAGCTCTTTGGATCTCATATTGAGAGTTGACAGCCACAGATTCCAAATGCAAATAGCACATTTGAAATGAACTTTGGACCTTTTATCTGCTCCTTTTAAATGGGATAATGAGGGAATAACACACACCTGGCTATGGAACAGCTGAGCAGCCAAATGTCCCATTACTTTTGGTTCCTTAAAAAGTGGGAGGCACATATACCCTAGAATTAAAGCTGGAAGTCTGCAGTTAAAGCAAATATTGTTTGTTTCATTTCAAATCCATTGTGGTGGTGTATAGAGCCAAAAAATTAGAATTGTGTTGATGTCCCAATATTTATGGACATGACTGTAGATCTTTAGTGAGACCTAATTTAGAATATTGTGTCTAGTACTGGAGACCTCACTTACAGAAAGATATTGATAAGAGAGAACGAGTGCAGAGACGGGTAACAAAAATGGTGAAAGGTCTGAGGGATAAAACATATTGAGAGTGACTTCAGGAACTTAATACAATCTGGAGGAAAGAAGTAAAAGGGGAGACATGATTGAAACATTTAAGTAGAAGAAAGAAAATAGCGCTTGTATATAATACATAAAACATCCGAAATCACAGAAACCATTGTAGCAGACCCGATGCAGGGTTTCGTCTCAAGAGACGTCCACTATTTTCTTTGGACACGTGTAAGTGCTTCTGTTTTTATGATTAAATTCCTTTTACATGGGTACACACTATGTCGAGTATTCTCTTTACTTGAGGATGATATATTCAATCTATGTGGGATTATATACTTGCTGGGAATAGAGATGTCCAGTGGATACTGAATACATCGGATTGCTGACACCATGATCGTTAATTAAATCAATCTGCCTTTGTGACCTGTGGAGAATATACGCTTTATCAGGTCCTATCCGTCTGGTTAGCCCCCTCCTGTTTCATCTATGGGTGGAGGTGCACATATCGATTAATGTGGAAACATTTATATAAGAAGAATTTCCTGCACTCCTTCTGCACTTTGGGAGCTTCTTCCTTTATGCACACATAAGTGTTTAATAAACGGCACTGTTTTTATATTTACAGTTGTTGTTAATCCCAATTGTTTATAATATCGGATTCATATGCTCTTTTACCATTGCACTTTGTCACATTATAATTTTAGTTTTATCACACAGATTCATATGTATTTTGAATGTTGCACTCTGTCACTTTAATTAATATAGTAGTGCCGCAATATTTGCCTATCTGTTGTTACTATTGCAAATAGACTTTCGCTTTTTTCTGGCTTCTAATTATTACATACTGTTAGAGCGGTATGTCTTCTTTTCAACCTGGATGAGTGCATGGCCAGATTTCCCTAACAGTTTTCCAGCTCGGTCTGAGTTGTTCTGCAAGCAAGTGATGTGCAGGAGGAAAAGGAGTGTATACTGAAAGTATATACAGTATCTCACAAAAGTAAGTACACACTTCACATTTTTGTAAATATTTTATTATATCTTTTCATGTGACAACACTGAAGAAATGCCACTTTTCTACAATGTAAAGTACTGAGTGTACAGCTTGTATAACAGTGTAAATTTGCTGTCCCCTCAAAATAACTCAACACACAGCCATTGATGTCTAAATCGCTGGCAACAAAAGTCATTACACCCCTAAGTGGAAATTTACAAATTGGGCCCAATTAGCCATTTTTCTTCCCTGATGTCATGCAACTCATTAGTGTTACAAGGTCTCAGGTGTGAATGGGGAGCAGGTGTGTTAAATTTGGTTTTATCACTCTCACTCTCCCATACTGGTCACTGGATGTACAACATGGCACCTTATGGCAAAGAACTCTCTGAGGATTTAAAAAAAGAAATGTTGCTCTACATAAAGATGGCCTAGGCTGTGCCAAGACCATGAAACTAAGCTGCAGTAAGGTGGCCAAGACCATACAGTGGTTTAAAAGGACAGGTTCCACTCAGAACAGGTCTCGCCATGGTTGACCAAAAAAGTTGATTGCATGTGCTCAGCGTCATATCCAGTGGTTGTCTTTGGGAAATATATGCATGAGTGCTGCCAGCCAGGAATGCCAACATGTACTGTGACATACTGAAGCAGAGTGCTGCCAGCATTGCTGCTGAGGCTGAAGGGGTGGGGAATCAGCCTGTAATTGCTCAGACCATACGCCGCACACTGCATCAAATTGGTCTGCATGGCTATTGTCCCATAAGGAAGCCTCTTCTAAAGATGATGCACAAGAAAGCCAGCAAACAGTTTGCTGAAGACCAGCAGACTAAGGATGATGTCAGGACACTCAATTTCCTCCACCACAAAATCGCTCATCCATGTCTTTATGAACCTTGCTTTGTGCACTGGTCCAAATCATTTGGTGGAGGGGAATTATGGTGTGGGGTCGTTTTTCAGGGGTTGGGTTTGGCTTCTTAGTTCCAGGGAAAGGAAATCTTAAGGTGTTAGCGTACCAAGACATTTTGGACAATTTAATGCTTCCAACTTTGTGGGAACAGTTTGAGGATGGCCCCTTCCTGTTCCAACATGACTTCACACCAGTGCACAAACAAGGTCCATAAAGACATGGATGCATGAGTTTGGGGTGAAGGAACTTGACTGCAAGCCAGGCCTTCTTGTCCACATCAGTGCATGACCTCAATGAGGTTCTTGAAGAATGGTCAAACATTCCCATAGACACACTCCTAAACCTTGTGGACAGCCTTCAATTAAAAGTTGCAAAGGGTGGGCCAACTCAATATTGACCCTACGGACTTAGACTGGGATTCCATTAAAGTTCATGTGTGTGTAAAGGCAGGTGTCTGAATACTTTTGGTAATATAGTGTACTTTCATACATCCAGTCCATCTGAACAGATTGATAACTTGCTGATTTGGCACCATCCACTGGAAGCTTAACTCTTCAATAAGACACAGAGGTTGAATCCAAAGCAATTTATTTCTCAAACTACAGTACAGAGGATGCTCTTCCAGTGTTGATGCGAAAGAAGACCATGACTATATTGTGGGGACATGGAAGAAAGAGTGAGGGTCTTGCTAGGAATGTACCAACTAGCACTGAAAAGTAAGGGAGAACCAAAACCACAAATAAACAAGTTGTAGTGGCCCTAAACCATCACTATATATCAGCTTACACCAGATATAAGATAAATAATTAGATACAGTTTAATGCAATAGCAGAAAAATACATCATAGGTGAGACAAAAGATACAGTAGCTCACAAATTGAGTACACCCCTCACATGTTTGTAAATATTTTATTATACCCTTTCATGTGACAACACTGAAGAAATTACACTTTGCTACAATGTAAAGTAGTGAGTGTACAGCTTGTATAACAGTGTATATTTTCTGAGCCCTCAAAATAATTCAACACACAGCCATTAATGTCTAAACCGCTGGCAACAAAAGTGAGTACACCCCTAGGTGAATATGCCCAATTGGGGCCTGATTAGCCATTTTCCCTCCCTGGTGTCATGCGACTAGTTAGTGTTACAAGGTCTCAGGTGTGAATGGGGAACAGATGTGATAAATTTGGTGTTATCGCTCTCACTACTGGTCACTGGAAGTTCAATATGGCAACTCATGGCAAAGAACTCTCTGGGGATCTGAAAAAAGAATTGTTGCTTTACATAAAGATGGCCTAGGCTATAGGAAAATTGCCAAGACCCTGAAACTGAGCTGCAGTACAGTTGCCAAGACCATACAGCGGTTTAACAGGACTGATTCCACTCAGAGCAGGCCTTGCCATGGTCGACCAAAGAAGTTGAGTGCACATGCTCAGCGTCATATCCAGAGGTTGTCTTTGGGTAATAGACGTATGAGTGCTGCCAGCATTGCTGCAGAGGTTGAAGGGGAGGGGGGTCAGCCTGTTAGTGCTCAGACCATATCCCGCACGCTGCATCAAATTGGTCTGCATGGCTGTCGTCCCAGAAGGAAGCCTCTTCTAAAGATGATGCACAAGAAAGCCCACCGTTTGCTGAAGACAAGCAGACTAAGGACATGAATTAATCTTGGTCTGATGAGACCAAGATAAACTTATTTGGTTCAGATGGTGTCAAGCGTGTGTGGCGCAAGCAGGTGAGGAGTTCAAAGACAAGTGTGTCTTGCCTACAGTCAAGCATGGTAGTGGGAGTGTCATGGTTGGGGCTGCATGAGTCCTGTCAGCACTGGGGAGCTACAGTTCATTGAGAGAACCATGAATGCCAGCTTGTACTGTGAAATACTGAAGCAGAGCATGATCCCCTCCCTTCAGAGACTGGGCAGCAGGGCAGTGATCCAACATGATAAAGACCCCAAACACACCTCCAAGACAACCACTGCCTTGCTAAAGAAACTGAGGGTAAAGGTGATGGACTGGCAAAGCATGTCTGGTGGATCTCCAAAGTGACAGGGAGTGACAGATCGGAGTGTTCAGCATAGCTGAACATCCGATCTGTCCCTGGCTCACTCAGTCACCTCCCCCCCCACACGTTAGTAAGCACCAGGCATACATTAACCCCTCCCTCTCCAATAAAATTAACCCCTTCCCTGCCAGTGTCATTTTTACAGTAACAGTGCATATATATAGCACTGATTACTGCAGTAATGTCACTGGTACCCCCAAAAGTGTCAAAAATGTCAGTCAAGGGTCCGATCTGTCTGCCGCAATGTCGCAGTCCCGCAAAAAAAAAATCGCAGATCGCCGCCATTACTCGTTAAAAAAAAAACACCAAAAATGACAGAAATCTTTCCCTTAGTTAGTAAACGCAATAACTTTTGCGCAAACCAATCAAAATATGCTTATTGTGATTTTTTTTACCAAACATAGGTAGAAGAAAACAAATTGGCCAAAAATTAAAAAAAATTTGATTTTTACCTATTTTTTGGGAGGAATTTCATATGAAAAAATGTTAAAAATATTGTTATTTTTTCAAAATAAACGCTCTTTTTTTGTTTATAGCGCAAAAAGTAAAAATCGCACAGGTGATCAAATACCACCAAAAGAAAGCTCTATTTGTGGTAAAAAAAGGACGTAAATTTCGTTTGAGTACGGCATCGCACGACCGCGCAATTGTCAGTTAAATTTGCACAGAGCCGAATCGCAAAAAGTGGCCTGGACGTAAGACAGCAAAATCCTCCGGTGGTAAAGTGGATAAAAGGTACACTTATTAGGCTTTAAGCTTTTTTACACGTTATCAATATAGCCCTGGGAAGCTGCCTTGGACTTAAAGCAGATCTTCTCACATAGGCAAGAATGAAATTGCACTCCTGAGGCCTCCAGCGGCACATACAAGCCACTGGACGCCAAGTGTGTGCAGATGTGCTGCAGAGCTTTGGGACCTGGCAGAGAACTGCGGCCCATCTACTCATGCACAGTGTTTCTACAGCATCAAAACTGGAGCATGGAGCTACGGAAAAAGTTGGTGGCCTGGTCTGAAACCTGTTTTCTTTTCATCGTGTAGAAGGCAGGGTGTGTGAGCATCACTTATCTGGGGAAGAGATGGCACCAGAAAGCAGTATGGGAAGAAAATAAGCCGGCAGAGGCAGTGTGATACTTTGGCCTATGTCCTGCTGGGAAACCTTGGAACCTGCTGTTCATGTGGATGTTACCTGATATATACAACTTACCTAAACATTGTTGATGTTCAAGTACACCCATTCATGAAAATGATACTACCTGATGGCAGTGGCCCCTTTCAGCAGGATAATGCACCCTGCCACACTGCACAAATGGTTCAAGAATTGTTTGAGGAACACAACAACGCGTTCAAGGTGTTGACCTGGCTTCCAAATTCTCCAGATCTCAATCCAATTGAGCATCTGTGATGTGTGCTGGAAAACAGGTCTGATCCATGTAGGCCTCACCTCGCAACTTACAGGACGTAAAGGTTCTGCTGCTGACAGCTTGGTGCCAGATATTACAGCATACTTTTGAGGGTGTTGTCCATACCATAACAGGTCAGTGCTGTTTATGTGGCAAAGAGGGTTCTACTCAATATTAGGTGAGTGGTCATAAAGTTATGGTGGATCGGTGTATACTGAATGTATATCATGGTTACTGTTTAGCCCAGGACCAGGCTTACTAGCTTCACTCTAATCATTAGCCGCTGCAGCTACCAGATGCTGCAGCTGCTCTCTTCACCGGACTGCACACAGGATTCATTTTCTTGTAATAGATGAGAGGTGAGGACGCACTATCTTTTCCAGTACGGTACACCCAGCTTGAGGGGCTAAGTAGTACTCTACATTCACTGAATTGCATACCTTCCTGATAGGAGGCATCCCATTCACTATACCACTGAGCCCAGGGTTTATTCAAGGCAGTGTATATATTATTACAAGTGTATTTATTTCCAGCTAAATATGAGTGCTATACATTTTATGTTATTTTATTGTTTCAAATTAAAGATTTAAATGTGCCAGGTCTATGTGCTTCCTTTCTCTCTCTTTTGTCTTATAAGGTTTGTCGCTACCCAGTGGCTGTGTAGAAGCAGAAAGACCTGTTTACCACAGAACTGTTATTATACTGGAACTTAACTACTTGACCTCCAAAAGATTTATCCCCCTATCTAACCAGGCAATTTTGTTTGCGATACGGCCCTTTGTTAATTTAACTGACAATTGTGCGGTCGTGCGGCGTTGTACCAAGATAAAATTCATGCATGTTTTTCCCCCACAAATAGAGCTTTCTTTGGGTGGTATTTTATCACCTCTGCAGTTTTTATCTTTTGGCGCTTTAAACAAAAAATCCAATTTTGAATAACAAAACAATATTTTTCTACTTTCTGCTATAAAACATATCCAATAAACAAATGTAAAAAATCTAATTTCTTCATCAATTCAGGCCAAAATGTATTCTGCTACATATTTTTGGTTTGCACAAACGTTACAGCGTCTAAAAACAATGGGATATCTTTATTTTTTTAAATTTTTTTTCTTTTTACTAGTAATGGCAACTTACCATCGCCTTATGGCAGGACTGTGATATTGCAGTAGACAAGTTGGCCACTGACACTTTTTGGGGACCAATGACACTAATACAGTGATCAATACTAAAAAATATGCACTGTCACTGCACTAATGGCACTGGCTGGGAAGGGGTTAACTTCAGCTGTCATCAAATGGTTAACTGTGTGCCAGCTGCTGTTTTGCTACTGTGAAGGAGGTGCTTGAACTAGGCGAAGGCCCCTGCTTTGAGACACAGGATCCATGCCTTCTGTACTAACAGAACGGCAATCTGCCTTGTTTACATAGGCAGACCACCGTTCTGCCTCTGTACCGAAGCATTGGCAGGTGCTGGCAGACATCGAGTCCACCGTACTAGGTATGTGATCCTGCGCAGCAGAGCCTGCTTCCCACTGGATATGCATACCTCCCAACCGTCCCTGAACCACCGGGACCGTCCCAGAAACTGATGGCTGTCCCACAGTCCCGCAGATTCCGGAAGAATCCCGCAGGCTGGTTTTCTCACTGTGTTGGAAATCCTTCTTTGATTGGACTTCCTGGCTGCTTTGCATCATAGTGATTGGCTGAATCTCAAAGCAATCATCCTGCACTGGACACTCACTCTGTTCTGTGGGGGTGGGGTCAGATGCCGATGTATGCTGAAGTCCTGGAGGCACTTTCCAATGGAGGAGAGCAGGTGAGTGTGCCTGATAGAAAAGTTGCTGGAGTATAGAGAAGCTATTGCTGTGTCCTTGCAGATGGCAGAACGATTTCAGGTAAAGACTTAGTCTGTGCCCAGAATCTGATCAGATCATTGTAAGTCAGAACCTGGTCTCAGGCTGCAGTTATAGACGTACCAATCGTGGTGTACCACTCGTTATCCTGTCTGCTTCATCTGTACAGGACTCTGCAGCAGGATGAGGACAGGGCCTAATATGTTGCATTGTTTGACTGTCAGTAACCGCTGTCTGCTCCACCCCCCCCCCCCCCCTTTAGCTTTAGTCTGCTGAAAAAGGGTCACAGGAGTGTAGAAGCTTTGACTGTACTTCTCCTTTAAGGATTGCATGGTCTTCCTTGGACAGTAGAGAGCCACATTAGAGCAGATACATAAAATCTAATTGTTGTCGTATTCAGAAAAATAATTACAAGGTAGCTTGCCCCCGTCATTTCTCTTAAGTGCTTTTTTTTTTTTTTTTACTGTGTACTTGCTTTTTTATTTTGTACTTGGTACAGGAGCACAATTCAGGATCAGGCTCAGAGAGCTAAATAAGGTCATTTTCTTTTAAAGTAGCTCTTCATGCAGTAAACAGTTTTTTCACTAACTGTTCCTTTCTATATATCCATCCTTTCCAGACCAAGGAATAGAATTGTAATGTTCCTTTTGGTTCTGAACAACCAGAATCTATAAAAGCTGAGATTATTGACATAAAAAGCAATCCGCAAGTACTGGAGATTGGACTGCAAAGCCAGCTGAGCTTGGTATGTATTATTACCACATAGCTACATATTTACAAGGCCTTTAGTTCATTGCGTCAAAAACATTTTGTTCTGTAATCATCTATATTTTGTAATAGAATTTTCTCAACCCTCTCCCAGAATACTACTCAAGAGAACTCTTTGGCAGAGAAAGATGCCACATTTGGGGCCCAACTTGCCCATTTACAATGTTGGATCAATGGTGTAGATTCTCTGCTGGCTAAAGTCCATTCTGAACAAGCAAAAAATTGGGGGAGCAAACCCTGAACATGTATATCTAAAGCCGGTGCAGCTATGGACCAAGCAACATGTATATTAAAAAAGAATAGCGCAACCATGCAAAAGAAATGACTATTAAATATGGAGACAATCCATAAATAAAAATGGGGGTTTAGTCCCACCATATGGCCATATCGTGCTCAAGCCCACCACTGCGTCAAAGTACCCCATTATCAGTGGGTCCTACACTATCCATAAAAAAGGGGTGAATCCAGCCTCTCCAACCCTTGGAGACAACACTCCTTGCTGGGATGGATGTGCTAATGCACTACAAAGGACTCCTCCTATATCTACTTGATGGTGGACTCTGATAGAGTACAGGTGTGTGTGGGGGGTGGGATGCTCAACCTCAGAAGTCTGGTCAGACCGAATACATAATAAACAAGCAAAAAATTGGGGGAGCAAACCCTGAACATGTATATCTAAAGCCGGTGCAGCTATGGACCAAGCAACATGTATATTAAAAAAGAATAGCGCAACCATGCAAAAAAAATGACTATTAAATATGGAGACAATCCATAAATAAAAATGGGGGTTTAGTCCCACCATATGGCCATATCGTGCTCAAGCCCACCATTCTGGGCTGGAATGTCATCTTCATGAAAACAAGTACCTGATGGACCATAAGACCTACCTGGAGATGGAAACAGCTACTGGAGAGTCATGATATTTATTATGTATTGATTATGACATTAGAGACTCAATGGGATGCAACTTACTTACTAAAGAAGTAGAGCATGGATACTTTGCTAAGTATATTTTCACTATTCAAAGGACTTTTACTTAGCTTAGTGATTGTGGTGAAAATTCCCATTGCAAAGAATACCAAATCAGATGCAAAAAACAGGATTTTTGCTTGCACCTCATTGGATGATAAAAGTCAGCACAGCATCACCTAATTTACTAAGCCAAGTGAAAATGTTGTAAATTAGCTATAATGAATAAAAGATACCAAACCATTTAATTATGTTTAAGTGGACTGCCCTTCTTCACCCTGCTCATCCCATATACTATATACCCTACACTACTGACTTCAGATCAGCTGGTGTCCTTCTCCAGAGGCCATGGCCTACATCGGTGATGGTTATTTTCTATTCCCTTTTCTGTATGCTGACCATCATGTAGGGAAATGGTTTCTCCAATAGGGCCGATAGAGAACTGCATATAGACAGTACTGCATGGTTGATGGCTCGCTAAAGGGGAATTCTGAACTGTTTGAATACCTCCCAACTTTTGAACTTTCAAGTGAGGGATATTTGAGGCAAGGGAGCTCGTTGTGGCAAAATATGGGTGTGGCCAAATTCTTACAAGTGGGAGGCTTATGGGGCATTATTACAATATGCTTTCATTTCTTTGTCTGAGCCTACTTTAAAGAAGAACTTAATTAAAATAGTCAGGGACTGCATAGGAGGAGGGTCAGGAGTATGTAATGCACAGCATGCAGGGGTCAGGATTTTACCACCAATAAATAACCCAAAATAAATTATTTTGCTCTTGACGATTGCAGTGATACTAAATATGTGTATGTTAGTTGCTGGTTTTACCCATAGTACACCCCAGAAACAATGGTGTGCATTTTGTCTAAAACACACTGACACTGACACTAAATTATTTTTTTTTTTTTTTAATTCTACCTAAACTGTGCTAAACCATGACTTTTGCCCTCAACCTTTGACCCTGACCTTGACCCTGAGACTAACCCTGGCAAACCTTGATATGGTTATTTATTTCTTAATTTTTTTTTGTTATTCTTTCTTTTTATATTTATTTTATTTTTATTTTATTTTTTTACACACCTTTGGTTTGTTTACATTTTCCGCTCCTGCAAGATACAATGTGTCTTCCACTTCATTCAGTCACTAAGGTAAAAACATGGATGAGCAAGTTTGGGGTGGAGGAACTTGACTGGCCTGCACAGAGTCCTGACTTAAACTCAATAGAACACCTGTGGGATGAATTAGAGTGGAGACTGCAAGCCAGGCCTTCTAGTCCACATCAGTGCCTGACTTCACAAATGCGCTTCTGGAAGAATGGTCAAAAATTCCCATAGACACACTCCAAAACCTTGTGGACAGCCTTCCCAGAAGAGTTGAAGCAAATGGTGGGCCAACTGAGTATTGAACCCTACAGACAAAGATTGGCATGCCATTAAAGTTCATGTGCGTGTAAAGGCAGGCTTCCCAATACTTTCGGTAATATAGCGTACATACCATCATACTTCAGTCACACCTGTACAGGTACAAATACTTAGTCTGCATTAATTAGTGTTCTCTTAGGGCTATGGCACTTCTACAGCAGACAATATAAAATACAGTAGCTGCCATTTGATTGGTTGGTAAAATTTCTGGCTTATTAGACCAAGGGGCCTGACAAGTTACTGATTGGCATGTGATGTTCAATGTTGTCACCTTTTAATCTACATGGGGGGTTTGATAGAGAAGCTTTAGTTGATGATTTTTCAAATTTTGCACATAATAAAGCAACCTGGAAATTGAGCATTTGGTGTTTGGAATTGCTTAACTTTATTCAGTAATCATATGTACCCTTGATTATTATATGTTTTTTTTTATTTTTATTCCTTTTAGATAACTTACCTTAATCTAACCATCGTGGTGAAGGTAGATTATGGTTGTCCAATAACGTGATGGAAGTTGTGAAAGTTTGTGAAACAACTTGCTGACTACATAAGTCCTTGGTCCAGAAAGTCAGGTGTTACTTATTATCCATTATGTATCTAAATTTTGGAAGCCATTAATATCAACACATCCTGGCATTTACGAGGGCTGTAATAGAAAGAAACAAAAATGTGGACAAGAGTAAGGCCGGGTTCACACATATGCGGCCGCAGGTCACAGCGTGGGGTCCGGTGCATCCCTGTTCCCTGTTCCCTGTTCACTGGTTCAGGTGTAATTTAGGTCTTGATTTTTGCCTGACCGCAGCTAAACTGGACCCAAAGATGCACAGAAACCTTTTGGAATGTGGACCGCAGCCGTCCCGGAACTGTGTGAACCGCTCCATTGAGAGCCAGGGACACTCGCCTGTCATGTGAATTAAATGTGGGGAAACCCATACACAATTTGCATATATGTGAACCCAGCTGAACAGTTACTATAGAAAAAGAGTTAATCTACCAACATGTAAATTTGAATAAGGTAATAAAAAAGTTATGCCCACCTATGCATTATTTTGGGTACAGCCCTTCCTTGTATGTTTTTTAAATTTTTATTCGTTATAGATATTTCAGTTACCATAATCACCAATCACCACGGAACACATCAAGGTAGACGTTGTTTGTTCAAGAATATGATCAGAAGTGTGAAAGTTTGTGAAACCACTCTTTGCTAACTTGTGAGCAGAGTGCGGTGTGGTGTGTCGGCGAGCAGAAAACAGACAGAGACCTAGGTAAATGAGAAACGTGTATTCAGAAGGTTTCAGCAATGCTCCAGCGGGTAGGCTCAGCCAACTGGAACCACTTACAAACTGTAACAGCGAGGCATTATCGGGAAATTATGTTAACAGCTTCTGCAAAAGGAGCAGGAATGCAGCCTGGCTGGTCCACACCGAAATTGGAGGCTTCCTAAAACTAAGGAAAAGGTGAAGAAAGTCCTGACTTGGTTCCTCCATGATTGTCTGCGGTCACCAGGGGGAACATCCAGTCTGATTGGATGCTGGTGCCCCTCGGGACCACGGTGGCCATCTTGGGGCAGGGCAGAGTGGTTGTTCTCCACCGAAGCCTTTCTCTACCTCTAGTACTCTCCATGACAGAAGGGGAACCTGTCCCTACACTAACCACTCTTCCCTGCCCAAGATGGCCATCGTGGTCGTGAGGGACACCAGCATCCAATAAGACTGGATATTCCCCTGGTGACCACAGGAAATCAAGCAGGACCCAAGTCAGGACTTCCTTCACCTTTTGCACTGCCACTTCGGTAGAGCGCCACCTACAGTGGAGAGTCCAAACTGCACCTTACATATTTACATAGTAGGTGAGGTTGAATAAAGACAATAGTCCATCCAGTTCAACCTGTGTAGGTGTGTGTGGCTGTAATCATCTAACATAGCCCTTAATGTCCTGATCCTTGAGATGTAAGTCTAAGAGTCTTTTGAAAGCCACCATACTACCCGCAGAAACCACCTCTTGTGGTAGACAATTCCACAATCTTGTAGCCCTAACAGTAAAGAACAATCCTCGTTGCCTGAGGTTAAAACGCTTCTCCTCTAATCGCATTGTATGTCCTCGAGTCCTCATGCAATTCCTTCGAATGAACAGCTTTTTTTCTAAGCTGAGATCCCCATTAAGATATTTATAAATTGCTATCATGTCCCCCCTCAGACGTCTCTTCTCCAGGGAGAATAAATCGAGCGATTGCAGCCGCTCTTCATAGTTAAGGTCCTCTAACCCCCTAATCAGTTTAGTTGCCCTTCTCTGGACTCTCTCCAGCTCCAACACATCCCCCATGAGGACTGGTGACCAGAACTGGACAGAATACTCCAGATGCGGTCGGACCAGAGTTTTATAAAGTGGAAGGATTATAGTCTTATCTCTGGAATACATTCCTTTCTTTATGCATGCTAATAATCTGCTGGCTTTGGCAGCTGCCGCTTGACATTGCATGCTGTTGCCTAATCTATCATCAACCAAGACTCCCAGATCTTTCTCCATTTTTGATTCCCCCAAGGGTTCCCCTCCTAACGTGTATTGTGTTTTTATGTTTTTAGTCCCCAAGTGCAAAACCTTACACTTCTCCACGTTAAACCTCATTTGCCATGTCGTTGCCCACTCCGTTATTTTGTCCAGGTCATTCTGTAGGATATCTGCTTCATGCTGTGCAGTTATTGCCCTGCCCAATTTTGTGTCATCTGCAAAAACTGATAACGAACTACTGATCCCTTCCTCAATGCTGTTTATGAATAAATTGAACAAGGTTGGTCCCAGGACTGAGCCCTGGGGCACCCCGCTTACTACCTCAGACCAGTCTGAGTATGCGCTGTTTATTACCACCCTTTGGACACGGCCTTTTAGCCAGTTTCGTATCCAAGCGCAAACCCTGCTGTCGATACCTGCAGACCTTATTTTATAAATTAAGCGCTTGTGGGGAACTGTATCAAATGCCTTAGCGAAATCCAAGTACACCACATCCACAGGTCTGCCCCTATCTAGCTCACAGCTCACCTCCTCGTAGAATGCTAAGAGATTGGTTTGACAAGAACGCCCATTTGTAAACCCGTGCTGGTTACTGCTGATGATGTTGTTGTCTTTAGCATACTCTACGATATAGTCCCTTATCATCCCCTCCAGAAGTTTACAAATTATTGATGTCAAACTGACAGGCCTATAATTTCCCGGGATATGCCTCTGCCCCTTTTTGAATATCGGAATCACGTTAGCCTTCCTCCAATCCCCTGGTATATCTCCTGTCCTAATACTGTCAGCAAAGATCAGGAACAGTGGTCTAGATATAACCTTACTGAGTTCCTTGAGTACTCTCGGATGTACGCCATCCGGCCTGGTGATTTGTTTGTGTTAAGTTTATCCAGCCTTTCCCTGATTTCACCCTCTGTTAGCCATAGTGGCAAGTCCTGTGTATTACAACTAACCATACACCTGCCAACAAACTACATAATTTAATCCCTTGGTCCAGGACATCAGGTAGCACTTATTATCAAACGTGTATCTCATTTTTTGGAAGTAATTATCATAATCAAATTATAGCATTTAGCAACACTTTAATAAACATTTGACAGGTACTGAGGTTCATAGTCTGTACTCACCACAAAATGACTCATGAGCCATGATCCATAGCAAAACCATTAGGCATTTGGTGGTAGTTAGGTGCACAGACAGACATTAGTCAAAACTTGTGATTTCAGCATGATAAGACCATAATATGTGTGGGGTATTTCTGTAGCCACCAACATCAAAACTTTTTTAGAGATAAAATGGTATTAGTCATATTGAGATTTTTCATGTCTGTAACAATCACATTGTTATATGTGCTCGTGTTTCCCTTTCAATTTAACCACTTTAATACAGGGCACTTCCCTCCCTTCCCGCCCAGGCCAATTTTCCCCTTTTAGCGCTGTTGCATTTTGAATGACAATTGCGCGGTCATGCAACACTGTACTTACACCAAATTTATATCATTTTCCCCCCACAAATAGAGCTTTCTTTTGGTGGTATTTGATCACCTGTGCGATTTTTACTTTTTGCTAAACAAATAAAAAAAGACAGAAAAGTTTGAAAAAAAAAAAAAGTTTTTTTGTTTATGTTATACAATTTTGTAAATAAATAAGTTTTTTCCTGCACTGATGAGCACTGATGAGACTGCACTGACAGGCACTGATGAGGAGGCAATGATGGGGTGGCACTGATGGGGTGGCACTGATGGGGTGGCACTGATAGGCGGCACTGATAGGCGGCACTGATAGGCACTGATATGTGGCACTGATAGGTAGCACTGATATGCAGCATTGGTGGGCACTGATAGGCGGCACTGCTGGGCACTGATAGGCGGCATTGATGGGCACTGATAGGCGGCACTGACGGGCACTGATAGGTGGCACTGACGGGCACTAATGGGCACTGATAGGCAGCACTGGTGGGCACTGATGGGCACTGACGGGCGGCACTGATCGGCACTGACGGGCGGCACTGATGGGCACTAATGGGCACTGATAGGCGGCACTGGTGGGCAATAATGGGCACTGGTGGGCGACACTAAAGGATGGCAATGGTGGGCAGCACTGATAGGGAGGACACTGGTGGGCATCACTGATGGGGAGGGCAATGGGGGGCTCCCTGAGCCCTGATTGCCATCCCTGGTGGCCATAGTGGGCATCCCTGGGGTCATAGTGGGCATCCCTGGGGTCATAGTGGGCATCCCTGGGGTCATAGTGGGCATCCCTGTTGGATCTAGTGGCAGATCCCCCCCCTGAGGGTCTGCACTGGTAATCAATGATCTGATTACCAGTGCCGACCCCCCCCTGTCAGGGGAGCCGCCGATCGGCGCTCCTTTACTCGTGCCTGTCAGGCACGAACTAAGGAAAGCCGATCAACGGCTGTTCCTGTTTTACTATGTGACCAGCCGTGATTGGACACGGCTGATCACATGGTAAAGAGCCTCCGTCAGAGGCTCTTTACCGAGATCGGAGATGCAGGGTGTCAGACTGACACCTCGCATCACCGATCGCCGCTCTGCGCGCCCCCGGGGGGCGCCCAGAGCGGTGTTATCCTGCCGCCGTCATATGACGTCCGGTCAGGATAACTCAACCACATTCCCGCCGTCATTTTGTAATAGGGCGGGCGGGAAGTGGTTAAAGGCTTCATTTTAACAGCTATAAGACTGCACCCACAACACATGTAATGATTCATTTACTATTTTGATCCATATTGTTTTTGGGTAAAAATGATGCTTGTTATAAATTATAATATAATATTCTCCACTGGCGACAATGTACCGTAGAAAAGTAAATCTGTAAAAGCAACATTTTTATGTAGCTTTGCTACAAGTTTCAGGCAAACATGTCCTTGCTCAAGCCTAAAAAGAACAAATAGTTCAGCAATATGACTTAACTTATATTAACCACTTGCCGACCGCCGCACGACTATCTACGTCGGCGGTCAGCCCCTCACAGGCAAACTAACGTAGGGCTACGTTGCTTGCTTGTGAGGGTCTAGGGAGCGAGCGCGCGCCCCCCGGGGCGCGCTCCCGCTCCCGCGTGGTCACGGACCCCCCCGCGCGTGTGACCAGCGGACCCGATGTCCGCCGGTCACTCGGCGATCGGCGGGGGAGAGGGAGAATGTCAGGCAGCTTGTGTAAACAAACTGCCTGTCATTCTCCTCGCTGCAAAGACACTGATAAAACGGATCTGGTATGTAGATCCGTTGATCAGTGTCTTTACAGCTAGAGCCACAGCCAATCACAGTAGAAACCACGCCCCTAGGGACACACACAGCCCCTCCCTTCCAAATAAAGTTAACCCCTTCACTACCAGTGTATTTTTACAGTAACAGTGCATATATATAGCACTGATTACTGTAGAAATGTCACTGGTAACCCCAAAAGTGTCAAAAATGTCAGTCAAGGGTCCGATCTGTCCGCCGCAATGTCGCAGTACCGCAAAAAAAATCGCAGATCGCCGCCATTACGCGTTAAAAAAAAAAACAACAAAAATGACAAAAATCTTTCCCTTTGTTAGTAAACGCGATAACTTTTGCGCAAACCAATCAAAATACGCTTTTTGCGATTTTTTTTACCAAACATAGGTAGCATAAAATAAATTGGCCGAAAATTTTTAAAAATTTTGATTTTTACATTTTTTTTTGGGGGAATTTCATATAAAAAAAAGTGAAAAATATTGTTATTTTTGCAAAATTGACGCTCTTTTTTTGTTTATAGCGCGTGATCAAAAAATCGCACAGGTGATCAAATACCACCAAAAGAAAGCTCTGTTTGTGGGAAAAAAAGGACGTCAAATTCGTTTAGGTACAGCGTCGCACGACCGCGCAATTGTGCGTTAAATTCACGCAGTGCCGAATCGCAAAATACCCCCTGGTCGGAATGGGGGTAAAATCTTCCGGGGCTTAAGTGGTTAAAACAAATTTCTGGCCCTTTTTTCCAATTACCAGTACTATTCTTTTTTTGTTCACTTTTGTAGCATTGTATTAAAAAAAAATAATAAAAAATAGAATAAAATACACACATTTTTTTTAAAGTGTTTATTTAATTTGGAAGCTTTGGGGATTTTGGATAAAACGTGCACTAGGTATTTGTGTTTTAAAATAAACATTGATCAAAATGTAAAAAATGTATAGAATAAAAGTATTTTTTTTTTTTGAAAATCAATACTTCTAAAAGAAAAGCCTTGTTTGTCCCCAAATAATTATATATTCATTTACTTTGGTATCTTAAGTAACGATAAATGCATGGCTGATCCAATAGTCCCATGGCTGAATTAAAATAAAAAAAAAATGATTCTGTCTCAAAGGGGTTACACAGGTGTCAAAGCTGGTTAACAAGTCCCAGGTGATGACTACAATAACATAACCTCCCAACTTTTTGAGATGGGAACGAGGGACGCCTATTTGCAAAAGTATGTAGACATAGGACACACCCCCTATTAAAAAAAAAATTGTTAAACCCATAAATGCTTTTATTTTTACCACTGCAATTACTTTATAGTGACTTTTGAAATTTGCAAATGCAGCAATTTAAAAATTGGATGAAAGGTTTAGCACTGGGAAACACTTTTTGAAAGATAAATAGTGCATTTTATATATAACTATTTAGACCAGACCGAAATGAGGGACAAATGAGAAGGAAAGAGGAACAGAGAGACTTTGTTCCAAATCAGGAACATCCCCTCAAAATCAAGGACAGTTGGGAGCTATGCAATAACAAAGGAGGATGGTAGATTGAAGGAAGGCTCAGTCATGCACCACGTGATGCGAAACGGCCGTAGAGCATAGGCACATGCCGGAGGTCCATGGCAACCATTCTTTATTTAGTTTGGTGGCTTTCTATGTGTGCACTGTTCTTTGCATTTTCATTGCACTATATGTATCTTCACTAGAGGAATTTTTGCAGTTTTATCAGTTTTTTATGGAAATTTTATAAATATATAAATAAATTATACACTATGAGGAAAATTCTTGTCTGATGATTACCATACCCGATTGATTGGAACACCTTGGGGGAGGTCATCTTTACTGTAAGTAAGGATCACATTCAGCTGGATCAGCCTGATTTTGTCCATGAATGGATTTTTAAACCCAATACACATTTGCTGTCCTAACATAGACAGCAAATTGGTCTGGTGAGTTTAGCATTTCTTACATTGGTGGAGGATCACATTGTGGTGACACTTTAATCTACGAAGACACTGATTATTATTAGGTTTTTAAGGATTCTATGCTATGCTATGGATTCATTTTGATGGACTTAATTTTTTTGGGACTTGATTGAGTTATTCATATTTTTTTCACTCACGTATTTTGATCAAGATATCACTATAAGTCACTATTTTAGCGCTGCAACCTTGTTTATTCACATGCACCACTTACCAATAAGCAATTTATCTGATTTGGCAAAGATACCACCAATCAGGGAATGCTCACCATTTTTTACATGTTAAATAAATGCATACTAACTAATGTGTAAGTGTATCAGATACAAGATACAGGTATTTATGGCTTTTCAGAGAGATCACAGTACTCCTCCTAAGAATACTTTCATCCATTTTTTCCTTAGAAGAAACAAACCCGTCTTTGTTCAGGCACTATATAAGGACAACATCTAATTTATGGACTAAGATGCTGGCTCAAAGGTTACACAATGTAAAGCCTAGTATATGTCTAGCTCTTGACTGTGATCACAAACTTCTGACACAGATCAGCCCCTACTTCAGACGTGGATGGTATGAGATGGTTGTTTTAATTTTGAGACATAGGCAGCCTTCTGGAGACCATTGGGCTTGGACAGTTCTTTGAATATTTAGGAATAAGTACAGTGAAGAAAAGGGAACATCGTAAATTCAGATGAAAGTCCAGCTTCATTTTTATTGGTTACAATAGGTTAAGCAAGTAGTCAATGTGTTTCAGGGGCTTACCCAAAGGTCCTTCATAAGGGATTTAAAATATAAGAGGTAGATAAATGGTAAACGGTACATGTATGTAAAGGCTTGTTCAGGTCATTGGTCCAAAGCAAACTGATGGCAGCATCTCAACCTAGACAAACCCACTGGTTACAGATCAAGGACTGATATTTATAATGTTTATGATAAAACATACATCTTTTTAAAAGATCATACTGTTGGACTGTAGGACTTTAATAAAAGAGCTTTGTAAAGATGAAAAGCCAACTTCAAAACTCTGCACCTAGAACTAATATCATTTAAAAAAAAAAAGAAATCGATATCCAAGGCAAGCCTTTTATACAAAATGCCCTTCCCTTTCAGATTGTAAGCTCTTATGAAGGGTCCCCTCCGAAAGCCTAGTACACACGGGCCGAATGTGGGGCAGCATCGGCCAGTTCAATGTAAACCAGACGACATTCAGCCGTGTGTACTGATGGTAGTCTGACAGAAGCCGGACAGGCATGACAAATAAAAGGTCTGCCGACCAGCTCCCCATCAGCGCTCTCAGACATTGGCTGAGAACACCAGAGTGTTCTGGCAGCGGGGGAGAATCCCCCTGTCAGAACACAATAGAACAGCAGGGGAGATCACTGTACTAACATTGGATAGTTAGTACAGCGGCTTTTAGTTCAGCCCTGCTGGGTTGAACAAGAAAAAAAAAAAAAATACTAGGGTGTACGGGGCTTAACCCTCTCGTCTTGAATTAGATAGCAACTGTTCTGTCTTCTTTTATATTGTAAAGCTCTATGCAAACTGTTGGCACTCTAAATCCTGTATAATAATAATAATAATTAATAAAAAATAACAAATAAAAAACATTTATAAAAATTGTATTGCTGTAGATGAGATCTTGGTAAGTCCTACTGCAGACTTTCTCATCCAGGGTTCCTCCAAAGGTTGCTAGAGGTTCCTTGAACGATGAGCAATTTCTGCCTCTCAGATAAGTAACCACTGACAGCAAAATTGTTTTTGCTATCATTTAGGGCTCTTTCACACACTCCGTCCGCTGGACGGAGTCCGTTTTTCTCAGCGGGGGATCGAGCCGCCGATCCCCCGCTGAGCAGCAGGAGGACAGCTGTGTCTCTGCGCTGTGTGCGGAGACACAGCTGACAGTTCCCCATGCATCTCTATGGGGGAAATCGGATGTCAACGGACCGTCAGTCTGTTCTCACCCGATCCCATCCGATCCGATCCGCTGGACGGATGGAAAATAGGGTTTCCATCCGTCCAGATTTGACGGATCGGATCGGGTCGGATGTCAGCGGACATGTCTCCGCTGACATCCGATGCCCCATAGGAATGCATGGGGGGACCGTTCAGATCCGCCAAAAAAACGGACAGGCGGATCTGAACGGTCCGCCTGTGTGAAAGGGGCCTTAAAGTCCCAAACTGTTTCCTTTTAAGTTTTTAGCTATCTGTAAGATGGAGATTCTTTCCAAGGACCACAAATGTAAGGAGCACCTTTCTCTTTGGCCATCACACTAATGTACTGTGAGCTGTAGATATAGTAATTATTATAATGGGTTCCCAGAGACTGGAAAGTTTTTTCAAGGGTCCCCCTGTGTTTAAAAGATTGAGATGGGCAATCATATTGGCAAAAAAACTCAGATTAAAAAAAAAGTATTTATTATTACATACATATAATAATACAGACATAAATCTACTACAATATCGATAAATAAAAAATCAAAAAATCAGAAAATGCAATTTACCACTATGGGTAAGGACCTCTGACCACTCATCTGAAAGTCTCTCAGACTCTATAGACCTGTATTCTGTATTAGATTACCTCCATTGGATTTTTAAATTACAGAACATATAGGCAATGGTTGACCTGTGTTAAGATCATTTTCAAATATAGGTATGATCAATAACATATATCCTAGGTCTCTTGCATTCAGATCACTTATTATTATTATCATTTAATATTTATTTGTGATGGTGACACCCATAGATTTATAGCACTAGTTATTACACAGTGGGATTGATCTACTAAAACTAGAGAACGCAGAATCTAGTGCACCTCTGCATAGAAACCAATCAGCATCCAGGTTTTTTTTTTTTTTCTTTTTTGTCAAAGCTTAATTGATCATGCAGAAGAAGCTGATTTGCTACCATGCGCCGTTGCACCAAATTTTGCACTCTCTAGTTTTAGTAAACCAACCCCAGAGTTACATTTTTACTGATTTTGATTTGATCTCTGCTTGTTATACTGAATACGTTAATGAACCCTTATCTCATTTATCATAAAGGACCATGTTATTTCTAGTAATAAGATTTTACAAAATTGTCTTATTTATTGTCAGGAGAATTTTTTGGGGTATTTATGTAGTTTTAAAAAAGATCAAAACCCAACCACAAAAGTATAATTTCAACTTTAACATGTTATAACTACATTCATATAATCGTATAGGTCCAGAAAACTTATTGCGTTTACCTCCGGACTTAGCAAAACCCTGTGCTATGGCTGCATACAAACTGGCTGAATATTTGCATGCAAAAACACTGTCCCTGGATGTACATCGTCTGTGTCCAAGGTTAGCAAAAGGCTCTTTTCACATGTAATCACTCTGATTAACAGTTATGTGCTGACCTTTGATTTGTACAGAGTACTGACAGCTGCTGCTGGTTGCACACAGATTGTGCAGGCAATGTTTAGTACCGCCGGCAATAATCTCCTGATTTTCAGGGGTAGATTCTTGCTGTTTGATCTTGTCTTCTCTAAACCTCCTCTTCTTATATTGTCCCCATAACATGTCCAGATAGGGTGGAGGGTGGAGCGATGTGCTGATGTCACCATGCTTGCGCAAGTCCCGGAAGGATGGGCTATTACACGGAGCCGGCCAGCTTTTATTTATGCATGTTTTTATAGTATATTCTGTAAGTGTAACCTTAATTTTTTTAAAAAAATAAAGGTTTATCTTTTTTGGGGGTTACCTATGACCGAGTTTCCTTCAGCCTAAGTCCCCTTGAATGGACAGAGGCCCAGGCTAGGTTTAATGCCGCAAGTGAGAGAGACCTTCCGTAACAGGAGGTCAACATTTGCTGTTAAGCAGCCAATCTATGAGGTGGAAGCTTTTTCACTTGTGATCACACATCATTCGGGTGATGGATAGAGCACTTTGTGACTGAATGGACTTCGGTTTATCGCTCTTTGGACTTCCTTTGTGTTTTTTGTTTTCAATATTTAAAACGCAACTCTATATGTCCAGATAAGACAGAGTAACCGGAGTCAGGCTGCGCATGCTTAGTTTTGTGTGTATTGCTAGAGAGTTTATTTTTTTTCTTGGGAGAGTGGATGTGGTCAGCACAGGGCCAATCATCTCTGTCCAGACAGAGGGTCAGGGGTCCTGCTTTCTGATAGGTCAGCCAGTGCAGTATGAAAATACAAGCTTTAACCAGGCAGTGATAGAAGTCACAAGACTGCTATATACTGCTGATGAGAAAAGGTATTTAGCAGTTTATATTTACTAAAATAATTGCATCTCTATGTTCTGTGTACTGTGGTAGACCAGATATAGTGAATGCAGGCTCCTGGGTTTCGTAAAACACTTTAGGCTTGCACTGTTTCCCAAATGTGCTCCTGCATTGCCACCCAGCCAAATGAGCCCTTGGTGGAAACTACACACAGCCATGCAACCAAACCTTGCACAGTCATGATGTCTACCATTTTAACTATTAAGAAGATGGTCCTGAGCAGCAATGTACAGCCAATGCTGGAAAAAGTGAATGCAGACAAGAAGTAGCTGCAATAGCTTGCCTAAGATCAGCAGCACTAAGAATTAAAAAAGTGAAAAAGGAATATTTTTTTGAAAAAAATAAAGCCATTTATTTAGGATGCACAGGTGTTTTAGCTAAATAAAATGATTCCATATAGAGTTTAGATATACTTTATGGGTTGCGGATATGTTTTAATTTACTTTCTAATAAAGCATAGAATATGTGTATTATTTTTTAAATTGGCGGGTGCAACCCCAATTGCTGCTGATTTCTTTAAAATCTTTCTTTAACTTTAACCCTAACCTTAACGCTTACCCTAATGCTAATTGAAAACCTATGAAGTCAACCTTACCTTGTCAGATGTGAAAAGCTCTACCAGTGCTCAGATCTCAGAGTCAAAAATCTGGTTGACTTAAACACTGAGAAATCAAACTGCATATGGAACAATGACGTGTCAACTTAATTGCATTTCAAAGAAGCCTTGCCTTCAATAACAGGTTACAAATAAAGAATCGTAAATGTTTATGTAATAGAAAAAAGCAAAAAAAAAAAAAAAAAAAACTAGTCGAAGCACAAGGAGGTACATTGGTCATAAAGTACAGATCTAGTTATCTAGTTATTGCGGGTCGTGCTAATTGGCTTCTGTCTCTCTGTTGGCTGCTCCACCTGAAACAATAGACAGTCTAATTTTAAAGGGAAGCTTATAAAATCAGCAGAACCAGCAGAAACACATGTGAAAGCTAATAAAAATATTACCGTTTAGCAAGCATGTCATTTTCATAAAAAAATAAAAATAAAAAAAAAATTGTTCTGCTTTTCCTTTTTAAAAATTATTGCTTGTAAATGTATAGGTTTGTCTCCTTAACCACTTCATTGCTGCAGACGATTTAAGCCAAAATTCAAGCACAAAAAAATTTCACCTAAATAAATATATTAATATTCACAATGAATATAAATCCACGTTGTCTGCACTAAATGTCTTTGCAAACTCAGATACTACTTTGTAGCAGTAATATCCTCACTGTGCCATACATAGCCTGTGCAGAGAGCAGAGCTGTTGGAGGAACCTAGAACTATCACCTACTAAAGGCTGCCTATAAAAAACTACAGGAGGGGCAGAGACAAGACCAGTCACCTTGTACAAGGAGAAAGAGCAGCAGTGACCCGTCTTTTTTTACAGGAAGCTCTGCTCTGCGCATAGGAAAAGGGGTTGATTTACTAAAGGCAAATAGACTGTGCAGTTCACAAAGTGCAGTTGCATTCTGCAAGAGTAGTTGCTCCAGAGCTTAGCAAATGAGCAAAAGCTCTGCTGACTTCCATCATCCAATCATATGCAAGCAAAAATGCTGTTTTTTTATTTTCCTTTCACATGATTGGGCATTATTTGCAAAGTAAAGCTTTGCTTAATTTACTAAGTTCTGGAAAAACTGCACTTTGCTCAGTCTAATTACCTTTAGTAAGTCAACCCCAAAGTTTAACACTTGATTACTGCACAGATCTGGTACAAATATACAAAGTACACCAAGATTAAGTAAGAATAGGGAGCGCGGCCAGCGCCCAGTCGAGTTAGCGGCTTGATCCACAGGCTCCTCTTCAAGGATCGCTTCTTTCAGCATCAGCCTGCACACCAGTGGCTTGTACAGCCACCCGGAGCCCCATCGGCACCTCAGCTCATCTCAGAGGAGAGGCACCCTCGGAAGCTTACGGCCTACATGTTTCAGCCAGCCGTGTGGCATGGCCAAGATGGTGCTGGGGCCGGCTCCTGTGCAGCATTTACAGCAGCTCTCTCTCCTTAGCAGTGAAAACAGGGAGCTCCTCCAAGCTTCAGGGAAAGCTCTCCATAGTCTCCTCTAGGATCTCCTATCTCTAACAGCCCAGCCAAGTCTAAGATGAGGCTAGACTCACAGAGAAGCAATACAGAGGTGAGCAAGTTCCCTTTACTCACTCTTCAAGCTCCCAACACTGAAGCTATAGCTTCCTTCCCCACGATGGGGCAATCAGTGCTAGATTCTACGCTAAAGGGCATGTTGATCCTATGGATCATTGCCAGGGCCGGACTGAGCATCGGGCACAGCGGGCATATGCCCGGTGGGCCACCGAGGGTATTGTAATTTCTAATGGAAGAGACAAGAGACAGTGACACTAGAGTCCGGCCGTTGCTTGCCTCTCCGCGGCCGATTCCGCGGAGTCTGATTGCCGCGGCCGCCGCATTACCGCAATCTGGCCGCCCGCCACTGCCCCCGACCCCGCATTATGGCAATCTGGCCGCCCGCTATCCCCGACTCCAGTCCCCACTCCTTGCTCAGCTCAGCTGGCCTGGCAGCCGGCTCCGCAGCGGCATCCAGGCTCCAGCGTAGCTCAGGAGGGGGTGGAGTCGGTGGGTGGACCGTGTGACGGTGTGACCGACCGTCATGTGACTAAGGCCGGGGGTGGAGCTAGAGGCCGGCGGGGACCCCATGCTGCCTTTTCACAGGAAGAAGCGGGAAGTGACCGGCGCCGCACAGACAGACACTGACAGTGTGTCTGAGTGAGTGAGTCTGTCTCAGTCTGAGAGTGAGAGTGAGAGACAGTGAGTCAGAGACGAGTGTGGAGTCCTGTGGAGGAGTCGTCAAATTTCAAGTCTAGTGCCTGCCTGCCCTGAAGGAGCTGCATTAACACCACCAGCACTGCACCACCCACGACCAGGACAGGAGCCAAGGCCTCAACAGGTAAGGAAAGAATGGCAGCAGGCCAGCAGCACAATTTACAACACCACAGACCACACACCACTGTCACCGCTGGGATTTGTGGTTCTGGGTGGCCTCCGGCAGAGCAGGGTTCTGGTCTGGAACTTCTGGCTTAGCAGCAGGCAGGCCACAGGTGTAAAAAACAGATCACTGCACTGCTAGAAAACATGTGCCATGCCAGTTTGCTTGTTACATGTGATGTGACAGCCAGGTGCACATTTTCAAGTTGAAAATGTGCACCTGGCTGTCACATCACATGTAACAAGCAAACTGGCATGGCACATGTTTTCAAGCAGTCACAGTGTTGTAGCTGACTGTTATCTGTTTTTTACACTTGCGGCCTGCCTGCTGCTAAGCCAGAAGTGAACCATGCTCTGCCGGAGGCCAGAACCACAAATCCCAGCATTGTTGTCGTGTTTGTTTTTGTGCCCTTTCCTTACATGGCACATGTTCTAGCAGTGACCGTGTGTAGCGGTTTTCAAAACCGCTACACACACACTGTCACTGGCTGCTGCTAGAAAACATGTGCCATGCCAGTTTGCTTGTTACATGTGATGTGACAGCCAGGTGCATATTTTCAACTTGAAAATGTGCACCTGGCTGTCACATCACATGTAACAAGCAAACTGGCATGCCGCATGGCACATGTTTTCTAGCAGCAGCCAGTGACAGTGTGTGTTTAGCTGTTTTCAAAACCGCTACACACGACGGTCACTGCTAGAACATGTGCCATGTAAGTAGAGATGCACCGAAATTTTGGCAACCAATATTTTCGGCCAAAAATTAGCCTATCCCATTTCTGCCGATAAGAAGTTAAAGATGCCAAAAATGTATGACCGCTACTATGTGTAAAAACTGAGCCCTTCACTTCCCTGTCATCTCCAGGTATCTTTGCTGACCGATCTGATCTGATCCTCTGCCGGTGTAACGTTAAAAAACCATACCCCGTGAAGAAACCATACCCTCGTCACTTCCTGTATGAAACATCTGAGCAGCGCAGCGGTGCGCATGCTCAGAGCCCCGGATACCTAATTGAACATCAAAGAATTTGACAAGTGCGCATGCTCGGAGGGCATGAAATAATCATGGCACGGTGTGAAATGTTATACTTGCGGCGGGTACATTAAAACAGGTGTGAAGGTGCAGGAATTGGGGTGATCTGAGGTGTGAAGGTGCAGGAATTGGGGTGATCTGAGGTGTGAAGGTGCAGGAATTGGGGTGATCTGAGGTGTGATAGTGCAGGAATTGGGGTGATCTGAGGTGTGAAGGTGCAGGAATTGGGGTGATCTGAGGTGTGATAGTGCAGGAATTGGGGTGATCTGAGGTGTGATAGTGCAGGAATTGGGGTGATCTGAGGTGGAAGGTGCAGGAATTGGGGTGATCTGAGGTGTGAAGGTGCAGGAATTGGGGTGATCTGAGGTGTGATAGTGCAGGAATTGGGGTGATCTGAGGTGTGATAGTGCAGGAATTGGGGTGATCTGAGGTGGAAGGTGCAGGAATTGGGGTGATCTGAGGTGTGAAGGTGCAGGAATTGGGGCTGATCTGAGGTGTGAAGGTGCAGGAATTGGGGTGATCTGAGGTGTGATAGTGCAGGAATTGGGGTGATCTGAGGTGGAAGGTGCAGGAATTGGGGTGATCTGAGGTGTGAAGGTGCAGGAATTGGGGTGATCTGATTTGTGAAGGTGCAGGAATTGGGGTGATCTGAGGTGTGAAGGTGCAGGAATTGGGGTGATCTGAGGTGTGAAGGTGCAGGAATTGGGGTGATCTGAGGTGTGAAGGTGCAGGAATTGGGGTGATCTGAGGTGTGAAGTTTCAGGAATTGGGGTGATCTGATGTGTGAAGGTGCAGGAATTGGGGTGATCTGAGGTGTGAAGGTGCAGGAATTGGGGTGATCTGAGGTGTGAAGGTGCAGGAATTGGGGTGATCTGAGGTGTGAAGGTGCAAAGCTCACTTGATTTCTTACTATTATTCAAGCGGTTTACAGCAGTTACTTTATATGACGTTGACAGTTGTTTTTTATGTATCTGGCACTCCTAATTTCTTTGATAACATTTTTCGGCACACTGTGCCCAAAAAGGTTGTCTACCCCTTGATTAGAGTAACCCTCATCTTGCGCTGCTTCATAATATTTTTAGGACTCAACCATCAAAACAGGATTTAAAGTAAGACAAAAAAAACAGCATCATATGGCAGCTCTGATCTAAATTGGACCCAGTCTGTCAGATTAAACTAAAAAAAAGGTACCGTAATCGAATCCACACATCCTGGAACATTAAATCCTGTCATCAACCATCCCGACGAACGTCACGCCCCCCGTCACGCCCCCGTCACGCCCCCGCCACGCCCCCCTCCTGGGCTGCTCAGTCCAAAATGCCCGGGCCTATTTTTTGTCCCAGTCCGGGCCTGATCATTGCCCAACCACTGATCAGTAAGCTCTGCCATTACCCCAACGATCTAACAAGTCACTCATCTGCTAATATGCTGCTGAAGAAAATATTGCTATAAGCGATCCTCCAACATGGGGAGCCTATCTTGGCTCTTAGAACTTTTCCCCCTAAGTTTTTCTTTCTCTTGGCACTGAAGTGCTTGTTACTTGGGAAGAACAGTTCAGGTATTTACCTGTAATTTTTTTTCTTTTAATTTTTTTTTCTGTGAATTGAGTGTTCTATTTTATTATATCATACTATCTTTCGACGTTACTTGTTCTGGTTGCTGTGCAGTTTTTAGATTGTACAGCACTACACCGCTGATTCCATACTGCAAGGGATACCATCCTCATACTAAGCTTTAAACCCAGTCAACCTATACCCATTGCCACTAGGCATTTTCACCAGTCGTTGGTGAGTCGTTAACCCAACCTCCGCATCAAAATGTTAAAGCATGACCATTAAAATCCTTTCATTAATCCTTAAGGAACTTAACCACCTGGTTAAAAGATCATCATTATAGAAGCTGGCAGCGGAATCCCACTGTGACATCATATGTGTACAAGGGACCCACTTTCATGCCTCTAACCCTCCCCTCTGTTCTAACAGAAACTTTACCAACATTTATACTGCTAACGCCTCGGCCAAAAAGAAAGGTATCTTCGTTGCCATTAACAACTCCCTATCCTGTCAAATGCACTCCTGCTTTAAAGACCTTGAGGGTCGATTCCTTATTTTAGTTTGTTCCTTCAACAATGCATCTCTTACTATTATATCTGCATATGCTCCTAACCACCATCAACTGCGTTTTTTCCGTAAACTCCACAAGAAAGTCAGTGAAGTACAACAAGGGTCTGTCATATGGTGTGGGGACTTTAACATCACTCCAGACCCTCACAATGATTCCACAGCCCTCCCCAAAAGAGGTAAACCTGGGCTAAATACACTTCTATACACTCTCAACCTCTATGACGTTTGGAAATGCCAGCATGCAGAAGAAAACGGTTTTACGTTCTTCTCCTCCCATATTGATCTTTTTTTAATGAACCAATGGACACTACAGAAAACCTCTTCCTCTTCCACTTCTATCCTCTTCATCCCCTGGTCAGATCACTCCCCAATAAGCAATACTATTGAAGCTAATCCCAGGTCCTCTCCAGCATCTCTATGGCGGATGAACACCAGAATTTTACAGACTGACCCTTACTCAGATTCTCTCCGCACCCAACTGGATCAGTTTTTCACAGTGAACAAGGGCTCCATATCTGATACCCACACGGTCTGGGCTGCGCATAATGCATTCATGTGAGGTCTATTTATCCAAATGGAGTTCTAGATTTAGGAGGCAAAGGAAGCAGCGCATTAATGATCTTCTAAATGACATCCAAACAGCTGATTCTCTTAACAAGCAACGTCCTTGCTGTGAACTTAAATCCAAAATCCTTAAATGAGAAGTGTAGGTTTGTTTTTTTTTTTTAGAATAATAGTTACCTAGGTGGATGCAGCATTGGACTGATGCTGACTCTGTCCCCTGGCACCTGTACACTGAGAAAGGGGCGATCAAACACCGCCAATCGCTGGGCTCTGACAGCTCCCCGAGCAGAGAGCTGCTGACTGTCAGTAAATGTCTGCTACATGCCTTTGGTAAAAAAAAATACCAAAAAGTGTCTATTGATTGGTTTGTGTGAAAGGTATAGCATCTATAAACTATGGTAGATACAGTGTACTTGAATTTTTAATTTTTATTTTTTTTTATTAGTAATGGCGATGATCAGAGACTTATTGTGGGACTGTGATAGTGCAGCGGACAATTTGACACTAACTGATGCTGGGGGGGAACTGACTTATTAACACAGACGGATATATAGGTGTATCAGTCAAAGGAGCAATGTCCTACATCCACCAATGTATATTGTTGGTCAGTGTGTCCATTACATTAGAAGCCAGAGTGCCCAGTTATATTGGTGGTCAGTATGCTCTTGCTTTACTGGTGATCAGTGAAAGCTGTGTACTTATAGGATCAGCAGAGATGCATGCACATCGGGCACAGTAAGCAGGGAAAGGATTGGCACAGAGGAAGTGGAGAGCTTTCACTTGTAGACACACTGGCGATCACAGCAACCACAAGGCACAGAGCCAATCTGACTACCACTGTGACCTTTACCTACATTGTTTAATGACAGCCCAGATCACAAGAATTGTGTGGCAAGAACTTGCAAACTATTCAACTTAACTCTTATCACACCTATCTGATGTATGTGATTCCTTAAAAAAGGAGGTTGATAGACACAAACAGTGTATGGGTCAAGCAAACCAGCCATAATGTGTCCCTTGAATAAATAAGAAAACTAATGATTGTGTTATGTAACAGATCCATGTGTTACATGTAAAAAAGGACTTTATTGCAAATAGGTTAGCCAGTTGCCTTTGTATCAAGCCCGTTGTCCCCAACAAAGCAGAGATATGCCCACATTGAAAGGAATGTCTTGACATTGTATATGAAGAAAATATAAATTTAACCAGTGTATACATGGAAAAATTTTTATAATCATCGGGTCTGATCATAAAGCACTGGAAAGTATTTTTATTTTTAAAAAACGCTAAATGTAACATACAAAAAAAAATCTGAAATGTTTATTGTAGACTTCTTGTCAAGAACAGCACTATCTCAAAGATAAGTCAAAGGAGACACCTCAGAATATTAAATATTTTCAATCCAAACCAAACTTTTTCAAAAGAGATTAAGCAGATAAAATTTGCTGAGGATTCATGGGTGTCTGACACCAGACTGTATGTAGGCACAGATACATGAAGAGCCAAGGATGTGGTATTCGGCCACAAATGGATCCAGATATAACTGCAACAACAAATCCGTAATATCTACAGTGAATATCTGAGCAAGCAAAGGAATCTCTTTTGATACACTGATTACCAACTCTACCCTGGAGTAAGCAGGGCATGAACTAGGACAGGACTACTTAATACTAGTTGATTATTATTCAGACTTCTGGAAGATAGATGCATGAGTGATATCACCTGAAAAATGATAACTGAATGCTTCAAGGTACATTTCATTTACCATGGAATACCTGACTTTTTTTTTTCAAACTTTTTATTACATAAGTTTCCAACAAAGCATGTACATATTATTTCAGTACAATAATGCCATACTATTTCTTCCTACATACACCATTCAGTGTAAGCTTAATACAGTTTCAACATTATAACCCTTTAGTTCATCCACAGGTTGACGTCACACTCCAAAAATATTATTTGCATTTTCTTCCATTTACTTCAAATAATTAACTTTTACATTTCTTTTTTGTTTCAAGTCATAGGGGAATTGCACCACACATATTTTATTTTATAGGTACCCCTCTATGTTCATACATGAACCAGAAACAGAAACCAGAAAGCAAGCTACTCACTAGGGGGGGAACCTCTGGGTGAGTCTAGGATGGAAAGGGACCTGGGGGTGCTGGTAGACAACAGGCTTGGAAGTGGCATGCAATGCCAAGCCGCTGCAAGCAAAGCCAACAAAATACTGGGTTGTATAAAAAAGGGGATTCACTCCAGAAATAAAGAGATTATTCTTCCACTCTACAAGACTCTGGTCCGGCCACATCTGGAGTATGCTGTCCAGTTCTGGGCACCGGTCCTCAGGAAGGATGTGCTGGAACTGGAGAAAGTCCAGAGAAGGGCAACAAAAATAATTAGGGGAATGGAGGACATCAGCTATGAGGAAAGACTACAAGCACTGAACCTATTCTCTCTGGAGAAGAGACGATTGAGGGGGGATATGATATCAATGTACAAATACTGTACTGGCGACCCTAGCATAAGGAACAAACTATTCAGAGAAAGGAGATACAATAAGACACGTGGCCACTCACTAAAACTTGAGGAAAGGCGGTTTAACCTTAAAGTGCATAAGGGGTTCTTCACTGTAAGAGCGGTAAGGATGTGGAATTCTCTTCCGCAAGCAGTCGTATCAGCGGGGAGCATTGATAGTTTCAAAAAACTATTGGATGGACACCTTAAAGACCACAACATACAGGGGTATACAATGTACGGTTAAAAGCAAACACACACACACATCATAGGTTGAACTGGATGGACTTGTGTCTTTTTTCAGCCTCACTAACTATGTAACTATGTAACTATGATCTTTTGATATGGTAATATTTAGTTAACTACTCTAATTGGTTTATACTGTAGATGGGGCTAATGATTGCATCCATCTCAATGCTATTTGTTTTTGTGCTATAAATAATATTTCTTGTGAAATAATCCTATTATACTCCAACCATTCTTCCACTTCCAATAATCCTAATAAACATACTCTTTTTTTTTAACAACGTTTTATTGAAATTCAACTCAGTACAAGGAAGTGAACATTGAGCAATAATACCATAATACACAACACCAATTTTAACCAAAGAATCAAAGTGCTCTGCAGAAGTATACCATATTTTCGAGGAATTTCGTAGACAAGAATGTCTGGCTTGGAGAGCCTGGTTCATGTCTAACTTTTTATTTTTCAGGTGGGAGGTGAAAGGGGGAGGGGTGATGTTGAGGAGAGAGGTAAGGGTCCAAGCACCAAAAGGGAGTAATGCCCCGTACACACGTGCAGATTATCTGCAGACTTTTGTCTGCAGACTTACCTTTTCTATGTAGTGCAAGGGCCTGCCGGATTGCATACAAATTGAAAGTGTTTAGGTTTGACCTCATATTATATGGTTTTGGTAAGTCTGCAGACAAAAGTCTGCAGATAATCTGCACGTGTGTATGGGGCATAAGACAGCATATCCGTGTCAGTGAAGGGCTAGAGGTGCGTTGAGGGGGGGGGGGGGGATAATGGGGGAATGAGAAGTATGGAGTAAGGCACCATTCAGTAAGTTAGAGGCGGGTAGTATGTATGCTGAACCATGAAAGAGGTGACATTTCACAAACACCAGAGCTTATACAATTTAAGGCACTGTAACCATTTAGCACACCAGTAAGTAAAAGGGATAGCAGATTGAGTGGTCTGGCATAGTTCCGGAGGTGTGCAACTGTCCACCAAGTCAGTATTGAGGTCCTAGATCACTTTGAGGAAGGAAGCAGTGTTCCCGTTAGGGGGGGGGGGGCAGGCAAGTTCCATTTGCGTGTAAAGGTTGGTCGGGGCAGGTGTGAGTCAAGTGAGAGCCCAACTAGCTCAGTAATTCTTAAGGCATTGAGATCCGAGGATAGTTCCGCAATAGTGGGGGCAGTATCAGACATCCAGTGGCGCAATATAGTTACATAGTTACATAGTTACATAGTTGGTGAGGTTGAAAAAAGACATCAGTCTATCCAGTTCAACCTATGATGTGTGTGTGTGTGTTTGCTTTTAACCGTACATTGTATACCCCTGTATCAACCATTGCTTATATAGAAACAGTAGCCTCCTGGATTCCTCTGGTAATATAAGACTTTCCCTGTCCAAGCAAGTGAACACCAGAGGTTAGATATCCTTAGGAAGTAATACCCCAGTCATTCTCGCCACATAGTGTATCGTTCTGTCCCAAAATGCAGATATCTGGGGGCAAAGCCATAGCTTGTGCAGAAGAGAGGGATAGCGTTCCCTGCAAAGGGTGCAGTAGTGGTGGGTAATGTCCTTGGACCAGCGGATGTGTGGAAAGTATGCTCCATGAAGTATCTTAAACTGTTGTTCCCTCCAGAATTCACAAAAAATATGTTGATGAGTGGTTATATAGCCCTTCAGGATCCTAGGTTGAGCAGTAGGAGAGTTAAGCATTTTGTTCCAGGATTTGGCTATGGAGTGCGAGATCCCCTTGAAGAGTTCCTGATGGAGAGGTTTATACAGCTGTGATATCCTGTGTTTACCATGCTGAAGCCATGTGTCTACAAGGGTCGGGTGGAAGCGTTGAGAAGGGGTATGGCATAAATCATCAACAAAGCTTATATATTGCCTAAAGTAAAGATATTGGCCCTTCGGTAGGCCGTAGGTCTCGGCAAAGGACCGATAGCTCAAAGGTCACCCGGTACTCATGTCAAAAAGCTGTGACGCCAATTTTATCCCCCGTAAAGACCACGTCTCATAAAACGAGTGTTGCTGCGCCTGGGGGAATCGGGGGTGGTGGTGGATAGGAAGATATCTCGATAGACGCTGGGGAGACCCCAACTTCTTCCGCACCTATCTCCATGCTGCCACCGTATCTCTAATCAGGATATTGTTGTGGAGAAAGGTGGGGAGATCCCCAATCCCGTAGTGCAGCAAAGCAGTCAGATCATGGGGAGCGACCATTTGTGATTCCAGCGAGTGGTTAGAATACCGGGATTCCTTACTGATCCAGTCTAGGCAGCCCCTCATAAGACATGCAATATTATATAGTCTCGTGTTTGGAAGCGCCCATTTCTGATGAGCGGTTGCCAGTTGTACCACTGCTACCCATCTGGTATCGTCTGCGATAGAAGATTTCAAGGTGGTAGATACATTTTTGTGGATGAGTATTATGACGCCCGCCTTGCCCTTGACTGCCGGGGATCCAAAAACCTGTCCCACCCACAATTTACGCATGCGGTGGAAGTCATTTGCATCCAAGTGTGTTTCCTGTAAGACTGCTATGTCAGCTCTCAGACGTTTCAGATGTCTGAGAACTGCCATTCGCTTGTTAGGGGATCTGAGGCCCTTAACATTCCATGAAATCACACTCATGGTGGGTCCCAGGGAAAAAGTGTTGTGAGCCGGCTAATACCAATGAGTGTATGTGCCCATGTGTTAGTAGCTGTCAGAGAGATGTAAGATCCAGATGTGACGGTGTTCAGCATGTTACTGTGAGGTGCTGGTGCTGTAAGTGCAAGGGGAGGTATAGGGGAAGGCCCAACTGGGGCAATAGGTTCAGTAAGGGGTAACTCGCAAACAGAGGTGTCGGACTTCTCTTTTTTCCTCATGAAAGCTCACTCACGCATTGGACAACGTTGCCAGGTCCAACAGTCTAGCCCTCTCTGCTGTCAAACAGAACGCATCAACTGACTTACGCTATATAGGAATCAGAGAAGGGATTCCTGCACCTATAAGTTGGCTGTAGACACCGAGACCGGCAAGGTTGTGCAGGCTGGGCGGCCGCTATGCATGTCAAACACAACAAAATGAGAATAAACATAATGAAAAAGAACGGCAACATTACAGCCAGTAAAGAGGAGCAGTGTCATGAAAGGGCAAATTCCCCACACATGTCAGTGCACAGAACATGGTAAAACAGACATAATATTAAACCTGAATCAGCAAGTACAATACAATAGTGGCCGATGCATAGTTACCAGGAAACTAAGAAGGTACGTCTGCAGGGGAACACAGGATATGCACGCTGTGCTCATCAAGAGAAGGAATGATTGGTAATTAAGCTGGCATCAGGGCTACGGTCAACGATGCCTGTTTCGTGAAGAAGGGCCGTGCACTCGTTGCTTCTTCGCTGGGTCTTTCCTGGGGCTCCGTTGTTCCCTGGCGCCTTGAGGGCGCTGGGGGGAAGGTGTGAAGGGAGGATCCAGAGTTATGTTGAAATGGCGTTGCAAAAAATGGTAGGCCTCATCAGGAATGGAAAAGGACTTTTGTTTGCCAGATAAGTCCGTAAGGCGTAAAGTTGCAGGGTACGCCAATGTAAACTTGATGGATTTGTGAAACAAAGCCTGGCAAATTGGCTGAAAAGCCTTCCTGCGTCGTGAGACTTCCTGGGAGTAATCCGCGAAAATTTGTAGTTTGTGGCCATCGACTTGTAGGGCCTTGGAGTTGCGGAAAGATTTCAGGACATTTTGCCTGTCCATATAGTTAAGATACCACACTATAACGGAGCGAGGGGTGCGTCTGTCGTTTGAAGGGGCCCCCAGGCCATGGGCTCGTTCCACAGAGCAGGCCGTCTGGATTCCCCAGAGCCATGGGAAGGCGAGATGAGGCTATGTCACAAAGAGTGTCGGTGCCATACGATTCCGGCAGCCCTATGATCCAGAGGTTATTTCTCCTGGATCTGTTTTCTAAGTCATCCACCTTGTCTAATAAATATCTATGAGTCTGCCTGGCCTGCTGATCCATGGAGAAGGATCCCTGCAGCTCATCCTCCAGGTCAGACATCCTGTGTTCAATTTCAGTGAGTCTGTGTGCATGGTCACCTATCTCCTTCCTGAGTTGGGTGACACCTTCAGAAATGGCTCCTGGATGGGGGGCGGTGTCCTCCATGGCCACTTCAGAGGAGGCCGCAAGTAAAGCCGCAGGCTTAAATTGTGGATTTGCTGGAGCGCCGCAGTGCTGGCCCGATCCCCGAGAGGGAAGCAGAGGTAGGTACAGCGTCCGTGGGCTCAGGTGGGCTGAATATGCCGATTAATTAGCTGATGTAGCCTGGAGCCGATGTCCCGCGCTGCTGCCTACATTGGCCCGCCGGAACAGGAAGTACCATAAACACACTCTTAATGTATATGGCACTTGTCTACGAGTAATAATAGTTAATTTATCCATTACTTGCTTCCCATAATCAGCAATTTCAGAACAATCCCTCATCAAATGTATAAAATCTGCCTCTGATGACATTTTACACAATCCGATGAGGTCATTCATCCCATTCTATACAGTCTTTGAGGGCAGGATGTGTTTGATAAATAATATATGGTTGAATTAATTATTAATAAATGGGAGAGACTCCCAAATGTGGGGGGCAGATCCTATTCCATTTCTCCTCCATCACATCAGGGAGGACATCCCATCACCTGTCTCTTATTTTAATTGAAGCACCACATAACTTAGCCCTTAACAGTTGAGAATGCAGAACAGATATTAGACTTTTCAGTCCCTGGAATACCTGACTTTGTCATTGGAGATAATAGGCCACAATTTGTTGGCCCGGAGTGTGAACCATTTTTCAGAGAGTGGGAATTTGAATACGATACATCACCTTAGTATCACAGCCAGTCTAAAGGCAAGACTGATAAAAAACATATGACAGGCGCTTGGCCACACAATAAAACACAAGTCCATTCAAGTCCATGTAATGTCCAATAAATAGATAAAATGGAATAGATTAGGACCGGGGGGGAGACATGTAAAGTCCAGCAAATAGGGCAGCCATCCAGAACCAATAAGCCAAGGGTTCTCCAAACTGAATGCAAAAAAAAGGAAAGAGAGAGGCGCCTCTAAGTGCAGACTATAAGAAACACATTTATTAGATTAAAATATGCACTCACATCTGTGCGTGTATAAAGGACATCTATCAAGAACCCTCCCAGGAGATTCCGATATGGATCGTTTGGAAAGAAGTCATCCAGTCCGTGCTGCCAGCTCTAGGGGACCGGTCTCCTCTTCCCTGCAGCCGGCAGTAGCGGCGAAGCTGGATCGGAAGCATCCTTAGATGGAAAGCGAGGCTTGGTCAGCAAGACTGAAGCTGCTGTAAAAAATAGACACTTTTTAAAAAAGCCAATGAGATGGTAAAGATTTCTGGAAAGTGGTACTGGATTAGAGAAATATACCAACAGAGGGTATTAAAAAAGAAGACAAACCCTCCTTACTACAGCTTAAAAGCCTAATGGACCAATCGCAAGAATGACTTCTTCACCGTAAGGGTCCATGTACACGGGACGCTGGAAATGGCCATTTAGGAGCAGCTGGGCGTTTTTTTCAGAAGCCCCTGAACCCATCTAAATTTTATCTTATCTGTCCATGTACACCAGGTCGTTTACAGTCATTTGCAGGCAGTTGTGTTCAGGGACCCTTTTTAGAACGCAATTATTTGCGTTCGAACGTGTGTTTCCCGGCGTTTCAAACACACAAACGCGTCCGAACGCGTCTGAACGCGTCTGAACGCGATGACCCGCGTTTAGCGCTCGCGTTTTCCCATTTTAAAGGGGAATAATTTTTTTGACCTCTATGAATGCTTCTAAACGCAAACGCCCGCAAACGCCGCTAAACGCGGGTACAAACGCGACTGAACGGACGTTTCAAACGTCCTAAGAATTCCAGCATTCAAAGGGACTTTTAACAACGTCCCGTGTACATGGAGCCTAAGAGTTGTGAAAATGTGGAATAGTTTCCCTCAAGAACTGGTTCTAGCCAGCTCAGTAGATTGTTTTAAAAAAGAGCAGGGTACATTCCTAAACAAACAAATTATAACTGGATATTAACATTTATAATTGATAAAACCAGGGATTGTTGATTCAAGAAATAACGCATTGCTTTTTGAAGGATCAGAATGGAATTTATTTTTGTCCTGCTGGAGCAAATTGGATCATGCTTTATATGGCTTTTTTTTTTTGGCTTCCTATGCATCAACTGTGGTTTTAAGATTCTGTATAGGGGGGTTTTCTATTTATTTATATATTTTTTCTATTGGTTAAACTGAATGACTTGTGTCTTTTTCAACCTGACAAAATATGTAACTATGGGGCAAGCAGGATTTTGTGCAATAACACATGACCCATCTGGGGAAAGACTGTGTAGCGCCAAGCAGGGCCACCCAGTGAAGACCTCCAGAGCAGGAGTAACCAAGTATTCACTATATAGGTTACTTTGAGAGGAGCAACAGGAGCTTTGAAGGACAATGCCACTAAAAGTAAAGTTGCCCTTTATATAAATTATGTTCTAAATAGAAATGTTCCTATAGATAATGGAAGACCAAATTTTATGTCTCCGGTGTTCTTTTTGTAAATATCTTGGGAATTCAGAGTCTTTGTAGGAAATATATCTAAAAGTACTGCATTAACCTACCAAAAAGCTAAACTAAGCATTAACAGCTCACTACTACATGTTATAAGCTATTTTTTAACATTTCAGTGTATCTGTTGTTCACTAGAGTCAATTTCTAGGTATGTTTAACAAGAAGTAAAGAGACACACCATATGTTAAACTCAGCATACAAATAATGAAAGGGTACCTTTCCAATGTAATTATAATAATACAAGTTGAGTATCTGGTTGAAATGTAGCTTGTTTGCAGTTTCTACAGCTATAATTTATCATAAAATGTTGCTTCTTGGTTAGGTGTGGCATGCAACTGTTTTATAGGAAAAATAAAATTGTATATTCAGAAACTGAACCAGGAACCCAAAATGCTCAATTTTTATGGGCATATATATATTTTTTGTAGTTATTGCATAAACTTGATAGGGCGCATTCTCATGGGAAACTAGGCTCTTATTGGGAAACACCCTACTGAGTGATATAAAATAGAGCTCATTTGGGCCAGTTTGTTACCAGAAGCATTTGTTCCTCCACTTCATTAGTTGCTCAAAGACATCAAGACATCATGAGCGTCAAGCTAAGCCACAGATCTTCATCTGGATCTCTTAGAGGACTAGGGAGTGGAAGCTGTGGTGTCACTCGCATGTCCTCTGTACGCTCAAGTGGATCCTACAGGGCCCCCAGTGTTCATGGTGGCTTTGGAAGCAGAGTCATGGGCTCCTCCTATGGAGCTGGTGGTGTTGGATGTTCATCTGCTGGAAGCATTAGCCTAGGCCTAGGGGGTGCTGGAGGATATGGCTCTGGCTTTGGATATGGCAGTGGTGCTGGAGGCTTTGGATCTGGATTTGGCTTTGGTGGAGGCTCCTATGCTTCTGGTGGTGATAACCTTATTAACACCAATGAGAAAGAAACCATGCAAATTCTCAATGATAGACTAGCTAGCTACCTGGACAAAGTCCGCTCCCTAGAGGAAGAAAATGCCCAGCTGGAAAGGAAAATCAGAGAGTGGTATGACAAGCAAATTCCATACACATCCCCTGATTTCAATCCCTATTTCAAGAATATTGAGGATATCCAAAACAAGGTACGTTTATAGAAACATTCTGAATGACAGTTATTAAAATTATACATGTGCCAATGCCATGCACCTTGTATGAGTTTCTTCCAAATCTGAGCAAATAACCAATTTCTCTATCATCTTTCAGATCATGCAAGGAAATGCTACAAATGCCTCTCTCTTACTCCAGATTGACAATGCTCGTCTGGCAGCTGACGACTTCAGAACCAAGTACGTTTTATCAAAACCTTTAATTTCTTATAAATGATTTCATGCTTGAATTTGTAATCTTCCAGGACACACATTGCTTCCATTTATGGACATAACAGCATCATTGCTCATACTAATTCTGCAAAAAAGTGGTTAAATAAGCTATATGTGTAATGTAAATGAATAGACTAGACAATGTATTTTAGATTTGCGTGTTAAAAAGATTAACTAGATGTAAGATATATTTTATTGCTCTAAACCCTTGTTTGTATGTATAGGTTGTAAATACTATATACATGTGCATGGATGCAGCCATTTTTGTTCATTCCATACACTGGCTCTGCTTTCTGATTTTGGGTGCTACACAACTGTTGTACTTTACTGCTCCTCACAAAAATGAAAGTCAGCTAACCTACTAAAAATATTGTGGTTTTTATGTGTCTGATTTCTTATTTTAACAGCCATAAAACGTCTTTGTAAAAAATAAATCTATAATATAACCTAATAGAGTACAATATAATCTAGTAAATGTATATTTAATACAATAAAATGACCAAAGAACAGGCCTGTAAAGAAAGTCATGTCTCATAGATACAAATGATACAAAATGAGATTAAGGTAAATACTGCAATAATAAAAATGGTAAACCTGTTTCTAATATTACCATATGTCACAACATATATCACCATGAAATACCTTTTTTTTTATAAACAGCACAATCTAAGGTGTTATATTGTTAATGTATAGGCATATGTTTTAAAAGCACCATTAATTGGGTCAAGTAATGTCATCTTTTTGACAATATACATATATACTCTATGCATGTTTTATTGGTAGATTCTAAATGAAAAGTATATGCATTTTACATAGGTGATGAAACAGCAATCAGACTATTTGAAAATAAGTAACTGCACATCAAATAAATGGCTTAGTAGGTAACCTACTGATGCGGTTCACATTACTCATCAGGTTTTTAGTTCATGATATGACAGCAACACAAAAGGTTCCCAGAGAATGGTTTTCCTAGGACTCCTCCATATAAGCATGGCCTGGTTGTATCTAGGCGCCATTGAGTATTCTACTGCTAGTATTTCTTTGAATTTAACAATATTATAAAACCTCTTTTCAGGTATGAAAACGAGGCTGCTCTCCGCATGGGAGTAGAAGGTGACATCAATGGCCTCCGCCGTGTGCAAGAGGAACTTGCATTGAGCAAGAAAGACCTGGAAATGCAATACCAGAACCTAAATGATGAGTTGACTTATCTAAAGAAAAATCACCAAGAGGTAATTGCCTTCTTCATAAAGTTTTTTAAGGTATCAGCAGACTACAGATAAACATTTTAGTTTCCAAAGACTGCTCTACTTAGCCAAATTTTGCCCAATAAGCAGAATGGTAAGGAATCCTACATATGGGCAACAGACTTCTATGATGACGGAAAATGCAAAGGACAATCGTTAAATATAGACTTTCCTGGAATTCTCTCATGCCTGGACATGTAGTAATTATAGTATTCTGAAGCCAGCCTTGTCTACCTAAGGGTAAACATGAGATGTTGTGAGCTCCAATTAATTATTGGCCTTTAATCAACTAAATTAAATGGTGCCTATGACTTTTTTTGGTGCCAGTGTATTACGATAAATCATGGCTATGCTTAGTGATATACAGAAATGTGGGCTGATGTGCTTTAAATGGCATGGGGAAATTTAACTTTGCGTGTAGCTCTATAATCCCCCCTCCAACAATTTAAATCTGACCTCCCAGCAGATATTAAAAACACCTGGAAATACAGGTATTTAATAATTTAAAAAATCATGAATTGTATTTTTATTTTTACTAGCATATATATCTGATTTTGATTTGGTATCAATCTCTGAAAATCCCTTGTACTGCAGCATCCACAATGAGAGAGGGAGGGGCAGTATTTGATCCTATCAGTTTTGCTATGTTGTACAAGACAAGAGTAGGAAAATTTACTCATTACTCCATTGCTGAACCTTTACTACCCAATCACATTGCTGGGGATAGGAAGCAGAGAAAAGTCAAGTCACCATGCTGGTTGTGCTCTGTGGTAAGGCTGTGTAAAATTTCTGGACTGGGTGGCAATACATTTAAATCCTTTATCAGCTAAGACAGCTTCTATATATGCTCTTCAACTGTTTGTTTCCCTGATGTAAGATTCTTTTGGTACCATAATATTCTAAGACCATTGAGCACTCCCTCCAACAGTCTCTATTTCCTGTCCAACAGACAGCTTTTCCCTGTCAACCTATACTTACAGCATTTTGTATGGAAAAAAGAGCAGATTGGGGTTTTTATAATGTAAGATGTCCAAGGGAGACTGTGCCAATTAATCAGCTTGATCAGTTAGTACATACACCTAAAAAGGTTAATTCAAATGTATGCCTTTTCAGGAGGTGAACAGCTTGCGTTCTCAGTTGGGTAACAAGGTCAACGTTGAAGTGGATGCTGCACCAGCTGTGGACCTAAACAAGATGCTATCTGAACTGAGATCTCAGTATGAAAGTATAATGGAACAAAATGCAAAGGAAGCAGAAAAGTGGTTCCATGACAAGGTAAGAAAAAAAGTAACATTTGAGACACTGATGGCACATATTAAACTATGATTGTGACAATATTTTGTGTTCTCTTTAGAGTGGAGAACTGAACCAGCAAATGACTAGCAGTGCCCAACAGCTACAGACCCACAGTACAGAAATCCTTCAACTCAAGCATACATTCCAAAATCTGGAGATTGAACTTCAGACCCAAAACAGTATGGTAATTGCTTTTTTTATGTTATCCTTTTTCATCACTTGAGTTGCATTTTCATGCCTGGGTAATATTATATTAAGCGCATTGTGATTCACAAGTTATGTATCTAAAGCTCATATCCATATAGATCCTAGAAGATCTGTTATGTCATATATGAACATCATGCCATGCTAAGCTCTCATACAGCTGAAAGCAAATGCTCAATATTTTAGATTGTGTGTTCTCTCATCAAGTAGAACACTGATAAAATGAAAAATATGTGGATTCTTTGTAATACCAAGGAAAACAGAATGTTTTGAGATTTACCTATCAATGTCAAAAAGCAAAAGCTTAAGGCATCACATCATTACACCATAAATTTGGAAATCAAACAATGTGAGTCTATTTTCTCCTGTTGTCTAATGATAGAGAAAAAAACAAGCTTGTACCAAAACCAACTTCTCATAGCGATTTTCAAAAACATCTATTTTATTATAACCCTGGCTGTATTATAACAACACAAAACTTATTGAACAAAAATAAACTTTTGGTGCCTATCATGTTTCCTCAAAAACTTCCTGTCAATACAGAAAGCTGCATTGGAGAACAGTTTGGCTGAGACAGAAGGCCGTTACAGTTCCCAACTCGCTCAACTGCAGGATATGATCAATGATGTAGAGATGAAACTAGCAGAGCTCAGATGTGATTTGGAGAGACAGAACTTCGAGTACAAAACTCTCCTGGATGTGAAGACCCATTTAGAACGGGAGATAGCCACATATAGGCAACTGCTGGACCAAGAGGACTCTCAGTAAGTATTACTAACTATTGCAATTTTGTAGTACAAAAGGCACATGAGGTATGTATGTGTACAGTAAGGAGGGCTATCCTGTATTGTCTTGTTGTCACCTCAAAGACCAGACAGTTCCCTGCCTCTTTTTGACAAGGGAATCTCCAATCACCCCCTGTCCTTTATTGCCCAGTAAAGCATTGGCTAAATTCTGTTGCTTATTGGCCATTGGAGCACTTTACTTGGATATGTGGGGGCATATTGGTGGTTAGAATTACCATTTTGGAAGCTGGGGTGTTGGGATCAGCTGTAAGTAAGAACACTTTTATGTGACTGTTTGTTTCATCATGGATCTATGCTTTCCTCTCACAAATCAAAAATACTGTTAACTGACTGGATCAGTGAAATCCTTGCAACCACACAGCAGTCTTAGTGACCCTTCTGACCCTCCGGACACTGTCCCCTATTTTAGATGGTATAGTGGGTCTATCCCTACCTCCAGAAACTTCTTTCTAATCATATTCTATTGTACCTCCCTCCCCTCTCCCATCTACCCTCCTCTTTTCCCACTCCTCTGTTTCTACCTCTCCTTCCCCCCACCTTTTTTTTTTCCTCTCCCTTTCTGCCTTCCCCACCTGGTCCTTCCTTCCTAGGCGGAGAGTTTCACCACCAGCTTCTAACAATATATTTCTGTCACTTGTCCAAGGGGTAAACTTCAACACACCATGCCACCAAACACCAAGCCTATCCATCCCTTTTTCCTTGGAATGTATTTCATTTAACACCAAGGGCCTTAAGCTCCCAGAGAAAGATCACAACTCCTATCAGCACTTAAAAATACAAAACTCAAAACATATTTGTTTAGGAAACACATTTTAGGTCCTATTCTATCCCGATACCAACCAACAAAACATTCACCTCAGTATACCACACCACGAATGCCCAATCTAAAACGCATGGCTTATCTATCCAATTGTCGAAGCACTCCTCATTCCAACTGTCTGACATAATGGCACACCAGGAAAATCGCTACCAATTTCTTGAAGGCTCACTGGGAACAAAAATAATGTTAAGTTAAGCTTCCAAGCATAAATATAAATATATATACTAGTATCTTGTGTGAGACAGTATCTAATCTACACTGATTTTGTGGCTTTGTTACAGACGAGGAGTTGGATGGAGTACAAGGGGCATGAGTAGCTATGGAGGTTCTGGCAACGTGGGCAGCATTGGCAGCTCTGGAGGATCCAGTGGCATGAGCCATTCCAGCGGTGGAAAACCAAGAACCATAGTGGAAGATGTCAGAGATGGGTACTCTCAATCTAAAAGAGAATAAAACCTGTTATTGAATCCTGGCCATATACACTTGAAGGCTTCCATATTTTTCACCCCCCTTTCTTTTTGCCAAGGATGCTGGATATTAAAAAAAAAAAAAAAAAAAGACTTTAGATGAAACAATATAATATACTGTCATCTATACCAATTGTAATAAGGTAAAGTGGAGGGCGTACCTTCAGGAACCAATCATATTTCACCTGCCATTCTTCTAATTCAAGTGAGCATTTAAAAGCTGAACTCTGGTTGGTTGATGAAGACAACACCTCCCTTTTCCTTACATCCAGTTTTTATACATAAAGCTCTTTTTATATGGAAAAAGCACCTTTTTTCTTATTATATCCCAGATAGCAAGGATAAATTGCCACAAGTTTGTGGAGGTGTTGAATTGTAAGTCTTGTTAACTTTTCACTGGCAAGTTGTACACTTGCAGAGCATTTGAAGCACATGTTCTAATTGACACTTTTCCAGTTTCAGCCACAGTGACCCCTGTGGCGAGATGACTATAGCGCAACATAACTAAACCTTGCAGCAGATTTGCAGAATGTTTGCAAAGAAAGTTGATCTGGAGTCATGCAATGCGGACATGCTGCAATTGTGCAACAAACTTGTAAAGCCTGGCAAGTCTTGCAATAGCTTAGCAAGTCATTTTCAAACTTGCATCTCAATTGCTTGCTATCTGGGATGTCATTGGCTAATGGTGGTGCTTTTAGTCTTATCAATAACAGCTAAACTACTACCAATTTTATCAAGGTAAATTTTCCATCTGAATAACTGGACAACAATTTTACATTCCAGCACCTTTTCATCTAATTTCCAGACTTAGTCTCTCCTATAGTTTATTATAAGGCTGACTCTGTGCATCTTTTTTTGTAAACTATACAGCTGTCAAGCTATCATCACTGCATTTGCGTTTATCATAAATACATATTCCTGCTTTTAGGTGTTGTTTTAAGGCCTGGGTTAATAGTCACTGTTAAGAATGTTACTTTCTGAATCTTTTAATAAAAGTGCTTTCTTATGCAGTTAGTTGTTTTCTCTTTTTGTAAAATATTCAGTGACAGAGCTAACGTCATACTACAACGTCAATGTCTCCTCTTGCTCTGGCATCCTCTTCTGGAACACTCAAAAAGGCAATTTAAAATAATAGAAAATACCCATTGATGTGCCAAGAATCGAGTGTGTTTCTACCATACTGTTTTAGCTAAAACAACACTGGTTATTGAGGACCTAAAATCACAACTAGCATTGTCAGCTCTACCTGCTGAACTACAGAAATCCATCTATCCCACCCCTCTCTGTTCCATTACATATGCATACAATAGAATGCTGCTGCCTTGACTTTCAAGATTATGTTACCACACTGTGTGGTTTACAAATTTGCACTGGTTTTGGGACTTTGATGGCAAAAGAGCATAATGAAAATAAATGAGGAAAATGAGGAAAAAAAGAAAACGGAAAACTCCTGTCAAAGTCATGTGATTGGTTCTCCTCCACTCATATAGTTCTGTCTCCTGCGCTATGCAGGGATAAACTCAGCAGGTTCAATATGGCAACCTGTATGTTATAAATGGGCTACAAAATGCAGGCCATGCTACTGGGTAAGACTAAGTAATATAGTAGAAAGCAGATAGTGACATCTAATCTCCAATATAGTCACTGTGTGTAGGAAAAGGAATTTTAGGACAGGTAGTCCTGGGGCCTGCCTACATCAGTAGGAACTGAGCTCTTCAGAGCTTAAAGCCTGTGGATGATGTCAAAGGGGTAAATTTGGGTAATGCTCATATACACAATTTAAAGGGAATATCACGGTTTTTTAACCTGGGAAAAAGGTATAGTAAATAATTTTATCAGTTTGAGTTATTGAATCAGTTATTAAATCAGCCAAACTTCAATATACTGCAGTAAAGTTGTACTGACGCACTACAATATACTGCAGTAAAAACTGTGCTGATGCACTACAATATACTGAAGTAAAACTGCACTGATGCACTTCAATATACTGCAGTAAAACTGCACTGACGCACTGCAATATACTGTAGTAAAACTGCACTGGCACACTGCAATATACTGCAGTAAAACTGGCCTCACATACTACACTGACACACTTCACTATACTGCAGTAATACTGCCTTGACACACTTCAATATACTGTAGTAATTCGAGTGTTCCCCTGAACAGGCAAACAGCCAATGTGTGGGCTGAACTTATGCTCGGCCCGAACCGTTCGACAAACACTATTTATAGGTAGTGAAGAGCCAGATTCTTTGTAAGTTTATGACCTTAACCAAAGTTCAGGTGCCAGGTCCAAATCCAATTGAAGTTAATGGGAGCCAAATGATAAAAAAAAACAGTAATGGCTGTTTTCTAGGCTAATTGGCAAGGGATTGTCAAACAAATGTAATAGGGAACTGGGTTATTGGAGCCAATGTACCATAGCAGGAAAAAATGTTAAAAAATAAATTTGATGGGGAGCTGATATTATTAGAAGGGCCATTTAAAAATGCAACATTCCTTTAAAAAACATGTCCAGGTGATGCCTGTAACATGCATATGATGCATTTGTACAGTCTTAACAACCTACTACTACAAAACTGACATTTAAACAGAAAAACAATAATAGGTTAATAGTACATAAAACCCTTTACTCATTCACAAAAGAAATTAAATAGCAACTAAACACACAAACTTTTTCACAATTCCTTTTTTAAATAATAAAAAAAACACCAAATTTCACATAATGATAATTCTTATTCAGTCATGTTGTCGCACCTGCCCACTTGTCAAAAGAAAAAAATCCTCCAACCAATGATACAATTCATTCCCAATGACTGCTTCCTGTGAATGGCAGCTCCTGTTCCCTGCTGTGGATTGTCATCAAAGTAGCAGGGCCTCAGGTGAAGTCATCACCCAATTATGGAGGCCACTATATTTGGTCAATGACGTCAAAGAGATTACCCTGATGCCATGTGCCTATATTTGGTCAGTAAAATCACAAGCCACCCGCAGCTCATCAGCAAAGCAACAACAGCTATATTGTTGGCGCAAATGGGCTCTAGGGCTAAGTCTGGGGCTTATTGCAGTGTGGTAAATATAGTCCAAAAAATGGAAAAGTCCATACAAGTCCATGGAAGGCTCAGTGAAGCAACAGCTCTGTGTGGGAGCAAGAAGCGGCTCAGGGTGAAGGCATTAGAAAAGAACACATGCACCAACTAAGTGTAGCTTTCCAGACTTTAATAGGGTAAAAAAGAGTGTTACTCACATAAGTAAGTAGTCATAGGCATATGTGGAGGACAACACTACACATTCGCTGTTTAGGACATCGAGAGAGGGAGGAAGAGAGGAGGAATGGGCAGTATAGCCGTGACCAGGTGTTGTGGTGGGGACTGGCACTTCCTGGTCCCGCAGTCCTGTGGAACACACTGTCGAACTTACATGATGTCACTCCCAGACGTGGAGCGAATGGTCAGTAACATCTGATCACGGTTATACTTCCCATCCTCCCCCTGGGACTCCTGTCGATGTGTGCTTCCTCTCTTCCTCCCTCTCTCGATGTCCTAAACAGCTGATGTGTAGTGTCATCCTTCACATATGCCTATGGCTACTTACCAATGTTAGTAACACTTTTGTTTACCCTATTAAAATCTGGAAAGCTACACTTAGTTGGTGCATATGTTCTTTCCTAGGAAGCAACAACAGCTAACTTCTGAGTTTGTGCAAACGTGGGTTCAGATCAAACCCAAGCCTGAACCCAAGCTCGTCACTGCTTCCTAGTGATTGTAGAGCTCTGGTGTCAGACTTTTGCAAAGAGACCACTGCTTCCACACAGAGTGAAAGTCCTTCTCAGCAGTAGGCTGGCAACGGACAGGTTTTTCTACTCAGACTGTGGCTCCTTTCTAATGATAACACATTGTAGGACTTTGCTAATGTTTAGTTTTGATGCTCCTGAAATTTATTTGGCTGACTTAAACCTGAAAGTTCATTTGAGTTGAATGTGTTGCCGTCACATGGGTGTGATTGAAATATTTTATCTTCTTGGCTAATTGTTGGGTGTTATGAGAAGGTAAATCCTTTCCTTCAGGGAGCTATAATTTACAGGTTTTACATTCCGGAGACCAGCAGCAATCTGTCTGAACTGTTTTAAAAATATCCCCCGTGAAAGCAAATGCAAAACTGAACACTAAGCAAAGCACAACATTCAGAAAGAGATTTTGGGCCTATACCAGCAATAAAAGTCTTTCTGTGGCACCTCGATGTGTGTCGTATGCAACTTGCACATTTTAAAAAGTTTAAAAAAAGTTTAAAAAGTTTAAAAAGTTCAATGAAAATCTAGAATTCTCAATTTATTATAGCTATAGATCTTAAAGAAGACCTTCACCCAAAGGGGAAAAGGGGAAGTACCCCTTTCTTCCTTCCCCTCCTCTGTCGGATTTGGAATATATATTTCTTTGGGGGGGGGGGGCAGGTACCTAGTCTTAAAAGGTACCTGCTCCCAATTCCAACCCAACCGCCTAGGTCAGCGGTCTTCAAACTGAGACCCGGGGCCAGATGTGGCCCTTCAGTTGCTTTACCTGGCCCTTGGGGCACTATTGAACCAATGGTGGAGCACTATTCTTCTCATTGATATTAACAATCGGGCACTATTTTTCCCATTAAAACCAATGGAGAGGCTACTTCCACTGGCCACAGCCCAGCCCCCCTGCAGGACAGTAAATTGGCCCTTTGCTTAGAAAGTTTGGAGACCCCTGTCCTAGGCGATCAGGGCAGAAGTCCCCCTCCTCCAAGCTCACAACCTTCTGCGACATGTCACAGGTCCAAGGAGGCTGCAGGGCCATTCACAAGGGACAGTTCAGCTTGCGCATGCATGTTAGGCAGCCGGCTGTGAAGACGCAAGGTGTCCACAGTTAACATGCTGGTGTCGGGGACCCCAAAATTGGTGAAGAATGCACAAGTGAGGACAGCAATGGAACCCTGAGTTCCATTGACAGCTGAGTGTCTTTTTATCAAAAACCAGCAGCTAGAGTTTTGTAACTTACATTTTTGGAAACCTGGCTGAAGATCCTTTTTAAGTGCTAGCTCACACCAGACACAGTCCAGGAGGTTTTTTTTTTCAGCATGAAAATGCATGCACAGTGTTTTATATGTATTCCAATTACCCTAGTTCACACCAGTGTAGTCAGTTCCGGTCAGTTTCCGATACAGAAAAAAAAAAGCAGAACATGCTGCACTTTTCCTGCATAGAACGCTACTGAAACAAAGCAAAACGTATCAAAAAAACTCCCGAACTGTGTGTGGTGTGAACTTTAAAGGCCAGTTCGAACCACAGAAATGCAGACAGATGCATTCCGGATGCTTTTCTGCATGCGCGTTTTTGATGCATTTTCGGTCAATTTTTGAAGAGGGCCAGGGAATTTTTCCCCCTCTTTTTTCTTAACTTTAAGGGCCAGTTCACACCACATGCAGTCCAGTGCACTTTTTTTTTCTACATCAAAGACGCATGTAAAGAAGGTTATATGGTTATATGGTTTTCAATAGCATAGTTCATACCAGTGCAGTCAGTAAAAGTGCATTCCAGTTCCAGAAAAAAAAGTAGAAACGCACCAAAAATGCACTGGAATACACATGTCCTAATTTAGAGTTAAGAAAAAAGCTCTAGATGCTTTGATGCACTGGACGGCATCAAAAACACATCAAAAATGCACTGGAACGCATTCAAAAACACATTAAAAATGCACTGGAATGCATCAAAAATGCTAATGCAGAAAAGCATCTGGAATGCATCTGGACTGCGTTTCTATGGTGTGAACTATTAAGGACAAGTGTGTTCCATTGCATTTTTGGTGTGTTTAGGTGTGTTTTAGAGGTGTACCGAACTGTTCGCCGGCGGACAGTTCCCGGCGAACTTAGCATGTTCGCGTTCGCCGCTGCGGGCGAACATATGCGATGTTCGGTCCGCCCCCTATAATACATCACTGAGGCAAACTTTGACCCTGAACTTCACAGTCAGCAGGCACATTTCCAGCCAATCAGCATACCTCCCTCCCACACCCTCCCACCTCCTATAAATAAGCAAGGGCAGCATCCATCTTAGATCATTCTGAAGCAGTGTGTGTTAGTGAGAGCAGGGAGAGCTGCTGCTGCTGCTGCTGTTAATAGCTAGGGACAGTTGTCAGTGTTCCTAGTCTTGCTAGTCAGTGTTCTTGGTCCACTACTGCTGTAAGGACAGCATCCTATTCCTGACAGCACCCCAAAAAGCCCTTCTAAGGGCTGGTATTTGTGTAATTTTTTTTTTTATATATATATCTATATATCTAGTGTCCCCAAAAGCCCTTTTAAGGGCTGGTAATTGAGTTTTTTCTTTTTATATATATATATATATATATATATATATATATATATATATACATATATATATATATATATATATATATATATATATATATATATATATATATATATATATATATATATATCTAGTGTCCCCAAAAGCGCTTTTAAGGGCTGGTAATTGAGTTTTTTCTTTATATATATATATATATATATATATATATATATATATATATATATATATATATATATATCTAGTGTCCCCAAAAGCCCTTTTAAGGGCTGGTAATTGAGGATTTTTTGTTTATTTATATATATATATATATATATATATATATATATTTATATATATATATATATATCTAGTGTCCCCAAAAGCCCTTTTAAGGGCTGGTAATTGAGTTTTTTCTTTTTATATATATATATCAATTGTACACTGCAGTTGCCTGCCCGCTGTGTGTGAGAGGCCACAGACCCACCACAGACTGTACTGTGTGCACACCACACTCATTTCGGGTGGCACAGGCACAGTACCGTGCATTTTAAAAAATATTTTTTTTTCCTCTGTCATAATTGCAGTGAGTGCTGTGTCAGGTCCACAGAGTGTACTGTACCCACTGCAGTGCACTGCCCACCACTGATATATATACGGTGGCACAGCATCTTGTTGCAAATTAAAAAAAAATATATATATTTTTTATTATTGCAGTTGCCTGGGCTGCCAGTGACTGTCAGGTCCACAGAGTGTACTGTGCCCACTGTAGTGCCACTGCGTGCCCACCCACCACTGATATATATACGGTGGCACAGCAGCTTGCAAAGTAAAAATATATATATTTTTTTTTATAATTGCAGTTGCCTGGGTGCCAGTGACTGTCAGGTCCACAGAGTGTACTGTGCCCACTGCAGTGCCACTGCGTGCCCACCCACCACTGATATATACGGTGGCACAGCAGCTTGCAAATTAAAAATATATATTTTTTTTTATAATTGCAGTTGTCTGGGCTGCCAGTGACTGTCAGGTCCACAGAGAGTGTACTGTGCCACTGTCCACCCACCACTGATATATACGGTGGCACAGCAGCTTGCAAAGTAAAAAAATATATATTTTTTTTATAATTGCAGTTGCCTGGGTGCCAGTGACTGTCAGGTCCACAGAGAGCGTACTGTGCCACTGCCCACCCACCACTGATATATACGGTCGCACAGCAGCTTGCAAATTAAAAATATATATATTTTTTTATAATTGCAGTTGCCTGGGCTGCCAGTGACTGTCAGGTCCACAGAGAGTGTACTGTGCCACTGCCCACCCACCACTGATATATACGGTGGCACAGCAGCTTGCAAATTAAAAATATATATATTTTTTTATAATTGCAGTTGCCTGGGCTGCCAGTGACTGTCAGGTCCACAGAGAGTGTACTGTGCCACTGCCCACCCACCACTGATATATACGGTCGTACAGCAGCTTGCAAATTAAAAATATATATATTTTTTTATAATTGCAGTTGCCTGGGCTGCCAGTGACTGTCAGGTCCACAGAGTGTACTGTACCCACTGCCCAACACTCCTATAGGGTGGCACAGCACCTTGCACTCATAGTACAACACATTAAAAAAAAAATGACAGGCAGAGGCAGGCCACCCCGCAAGGGCGGTCGTGGTCGTGGTGCTGTGATTTCCTTAGGCCCTAGAATAATGCCCAGTGTTCAGAGGCTACCACAGACCCTGAACTCAAAAAATTCTGAGGACATAGTTGGCTTACACAGGGCACCCAATCGTCTACAGCTTCCGCTCGGAACCTTAATGCACCATCCTCCTCAGCTTCGGGCACCTCTCAATTTACCACTCGCCAGCCCGCCGGCACCACCACCAACACTAGCACCACAGCCGCTTCACTTGATCTGTCAGAGGAGCTATTTTCACATCAGTTGGAAGAAATAAGTGATGCGCAACTATTAGTGCCAGAGGATGTAGATAACGGGGATATGTCTCAGTCAGGCAGCATTATACACATGGACGTACATTGTGATGATGATGATGATGTTGTACCTGCTGCTGCTGCCTTTGCTGAGTAGTCAAGTGAAGCGGCTGATGATGACGATGTGTCTGTGGATGTCACCTGGGTGCCTGCTCGAAGAGCAGAAGAAGAGGGAGAAAGTTCAGATGGGGAGACAGAGAGGAGGAGGAGGAGACGAGTTGGAAGCAGGGGGAGGAGGTCATCGCAAGGAGCTAGTGGCGCAGTCAGACAGCATGTAGATTCGGCACCCGGGGTCAGCCAGACAGCACGCCAATCAACGCAAGCTGTTGCCACCACCAGAATGCCGTCCTTGCAAAGCTCAGCAGTGTGGCATTTTTTTTGTGTATCTGCCTCTGATATCAGCGATGCCATTTGTAACCTGTGCCAAAAGAAACTGAGTCATGGGAAGTCCAATACCCACCTAGGTACAACTGCTTTGCGAAGGCACATGATCTCACATCACAAACGCTTATGGGATCAACACATGAGTAAAAGCAGCACACAAACTGAAAGCCACCATCCTCCTCCTGGTCCAGCATCTTCAGCCATGTCAACCACTGCTGTCCTCCATGCCCCCTATCAACAACCCGCCCCTCCACCTCTCACCTTCAGCAGTTCCTGCTCATCTGCCCACAGTCAGGTGTCTGTCAAGGAAATTTTTGAGCGTAAGAAGCCAATCTCACAGAGTCACCCCCTTGCCCGGCCTCTGACAGCTGGCATGTCGGAACTCGGAACCTCTTTTACCATACAAGCTGGTGGAGTCTGAGGCCTTCAAAAAATGTGTCGCTATTGGGACACCGCAGTGGAAGGTACCCGGCCGAAATTATTTTTCACAAAAGGCAATCCCCAACCTGTACTCTATTGTGGAAAATGAAATCATGTCACGTCTGGCACACAGTGTTGGGGCAAGGGTCCATCTGACCACTGATAGCTGGTCTGCAAAGCACGGTCAGGGCAGGTATATCACTTACACTGCGCATTGGGTAAACCTGCTGGCGGCAGCCAAGCATGGAATGCGTGGCTCTGCTGCAGAGGAGTTGGTGACACCGCCACGACTTGCAGGCAGGCCTGCTGCCACCTCCTCTACTCCTCCTACTCCATCCTCTTTGCTAACCTCCTTGGCTGAGTCCTCTTCTGCTGTTGCGTCTTGCTCCACACCAACTGCACCCCCCCAGCTCCCCAGGGGCTATTCCACATGCTGGATACGACAGTGTCACGCTGTCTTGGGGTTGACTTGCCTGAAAGCAGAGAGTCACACCGGACCAGCACTACTGTCCGCCCTGAATGCACAGGTGGATCAGTGGCTGACCCCGCACCAACTGGAGATCGGCAAAGTGGTGTGTGACAACGGAAGCAATTTGTTGGCGGCATTGAATTTGGGCAAGTTGACACATGTGCCGTGCATGGCACATGTGTTGAATCTGATTGTACAACGCTTTGTGCAGAAGTACCCAGGCTTACAGGACGTCCTCAAGCAGGCCAGGAAGGTGTGTGGCCATTTCAGGCGTTAATACACGGCCATGGCGCACTTTGCAGATATTCAGCGGCGAAACAACATGCCAGTGAGGCGCTTGATTTGCGACAGTCCGACACGTTGGAATTCAACACTGCTAATGTTCGACCGCCTGCTCCAACAAGAAAAAGCGGTCAACGAGTATTTGTATGACCAGGGTGCTAGGACAGCCTCTGCGGAGCTGGGTATTTTTTTGCCACGTTACTGGACGCTCATGCGCAATGCCTGTAGGCTCATGCGTCCTTTTGAGGAGGTGACTAACCTAGTCAGTCGCACCGAAGGCACCATCAGCGACATCATCCCATATGTTTTCTTCCTGGAGCGTGCCCTGCGAAGGGTGCTGGATCAGGCCGTAGATGAGCGTGAAGAGGAAGAGGAAGAGTTGTGGTCACCATCACCACCAGAAACAGCCTTACCATCGCTTGCTGGACCTGCGGCAACACTGGAAAAGGAGTCTCAGGAAGAGGAGTCAGAGGAGGAATGTGGCTTTGAGGAGGAGGAACACCAACCACAGCAGGCATCCCAGGGTGCTCGTTGTCACCTATCTGGTACCCGTGGTGTTGTACGTGGCTGGGGGGAAGAACACACCTTCAATGACATCAGTGAGGACGAGGAATTGGACATGAGTAGCTCGGCATCCAACCTTGTGCAAATGGGGTCTTTCATGCTATCATGCCTGTTGAGGGACCCTCGTATAAAAAGGCTGAAGGAGAACGACCTGTACTGGGTGGCCATGCTACTAGACCCCCGGTATAAGCAGAAAGTCTCTGATATGTTACCTAATTACGGGCAGGCGCAAAGGATGCAGCAGCTACAAAATAAGTTGAAAAGTATGCTTTACACAGCATATAAGGGTGATGTCACAGCACAACGGGAATCCAACAGGGGAAGAGGTGAAAGTAATCCTCCTCCTACCACCACAACCACGCCGGCAAGGACAGGACGTTTTACAGACGTCTTGTTGATGGAGGACATGCGGAGCTTTTTTAGTCCTACGCATCGCCACAGCCCTTCGGGGTCCACCCTCAGAGAACGACTCGACCGACAGGTAGCAGACTACCTTGCCTTAACTGCAGATATCGACACTCTGAGGAGCGATGAACCCCTTGACTACTGGGTGTGCAGGCTTGACCTGTGGTCTGAGCTATCCCAATTTGCCATTGAACTTCTGGCCTGCCCCGCTTCAAGTGTGCTGTCAGAAAGGACCTTCAGCGCAGCAGGAGGTATTGTCACTGAGAAGAGAAGTTGCCTAGGTCAAAAAAGTCTTGATTACTTCAAGTTTATTAAGATGAATGAGGCATGGATCCCGAAGGGACTGACAGTGGGGGATGCATTTGACTAAAAAAGGCCTGGTGATGACTGAGATGCCTTGGGCTAAAAATGGTCCACACGCTGCTGTATTTAATCATTCTCTGCATGCCGGATGACTTACGTGACATCTCCACCACCAACTACGGTTCAAGCCGCAATGTTTTAGTGCACTTTCTGCCTTGAAAACCTCAATTTTTCAGGCCGCTGCTAAAGCAGCGGCTGCAACAATACCTACTTTTTCATGCATGTGTACATGCCTAATTTTTCTGGCCTCTGGTGCTACACTGTGGCTGCAAAAAAACAAAAAAAAAGGCACATACATGTCACATACATACATACATACGTGTCAATTCCCCTTTGTGATCGTTACCTTGTCGTGGTGAAGGGGCTTGCGTATCACAATGAAGCGATCACCTCTAGGAGTGTGTTGGCACACCCCAGATGATCGTTGCTTCATTGTGAACAGACCAAAAGCGATCCGTGGGATAATTTTTCATAGAAAAAAACATTCATTTTCTTTCATTCTTTCTGCGGAGCTGGGTATTTTTTGGCCGCGTTACTGAATGCTCATGAACAATGGCTGAAGGCTCATGCGTCCTTTTGCGGAGGTGACAAACCTGGTGGTCAGTCGAACCCAAGGCAACATCATCAACCTCATCCCATTTGCGTTTTTTCTGGAGCGTGCCCTGCGAAGAGTACTGGATCAGGCTGTAGATGAGCATGAAGAGGAAGAGTTGTGGTCCCCATCACCAGCAGAAGCAGCCTTGTCGTTGTCAATTGCTGGACCTGTGGCAACGCAGAGAGAGGAGTCTGAAGAAGAGAAGCCAGAGGAGGAAGGTGGCTTTGAGGAGGTGGAATACCAGCCACAGCAGGCATCCCAGGGGGCTTGTTGTCACCTTTCGGGGACCCTTGGTGTTGTACGTGGCTGGGTGGAGGAAGAGACCTTCAATGATGTCAGTGAGGACAAGGAACGGGACATGGCTAGCTTGGTATCCAACCTTGTGCAAATGGGGAGTTTGCGGTTGTGCAAATGGACTGACTGACTGACTGTTAAACGGGGAGTTTGGTCTGTCAGAGTTTGGTCTGTCACTGTGAAGCGGGCGTAACCCTTACACTACTTGACCGATACAACATCATACCTGATCATATTCACACACTGGATGTTTTAAAGCACGTTATTCCAAACAATTTAGGAATGTTAGGTGATATATGCCCTTTATGGATCAAAACCCGACTCTGCGTCAACTACGTAATTTTCCATGGGAGTTTTGCCATGGATCCCCCTCCAGCATGCCACAGTCTAGGTGTTAGTCCCCTTGAAACAACTTTTCCATCACTATTGTGGCCAGAAAGTCCCTGTGTGTTTTAAAATTCGCCTGCCTATTGAAGTCTATGGCGGTTCACCGGTTCGCGAACATTTGCCGCCGTTCGCGAACGGCGAAATTTAGGTTCGCGACATCACTAGTGTGTTTAGGTGCGTTCAGGTGCATTTTTGATGCATTTTACTGCATTTCAGTACAATTAAGAGCAGAAAAAATGCAGCATGTTCTACATTTTTCTGGAACTGAAACACACTGATGTGAACTATGCCATTGAAAACCATATAACCTACTATCCATGAGTTTTTGATGCAGAAAAAATTCATCCTGAACATACCAGGAGTGCATTTTTGTGGTGTGAACTGGCCCTTAAAGCGGAAGTAAACCAATCGATTTAAAAGTTTGAAAAAACAGTTATATTCCTGGCATGCCGGGAATGCTAACTGTCACATTGGTTGTGCTCCTAATCAAACTGTCAAAGCATTAAAGGGCTGATGTAATAACTGATCCCATTTGCAGCATCATGGCAGGTAAAGATCTACCCAAAGTCAAGATGGCAGCTTCCTTAACTGAAAATGATAGCAGAGTTTATTTCCACTTTAAAGTATGAGATTTCATGCATTTTTTAGATGTAGCAGCTAATTAAACAGCAAGCAGAAATCAGGCAAAATTCAAGACAAGTTGGACGACAGCTAAGGGATTCAAGATGTAGCACTGTCTCCATAGGGCTTGCTGTGTGATGACTTCTTGGGCCACCTCCGATTACCTGCAGACAGTCACTTAGGGGCAGCTCACACATCCATCCTTACTCCCAATGGCTCGTTACTCAATAAACAGTCCAGGGGTTTTTGGTATTTATTGTGGAACTTGGATGGGAGAAGGGAATAGTGGGATACTCCAACTGGAACTATTTACAGTTGATAAGGACAACTCTCACTTGGCTTCACCAGGTTACTCGTGGAAGCAGCCACGCTGCTTTAACCATACTGCCACTTGTATGGAAGGGGTTTAATCTTCTTGCTCTCTCCAGCAGCAGACTTGATGCAGCTACATTATCTTCAGGACACTCTCTAGCATCCTCTTGACTGACACCACCACTGACTCTTCTAGATGAAGGGATGGCCCCCTCTGAACAGGCCCCTTGACACAGATCTGTACTCACTGTATGCAGAATAATATCCTCCAGCTCTGCAGGACCTCTGGGTTCAGTTCCTCCCTAACTCTCAGGCCCTCAGGTCCACCACCTGAGGCCATATGGCAACTTTTACAGAGAAGGGGCAGCCACCCCCTCCCTTCGGGACCCCGCTCTCCAGTTAAAAGACTCCAAGCACATGTGCCCTTGGCATTTATATAGTATCCCAGAACCGAGGCACTTTCCTCTGCCAATAACCAGGGCTGTACTAAAATTCCTGTGCACTCATTTGTCAGGTTTCCTCCTACTGTCCAATATGCCTCTCTATTGCACCAGTGTGAAACACTTCAGAAAAACTGAGCTGCACCTGAGCAACATGAGAAGACCTCACTATCAGATCCTGCTCCCTGGTAGGCAGACAACAATATAGATTTACCTGGCAATCTTTCTGGTAAGCAGAAAAGATCCAAAACTATACTCTCTCTCTAGCACCTACCTAGGAGGGCGCTACAAAGAGTACAAACTCTTCAGTGTAAAAGAGATAGATAGCTCCACATAGAAGGACCAATGACAGAATCAAGAGGCTACGTGACAGAAAAAGTTTAGCAGTGAATAAACTAACTGAAAATTAATTTTTTTGTTTCTTCTTAATTGCACACTTTACCCTCTGAATGGGTAAGTTTAACTTTAGTAACATGTTACATGTTACCCCCATATTCATTTAATGAACATGTTACTAAACCTGATATGTGTGGGGATACCTTTGTTGATCTGTTTATGTTACTCCCAGCAGGCTCCCTTAGAATTGTGCGGTGGCCCCCGTGTTGGGGTTGTGTTTCCGACGGTGCGCCGCTATTTGGGGCATGGGGCGAGGCGTGGTTTCGGCCAGATGCTTGCGCCTTTGTGGATGCACTGGGCCGAATGCCGGCTGAGCATTGCTCCCTGTCGTTTGAGTGGGGGTGGATGTCATTTCTGCCCGCGGTACCTGTCTACATCCAGCTATGGATTTGACGCCCCTTCTACCCCGAGGACGGGAACTGACGTAATTTCCAGTGTCTCTGTCACTCGGCTGGGGATGGCTGACCATGTGTAGTCGGCCATGTTGTGGTTCATATCTCATCCGTCCTGGCGCCCATTACTGCCCTTATATGTATTTATATATCCTTGTATAGAGGTAAATGGTCTCTATGCAGTGCCAAACGAGAGAGACCCCACCTGGCCCTTCATAGGACCGCCCCTTTTGCATACTTAGGGGGCTTCCTATATGCAGGGCTCTATATTGTTGGATTGGTGGGGTCTCGGGAGACCGAGGTATCCCACTGCGGATGAACATGCTGTTAAGACCAGGGTAGTTGACCTTGACTTTTGATTTATAGTAAGTGTTGTGGTTATATATATATATACTGGATGGGTAGAATACCCCCTTGTTTTTTGGATTCTTAATGATACATTTATGGCAAAACAATTCCCTTATATACAGTATGTGTATAGTCCTGTTCCCATTTTTTCCATTTCCTCCCCCCCCCCTTCCTTTTGTCCACTTTATTACTGTATTGAATAATGTTTAACCTATTTTTGTTTGCTGAAGAAAAGCAGAGTAAGGACATGATCAGATGGTGTCAAGCGTGCGTGGTGGCAACCAGGTGCCGCCACTGGGGAGCTACAGTTCATTGAGGGAACCATGAATGCCAACATGTACTGTGACATGCTGAAGCAGAGCATGACACCCTCCCTTCAGAGACTGGGCCGCAGGGGAGTATTCTAACATGATAATGACCCCAAACACACCTCAAAGATGACCACTTCCTTGCTAAAAAGCTGAGGGTAAAGGTGATGGACTGGCCAAGCATGTCTCCAGACCTAAACCCTATTGAGCATCTGTGGGGCATCCTCAAACGGAAGGTGGAGGAGCGCAAGGTCTCTAACATCCACCAGAATCCACCCACAAGACATTATCCACTTACTTGGTTGCCAATTAGCATAAACTAAGCTGTGCAGGAAAATCTAGCCAAGACATTTTGCATAAAACAATTCTTCTACTGGTATTACACCGACCTGTAAGGCCATCATACAAAAGACTATATAAGTGCCCAGATTGCAAATAACAGAATTTAATCTATTTCTTCCACATAAAAAAGAAACAGTTACCTGTAGTTACATTTGAAGCATTCCAACAACGTGAAGCCACCACCAATAATAAATGGAATATATATCAAGTGGCTATATCAATGCTCTTTGCCAACATAAGAGTTTCTCAATAAGCCTAAAAATACAACCAACGTGTCTACTTGGATCATATAGTTCAAGTATAAATCTACAATATACCCGCGCATTCCAAACAAAACACTATTCTTACCAAAAACATCGAACAGTCCTCCCTTGTAATAGAAATAAGCAGGTCCTCTTTAATGTTAGATCTGGGGTCAAAAAGACCTCGGATCTCACATCTACACTAAAAAGCAAAACAAAAGTCGGGCCCTTTAAGGCCATTGGGAGGAAGCGACGTATGACATTGCTCTGGCCCTCCAAGGCCATAGAGTTGAGTGGGGGCCAGCTTTCCCTCACTCAACTTCCTGCATATGAGGGGAAAGGACCGTATGATTTTCCCTGCTACCGACGGCTCCGGTAAGCAGGAAAAACTACCAGGAAGTGGAGGAAAGGGGGGGGGGGGGGCACCTCTCCCACAGCCCATAAAAGTGATCCCGCGGTGAATCTGCCACTGGGACCACTTTTATTGAGTGGGGGCCAGCTTTCCCTCACTCAACTTCCTGCATATGAGGGGAAAGGACCGTATGATTTTCCCTGCTACCGACGTCTCCGGTAAGCAGGAAAAACTACCAGGAAGTGGAGGAAAGGGGGGGGGGCACCTCTCCCACAGCCCATAAAAGTGATCCCGCGGTGAATCTGCCACTGGGACCACTTTTATGAGGACTGCCCGCCCAGTAAAAAAATACCGGGGTTATGTCAGCTATCTGCTACCATAACCCTAGTATTTAACATCAAATTAGCCACGTATAACTGCGGCGGACGGTCTGGAAGTGGCTAAATATTATCATTATTCACATTGTTCAATATCTACATTGAGAGACCAGACACATGTAATATTACTGTTATCAATTCTTTATACAGTTTCAATATTCTTTTTGTTTTTGAAGCATAGCGCCACTTCATAATTGTAAACAATTGTATTTTAGATGTGGGGACACATTGTTAAGTTGTGAGCAGCTGCTTCCTATTTCTTATAATAAGTAGTAGCGCATTGGATTCTATATTTACATATTCTGCCCATGATTACTATGGTTGATATTTTGCAGTTTGAGACTTCATGATTGTCTAGTTTAAAAGATTAGTCCAAAGGCCCGTAAACACGATAAAAAAATCAGAAATAAAATTTTGTCCGACGATCAATCTGCCAATTTTGGGATAGTTAGTATGGTACTTTTGACAGCCGATTACAAATTTTCAGATGACAAAAACTGAAGGTGCAGACTATAAAATTTTTATTGTATGTGGACACAACTTCTAATTTTCATTTAGTTAGTACAGTTTTCATCCCAAAAAAGTCGTAAGAGCAAGATTACGCATTCTTGGAAACCAAAGAATACATACAAAAAAATTCAACACATGACATCCCTTCCGAAGTTGAATTTTGTTATACGATAATTTTCATATAAAAGTAACCTCTTCACTTTTTATATGAAACTAGCATGCAACAAAAAACAGGTGAAAATTTTTCCGATTATCTGATAGTACGAGGCTTAAGTCTGGCCATACAATATACAATTTTCTTCCACAATGTTTCTTTAAATTTACCAAAACCATGTAAGAGGAGGTCAACCCTAAACACTTGACTAGTATAGAATAGATGTCCCCAACCTTACTATTGGCTGAAAGGTCATGCTCAACTCACCCACCAACCATTTCACCTTAACTTTCCCAATAACGGAGACCACAGAGAGAATGGAATGAAAATGGCAATAGCTTTTATTACCAATTTTTAAACTTAAATTAACATAAAGGATAGAGAAAAACATTCCTTAAAACCGAAACGGATCAGTCCCTTAGCCTGTTGGTCATTGAGGCACCCCAAAATATGTTCCATTATACACTGCGGGACCTTTATCATAATAGGCCTCCAGCTGCAACACACCGGCTCGGAGACAATACCCTACCCGCAGTGCAACCACTTCCATATTCCAGTCAAACTGTAATTACCTGGAATGCACCAGAGGGACACATACCACCGATATTTCCCAAACCATTCACTTATCCTAAAATTGTTCCCACCGTCAGCAAAGACCAACAAAACACCCAGCTGCCATGACATCCAATAAGACAACACAACACAACATATCAATGAAGAATAAACATGAACCGGGAATGTGGGTGTTCTGTTTGGTTTTCCTGTTGAGCTGAATTTGGAAACTCACAGTCACTTCCTGAAACCATTGTTGGTCTCTCTGTAAGACATCCAGGAGAGGTTTTAGTAAGCCTGCCCCTGTCCTGCCCAATGCCACCCCAGTCCCACCCAGCCATCAGCAATATGTGTACATGTATCCCCTGTGCGTCAATTCCGGAAGTGATGGTGCTAGTCTTCAATGTCAACACACCCTGCTGGGCAAACAGATCTATACTCACAGAATAAAGTTAACGAAAAAAAAAAAAATAGGAAAAAAAAAAAGGAAGGGGAAATACACAGCGTAACATATTTCTCAGTGTCACCATTCAACTATATCCACTCACCATACTGAACCACGGATGTCTGCACAATTAAGTGTTAAAGAGTTAATTAGAGACATGATTGTATAAGCTCCTGTGAATTAACGGCTGCCCACCTGCTGAAGAAGAGGGGCTGTTGTCTGTGACGTCACCACTTGCCATTTGTGTCAGCGTGGTGAGCTGATTACATGCTCATCTTTTACATACTGTACCTATGTGAGTGTTTTTATTCCTGTGTATGAGTTTTAAAATAAATTATCTGAAGCAGAGAGCACTGTGGTTTCTCCATTTCTATTTTACGACATGCTATATGATTGATCAAGAATAAGAGGTAGAAGAACATGATTCATGGGGGCTACTAGAAGTAGTGTTCCAGTATCATCATAAGTGGAGATTACTAAAACTGACATGACTCTGTAGTAGGGTCAGATACTGAAGGTGAGCAAGCACTTTATCTAAAGGTGGTGGGCACCGAACACACTGGATGCAATTATATTTCACTCAGTTTCAGCACTATGGTGGAGTTATATTTTGGGACTTCGAATTGGGACTATTTTTATTATCACATTAGCTTTTCAGCTATATCGTTTTTTTGATATATTGTTTCACTATATTACTTATTGAGTTATACTGTGTTTTTTACTCACCATATGATTGCACTGCATTTATATTTTGCACTTTTAGGTTCACTGAAAGTGTCGTTCATCATCACAATAACCTCCACAAATACGCCATGCTTAAGGGATTAATTAAATCAGTTTCTAACTTGTATGAAACAGTATCTGATATGGAAATAACTTCTATTACTATTGTATATCGATGGAAAGACTACAAGGTATGTTTTAGGATGGGTTACAAGATTGTGGTGACTCATCCTGTGCCTTCTACACACAAAGGAATTTCTCTACCAGTATATCATTAGCTCTGGCAGCATAAATCAATGTCTAAATATATTGTCTTATTTCCTGTTACAGTAACTGGAGAATGATTACGAAAGTGAGAAATATATGTAAGTGCCTGGAAGGTGTGGTAGCGTAGCCTCCAATGTAAAGAAGAAGTTACTGTGGAGAGAATGTGGTCCTTTAAATTAGTTTTCCTTTGGTGCCAATTTGTTGAGTCTTTTGCATAACAGACATAAATACCCATACAGTTTGTGTGCTATGCAATGATAAATTGATACTAAAGTCTTGTTTTTTTTTAGATAAAAATAACAAACATGTGTCATTGGGTCATGATGAAATTCTTACCCTGTTCCTCTCTTTGTCATTCTCCTCCCCTATGACTTCAACTACAAATAAATGAAAAGCATTCAGGTAAAATTGCCAGTGAAAGTACATGCTGGTAAAAAATCCTGTCACTACTAGGCTGGGAGAATTAACACATATGTGCCATAAAAACATTTTTCCTGAATGCTTTCATTTTTTTCTTTATAAGTTGTATTTCTGCTGATGGACAGCTCAGTCTGTGCTCCTTAAAACATTGGTTGATTACAGGGGGTTAATGTCTCCTCCTTAGACTCTGAGCCAGGGTCTGCCTTTATGGAGATGGAGGAGCACTACTGACCATGCCTGAAGAAGGAGGCTATGCCCTCGAAAACTAGTTGCAGTATCCACAGCATTTGGAGTATACAGACTTGTGTTCCGTGAACCCCACACATTGGTCCGGTGTTCACAGCTGCCCCTTGTTGCTTACCACACTGCCATAGACTTCAGTGACTGAGTGTCTCCGTCCCGACTCCTGCAGCAGCCCTTGGCTCAGACCTGCAGGCTGCAGGCAGAAGTACATCATGGAGCAGCCCTTCAGCTTGGTGGATGAATGAGATCAAGTCTGGCTTCTCTTACACCTTGACAACCATGTTGTTTTACTGGAACCATGTGAGTGCATCCTAAACAATATTTTTTATTGCATCAATATAAAAGGAACTTTTATGCTAGTGGAGAGCTTTCTTAATCCCTTCTGGACCGCCCCACACATATATACTGCAGCAAGGCGGCCCTCCTGCGCAAAATCATGTACTTGTACGTCATTTCGTGCACTGAGTCTGTGGAGCTTGTGCATCCTGCAGGAAACAGTCCCTCTGTAATTGGACACAGAAAAAGCCAATCAGCGGTTCGGGCAAGCCCGATGTTCGCTGGCACCCGGCGATCGTTCTCAGGAGAGGCAGAACGGCAGACCACTCTTCTGTGAGAGGGGAAGATGGAGATTTTGTCTTTCTGCTAAGTAGGAACACAGATCTCTGTTTTCTCAAAGTCAAAGCATTGCCCACACAGTTAGAAAGCACTCCCTAGGAGCCCATTTAACCCTTTGATCACCCCTGATGTCAACCCCTTCCCTGTCAGTGTAATTTGTACAGTGACAGTGCCTTTTTTTAGCACTGATCACTGTATTACCCTGTTTCTCTGAAAATAAGCCCTACCCTGAAAATAAGACCTAGGGTTAATTTTGGGGATGGCTGCAATATAAGCCCTACCCAAAAAATAAGCCCAAGTTAAAGTCATTCTTAAAACATTTAAACCATTTTGTAAAAAGATTATATAATGTGCAGTGTGTCTCCTTTTGTAACTTTATTGTGGAAAATAGATTATTTACAGCGCACTGGGCACTCATACAACCTGAGGTAGATCTCCTCTCCTCGTGGTTTACGTCAGTGACCCCTCACTCTGCAGTGCTGAAAGCGGGGAAGAAGAGCTCCGGTTGGTCATGTGAGCACCCAATGGCACTGTAAATAAGGTATTTTCTACTATAAAGTTACAAAAAGAGACACACTGCACACTCTATTATCTTTTTACAAAACGGATTATATAATTTTATAATGCCTTTAATCAAGGTTTATTTTTGGGATTACTGAATGTCCTAATGCTGACTCCTGAGAAGACAGGGGATGCAGGAACTTTTTTAAAAACATTTTATTGTTTTATTCCAGGTTTTTTTAGAACAAAGAGAGGGGTAAATGACACAGTACAAGCACTGTACTGTCTATCATGCCTTAAAGAATCAGGATTTTTTTTTTTGTTAGGGTTACAACTACTTTAACCGCTTGCCGACCGCCGCATGACTATTTACGTCGGCAGTCAGCCCCTCACAGGCAAAGCGACGTAGGGCTACGTCGTTAGCCTGTGAGGCTCTAGGGAGCGAGCGCGCGCCGCCGGAGGCGCGCTCCCGCGCGGTCACGGACCCCCTCGCGCGTGTGCCCGGCGGACCCGATGTCCGCCGGGCACTCATGATCGTCCGTTAGAGCGGGAGAAAGGCAGGCGGCTAATGTAAACACAGCCGCCTGTCATTCTTCCCTGTGTAAGAATGAAGATCAGACAGTTCTATTATGTAGGATCGTTGATCTCTGTTCTTACACTAGTAGCCACAGCCAATCACAGCTAGAAACACGCCCCTAGGACACACTTAACCCCTCCCTCTCCAATACAGTTAACTCCTTCACTGCCAGTGTCATTTTTACAGTAACAGTGCAAATGTATAGCACTGATTACTGCAGTAATGTCACTGGTAACCCCAAAAGTGTCAGAAATGTCAGTCAAGGGTCCAATCTGTCTGCTGCAATGTCGCAGTCCCGCAAAAAAAATTGCAGATCGCCGCCATTACTCGTTAAAAAAAAAAAAAACAACAAAAATTACAAAAATCTTTCCCTTTGTTAGTAAACACGATAACTTTTGCGCAAACCAATCAAAATTTTTGCAATTTTTTTTACCAAATATGTGTAGCATAAAACAAATTGGCTGAAAATGTTAAAAAATTTAGACTTTTACTTTTTTTTTGGGGAATTTCATATAAAAAATGTGAAAAATATTGTTATTTTTGCAAAATTTACGCTCTTTTTTTGTTTATAGCGCATGATCAAAAAATCGCACAGGTGATCAAATACCACCAAAAGAAAGCTCTGTTTGTGGGAAAAAAAGGACGTCAAATTCGTTTAGGTACAGTGTCGCACGACCGCGCAATTGTCCGTTAAAGTCACGCAGTGCCGAATCGCAAAATAGGCCCTGGTCAGGAAGTGGTTAAAATCTTCCGGGGCTTAAGTGGTTAAGATCGTCATGGTGACATGACTGTTTTTGAATAAATGTAAATTATTGTACATGCCATAAATAAATAAGACATCCCCTGAAAATAAGCCCTAGTGTGTTTTTTGTAGCCAAAATTAATATAAGACACAGTCTTATTTTCGGGGGACCCCGGTAGTGTTGCTGGTCCCCAAAAAGATTCACTTAGTGTCAGATTTGTCCGCCGCAATGTCGCAGTGCTGCTAAAAATCACGAATCGCTGCCATTACTAGTAAAAGAAATAAAATAAATAAAAAGTCCATAAATCTATCCCATAGTTTGAAGACACTATAACTTTTGCGCAAATCAATCAATATACGCTTATTGGGATTTTTCTTTTACCAAAAATATGTAGCAGAATACATATTGGCCTAAACTGATGAAGAAATCCAATTTTTTACATTTTTTTTTGGACGTGTTCTATAGCCGAGAAGCAAGGGTGCAGGCACCAGAGCAGAGTAGTTGAGTGACCTTTAGGAAGGGTAGAGGGGAAAGAGTCAAGGAGGCTAGTCCTGGGCTGGAACATCCCAATAAATACGCCATGTTGCGTGATGTTGGAGAAACCAGTCAGGGACCAGCAATGCCCCTAGCTGCAAGGGGAAGAACTCCTCCAGTGAGGGCGGGAGCAAGGGAAAAGAAAGACAGGTTCTGGTGGTAGGGGACTCAATTATTAGAAGGACAGAGAGGGCAATCTGTCAAAAAGACCGTAAGCGCCAAACTGTATGTTCTTTAACGGGCACTATGGTTCAGAACATCACGGATCTGGTGGACAGATTATTGGGTGGGGTTGGGAAAGACCCAGCTGTCATAGTACACGTGGGTACCAATGACAAAGTTAGAGGAAGGTGGAGAGTCCTAAAAAATGATTTCAGGGACTTAGGAGCTAAATTGAGGAGTAGGACCTCCAAGGTAGTATTCTCGGAAATACTATCTGTACCTAGAGCCACGCAAGAGAGGCAGTGGGAGATTAGGGAAGTTAACTGAGGCTGAGGAACTGGTGTAGAAAGGAGGGATTTGGGTTCCTGAAGAACTGGGCCAACTTTTCAGTCAGTTATGCCCCATACACACGTGCAGATTATCTGCAGACTTTTGTCTGCAGACTTACCTTTTCTATGTAGTGCAAGGGCCTGCCGGGTTGCATACAAATTGAAAGTGTTTAGGTTTGACCTCATATTATATGGTTTTGGTAAGTCTGCAGACAAAAGTCTGCAGATAATCTGCACGTGTGTATGGGGCATTACCTGCTCTTTAGAAGGGACAGAGTGCACCTAAATGGGGCGGGTGCAGCCATACTGGGAGAGAGGTTTGCCAAAAAGTTAGAGGGGCTTTTAAACTAGGTGATGGGGATGAGGGTCAAGATGTAGAGCTAGCCAGTGGGGAACAAGGTTCAGCGGGCAATATTGGGGGCATTAATGGTAGGGTGACCAGAGATCCAAAACCCAAGGTAGGTAAGTTGACAAATCCAAAATGGAGCCTCATGATATCTAAGGTTTTGTTTGTTTGTATACTAATGCTAGAAGTCTGGCTAACAAGATGAGAGAACTGGAGCTGCTAATGTATGAGGAGGATTTTGATTTTGTGGGAATTTCAGAAACTTGATTTGACAGCTCTCGAGATTGGCTGGCAACCATTCAGGGTTATTCCCTTTATCGCAGAGATAGGGAGGGTAAAAAAGGGAGAGGGGTATGCCTGTATATCAAGAACGATGTACAAGTGAATATGAGGGACAATATCACTAATGGAGCTAGGGAGGAGGTGGATTCCCTATGGGTAGAGCTTCAAAGTGGATAGATACTAAGTGGAAAGAAATATTGGGTGTATGCTACAGGCCCCCCAACTAGAGGGAGGAGGGGGAGGCGGACCTCCTATTACAGCTTGGAAAGGCAGCAAGGATGGGAAATGTCATTATAATGGGGTATTTTAATTATCCAGATATAGACTGGGCAGAAGGAACCGCACATTCGTCTAAGGCTCGCCATTTCCTAAATGTTTTGCAGGACAACTTCATGGGTCAGATGGTGAACACACCAATGAGAAACAATGCTTTACTAGACCTAATAATTACAAATAATACAGACCTGATTGCGGATGTAAAAATAAGGGGCAATAAGGAAACAGTGACCATGGGTCAATTAGTTTCTGTATAAATCACAGAAATGGGAAACATAAGGGTAATACTAAGACACTGAAATTCAAAAGAGTAAATTTCCCTAAACTGCGCACTATGCTAGATGATATTAAATGGGATAGAATCCTGGGAACAAAGAACACTGGGGAAAAATGGGAATGCTTTAAGAACATACTTAATAACGGTATTGGCCAGTGCATTCAGAGAGGGAATACATTTAAAAGAGCTAAAATAAACCCTGGGGGGCTAAACTCCAACGTAAAAATGCATATAAATACAAAAGAAAAGGCCTTCAAGAAATAAAAAGCAGAGGAGTCATTGGCAGCATTCCAGAACTACAAAGAATGCAATAAGAAATGTAAGAGCGCAATCAAGGCAGCTAAGATAGAACACAAAAGGCACAAAGCGGAAGAGAGTAAGAAAAACCCCAAGAAATTATTTAAATATATAAATAGTAAGAAAATGAGGCCAGAACATATTTGCCATATAAAGGATAATGAAGGGAATCTGGCTATAAAGGACAGAGGAAAGGCAGAGGGTCTAAATAAATTCTTCTCCTCAGTCTTCACAAAAAAATTGGGGGGATACAGTAACCTAGACTGTAATGTTAAAGTTAATAACACGTCACAGGAAGCACCCTCATGGTTAACAGAAGACAGACTCAGAACTAGACTCAAAAACCTAATGAAAATAAGTCACCGGGATCAGATAGCTTACACCCGAGGGTCCTTAAGGAACTCAGCCAGGTGATAGCCAGACCATTGTTCCTAATTTTTATGGACAGTCTGCTGATGGGAATGGTACCAGCTGATTGGAGAAAAGCCAACATGGCACCAATATTTAAAAAAGGGGCGAGATATATCCCTCGGAACTACAGGTCGGTTAGCCTAACATCAATAGTCTTCAAGCTATTGGAGAGGATGATAAGGGACTATATACAAGATTTTAGTAATAAAAACTGTGTCTTTAGTAGTAATCAGCAGAGGTGGGGGACTTAAATCACATGACTTGACTTAAGTCAGACTTCAAGAGGTTGTAAACCCACCTCACAAACTTTTACCTATAGGTAAGCCTATATTAAGGCTTACCTATAGGTGCAATAAATATCTCCCAAACTTGCACCGTTTAGGAGATATTTAGAGTGCATACTGCCGATGACGTCATCGGCGCAGGCGCTCTGAAGGAACGGCCACCCGTGCCGTTCCTTCAGAGCTCAGTGCCGTGAACGGCGGCTCCCGAGTGCAGGCGCGGGAGTGATGTAATCGCGCCTCCGGCCAATCAGATGGCCAGAGGATGCGAACTGGGAAGCAGGACGGCCGGACATGTCGCCGTCCTGTCGCTGTGGTGGCGGCACGGCGGGGCTTCATTTTAAGGTAAGTACTACATAATGAGCTAGTATGCGATGCATACTAGCTCATTATGCCTTTCTCTTTACAGGGCTTTTTTTTTCTCGTTTTTTTGGGGGGACTTTACTTCCTCTTTAAGTCACCAGTTTGAGGACTTGAGACTTGCTTGACTAAAATGAATAAAAGACTCGACTTGACTTTGACTTGAGACTTGACTTTGACTTGGGACATATGACTCAAAATGACTTTACTTTTTTAAGTTATTAAATATTTGCATTTTCTTAAGATGTGTTAAAGCAAAATGAATCTGCCTGTTATGTTTCTGACACCACAGTCACTTAAAACACCTCAATGTGTTCTGATTTTTAGGACACTGGCTGTTTAACAATGGAAATACCTAACATGTTTTTAGTGACTGTGGTGTTGAAACATGACCGGACAAAGGATTTTGAGCTGTTTGGGCATTCAAAGTGTTTCGTTAATATGCCAACAAAAAAGCACTAAGCAGTTTTGCTAATGTTGAAAATAAAACCTTTCCTGACCTTTGACTTTTAACCGATTTAAAGATGAAAATTGGGGTAGATCAGTATTTTGACTTGATTTGTGACTCGACCAAAATAAATGACTTGACTTGACTTGCTTGACTTCTAGCAGGGACTCGACTTGACTTGCTTGCTTTTCGCCACAGTAACTTGGGACTTGCTTGAGACTTGAAGGTTAAGACTTGAGACTTGCTTGTGACTTGCACATGTGTGACTTACTCCCATGTCTGGTAATCAGCATGGATTCATGAAGAATACTTCTTGCCAGACCAATCTAATAACCTTCTATGAAGAGGTGAGCTGCCATCTAGATAAAGGAAGGCCTTTTCATGTGGTGTATCTGGACTTTGCAAAGGCATTTGATACAGTTCCCCACAAATGTTTACTGTACAAACTAAGGTACCTCAGTATGGGGAGTACTCAAATTGGTTGGGTGTTGAAAGTGGGGTCCCCAAAGGATCTGTCCTGGGACCAATCCTGTTTAATTTATTCATAAAGAATCTGAAGGATGGGGTGACCAGCACAATCTCAGTATTTGCGGACTATACTAAGCTATGCAGGGAAATATCTTCTTCACTGGACGTGGAAACCTTACAAGAAGGTTTGAATAAAATAATGGGGTGGGCAACTACATGGCAGATGAGGTTTAATGTTGAAAAGTGTAAGGTAATGAACTTGGGTGCAAGAAATACAAATGTAAGTTGCTCCCTAAGGGGAGAACCTCTGGGGGAATCTAAGATGGAAAAGGACCTGGGGGTTCTAGTAGACAACAAGTTCAGCAATGGCAAGCTACTGCAAGCAAAGTCAACAGAATACTGACATGTATAAAAAAGGGGATTCACTCCAGAGATAAAGCGATAATTCTCCCACTCTACAAGACTCTGGTCCGGCCACACCTCGAGTATGCCGACCAGTTCTGGGCACTGGTCCTTAGGAAGGATGTGCTGGGACTGGAGAGAGTCCAGAGAAGGGAACCAAAGATAAGTAGGGGAATGGAGGACATCAGCTATGAGGAAAGACTACAAGCATAGAACGTATTCTCTCTGGAGAAGAAACGCTTGAGGGGATATGATATTAATGTACAAATACCGTACTGGCGACCCTAGCTTAGGGAACAAACGTCTCAGCGAAAGGGAATTTAAAAAGACACGTGGCCATCCACTAAAATTAGAAGAGAAGTGATTTAACCCTAAACTGCATAAGGGGTTTTTACTGACAGAGCGGCAAGGATGTGAAATTCTCTTCCACAAGCAGTGGTATCAGCAGGGAGCATCGATCGTTTAAAAAAACGAATAATTGGGCACAACTTAACAACCCCAAAATACAGGGTATACAATGTACTGTTAACTGCAGACAACAAAATGGTTTGCACTGCTCAAGACAGACCATCAAAAGTTACACCACCATAGGTGGAACCAGGTAGCTGTCTGTAGAGCGCAGGGTGCCTGCCAGGGTCTGCAACCATGGAGTGTGGTCAGAAGAGAGCGAAGGCAGCGACACATCCAGCTTAAAATCTTGATGTTTATTTATAAATCCATGAGAAGAAATGACATGTACTCACAGTTCAAAGAACAATTCAGCAGACGCGTTTCACACACCTGTTCTTAGTCATTGCACTGTTAACTGCAAACACACACATCATAGGTTGAACTGGATGGACTAGTGTCTTTTTTCAACCTCATTAACTATGCAACTATGTAACAAAAAAAGTATAAAAAAACACACATTTTCATATAATTTCATATAATAAGAAAAAATTAAAAATACAGTTTTTAAAAAAAAACACAAATTCAAAGTCAAAGTACAGTACCTATAGACTGTTAGCACCTATATATCCATTAATATATTACTTTGCACATGAATGAGCAGATACATCATTAGGCATGCAGGTATTCTGGGGTTTCTAGAGAAATAATTGTCAGCCTTAGAAAATGGGAGTTTAAAGTCTTACTTTAGTTTTTATTATGTTGTTCTGTTCCCCAGGGGAAATTACTTTATGACATTGTCACATTGTGTTGTCTAAGGCTAGCTGTGAGGTCAGACAGGGCATCCATCCTCCATCCATGGCCATCACACACCGCAGCTAGCAAGGAGATAGCTGCTTTGGCAAACGCCACTTTTCTCTATCCCCTAGACAAGAAATGCAGGGGGAGAGGGACTTGTCAGCTAAAATGTACTAGGTAACCAAGCACGAACTTGGAGATGTTTAAATGTACTATGTGTCAAAGAAACTGTCTCCTTGCTAGCCGCGTTGCCAAGGATGGAAAATTGGTGCCCTGTCTAACTTTCCAGCTAGCCTTATACAGTAGAGATCGACCGATTATCGTCAATGCCGATATGCACTTTCCCCGATATATCGGAATCGGCCCCTGAGGTGACCGATATTGCCGATATTCCAGGAAAGGGCTGTACCGGAGTGATGCCTGCAGCTAGAGGCATCACCCCGATACCAGCGTCCATAGCCGACGGTCGGCTGTCTTGTAATAACAACTGACGCGGCTGAGAAGCCGCTCGGCTATCATTACAAGCAGCGGGAGGGGACGTCCCCACTCTCGCCACCTTCCTTGGCTCGCCGGGTTCTCCCGTCCCACCTGGAGACCCGGGCATCCTATCTGCACGGCCGCCAAAAAGAAGACCCGATCAAAGCCGCATTCGGCTCTGATCGGGTCTCCATGTAAAAACCGGGAAGTGATGTCATGACATCACTTTCGGGTACTCGGCGGCAAATTCAAAAAAAGCTGTTTTGAATGCTCTTAAGTGCAGAGGAGTTGTTTGGGGTCTTTTAGACCCCCGAATCCCTCCACAACTATACCTGTGAAAAAAAAAAAAAACATTTTTTTTTAAATATCGGCCAATACCGATGACCAAAATATTGGTATCGGTATTAAAAAGAAAAATCGGTCGACCGCTATTATACAGTGTATGGAAAAACATGTTTTTTTTTAACTCTTCAACCCCTCCCCTTTCCCACTGTAGCTAAAAAGCCCCTTACATCCAAGTATTCTGCAGAGATGGGGCCGCTGCGTTCTGTGTGAGAGCAGTGGTCTCTTTGCATCACCCCAAAAGCCCCCTGCTGCATCAGACCTGCAGTTATCCAATTAGCAACACTTGCTGAAGAGAACTGCATTGCTGATTTTATAGCTGACACAACAGAGGGCTTAAAAAAAACACACACACACACAAAAGTTGAAACATTTTTTTCTGTGCCATGATTTTCTCTTTAAGCATTTGTACTGAGACTTCAACTGAACTTTTGTCTCGCAGCGCCCTCTGCTGCCGCTTTATATAATTAAAAAATAAAGTAGAAAGTTATAAAAATGAGGAAATCATAAGAACGTAAATATCTTGAAAGTGAAAACTTCAAATGAATTGTAAATTTTAATCAACCGTATGATAAACTACATGTGTAGACTTCCATAAATTGTAGCACTGAATATATTTTTGAGTATATAGCATTATGGCAAGAAGAAGAAATAAAATAAAAGGTGAGAAAAAATGCAAAAAAAAAAAATAAAAAAAAAAAAGGTAAATGTTTAATATTAGGAGAAGAAACAGAAAACAGAAATACAGAACTAACATGAACAGTAAATATATATAGATCAAAACAAAAAGACAAAACAAAAATCTAGGTACAGCAGGAAAATAATTGTAATAGTAATAATAATAATAATAATAATAATATTAATTATAATAATAATGATGATTATAATAATAGTCTCTGATAAAATAAAATATATTTTTTCAATTATTTATTTATAAGAATTTTACAATAAATCTGCCCCCTGGTGTTTGATATTGCTGTTACATAGTATTACAGTATCACTAGAATTTCTAGTGGGTTATAGCTAGCCCAAACCTGGCTGCTCTACTCTATACTTGACAGACCTTTTTATAGCTGGTGTCAATATAGTTATATTAACTTAAAAAACATTAAGCGGTTCTAAAATCACATAAAGCAAGTAAACAGTTTGTGAAAAAAAAAAAAAAAAAAGAAAGGTATGGTCATCCACCAGATGTCAGTAGAACACCACAAATAAAAATCCATGCTGCGTGCATGCATAGTACTCTTACATACTTTTATGTATCATGCCTACCGACAGATTACAACATTAACAATCAATTGATGTGATTTATATGATTTGCAATAGAATTCACATTTATGGCTGCATTCACACCTGAGCGTAGAGTCTTTGCACGTTTTTATGAGCATTTTTGGCGTATTTTTATGAGTGACTTTGGTGCGTTTTCATGTGCATTTATGCCCGTCTTTGCTCTTGGGCGTTTTTTTAAAAGCCAATAGATAAAAGATCATCTGTGTCATCATTTGTTGCTATGTAATTCATCCTCTTCCTTGGTCAAATCTATTTTTCTTCCTTGTGTTCATTGTTCTTTCTGGACTTTGCTGTGTTGTGTGGAGTTGAATGCTCTGCAAACATGAGCGATGATGAGATTGCGTGTTTTGTGGCAGCATCCGCTGTCACGTCATATTTTTTTCAAGCAGAGAGTGAGAAGACGAGGCCATGGAGATACTGGATCCATCCAGTAATCGCTGATTGAAAAACTATAGGCCTGTTCTGGGTCATGTACAGTGACCTACGTCCTCATGAAGATACATTTTTTGAGTACACCAGAATTTCCATAAAAAGATAAGTCAAGCTTCAATAATTAATTTTTGAATTATGATTTTTGTTATTGTTGCTTTCTTATCATGTCTAATAATCTGTCCTTTTTTTACATAGTTTCGACGAGTTGTTTGGTTTAATCATTTGCAGCGAATGGACACATAATTCCGAAATACTGTAGTATAACCCCTGTTGAACGACTTATCATCACACTAGAGGTAAATGAATTAGCTCGTTTCAATTCATATTCATAAACTAAACACCAAACACACATTTCTAAATTATTAAAAATGTCTGGATCCATCCAGTAATCGCTGATTGAAAAACTATAGGCCTGTTCTGGGTCATGTACAGTGACCTACGTCCTCATGAAGATACATTTTTTGAGTACACCAGAATTTCCATAAAAAGATAAGTCAAGCTTCAATAATTAATTTTTGAATTATGATTTTTGTTATTGTTGCTTTCTTATCATGTCTAATAATCTGTCCTTTTTTTACATAGTTTCGACGAGTTGTTTGGTTTAATCATTTGCAGCGAATGGACACATAATTCCGAAATACTGTAGTATAACCCCTGTTGAACGACTTATCATCACACTAGAGGTAAATGAATTAGCTCGTTTCAATTCATATTCATAAACTAAACACCAAACACACATTTCTAAATTATTAAAAATGTTCTTTTTTAAAAAACATATATAATATGGATGAATGAAAGAGCGTTTTTGCCAGATCAATCGGTAATCTTTTGATTGAGCTGTAATCAGGATAGAGGAAAGGCCTATGGATGTAGTGTATCTAGAATTCATCAAAGCTTTTGGCACAGTACCCCATTAATGCTTAAATTACAAAATTACAAAATTAGGTCTGTTGGCATTGACCATTGGCATTGTCCATTGGCATTGTAGCGGTATAGAAAACTGGTACATGAGCCTGATAAATAGAGTATCTTTGGAATGGTATGGATTTTATTGGGGCTTTCTAGGTAACTGGATCATAAGCTCTTGGATACGGAATTGGCTAAAAGGGCGTGTCCAAAGGGTGGTAATAAAAAGCGCATACTCAGACTGGTCTGAGGTGGTAAGCGGGGTCCCCCAAGGCTCAGTCCTGGGACCAACCAACCTTGTTCAATTTATTCATAAATAGCATCAAGGATAGGATCAGTAGTTCTATATCAGTTTTTGCGGATGACACAAAATTGGGCAGGGCAATAACTGCACAGCATGAAGCAGATATCCTACAAAATGACCTGGACAAATTAACGGAGTGGGCTACGACATGGCAAATGAGGTTTAATGTGGAGAAGTGTAAGGTTTTGCACTTGGGGACTAAAAACATAAAAGCACAATACACGCTAGGGGGGTAACCCTTGGGGGAATCAAAAATGGAGAAAGATCTGGGAGTTTTGGTAGATGATAGACTAGGCAATAGCATGCAATGTCAAGCGGCAGCTGCCAAAGCCAGCAGAATATTAGCATGCATAAAGAAAGGGATGTATTCCAGAGATAAGACTATAATCCTTCCACTTTATAAAACTCTGGTCCGACCGCATCTTGAGTATTCTGTCCAGTTCTGGTCGCCAGTTCTCAGGAGGGATGTGTTGGAGCTGGAGAGAGTCCAGAGAAGGGCAACTAAACTAATTAGGGGATTAGAGGACCTTAATTATGAAGAGCGTCTGCAATCACTTGATTTATTCTCCCTGGAGAAGAGACGCCTGAGAGGGGATGATGGCATGATAGCAATTTATAAATATCTCAATGGTGATCTCGACATAGAAAAAAAGCTATTCTGTCGTAGAGAGTGCATGAGGACTCGAGGGCATACATTGCGATTAGAGGAGAAGCGTTTTAACCTCAGGCAACATGGGGGTTCTTTACTGTTAGAGCTACAAGATTGTGGAATTCTCTACCCCAAGAGGTGGTTTCTGCGGGAAGTATGGTGGCTTTCAAAAGACTCTTAGACGTACATCTCAAGGATCAGAACATTCAGGGCTATGTGAGATGATTACAGCCACACACACCTACCCAGGTTGAACTGGATGGACTATTGTCTTTATTCAACCTCAACTACTATGAAACTATGGATCATAAGCGACATAGAGGTTGCTATAAATAGCTTAACCACCTCTGGACCGGAAAGGTTTTACCCCCTTAAAGTGCAGTTCCACCCTAAAATGTATCTTCGGTCCATCTTCTTGCTCCGGGTCACCTGAAAAACAAATGGATAATCGCAATTTTTATTTTTTTACTTACCTTGTTTTAGAAGATAATATATTTACCTTACTTCCTCTTCCTCCCTTGGTGTCAACGGCGAGTCGTTACTTCCTGGCTTGCAATGATTCCCAGGAGCTGAACGTCATCGCTCCCAGGAATCAATGTGCAGGGATGACGCTGCAGCCCCGGAAGTGACGGCGGGGCCGGTGCAGTGCATCGTGGGACCGAAGAGGATGGAAGAGGACACAGAAGAGGATCGCGCTGGCTTCAGCTGCCCACACCTGAGATAGCAGCGCTGGACAATACATTTTCAACGTAAGTATTTCTGCTAAAAGGTAAGTGCGACCCGGGACAGGTCAGAGGCTATCCATTGTGGAATGTACTAGCCCTGACTGTGCCGGGGGTATTTTTATGTATTTTTTTTTGTTTTAGGTGGAACTCCGCTTTAATGACCAGGCCATGGCTGCGTAGTTACCACTTACCTGTGGAAGATTTCCCCTCCTTCATAACCAGGACATTTTTTGCAATTCAGCACTGCGTTATTTTAACGGACAATTGCGCGGTCGTGCGACACTTTACCCAAATAAAATTGATCCTTTTTTTCCCACTGATAGAGCTTTCTTTTGGTGATATGTGATCACCTGTTCATTTTATTTTTTTGCACTATAAACAAAGATCGAGTGACAATTCTGAAAAAAAAAAAAAAAAAAAACAATGTTTTTTACATTCTGCTATATAACATTCCCAATAAAAAAAGAAAATGTAAAAATCAAATTTCTTCATTATTTTAGGCACATTTTTATTTTGCTACATATTTTTGGTAAAAAAAAATCTCAATACAGTAAGCGTATTTTGAACGGTTTGCGCAAAAGTTATCGCGTCTACAAACTAGGGGAAAGATTTATGTCATTTTTATTTATTTATTTTTTACTAATAATGGTGGCGATCAGCGATTGTTAGCGGGACTGTGACATTGCAGTAGACAATTCGGACACCTAACTGACATTTTTGGGGGGACCAGTGACATTATTACAGTAATTAGTGCTAAAAATATTCACTGTTACTGTAATAATGACACTGGCATGGAAGGGGTTAACTCAGGGGAGATCAAAGGGTTAAGTGTATGCCTAGGGGGTGTTTTCTAACTGTGAGGGGGGTGGGCTAGTGGAATCAACACAGAGACCTGTGATCCTAAATAGGAGGAACACAGGCGCTCTGTGCTGATTTCTGAGAGAACAACGGCCTGCTGTGTTTACAACGGCAGACCGCCGATCTCTCTTCACGGGGAGTGTTTGCAGGTGCCCAGCGGCAATCACAGCCTCCAGCCCCATGAATTAGCTTCCCTGCTGGCTAATGGGGGCGTGTGCATGCCCCCAGGATCGCTCCCGCGAATCACCATACAGGTACAGCGATTCGCGCAGCCGAGCCAGCCTGCTGCAGTATGTCAGTCGGCAAGTGGTTAAACTCTTTTTTTGCATTACTTTAAAAAAAAAAATATATATATATATATTGTAAGCTAGGGAACAGGTAGCAGGTACAAAGCTCTCTGGGATAAGCAGTCTTCCAGGCACCGATACCAAATCCAGTGTGGTAGTGACAAACAGTGCGGTGTTTATTGGTGCTACATAGAAGTCTATATACAAGTGCAGTACAATGTTTTTAACCACTTTACGACCAGCGACGTAGGCCTAAGTTGCGTGGTTATACCGGGATGATGCCTCTAGCTAGAGGCATCATCCCGGTACCGTTTTTTAGAGCCGGCGGTCGGCTTTCTGGCCGCTTGATCGTTACCCCAGCGAACGGGAGGGGACATCCCCCCTCCCGCCGCCTTCCGCGGCTCTGCCAGGGTCTCTCGTTCCACCAGGAGACCCGAGCAACCAGCCGGCGCGTCCGCCGGCTGGATGGAGTTCCGATCAAAGCCGGAAGTGGCTTTGATCGGGTCTCCAATGACGTAACTCGGAGGCGGCGTCCATGACGTCACATCCGGGTTGCTCGGCTGCTAAAAGCAGCAGTTTCAAAAAGAAAATGTATTCAAAAATGCGGTTTTCAGCGTTTTGAATACATGGAAGTGTAGTGGAGGGGTCTAGGGTCTTTTAGACCTCGATCCCTCCATAAAGAGTACCTGTCACTGCATATTGCTGTCACAAGGGATGTTTACATTGCTTGTGACAGCAATAAAAGTGATTAAAATAAAAAAAATTAAATAAATAGGAAAAAAATAAATAAATGTAGCCGCCCCCGTTGCCGTTAGCTCGCGCACGAAAGAAAACGTATATGGAAGTTGCGCCGCAAATTAAATCGCTGTTCAAACCACACATGTGAGGTATCGCCGCGATCGCCAGAGCGCGAGCAATAATTTTATAAAAAGAGCTACATTCTAACTCTAAACTGGTAACTGTTAAAAAAATTTAAAGCATCGCCTATGGAGATTTTTATTCACCGTAATTTGTCGCCATTCCGTGGGTGTGCGCAATTTTAAACCGTAACATGTTGGGTATCTATTTACTCGGCGTGACATCATCTTTCACAATATACAAAAAAAAAATGGGCTAACTTTACTGTTTAGGTTTTTTTTAAATGCACTGAAATGTGATTTTTTGTAATTTTTCCAAAAAAATGGCGTTTGAAAGACCGCTGCGCAAATACCGTGTGACAAAAAATATTGCAATGACCGCCATTTTATTCTCCAGAGTCTTTGCTAAAAAAAAAAATATATATATATATATATATATATATATATATATATCATGTTTGGGGGTTTTAAGATGGTTTTCAAGCAAAAAATACTGATTTTAACTTGTAAACAAAAAGTGTCAAAAATAGGCCTGGGGCTTAAGTGGTTGAGGAAAAACAAGCAGGAGAAATAATAAAAGAAAATCCTAGCCGTGTCCCGGCACTTACTATACACAATGCAGGCCCTCACTAACAGGCTGAGCAAGCCTACAGCTTGTCAGCTTCCACAGACGCCATCTGACACTTTTACAGTGTTTCGCAACTCCAGTCCTCAGGGCACACTAACAGGCCAGATTTTAAGTATTACCTTGGGGAGATGCAGAATAGAATACTACAATCACTGAGCAGCAAATGATATCACCTGTGATGTATTTCAGTTATCTTGCAAACCTGGCCTGTTAGTGTGCCCTGAGAATCGGAGTTGAGAAACACTGGTTTTACCAACCTTCTGCTCTCCTAGACAAACGTCTGATTTTCCCAGGCCGAGAGAGCACTGCTGTCTGTAACGCTCCTGCGTTTTTGTAGTAGGCTGGATTTGCAGCTGCAGAATCTCCACTCAGTAGTCATGTAGAGATGTGTTGAATAACCAGATCCAACTCTCCAGACTCATCACTGTGGGCCCGTCAGCTTCAGCATACAGATATACACACACTCAATAAGATGTTCCTGGAGTGATAGGATGTATATGATAGTATGAAGGTGATGTGCTGAAGGGACAGGTGTGAACAGTGACAGAGATGGTAAGCACTTGATAGAAATGTTCAGGAGAGTATTAGATGGTATTTAGGTAGAATGAAGATAGGTTAGTAATCGAGTATGGTAACAGGTGGTAAGGACAGCAGATGACAAATACAGGATAGGCTAACCCAGTGCAAGGATAGATGGTAGTAGACTCAAGAGCTAGCAATCTATGTAACAGTGCAGATGATAGAATTAGTATGCATAGATAGTAACAGTCCTTAATGTGCAGGTAGGTAGTGTAAGTTAGGTTATGGAGGATTCCCCTGTGGGGTACTTATCACTAGTAAGGTTAGTAAGTAGAGGGGTCAAGTAGTGAGGGAGTGATCCGGTAGCGAGATACAGGGATCAGTAGCGAGGTTCCGGTCTGTTCCAGGTAAAAGCAAATAGCTGGAGGTTCCGGCAGCGAGACAAGCTTGTAAGCATGTAGACACACAGGCACATAAGCACAGGCACAGGCACATTGAACGAACAACGTGAGAGACAGCCGGCGGTTGAAATAGCAGCTCAGAGCGGCGCTCGGCAATGACGTCATCCGTCTTAAAGGTGTATGCGTACCACCTAATTAGAAAGGTGGGACGCATATTGAAAGGAAATGGAAATTAAGGGTACCAGAGGTACCAGAATCTTACAGTACCCCCCCCCTTAAGGCCGGCTCCGGAAGGCCTATAGCACTGGTTTCTCCGGGTATTTCGAGTGAAACCTTCGTATAAGCCTAGGTGCGTGAACATCAGAGGTATCCAACCAGGTGTCGTCTTGGGGTCCATAGTTCTTCCATCTTATGAGATACTGGAGTCTTCCTCTGTGGATACGAGAATCCAAAATCTCCTTAATCTCATATTCTTCTCCGCCTTCAACTTGTACTGGAGGTGGAGGCAAGATGGTAGGCCTTATTCCTTGGTTAGGAACATGGGGTTTCAGTAGCGACACATGGAAGATGGGATGGATCTTGAGATCTGCCGGTAAGGTGAGCTGTACTGCAGCTTTTCCAATACGTTTCTTAATTGGGAAGGGTCCCAGAAATAAAGGTCCAAGCTTTTTGCTAGGGATCTTTAATCTTAAATTTTTTGTCGATAGCCAAACGAGGTCCCCAATAGCATACTGAGGAGAAGGTCTTCTACGAAGGTCGTAGTACCTTTTTTGTTGACTATGAGCGTGTGAGATAGTGGTATTAAGTAAACCCAGAGAGTCTTTTATTTGGGTAAGATAGTCCGAGGCTACTGGGTTACTTGATGGTAGGATGCGTGGTGGAAGAAGTGTGGGATGAAACCCATAGTTCAAGTAGAACGGATTTTGCTTAGTAGTACTGTGGGTTGCGTTGTTATAAGCAAATTCAGCCAGAGGGAGAAGGTCCACCCAATCATCCTGTAGGTATGATGTGTAGCAACGCAGATATTGTTCTATACACTCGTTGACTCTTTCAGTCTGTCCGTTGGTCTGAGGGTGGTAGGGTGAAGTGAGCTTTCGCTCAATCCGTAATATTTGACAAAGAGCTTGCCAAAATTTGGAGATGAACTGTGAACCACGGTCGGATAAAAGAGTCTTTGGAATTCCATGTAACTTGAACACATGTTTCATCAGTAGTTCCGCTGTTTGTTTAGATGAAGGTAGTCTACGGATAGCGATGAAATGTGCCATCTTTGTCAGGTGGTCCACTGACACTAGAATGGTATTAAATCCTTTAGATGGTGGTAGTTCTACTATAAAGTCTAAGGACACAACTTCCCATGGAACCTGGGGTATTGGTAGACTGCAGAGTAGACCAGATGGTTTTGTAATGTCAATTTTGGACCTTGCACAGATGTCACATGAAGAAACAAATTTTTGTACAGACGTCTTCATATCAGGCCACCAAAACTGCCTGGTAAACAAATTAAGGGTTTTCGTCATACCCATATGTCCTGCCATGGGCACATCATGTGATAACTCCAAGATCTTGGTGCGCATAGTAGGGGGTATGTAGAGTTTGTCGTTGTAATAGAGGAAGCCTTCTGCATCAGTACTTAGTTGTGGTGGAGGTGAATCCAATCCTATACTGTGCAAAATCTCTTCCTTCAGGGAACGAACAACCCCAATAATACGTTCATAGGGTATTATAGGAATAGAAGGGATTTCGGCGCAGTTATCTTCGGTTAATCGTGATAGCGCATCCGCTTTTTTATTTTTGTCTGCAGGCGTGTAGGTCACTAGGAAGTTGAATCTTAGGAAGAATAATGACCATCATACCTGCCGGTGGGAGAGAGTTTTGTTAGTCTGGAGGTATTGAAGGTTTTTGTGATCTGTATATATGAGTATTGGTAACTGGGTACCTTCAAGTAGATGTCGCCAATTCTCCAGTGCCAGTTTTATGGCAAGCAACTCCTTTTCACCCACTGGGTAATTCACCTCTGGGCTGCTTAGTGATTTTGAGAAGAAAGCAACTGGGTGGAGTGGTGAAGTATTTGTTGGTCGTTGGGAGAGAACTGCTCCTACTGCCATATTTGACGCATCTACCTCTAGAATATATTGGAGGGATGGGTCTGGATGGCGTAGTATGGGAGCAGAAGTAAAGCTTGATTTTAACAAGCAGAAAGCTTGATTTGCTTCTTCTGACCATTTGAATGGTTTCTTTATACTTGTCAGTTGTGTGAGTGGTCTCACAATAGCAGAAAAGTTCTTGATGAACTTCCTATAGAAGTTTGAAAATCCAAGGAATCGCTGTAATGCCTTACGAGTTGTTGGTATAGGCCAGTCCAGAATACAGGATATCTTGCTCATATCCATCTTAATTCCGGTTTTGGATATGATGTTTCCTAGGAATAATATTTCTTCTTTTTGAAATAGGCATTTTTTTAATTTCACGTATAGATTGTGTGCGAGTAATCTGGATAACACAAGTCTTACATGTTTTATATGTTCAGACAGAGATCGAGAATAGATAAGTATATCGTCCAGATATACTACAACACAGACATCAAGTAAGTCTCTAAAGATGTCGTTTATGAACCTCTGGAAAGCTGCGGGAGCATTACACAACCCGAATGGCATCACAAGATATTCGAATAATCCGTATCTGGTTCTGAATGCTGTTTTCCACTCATCTCCGTCACGGATTCGGATTAGGTTGTATGCCCCTTTTAGGTCCAATTTAGAGAAGTAAGTAGCCCCACGCACTTGTTCGATGAGTTCAGGGATGAGCGGTAAAGGATAGCGATCCTTTATCGTAATCGTATTTAATTGCCTATAATCGATAATAGGCCTAAGACTTGAATCCTTATTGTGGACAAAGAAAAGTCCTGCAGCTATGGAAGAAGTAGAGGGTCTAATGAACCCTTTTTTCAAATTCTCATCTAAGTATTTCTTGAGATGAGAAAGTTCATCCTGTGAAAGAGGATAAACATGACCGAAAGGCAATTTGCTGTTAGGGAGTAGATCGATAGTGCAATCATAATCCCTATGGGGAGGCAACACTTGAGCATTTTTCTCAAGGAATACTTCGGACAGATCCTGATAGCATAATGGTGCAATCTCATCTGACACCACAGACAGGATCTTTCCAGAAGATGGGAGGTTACACGTAATCTCGCAATAGTGAGAAGGGAAAGTTAAAGTCCGTCGGTTCTCCAATCTATGATTGGTTGATGTGTGTGTAACCAAGGAAGTCCCAAAATAATGGGATAATGGGGTGAAGGTAGTATATCAAAAGTGGTGGTCTCCATATGAGACTCGTTAGCAGTGACAAGGAGTGCTTGTGTCTGGTTGGTGATTGGACCAGAAGATAGCGGCATACCGTTAATGAAACTAACAGAAACAGGTTTAGGTTTTGAAATAATAGGTATTTTATTTAAGGTAACAAAACATGTATCAATATAGTTCCCACAAGACCCTGTGTCGATCATAGCCTTGGTGGTAATCCTAGTCTGGTCCCACTGTAATGTTAGATGAACAAAGAGATAGAGGTTAGAAAAGGAAGTCGTTAATCCTCCTAGCAAGAAATGTGAACACTCACCCTCTTTTTTGCGGACAAGGGGACAGACGCTTATCAAATGATCCGGGGATGCGCAGTACATGCAGAGGTTTCTGGATCTTCTTCTGGCTCGTTCAGTAGTTGATAAAGGTGGGCGTATGGTTCCTACCTCTATGGGAGTAGGGTCAACGGCCGAAATCCGAGAAGGACTAGACAATGGCATTCCCATTTTCGCAGCCTTTCTTTCTCGCAGTCGCCTGTCGATGTTGATACTGAGTTGTATTAAGGCATCCAAGGTGCCAGGTAAATCCGCTCGGGCGAGCTCGTCTTTAACAGCTTCTGATAACCCGAGTCTGAATTGAGTTCGCAGAGATGTATCATTCCACCCTGAATCAAGGGTCCATCTTTTGAACTCTGCTACAAAGTCTTCTACAGGTCTCCTACCTTGTTTTAAAGCCCTCAATTGAATATCAGCAGTACTCTGCCTATTGGGGTCTTCATATAAGCTAGCGAGTTCCGCTAGGAATAAAGAATAGGAGTTAAGGAACTGATCATTTTTCTCAAAGAGAGAGTCTGCCCAGGCCCGTGGATCACCCGTTAAGTATGAAATAACGGTACAGACTTTAATTTGATCAGTAGGGTATGTACGAGGTTTTAACAAAAAAAGCAATTGACATGCGTTTTTGAATTCACAAAATTTTTTCCGATCACCTGTAAACACTAGAGGAGGGTTTATTTTAGGTTCAGGGGGCTGAGCAGCAGTAAGCCGTGAAAGACGGGTTACCTGCTGTGTCAGAGTTTGATTTTCTTCTTTTACTTCAGTAAGAGCAAGTATTAATGCATTTACTTGTTGTGTTAATTGTGTCACTTGAGTGGGTAATTCTGCTGAATCCATTTTTTGGGTTCGTTCAATCTGTAACGCTCCTGCGTTTTTGTAGTAGGCTGGATTTGCAGCTGCAGAATCTCCACTCAGTAGTCATGTAGAGATGTGTTGAATAACCAGATCCAACTCTCCAGACTCATCACTGTGGGCCCGTCAGCTTCAGCATACAGATATACACACACTCAATAAGATGTTCCTGGAGTGATAGGATGTATATGATAGTATGAAGGTGATGTGCTGAAGGGACAGGTGTGAACAGTGACAGAGATGGTAAGCACTTGATAGAAATGTTCAGGAGAGTATTAGATGGTATTAGGTAGAATGCAGATAGGTTAGTAATCGAGTATGGTAACAGGTGGTAAGGACAGCAGATGACAAATACAGGATAGGCTAACCCAGTGCAAGGATAGATGGTAGTAGACTCAAGAGCTAGCAATCTATGTAACAGTGCAGATGATAGAATTAGTATGCATAGATAGTAACAGTCCTTAATGTGCAGAGGTAGGTAGTGTAAGTTAGGTTATGGAGGATTCCCCTGTGGGGTACTTATCACTAGTAAGGTTAGTAAGTAGAGGGGTCCAGTAGTGAGGGAGTGATCCGGTAGCGAGATACAGGGATCAGTAGCGAGGTTCCGGTCTGTTCCAGGTAAAAGCAAATAGCTGGAGGTTCCGGCAGCGAGACAAGCTTGTAAGCATGTGGACACACAGGCACATAAGCACAGGCAAAGGCACATTGAACGAACAACGTGAGAGAGAACGCCGGCGGTTGAAATAGCCGCTCAGAGCGGCGCTCGGCGATGATGTCATCCGTCTTAAAGGTGTATGCGTACCACCTAATTAGAAAGGTGGGACGCATATTGAAAGGAAATGGAAATTAAGGGTATCAGAGGTACCAGAATCTTACACTGTCTGTCTCAGGAGAGTTAAAAATTGGCCTAGGGGAGAGGACCAAGATCCAAACTGGATCATGGTCAGAGATCCCTAAAGATGTTTGAGAGGTGTCTGGGGGAAGTATAAACCCTTAAAAGGACAGGAGTGGACACGGGACAGGGCATCTACATTCCCCATCTCAACACCTGGCCTGTGTACAAAGAGCCTTCTTTAAGACTTTGAAAGACTCCTCTGCTATTGGGGACCATTTCACCATTACTGATTCTTTCCCTCTCGTAAAGTCGGTCAGTGGGGCAGCTAGAGCTGCAAAACTCGGGATAAACCTCCTATAGTACCCTGCAATCCCAAGAAAGGCTCTGACCTGCTTCTTGTTTGCAGTACGTGGCCATTCTTGGATGGCTTCTACTTTGTTTAACTGAGGTTTAATGACTCCACGACCAATAGTGTGGCCCAAATACCTGGCTTCCTCTAAACCAATGGCACATTTTTTTTGGGGGTTTGCTGTAAAACCTTCCTTGAAGAGGGAATCCAGAACAGCCTGTACACGGAGCAAGTGAGACTCCCAGTCAGTGCTATGTACCACTATATCGTCCAGATAGGCTGCTGCATACTGTCGGTGAGGTCTTAGGGTCCTGTCCATGGCCCTCTGAAATGTCGCAGGGGCATTTTGCATCCCAAAAGGCATTTTTTTGTACTGAAACGAACCCTCTGGGGTCACAAACACTGTTTTTTCTTTGGCGCTACCAGTCAGGGGTATTTGCCAATATCCTTTGGTCAAGTCCAAAGCAGTTAGGTAGCGGGCTTTGCCAAGTCTGTCTATAAGTTCGTCCACCCTGGGCATTGGGTACGTGTCAAACTTTGTCACTGCATTACGTTTTCTGAAGTCGTTACAAAACCTCCACGTACCATCCGGTTTTGGGACTAAAACGATGGGGCTAGACTAGTCACTATTGGATTCCTCAATGACATCTAGCTCCAGCATCCTTTTTACTTCATCACTAATGTCCTTTCCCCTAGCTTCGGGAATTCGGTACGGTTTGAGCTTGACACGGACCCCAGGTTCAGTAACAATATCATGCTGAACTGCTGAAGTCATACCAGGGAACTCTGAAAATTTCTCTCTATTCCTTATCAGGAACTCTCTAGCTTCTTGTTTTTGGGAATAAGACAGGGTGTCTGGAATCATGACCTCAGGGACCAGAGGGGACTCAGTACCCCTAGATGTTACAGGGACGGACTTCACTGTCAAGGCCAGCCTATCCTTCCAGGGCTTTAACAGATTAATATGGTAAATCTGCTCTGGCTTCCTTTTTCCTGGTTGATGCCCTTTATAATTGACCTCCCCAACTCTTTCCAATACTTCGAAGGGACCCTGCCACTTAGCCAGGAACTTGCTCTCAACAGTGGGAACTAACACCAGGACCCTATCACCAGGTGAGAAGACACTGAGTCAGGCTCCCCTGTTGTATATTCTCTGTTGGGCTGCCTGGGCCTGCAGTAAGTGTTCCTTCACCATAGGCATGATTGCTGCAATCCTGTCCTGCATTTGAGCGATGTGCTCAATTACACTTTTGTGGGGTGTCTGCTCCCCCTTCCAGGTTTCCTTGGCTATGTCTAAGAGTCCCAGAGGGTGTCTCCCATAAAGCAATTCAAACGGAGAGTATCCTGTAGAGGACTGGGGTACCTCCCTGATGGCGAACATCAAGTACGGAATCAAGAAGTCCCAGTTTTTTCCATCCCTGTCCACAACCTTTTTTAACATACTCTTTAATGTTTTATTGAAGCGTTCTACCCAGCCATCAGTTTGAGGATGGTATACGGAGATTCGCAACTGGGTCACCTTAAATAACTTGCACAACTCTATAGTTATTTGTGACATAAATGGGGTGCCCTGGTCCATATGGACCTCCTTAGGGATCCTGACTGAACACCATGAACAACTTTTTCGCAATGTTCTTAGCGGATGCAGTGCGTAAGGGAACTGCCTCGGGGTAACGGGTAGCATAATCCATGATTATAAAAATGTGTTGATGACCCCGGGCAGACTTGGGGAGTGGCCCTACAAGGTCAATGACAATCCTCTCAAAGGGCACTTCAATAATGGGTAAGGGCACTAAAGGACTTCGGAAGTGGGGTAGTGGGGCTGACATCTGACACACAGGACAGGATTGACAATAATTGCCAATATCTTTCTGTATCCCAGGCCAGTAAAACCTGTGTAACACCCTTTCAGTGGTTTTTTTCAACCCCTAAATGACCTCCCAGTAAGTGTCCATGAGCCAATTCCAGCACCACTTGTCTGTAAGGCTTAGGGACCACCAACTGTTCAACAATTTTATCGTTCTTTTTATATACACGATACAATAAATCCTCATTGCTGCTGAAAAAAGGAAAACAGGGCCTGTCCCCTGGTTCGACAGGTACATCATTAAACAATACTACATTCTCCCAGGCTCTGGCAAGGGTAGGATCTTTTCTCTGCTTGGTACCAAAGTTTTCCTTGTGCACATTAAGATCAGCAAACTCCAATGTAGCCTCAGGGTTAGCAGAAGGTTGTCCACCTTCACTGGCTGTGGGGACTTCCTCAGGTTCTTCCAGTTCTCCTGCCATAACAGAGAAAGGAAAATCCAGGGAACCTTGATAGGAATCCCTTGAACCCATATGGTCGGTGCTGGCCAGGGGTTCTGGCTCCGCCACTGAGTCAGTTACTGTGACCGAGTCGGGATGATCCCACAGTTCCCAAAACTTAGGGAAGTCTCTACCAATGATGACCTCGTACACTAAGTGGGGCACAAGTCCGACCAGATGGGTCACCATACCTAAATCAGTTTTAAAGCCCACAGTAGCTATAGGATACTCCCAAGTATCACCATGTACACAGATCACAGCTAATTTTTTAGCATTTTAAATTCACAATTCCAAACATTTCGGCTTTAACCGAAGTCACCAGACTTCTCGAGTCCATCAAGGCCGCAATAGGCTTATTATTAACAGTCATTTGGCATATGTGTTTTCCTACACTTGGCACTGCAGCACATGAAACAGCAGCAAAGATAGACTGCCTTCTAAGAGACATGTCACACTGCATGGGTTCATCTGTCAATGGACAGTTTGCCGTAACATGTCCCAGTTCCTGGCAATGCAAACACCTGATGTTGCCCCAGTTTGGTTTGCTGACAGGCAATGGCTTCCCTCTTTTGGGACGCCAAACTTCAGCTCTGGCACCAAAAATCCTCCCCCCTGTCTCCTTGCCATGCTGACCACCCACTTCTCCTGGAACAGTCTTACCGGTTGCCTGGGGAGACCGTGGCTTTGGGTGGAAAGTCTGTGCAGCTGTAGGGGTAGTGACCAGGCTTTCTGCAGCATAGTACCTCTCAACGATCTCCACCAGGTTGTCCCCCGACTTGGGGTCTCCTTGACTTACCCACTTTTGCAGAGGATTTGGTAATGACCTCAGGAACTGGTACATGACCACACGCTCCTCAATTTGTGGCCCAGACAAGGACTCCGGCTGTAGCCATTTTTGCGCCAGGTGGATTAGGTCAAACATCTGTGATCTTGGGGGCCTCTCATTTTTGAAAGGACCAGCTGTTGACCCGCTGGGCCCGAACGGCCAAGTTGACACCGAGACGCGCCAGGATTTCCTGCTTGACCTTTTCATACTCTCCTGCATCCATGAACTCCAAATTGTGGCCAGAACACCAGCCGCTTGGGCACCACATGCTTGACAAGGCATATGACATCCTGCCATGCAGTCCGTTGGCAACAGCACCTGAAAGAGGCACCAGATCAAAACAAGCATACAGTATATCACCTTGCTCCTCATCCCCTACGATACCCTTATGTTGGGCTCCCTGATTCTGCAAAGCCTGCAAAAGGACCCGAGGATTCGTGCTATCAAGGAGAGGGATAATTACTGGTTGGCAACCCTTCTTGATCCACATAACAAGGGTAAAGTTGCAGAGCTCATCCTTCCTTCGCAGAGGGAGCAGAGGATGAAACATCTTGAGGAGGCCTTGAAAAAAAAATTGTGTACCACCTTTCCAGACACTGGGAGGTCAACATTCTCTGGACGTGTTTCTAAGGCATCGTTGATCCAAAGGAGGAGCGGTGGAGAAGGCGGCTGGCTGACTGATGCCTTTAAACAGTTATTTTGTCCTCAGCAGCACCCAGGGCTGTTAGGTTTAAGCAACCATCTGCAGCATCTCCATCATATGATGCATGATTATCTAGGTGCAAGAACAGACTTGGAGACCTTTCCAGCTGAGCATCCACTGGGTTACTGGGTCTTGAGGATGGACCACTGGCCAGAACTTAATATGCAATGGAGTTACTGGCCTGTCCTGCTTCCAGCGTGCTTTACGAATGGACGTTCAGTGCTGCTGGAGGTTTTGTGACGGACAAAAGAATGCGTCTGTCCACAGACTCTGCTGACCAGCTGACTTTTATCAAAATGAACCAGTCCTAGATCAACAAGAGCCATCAAGCCCCTGATGCTGATGTAACTGATTGAATTTGCTAGGGGTCTGGCATCCCTTGAAGACTGCATATGCTGCCTATCCCATTCCTCTACCTTGATTCTGCTAGATTCCAACAATGTTTTTGGTTTAGATAACTACCAACCCCCAAGGCCTAATTTTTCTGCACTTCTATGACAGGTGCATACAATTTAAATGTCCTATGTCATTTTTAATAGCAGGCCCTGTCCTTGTGCCCTGCTAACTGTGAGGGGTTATGGTGTTCAGGCACCAACAACACCAAAGGCCCAATATTTTTCACCTGTATGACAAGCACATGCAAATTCTAATTTGTATGGAATTCTTACCAGCAGGTCCCGTTCCTGCACCCAGCAAGAGTATCTGCGAGGTCTAGGTTATGGTGTTCAGGCACCACCAATAGCAAAGGCCCAATTTTTGGCACCTGTATAGCACATGCAATTTCAAATTTGTATGGAATTCTTACCAGCAGGTCCCGTTCCTGTGCCCAGCAACAGTAACTGTGAGGCCTTGGTTATAATGTTCAGGCACCATCAACATCAAAGACCCAATTTTTGGCACCTGTATAGCTCATGCAATTTAAAATTTGTATGGAATTCTTACCAGCAGGTCCCGTTCCTGCGCCAAGCAACAGTAACTGCGAGGGCTTGGTTATGATGTTCAGGCACCACCAACAGCAAAGGCCCAGTTTTTGGCACCTGTATAGCACATGCAATTTCAAATTTGTATGGAATTCTTACCAGCAGGTCCTGTTCCTGCACCCAGCAAGAGTATCTGCGATGGCTTGGTTACGGTGTTGAGGCACCATCAACAGCAAAGGCTCAATTTTTGGCACCTGTGTAGCATGGGCAATTTCAAATTTGTATGGAATTCTTACCAGCGGGTCCCGTTCCTGCGCCCAGCAACAGTAACAGCGAGGGCTTGATTATGATGTTCAAGCACCGCCAACAGCAAAGGCCCAATTTTTGGCACCTGTATAGCACATGCAATTTCAAATCTGTATGGAATTCTTACCAGCAGGTCCCATTCCTGCACCCAGCAAGAGTATCTGTGAGGGGTTGGTTACGGTGTTCAGGCACCACCAACAGCAAAGGCCCAATTTTTGGCACCTGTATTGCACATGCAATTTCAAATTTGTATGGAATTCTTACCAGCAGGTCCCGTTCCTGCACCCAGCAAGAGTATCTGCGAGGGCTTGGTTACGGTGTTCAGGCACCACCAACAGCAGAGGGGAATGGTTTAAATCAAAGCATAATTATGTGTTCGAATGGTCCAGTCAAATTCCAGACCTAAATCCAATTGAGAATTTGTGGCAAGACTTGAAAATTGCTGTTCACAGACGCTCTCCATCCAATCTGACAGATGCTGTTCACAGACGCTCTCCATCCAATCTGAAGAATGGGCAAAAATGTCACTCTCTAGATGTGTAAAGCTGGTATTCCCAAAAAGACTTACAGCTGTAATTTCAGTGAAAGGTGGTTCTACAAAGTATTGACTCAGAGGAGCTGAATACAAATGCACACCACTTCTCACATATTTATTTAGTTGTAACATGACAAAATGTGGAAAATTCCAAAGAATATGTATACTTTTTCAAGGCACTGTATGCAGCCCATAGAGCAAAGTAAACGGCATCCACTTAGGGGTTTCATGCACTTTAACTCTAATGGAATGAGATTTTGCAACAGCAACTTATAGAATTTATAAAGTTGATTTTCTTAGCGCTTTTGCTAGCATAAATCAGTCGCAGTCAATTAACGTTCTCCTAGTGAATCCAGTTGTAGCTGTTGTTGAGTGATAATATTTTACCACATATGGAGCTGCATACACATCAGCTTCACTGGCTGCTCATCTTTCCACTGCAGTTGCATCTAGTCATGGCACATCAGCAGGGGAGAACTGGGCAGGGGGCAGATGGGCATTTGCCATGGATTCAAAACCATCTTGTCCTGTTACTGACAAGTATAGTATAGTATAGTATAGTATAGTATAGTATAGTATAGTATAGTACTGTTTTCAACATTAGGAAATTCTCCCTGGAGTGCATGTAAACAGTAAGGGACTTCAAAGAGAGTGCAGAAGAGTAGCAGAATTGAAATGCAACAAATGCAAATGCAAATGCAAGTACCGTATTTTATTTTAAAAATGACAATTGTTTATGATACACAGCTCTTTCTTAACCACTTCCCAACCATCATATAGTAAAATGACTGCTGCAAAGTGGTTGTCCCATCCCAGCTGGGCATCATATGACGGGGCGCGCGCAGAGCGACGATCGGTGGTGCGGTGTCACTCTGACACACCGCATCTCCAATCCCGGTAAAGAGCCTATGACGTAGGCTCTTTACTATGTGATCATCTGTGTCCAATCACAGCTAGTCACATAATAAATAGGAAGTGCCATTGATCGGCTTTCTTTGGTTCGCGTCTTACAGACGCAAGTAGAGGAGAGCCGATCGGCGGCTCTCCTGACGGGGGGGGTATCTGTGCTGGTAATCAGAGCATTGACTACCAGTGCAGACCCTTGGGGGATGCCACTAGAGCCATCAGGGATGCCCACCCATGGCCACCAGGCATGCCTGCCCATGGCCACCAGGGATGCCAATCAGTGCTCAGGGAGCCTGTTAGTGCCCTCCTCATCAGTGCTGCCCATCATTGCCATCTATCAGTGCCACCCACCAGTGCCCATCATTGCCACCCACCAGTGTCCATCATTGCCAATCAGTGCCACATTTCAGTGCCCATCAGTGCCACCTATGAGTGCCCATCAGTGTCGCCTATCAGTGCCACCTATTAGTGCCCATCAGTGCTGCCTATCAGTGCCCATCAGTGCCGCCTATCAGTGCCCATCAATGCTGCATATCAGTGCTACCTATTAGTGCCACATATCAGTGCCCATCAGTGCTTCATATCAGTGCCGCCTATCAGTGCCCATCAGTGCTGCATATTAGTGTCTCATCATCAGTGCCACCCCATCAGTGGATCCCCATCAGTGCCTTCTCACCAGTGCCTGCCAGTGTGCCCTCATCAGTGCTCGTCAGTGCAGGAAAAAACTTATTTATTTACAAAATTTTATAACATAAACAAAAAAACTTTTTTTTTTTTTTTTTTTTTAACTTTTTGGGCTTTTTTTATTTGTTTAGCAAAAAAGAAAAAACTTTGCGATGATCAAATACCACCAAAATAAAGCTCTTATTGTGGGGGAGAAAATGACATAAATTTGGTTTAGTTACAGTGTTGCATGACCGCGCAATTGTCATTCAAAATACAACAGAGCTAAAAGCTGAAAATTGGCCTGGGCAGGAAGGGGGTGAAAGTGCCCTGTATGGAAGTGGATAAACTAAGTTTGGTTATTTTAGGTTTAAACCTACATTAACCCCGGAAGACCTTGTTGCAATGTTGAAAACTGAAGATATGATGTGCGACTTATTGAGAACTTAATTTGAATGGGAGTAGCTGGCATGTAAGCACATTGAGAAACTAAGATATAAAAAGAATAAATATCCCCTCCCCGAAAATATTGAAACGATACGTCTCATTACTCAGTAGAACAGCACATGCTGTGTACATTCTTCTGTTTTAATGCTATGCCTTTATGTCAGCTCTGATTCATCAGGCAGAAAGCTGGAAGAGGATTTTTTTTTTTTTTTACTGCCATTCCGTTCACTGGCCACTAGGGGGTGATCAGGAAACATATATGGACACTATAATGCTACATATTTGGATAATCAAATTGCTAAGAACCAATGCCATCTTAAATAACTAAGTGTAGCACTGTCCCCGTAGGGCATGCTGTAAGATGACTTTTCGGGCCTCCTCTGATTACCAGCACAAAGTCACTTGAGGTACAGTTCACACATCCCTCACTCCCGATGGCTCGTCACACAATAAACAGTCCAGGGGTATTGATTTTTAGTTTTTATTTTGAAACTTGGATGGGAGAAGAGAATAGTGGGATACTCCAATTGGAACTATTCACAATGGATAAGGACAATTCTGACTTTGCCTCACCAGGTTGCTTGTGGAATCAACTGCACTGCTTAATCCATACTGCCACATGTATGGAAAGGGTTAAATCTCCTTGCTCTTTCTCTCCAGCAATAGACTTGGTGAATCTACATTATCTTCGGGATACTCACTAGCATCCTCCTTACTGACACCAGTCCACTTACTCTTCTAGCTGCAGGGATGCCCCCCCAGGTCAGGCTCCTTGACACAGACCTGTACTCACTGTACTGCAGAATCAGATTATCCAGTGTCTCCCCTTTCAGTAAGCTTCCCTGAACCTCTGGGTTCAGTTCCTCACTAGCACTCTCCAGGCCCTCAGGTCGACCACCTGAGGCATCACGACCCCTCTACAGAGGAGGCAGCCACCACCTCCCTCCGTGACTCTGCTATCCAGCCGAAAGACCCCGAGCACATGTGCTCCTGGCTTTTATACAGTATCCCAGCATGCATTGATGCACTTTCCCTCTGCCAAATCACCAGAGCAGTAACAAAAACCTGTGCATCCATTTGTCAGGTTTCCTCCCACTGTCCAATATGGCTCCCTATTAAACCAGTGTGAAACACTCTGCAGACAGAACGAGTTGTCTGCTTACCAGTCCTTCTGGACCCAAAACTATACTTTCTCTCTAGCACCTACATAGAAGGGTGCTAAATAAGCAAAATCATTTAAACCAACCAAATAAAAATTCAGAATATAAATTGGAACCCATAAGTGCAAATTAAAAAGTATTAAAAAAAAAAAAACATAAATAGTCCAATAAGGTCCATTAGAAAAAAGAGAGTGCTCTTGTGCAAAAATTTCATGTAAACACTTAAGTGTTATCAGGACCCCATGCTCTAATGTGAAAAAAAAAAAGGGGATCTTCACACCCAGAAGTGAATACCCTACTCACAAGCCTCTTACCAGCTAATATGACCCCAAGATGGAGATCTGACTGCACCTTATCACAATATCCCCATGGGATGGATGAATGTCCAGGGCCAGGGTTCCAAGATGGATTACCATATGGCCAAGATGATCCACAATAGACTTGGTGAGGAGGGGAAAATAAAGGAGCAACTCATACTGTAGTAATTAGAGGTTCAAGCTTTTAATAAGGGTTAAAGTAAGACTATAGTCAAAACTTTTTTTTTTCCATTTTGGATAGAGCAAGGGAAGGTTATAACCCCCTGTCTCTGTGTCCCACTGTGGAGATTTCCCTTCACTTCCTGTCCCATAGCCAAACAGGAAGTGAGAGGAAATCCCTGCAAATTTAAGGGAATTCCTTGGGGACCCCCGGGTGACCAGAACTAGTGTTTCCCCATTGGAAGATTTTCCCTCTATTACTTTTCTGGGGACAACCCAAAATTTGGGATTTTTGTCTGCTTTTACTTTCAATGATTATGGTAAACAGGACACATAGAGAGGGTGAATCTCCCTAACAGAGTCACAGACAGCAATAAAAACTGACAGGGGTTCTAATCCCTCTCCACTCCGTCAAAAACTAAAAAAAGTTTTGCTTTTGGTTATACTTTAAAACTACTTTCAACAAGGCAGAAGTAAGTTTGCATAGTACATGTGCAACACCCCGGTGGGTGTAATGATGTCATCGCTGTAGCTTCTTCCGATGCGTTTCGTTCAAAAGAACGTCATCAAGGGGTAAAGGAGTATGTGTAGGAGAGAACTGTGGAAAGGTATGACAGTGAGCATTATGTACAAAAGAGGAATATGGACAATATGTTGGGGCAACATGTGCAAGAAAAGATTTTGAAGGGTATGATAGCAAAAGAACATTATTAGAATTATTATTTTGACTCACACATGGAAGTTACTGATCTTTTCATAATTAGCGACAAACTCATTTCAAAGGGCCGCTATACCTATGGGAAACACAGGGAGAAAAGTCCTGACCCTTTTTTCAAAATGCAATCATACTGAATCGCATGTCCAGGAACATTGGATGTGGCACTGGGGAGATTAACCAGGGCTTTGCTGCATGGAAATGAATAGGCAGGAAATTGGGCAGTGGACCTGAGTTCATTGATGGACCAGAGTCATAGGAAATTGGACTGATATTTAGTATGGTGCATAGATGTGAAGGATTATCACACATGCACTGGAGTTTGGGTGCTGAGGGTTTAACGCACATACGTTGGGCAGGGAAGGGAATTCACATGTGTTGGGGACTGTCTACTGAGGGATTAACATATGTGCTAGCGACTGGTCCCTAAGAACTAAACGCACATGCACTGGGTCCTGATGATTCAGGGATTAACATACATAAGCAGAAGACATAAGTAGAAAAATAGGTGCTAGGAGGTTAAAGCACATACATTGCATATTGAGGGTTTAAACTACTTAAGTTAGGTACCAGGTTCTGAGGGTTTAAAACTGAATTTTGGGATTAAAAAACAAGAAAGGAAACAGGGTGAATAGTGGAGGACAACAAGAAAAAGGGTTAAAACATTAGTAGTCATTAACTAAGGAAGATTGGGTCTCACCAGATTGGTAGCGGTCTTTAGCTGGATGTAGTCCCAGGAAGTTAAGGGGGGAGTGGCCATGTGGGTCCAGTCGGAGACATCGGAAGAAGAGAGGAAACTTCTTGCCCTCCCTCAGCATTTATGATGTGTTTATTGCTATGTGGGTGTCATGGTAGCCCGGCGGTGGTTAGTCTTTTTGAGGAGGAAGAAATTCTGGTTTATAGCATGGTACGGGACCCATCAGTGGTATGGGGTTCTCGGGTACATTCCTGTTAACGAGGGGTTAACTCAGAATATGTAAATTGAGGTCACTGTGGATAATGAGGATTGTCTCCAAGCCAGTGTTTTATGGCTGGGGGCCTAAGTCTAAGAAAAGGTTTTCTGCAATGAATATAGGTTGTGTTTTGTTGCCATTAAAAAACCGCCAAGCTTAATTTCTCTGTTTCTGTTTAAAGGAATGTTGTTATTTCACTTGAATGGATTTATTTGTTAAACTCCAAACCTTGTTATATTTTTTTATTGTACAGTTGTGTTTGGGGATGGATGGTCTAGCAGACTTGGGTTCGTGGTTAAAAGTCATTTATTCTACACTTGTCACGTGCTGGACGCAGGAGACGGGGGAAGACCAATGTGCATCTTAACCTGCATAAACACAATGCTGGACTACACGCACACCAAAGTTACTAAGAAGCTTTAACTACTTTTACAGGGTGGGGTTGGGGGGGGGGGGGGCGCAGAGACTGTAGCTGATCTGAACTTCACCAAGAGAGATAAACCTCTAGACTGTGTTTCTGGGCTCATTGTTTGGTCAGTGTTTATGGGAAGGAAGTGCTCAATATGCGTGTGTTCTGGAGGAGGGATACAGGAGAAAGACCAAAATGTGTGTCTGCTGGGAGAGGGACACAGGAGAAAGACTAATGTGTGTGTGTTCTGGAGGAGGAATACAGGGGAAAGACCAATATGTGTCTGTACTAGAGGAGGGATACAGGGAAAAGAACAATATGTGTGTGTACTGGAGGGGGGGCACAGAAGAAAGACCAATATGTGTGTGTTCTGGAGGAGGGATACAGGGGAAAGACCAATATGTATGTGTTCTGGAGGAGGGATACAGGGGAAAGACCAATATGTGTGTGTTCTGGAGGAGGAATACAGGGGAAAGAAGAATATGTATGTGTTCTGGAGGAGGAATACAGGGGAAAGAAGAATATGTATGTGTTCTGGAGGAGGGATACAGGGGAAAGACCCATATGTGTGTGTTCTGGAGGAGGGATACAGGGGAAAGACCCATATGTGTGTGTTCTGGAGGAGGGATACAGGGGAAAGACCAATATATATGTGTGCTGGAGGAGGGATATAGGGGAAAGACCAATATGTGTGTGTTCTGGAAGAGGGATACAGGGGAAAGACAAATGTGTGTATGTGTGCTGGAGGAGGGATATAGGGGAAAGACCAATATGTGTGTGTTCTGGAAGCGGGGTAAAGAAAAAAGAAGAATACATGTGTGTGCTGAAGGAGGGATAAGGGGTAAAGAAGAGGAAAGTGTGTTTGTTGTAGGAGAGATACAGTGAAAAGACCAATGTGTGTGTGCTGGAGGAGGGATACAGGGGAAAGAGCAATATGTGTGCGTGTTGGAGGAGGGATACAGGGGAAAGACCAATATGAGTGTGTTCTGGAGGAGGGATACAGGAAAAGGACCAATATGTGTGTGTGCGTTGGAGGAGGGATACATTGGAAAGACTAATATGTGTGTGTTCTATAGGAGGGGTACAGGGGAAAGACCAATATGTGTGTGCACTGAGGAGGGATACAGGGGAAAGACCAATAGGTGTGTGTTCTGGAGGAGGGATACAGAGGAAAGACCAATGTGTGTGTGCTGGAGGAGGAATATACAGTAAATGACAGGTCTATATGTGTGCTGGAGCAGAAATTCAAATGACAACCAATAGTGTGTGGTGGTGGATAAAGACTAATGTGTATGTGCTGGAGGAGGGATATAAGGGAACGACAAATGTGTATATGCTGGAGGAGGGACACAGGGTAAAGCAGGGTTTCTCAACCAGGGTTCCGTGAGGTTGCTAGGGGTTCCTTGAGCAATTGGCAATTTCTGCCTCTCAGATAAGTTCCCAATGACACCATTGTTCCTTTTACCTATCTGTAAGGGGGTAATTCTTCCCAATGATGACAAGAGTAAGGAGCATTCTTCCCACTGACTGTCACACTAATGTGTCATGAGTTGTGGATTTTAAATTTTTAGCAGGGGTTCCCAGAGACCAGAAATTTATTTCAAGGGTTCCTTTGCGTTGAAATGGTTGAGAAAGGCTGGGGTAAAGACTAATGTGTATGTGCCGGAGGAGGGATACATGGAAAAGATCAATGTGTGTGTTCTGGAAGAAGGATACAGTATAAAGGCCAATGTGTGTGTTCTGGATATGGAATCCAAGGAAAAGACCAATGTGTGTGTGCTGGAGGAGGAATACAAGGAAAAGACCAATCTATATGTGTGCTGAAGGAGCAATACAGGTGAAATGCCAATGTGTGTGCTGGAGAGGAGATACAGGGGAAATGCCAATCTGTGTCTCCTGGAGGTAGCATATCACTGGGGAAAGACCAGACCAATGGGTATGTTCTGGAGGTGAGAACTCATTGGGGAAAAACTAATTTGTGTATGCTGGAGGCAGTGTTGGGGTAGTTACTAGTTACTTCTGTAAATTGTAATGAGATTACTTTACTAGTTACTGCATTTGAAAAGTAACTTCACTATTTGTTACTTTACTTTCCTCTTTCTTAATTGACCGTGTAGAAGAAGATACATGACATTCTTTCTGCATAGAGTTTATTGTATAAACACAGGCTTTGGGAAACATGAGAACAAAACCTGAAAAAACAGAATAAAACATAAAGTGCAACAAAAAGTCATAAACTTCATCTCTTTATATTCTACGAAATAACGATTGTATCGCACGGCTTTGGTAACGCAGGAAAGCGTGTTCCTACAGCCTAGTAAAGTAGTGTAGTTACCTCCTACAGCCTAGTAAAGTAGTGTAGTTACCAATATTAGTATTGTAACTAGTTACGTTACTTAGTTACCAAAAAAAGTAATGTAGTTACTGTAATCAGTTACTTTGTAACTAGTTACCTCCAACACTGGCTGGAGGTGATCTTCAATGGAGAATGACTGATAAATGTGCTGGAGGTTGGATGTCAGAAGGGCCAGGAAGAGACTGCTTTTCCCAGTGGCAAGTGAAAGTAGAACGTATGCATTTTATAATATTGGATAGGATAAAATACATTGGAGAAAGCAGCCTTCTGAACTTTAGAAAATAATCTAAGGTTACATTTTTAACATTTCAACTAGCCTAGGCATTGTCACGTTTAACCCTCAACGCAGGTGGTCAGACACTATAGCTATCTTCTGTGTTCTTCACCTATAGAAGCCCCCTTTCCCATAAGGCAAGCAGGCCTACCAGTACTTGTTGCCTCTAGGACTTATACACAATATGTTAGTGCCTGGCCACCACGCCAGGGAAGGTGCCAACTGAGCAAAACAAACAGGTACTTGCAGTTAGCAGACAGGGAGAGTGGTTCAATGGTCCAAGTACAAGCAGGCAAAGTTCAGAATACACAGGGTCAACCTATATTCAAAAGGCATCACTACCCTGTCAACTCTCAACTTATGGGGCACTAACAGTGTGACCCTCATAGTCCTTTTCCTCACCTTTACTCCCATTACCCTTAGCCTGAAGATGTTGTCCCATCAATCACTCCCTCCACTATCCATTTTCTTCCCTGGTATCTTATCTTTGCAGCCCTATCACTATGTAATTTTGTCCTATGGCAGACTAGAACCCCTTGGAGTCGTTCCATTGCCAACCTCCCTCATTTCTGTCCTGTCAACTTGTATGGCACTAAGTATATTTCCGTCATAGCGCTTCCCCTTACCTGTACTTCTAGTATCTTTTCTCCTCATCAATGCAAGAAGACAGCAACCCACACACCTATCAATTCTTTTCTTTGCACCCTCATCACTAGCTTGTTGAAACATATATAAAACGCACACAATATTGCAGGTCTGTGAATAGATCATTAAATGTATTTTTGTAATGCAAGCAAGTTGCGATAAGTATCTGAATTTGACTTGACATCAGCCTCTTGTAGTCTTTAGTACTGTATTAAACTTTCTATTGTAGAGCATGCTAAATGGAGAAAATCAGAAAGCTTCCAGTAGCTCCCTGGGTACCTTGTGTATAAGAAATAAATATAATTGCAATCCAATAGGCCACGATCAGCCAAAAAGCATGGGATGAAGTGCTGGGGAAGTATACAACGTTTATAGGCAGCGCATAGGAACACACTGAGGTAATCCAAGGAGGATTCAGATGCAGTGGTCGATGAATGAAAGCTTGGTTTATTGATTAAAATAAGGAACACAAAGTACATACCACACCGGGTCCCGAGTCAGGCAGGGGCACTGTCCAAGATGGAGGCCGGATTGGGGATGGGGGGTGTCCCGATTGCCGCAATGTGCTCGGGATATTTGGTGGGGAAGAGCCTCGCCGGAACCAGCCAGCTCGAAGATATGCCGTCACTGCGGCGCACAAAGACCTTGTGCGGTATCCGGAAGAAGAGCCGCTCACCTAGCAGGAACCAGTGTGGAACGCAAATGTCTCCCGTTGCCATTACTACGTGTTTCACGTACATGCACTTTGTCAAGTCACGGGGAAGACGGTAACAGGGATATTTAAAACCAAAGGAGAGGTGGGGAGTGAACAATACTGGGGGAACGTAATGAGTTCCTTTACCTCTTCAGTGTCCATGGCTATCTCCAGACCTACAGAGGATGATTGAACATACAGAAATAGCAAAGTGACAGAGAAATGAGCTCATAGGTGTGTTTGCTCTCCTTTCACTGTCCAGTCACAGGGCATAGATGGTAAGAAGACGTGCAAGTGAAAGAGAAACTGTAGCAGAGAGAAAGATCAGGTCCCTTTCCCTACCAGACAGATATGTGCTGTGCACCATAGCTGAGCAAATCTCAGAACTATTAAACAGAGATACAAATCCTAAAGCAGGTAAACTCCTGTATATGTATTTTATCTGTGTATTAGCTGATAGCCCCAAGTTAGGTTTTAATGAAATACTCAAAGAACTACGGTAGGAAACCTTGCAGATTTAACATTACGTATATCAAAATCATTAGCTGGATCTGGTTACTGACACTATGATATCACTGTAGTTTGTTCTTCACACAACAGTACACTTGGCACACCCATACTAAATCAGGGCAGGCTCTTTATTCTGCTATTGGTTTTGCCACTAGTTTGTTAATTCCTAACCTTCGCCCAAGCCCCAGGGATCTCCTCTCCTCTCCCCGAAACTGCTGCCAGGAATGTCTCTATATTGATAAAGTCTACAACACCCAAGACTTTTGTCACTGGTTAGTTCTAAAGTAAGGCATGTGCTACATTCCAGTGCTATAAAGTCCTCATGTACCTGGAATTACAGGACACCTGGTTACTTGGCAGACATAATCATCATTACATAGCTGACACACTACATCAGTGATATCCAGATTCTCATGTTACATATTTAATACCTCTGCTTTTTTAAACCATTAAGAAAATTAAGCATCATGCACTTGTTTGTCCAAAAGAAGAACAGCATTTCCATTACCTACATTTTTCTTTCAACTTTCCAAGCTGTGGTAGACTTGCTGTGAGATAGAGAGAGCAGCAATACACAGTCATTGTGCTGCGCTAATAAGCAGGAAATACAGTAATGTAATAATCAATTACTTATGGTTCATTTCCTTTCCATTTTGTTCATTGATAAAACAAAATAAACTATTAACACTTCTATTCCTGAAAGCATTCCTAATTGATAGCATTTTTTCACACCTGCCTAAAACTTATCCACAGTACTGTATATATGTATATATACAGTATATATACACTATATTACCAAAAGTATTGGGATGCCTGCCTTCACACGCACATGAACTTTAATGTCATCAGAGTCTTAGTCTGTAGGGTTCAATGTTGAGTTGGCCAGCCCTTTGCAGCTATAACAGCTTCAACACTTCTGGGAAGGCTGTCCACAAGGTTTAGTAGTGTGTCTATGGCATGTTTGGCCATTCTTCCAAAGGAGCATTTGTGATGTCAAGCACTGATGTGGACGAAAAGGCCTGGCTCGCAGTCTCCACTCAAATTCATCCCAAAGATGTTCTATCGAGTTGAGGTCAGGACTCTGTGCAGGCCAGTCAAGTTCCTCCACCCCAAACTTGCTTATCCATGTCTTTATGGACCTTGCTTTGGGCACTGGTCAAAATCATTTGGTGGAGGGGGGATTATGGTGTGGAGTTGTTTTTCAGGGGTTGGGCTTGGCCCCTTAGTTCCAGTGAAGGGAACTCTTAAGACGTCTGCATACCAAGACATTTTGGACAATTTCATGCTCCCAACTTTGTGGGAACAGTTTGGGGATGGTCCCTTCCTGTTCCAAAATGACTGCGTACCAATGCACAAACAAGGTCCATAAAGACATGGATGAGCAAGTTTGGGGTGGAGGAACTTGACTGGCCTGCACAGAGTCCTGACCTCACCTTTGGGATGACTTAGAGCGGAGACTGAGAGCCAAGCCTTATGGTCCAACATCAGTGCCTGACTTCACAAATGCCCTTCTGGAAGAATAGTCAAACATTTCCATAGACACACTCCTAAACCTTGTGGACAGCCTTCTCAGAAGAGTTGAAGCTGTTATAGATACAAAGGGTGGGCTAACCCAATCCTTTTGGTAGGATAGCGTATATATGACTCTCTACATCATCAAATCAGTATAAAAAAGACACCTCCCTGTTCCCATTGCATGGTCCTACCTCAGTGGATTAATACTTACCGGTACACATGAGCTAACAAATGGCCACAGAGAAAGATAATCCACTATCCTCTTTACCTGGTACTAGCAAATATGCAGCAGGGCACAAGTCACTGGCATTCAAATGGCTGTCAAGTGTGTTGAGCAATATAAATAATAATTTTGAGAGCACAGATTCATTTTCTTCTCCAGCCTTATCAAGCTAGGCTACATGCCATCTTTCAAGGTTATTCACAAATTAGAAAATGTTGATGGCACAAAAGATCAGCCCCACTCTGCAATTCCATTAGGGCACCTCTGCTAGCACCATCAACAGCAGAAGAGGGAAAAGTTTTTCAAACCTAGAGAGCATTGTTTCTTACTGGGCAGTGTGATGACATGTGCCAGGTCAGTGCTTTCTAAACTTTGAGCCGGGACCTAAATTGGATCACAGAGTTATGGGTCACCACATGACTTTGTTGTCAACTTAGCCTAGTTTGCCAAGTTTGTTTTCGTGTCCCAACATGGCACCATTTTTTTCGTTTGTGTCCTTGAATTAAAACGTTCAAGAATCCCAGTGATAGATGATGTCAAAAATCTCTAAATGTATGATCGGATAGCCACAGTGTAATTTCTGAGTGATATTCACGAAATGATTTCAGACATTAATTGATCCATAAAGCACCAGGCTACTCAAATGTAACCGCACTAAAAAGGTGATGCCATACTCAAAATAGGTCCCTGACCATTTGGTATTAATGCGATACTTATTTCCTTTAATGCCCCTTAACCCCCTGCCCTCTGCTATGACTTCAAAACTTGTTAACCAAAATCAGCACTATTGGGGCATATGCAAAAATTTTTATGATGTCTGCAACTCTCCAACTACAACATAATGCAATCTCTTAAGCAGAAAGCCCCTTAAATCCCTTTTCACCTACCACACATGTAACCCTCTTCCAGCTAACCTTGTCACTCAACTGTCTATCCTTTTGTTACCTAGTCCCCTTCTATCTTGCTATGTAGGCCCTACGCTTATGATATTCTCTTTTTGCTCAGGGCCTTTATGACTGAGTCACTGTAAATTTTCTTTTCACCTGTACCTAATTATGTATGTGCACAGGGGGTATGTGTCCTACAACAACAGCAAAACAATGGGCACTTTAAACTGCACCCAACATCACATAGACCTTTGGCATGTAGCTGGGTTCAAACATTCCATTACAAAACATTAACAATTAATTTAGTCTCAGTTCATCATATTCTGTGTTTAAAATAGGTGTGGTAAAAAATTTAAAACAATAAGTAAACACACCAACAATGTTCTGTAAAAAAAGAATGCAGTCTATACCTTTTGTGTTGTACAGGGACAGATAATCGCTGTACAGGTCACAAACCAACCTAAAATAATTATATTTTGGCACTTACTCAAGGTTTGTCAAAAACAATCAAGGTAATAGCTCCTTATTTAACAACGTGAGAATCCTCACCGATGAGCAAATATTACCATGATTATAATAACAATTACCATGATTTGGTGCTTTGGATTCATTTTACAAGTGATCCAATCATCAAAATATTTTTTGTTCATCCAACATCTGCATCCAAACGTACAAAACAGATTGCATCTGCATCTACATACAAAACAGATTGGTCCCTGGTTGAGTAAGTATTAAAGACATGGGAAACATCTCCCAAAATACTGATGGGCCTATAAATACAAAGATCATATTGCCTATCCAATGGTATTTTCTGTCACTCTCTATGGATGTGAAAGCTGGACAATGTTCAAGAAGCAAGACAGGAAACATAATGATGCCTTTGAACTTTGGTGCTGGTGAAAAATTCTACAAATACCATGGATAGCAAGGAAAACAAACAGACTATTCAGAAAACATTGGCCAAATTGTTCACTAGAAGCCCAGATGACTTGGTTAAAGCGCTCTTATTTTGAACATATTATGAGAAGAATCATCTCACTGGAAAAGACAATTGCTTCGAAAAATTGAAGGGAAAAGAGGAAGAGCATGATTAGCAATAAGGTATTAGTATTTGGATGTGAGTAGGTGCACCGTGATGTGGCAGGCACAACAAACATAGAGTCCAAGAGCAGTAACAGGAATATATTGTAACGGAAGTCCATTTTTACAAGCAGACCTGGCGGGAAAGCAGCAAGTTGTAAAGGGAATGTTACAGTACACTGATGATTTAGAGGTGCCAAAGGCATCTGTCGCAAAATGAGGCTTAGCCAGTCTGTACCCTATGGGGAGGCTTCCAGGAAGGATGGTGTGTCCCTGCATTTTCCCTACTCCTTCAGGACCTTTTCGTGATGCTTACCACTCTCCCTAACAGACAGATGACCTGTCTCTACTGTCCAAACCCAGGAGCCAAGGTCTTAAAAAGACTCTGCCTGATCCAAAATAGCCACCAAAGTCACATGGGGTGCCAGCATCCTATAGGATAGTTGCGTCCTCGTGACCGAGGAAAGCATAAAGGAACTAAGTTCCTCTTGACTCCCTCCCCTATCAGCATTGCTGCTGCAGACAAGCTCCACCTGCAGTGGAGTAAATAGACTGTACCTGCCTACACTGTCACAGAGAGTATGAACATGCCATAGTGAAGGAGTAGGCAAGAAGAGACAGCCGACTGACCTCATGCATCATCTTTAACACCACTTTATTTGTAAATTGTAAAGAATATTGAAAATACGGGCATATAATCCTCCATGAGTGGAAATACTCCTTTGATAACATAAAGAGGGTATACGTTAGCATTTCAAGTGACAAGCCATCTTCCTCATGGGTTTGCCATTGTGAAGATTTAAAACCCAAACAGAAGACGCATCATTCTGGTGAAACACTATCCATGCAGTCTCCAGGATTTGGCATCAACTCCCGGCACATAATAATTAATAATAACAATAATTATAATATTATTTGTGTTTGGCGAAAAACCACTCCAACATGCAGAAAGTAGAACTTTTTCCAATGTACCAGATTCACCAGTGAACAAAGATTAAAATATAATATACCAAAGGGAGAACAACCTATGAAAATCACAAGCAATCTCCACCCTGCGCCAAGTATGAAATAATGAAAAAAAAAAAAACCTAACAAGCAGCCACCTACCAAACTCAATAAATTAAACCATAGGATGTATTAGATCAAAGACCCAAAACATCAGGCGGCGCTAATCATAAATGATATGCTTTAATATGCAATATATAAAAAAATTGTGTTAAATTAAAACACTTTAAAATAGCCGTAATGTCGGCGGGACCTAAATCACACCCTCTGATGAAGTCCGTGACGATACGTGTAAGGGCGTGACAACGCGGTTCTAGTTACACCTACGGACCATTCAGGATCACCTTCTCCTCATCGGTACACTGCGGGCCGGTGGCTGGGTGAGAGATGCGGGTGATTTAGGTCCCGCCGACACTACGGCTATTTTAAAGTATTTTATTTTATGATCTGTGTAAGTGCATTGTATGAAGGGGGGTTACTTGGGAATTAATAAAGTTCATTCTTACTACACTATGAGCTGTTCCCTCCTCTTTTTGCACGCTATATGATGCGTGCTGTTTGGTGGAGTGTGCGATCCAGCTTGGGGATAAAGATCTTGGGGCCCTTCTATAATCTACCTGCTTGAAGGGGATTGTTTGGAGATCGGTGTTAAGCCCAAGAGAGTGTATCCCATCCGGCTTAGTGTATTTCACTCCAGGGTCCAGCCAGTGAGTTCCAAGTAACATCACGTGAAAATGACAGGCTTTTAACCCATTATCTTCCGGTAAATGTGTGTGACCATTGGGAGAGGCTGCACGTGGTGTGGTGAAGGACTATGAAGTTTGACCATTAGACTTCCCTCACATGGTGTACTCAGTGATCCTTCTATATGGACTGATTATTTGATGGCATTATGATCTGACAGATGTTTTGAAATATATATATTTTTCATATCCCATTACTTCAGAATTATTATCATTCAGGTGGAGTGTGCTATACGTTTGAGATACATTTACCTGAGTTTACATTTTGTAGACATTCTGGCATGGCACACATACTTGATCAGGTTAGCTATTATTATTATCAATTTTACACAATTTTTTTTATATATTGCATATTGAAGCATATCATTTATGATTAGCGCCACCTGATGTTTTGGGTCTTTGATCTAATACATCCTATGGTTTCAAATATTAAAAAATGTTTGCAACATAGCCGATAATATTGCTTCCAGATGTAAAGTAAACTGTTGAGACCTTGCAAGCAAAGAATTCCTCCAGGACCATGGATGCATGCAAGTTAACTTATGTACATAGGTGTGCACAGTTTATTGCATTAGGATGTGCACCCCAAGGTCAAACATACATGTGTGTGTGTGTGTTTGTGTATCTTTTCAAGTGACAACATTGAAGAAATGCACTTTGCCACAATGTAAAGTAGTGAGTGCACAGCTTGTACAACAGTATACATTTGCTGTCATCTCAAAATAACTCAACACACAGCTATTAATGTCTAAACCGCTGGCAACAAAAGTGAGTACACTCCTGAACTGAAGCAGAGCATGATTCCCTCCCTTTGGATACTGGGCAGCAGGGCAGTATTCAAACATGATATTGACCCCAAACACACCTCCAAGACAACCACTGCCTTGCTAAAGAAGCTGAGGGTAAAGGTGATGGACTGGCCAAGCATGGTTCCAGACCTAAACCCTAGTGAGCATCTGTGGGTCATCCTCAAATGGAAGATGGAGGAGCGCAAGGTTTCTAACATCCACCAGCTTTGTGATGTTGTCATGGAGGAGTGGAAGAGGACTCCAGTGGAAACCTGTGAAGCTCTGGTGAGCTCCATGCCCAGGAGGGTTAAGGCAGTGCTGGAAAATAATGGTGCCCGCACAAAATATTCACACTTTGGGCCCAATTTGCACATTTAGGTGTGTACTCACTTTTGTTGCCAGCGGTTTAGACATTAATGGCTGTGTTGATTTATTTTGAGGGAACGGCAAATTTACACTGTTATACAAGATGTCCACTCACTACTTTCATTGCAGCAAAGTGTAATTTCTTCAGTGTTGTGACATGAAAAGATATAATAAAATATTTACAAAAATGTGAGGGGTGTACTCACTTTTGTGAGATACTGTATATATAGCAGTAGAGCAGTGGACTTTGTCTGTATTAGTTGCAATTGTGCACTGTGGCACCATTCATTGTAGGTGGCACTGCAACACACCTGTGTTGCATTGCTATTAAAAATGATGCAAGAGCTATTTTTGGTCAGTTAACAGGTTGCCTTGATGTGACACACTTTAACGAATGCCGTAATGTGCATTTGTGATGGTACTGATGCCTGAGCAGCTAATGGCTAATGAGCCCTAAGTATTCCTTCATGATTGTCTATACCAGATAAGTCATTTAGTAACTTTATCTCCTGTTTAGTAGACGGCACTGTTGTGTTAACACCTGATACACTGTGATATCCACCTCTTGTTTCATTTGTATTACTTTAAGTGAGAAAGATGTTGAGAACATTTTCATTCTGGTAGGTTCTCTTGATGAATGACTTGCACCTGAACCAAAATGCAGCTTAGCTAGGACACATGGCTACTTTTCATTGTGGTAGGTCAGGTTGAGGGATTACTTGCACCTGAACCAAAATCAGAGGCGTAACTAGAACCTTCAGGGCCCCAGTGCAAGAAACCATGAAGGGGCCTGGGGCTCTTCCCACTGATCCTGGGGCCCTTTAATCTCATTGCGGGGCCCTATATTGCGCTCCTGCAGCAGGACCCTTTCACAAGTTCTGCAGTGGGCCCCCTTCCTGCCATCTTGAGGCCTCCCCAAGGTGGTGGAATGCCAGGGCCCAGTCACACGTGTGACCTTTGTGATCCTGGAAGTTCACCCACTGGTGTCAGTAGTTTTTATTTTTGGTATTTATATTGTATTCTTTTTTATCATTTTATTTTCTTTTTTTACAATGTGACTGACTATGACTCTGTCCATTCAGAAAAGGAAGGAGCTGGTAAATTACATATTTACCGACCCCTTCCTGGTTCTCTATTAGGACCCATCCCCTGCAGCAGCTGGCAGGAGAGGGGAGGGAGCACACAGGGGCCCAGAGAAAGCAGAACACAAGTGAACCGGATAGGAGAAGTGGCGGGGGCAGCATACAGAGGAACCAATCTCCTCCATTTTCCTCCTGCAGCTACAGGAGGAAAAAGGAGGACAGTGATTTCTCTACATGCTGCCCCCGCCGCCCCTCCCATCCAGGTGTACAGGGGAGGCTCACAGGCCCCCTGGAGCATGGGGCCCGGTTGCAATTGCAACCCCTGCAACCCCTGTAGTTATGCCCCTGACCAAAATGCAGCTTAGCTAGAAACACGTGACTGCTTTTCATTGTGTAGGTCATGTCGAGGGATTTCTTGCACCTTAACCAAAATGCAGCTTAACTGAAACACGTGGCTACTTTTCATTGTGTAGGTCATGTCGAGGAATTTCTTGCACCTGAATCAAAATGCAGATAAGCTGGAACACATGACTGCTTTTCCCTGTGGTAGGTCATGTCGAGCGATGAGTTGCACCTGAACCAAGATTGCAAGAAGCAACTGATAAAATAATGGTAGCCGGAATTGATACCTGTACAGTCATATGGGTGTTATGGATTTCTAACCTAATTATAGTGGTTACCAAGATAACGTAATTGTAGAAAGTTCTACTCATATGTCTTGTTCAATATATTTCTACAAGAGGAAATTTGTGGTCAACTAGTCTTTCTTCCTTACTCAGACACGTGGCACAAGCATTTTGGCTTTTAGGTATGTACAATAAGCACAGATATGTATAGAAACATGAATCATCGCTTACATAATAATGGAAGTATTCAGTAAACAATATGAATCATATTCATGCTGGGATGTGAAACTGGCATAAATCTAAATGTCTGACACTGAATTTTGAGTGTTATAATTACAATCAATGCGTCCTATGAAAGATCCAGCCTACTATACGATAGGAGCAGTGAATCCAATCCAAACATTCCTATTCTTTTCACTATATTCCAAGGCAGATCAAAATCAGATTTTATTTTTATTGGCAAAAGAGATTGTTCTAATTTAAAGAGACCCTATCATCAATTTAGAACATTGCAGGTAAAAGCACAGAACAATGCTTACTTAAACTATTACATTATTTTGTATTCATTTGCAATGTGCCTTTTAACATGCTAAAAATATACTACAGGAAGTGTCAATTTGATAGCACAAACCCTTCCTTCTTGCATGACATAGCCATCTCCTCTTCTGGTAATGTCTAATTGCTCTGTGTCACTTGAGTGACAGCCGAGTCTGCTGGGGCTGCTGACTTCACATTCAAGATGGCGGTACCCAGCAGCAGTCTCAGGGCTTTTGGGAGTTTACAAAAGCTTTTACAAGTATTTAACACGCATAAATTATGTAAACAGTGCATATCATGTTTTGGGAAGATTTTGGTTAAAATCAATGGTTTAGTAATGTAAGGAAGCACTTTATCCCGTTTATCTCCCCAGTAGGGATGAGCTTGGTTTTGGAATGAACTTGGGTTTAGCCCACACTCAGAAGAAAGCTGTCATTCCCGCCCACTGCCATCCAGACGACTGTCGCCAGGGCATTACCCGCCCTCAGCTACATGTATACAAAGAAGCAGGAATTCTTGTGACATCATTCATTTAATATGGCTGTTGACTTATTGTGGCCCTATTGGATCAATAATGTCATGAGCATTGATGTATGTGTAGCTGTGGTTCAGGAAATGCTCTATTTACAGTTGATTGGATGGCAGTGGTTGGAAGTGATAGCTTCCTTCTGGATTCAGGCTAAACATAGGCCCATCCTTATTCTCCAGGCTTCCTGGAGCACTCAGTATTCTAAGCACCCTACATCTATACTGAAATGCTCTGATTTCTACCAAGTGCAATCTTTAGGTGCTTTTTTTCCTAGACATGCGACCCGGTGGTGTATTTTGGTTTTGTGCTGCCCTAGGCAAGACTAAAATTGGGCACCCCTCCTATGTAAATTTGCCCCACTCCTTTTTTAACAGATGTGGTTCCCTCCAAAGTTGAAGGACTACAAGTCCCAGCATGAACCCCCGAGATCTCACGAGAGGGGGGGGGGTGAAAGGGGGTGGGAGAGAGAGAAGGTGAGGGAGAGAGAGCGTGGTGGGTGAGGGAGGGAGAGAGAGGGGGGATGAGAGAGAGAGAGAGGGGGGGGTGAGAGAGAGTGGGTTGAGAGAGGGGGGATGAGAGAGAGAGGGGGGGATGAGAGAGAAAGGGGGGGGTGAGAGGGGGGTGAGAGAGAGAGAGGGGGGATGAGAGAGAGAGAGAGAGGAGGGGTGATACAGAGGGGATGAGTGAGAGAGAGGGGGGTGAGAGAGGCGGCTCTAGCAACAAGTGGCCAACAGAGTCTCAGGTGGAGGGGGGGGGCTTTTTTTGCTGCCCCCTGCAAAGTGCCACCCTAAGCCTGGGCCTTGTTGGCCTGGGCCAAAATACAGCACTGATGCGACCTAATGGAACCAAATTTGTAATTTATCTTGGGTTAAACAAGTGTGAATAATGTAGACATTTGCAAGTGTTTGGTGGTCTACAAGAAGTTTTATTTTAAACCTTTTAGGTTCATCCTTATTCTCCAGGCTTTCTGGAGCACTCTGTATTCTAAGCCTCCTACATCCATACTGAAATGCTCTGATTCCCGCCAGGTTCAATCTTTAGATGTTTTTCGCTTTTTACCTAGACATGTGACTTAACCACTTAAGCCCCGGAAGATTTTACCCCCTTCCTGACCAGGGCCTATTTTGCGATTCGGCACTGCGTGATTTTAACTGACGATTGCGCGGTCATGCAACGCTGTACCTAAACTAATTTGACGTCCTTTTTTTCCACAAACAGAGCTTTCTTTTGGTGGTATTTGATCACCTGTGCGATTTTTTGATCATGCGCTATAAACAAAAAAAGAGCGTCAATTTTGCAAAAATAACAATATTTTTCACATTTTTTATATGAAATTCCCCCAAAAAAAATTTAAAAATCAAAATTTTTTAACATTTTAGGCCAATTTGCTTTATGCTACCTATGTTTGGTAAAAAAAATTGCAAAAAGCATATTTTGATTGGTTTGCGCAAAAGTTATTGCGTTTACTAACTAAGGGAAAGATTTTTGTCATTTTTGTTGTTTTTTTTTTTAACGAGTAATGGTGGCGATCTGCGATTTTTTTTGCGGGACTGCGACATTGCGGCGGACAGATCGGACCCTTGACTGACATTTTTGACACTTTTGGGGTTACCAGTGACATTACTGCAGTAATCAGTGCTATACATATGCACTGTTACTGTAAAAATGACACTGGCAGTGAAGGAGTTAACTTTATTGGAGAGGGAGGGGTTAAGTGTGTCCCTAGGGGCGTGTTTCTTACTGTGATTGGATGTGGCTACTAGTGTAAGAACAGAGATCAACGGTCCTACATAGCAGAACCGTTTGATCTCCATTCTTACACAGGGAAGAATGACAGGCGGCTTTGTTTACATTAGCCGCCTGCCTTTCTTCCGGTGTAACGGAAGATCGCGAGTGACCGGCGGACATTGGGTCCGCCGGGCACAGGTGCGGGGGGGGTCCGTGACCGCGCGGGAGCGGGAGCGCGCCTCCGGCGGTGCGCGCTCTCTCCCTAGACCCTCTCAGGCTAGCGATGAAGCCGTACGTCACTTTGCCTGTGAGGGGCTGACTGCCGACGTAAATCGTCGTGCGGCGGTCGGCAAGCGGTTAATGAACAAAAATTTGTAATTCACCTTGGGTTGCACCAGTGTGGATAGTGTAGATGTTTGCAAGTGTTTGGTGGCCAACAAGAAGTTTTATTTCAAACCTTCCCAACTATTTTTGTGTTCAGTACAAATAGGCTTTATTTCGTTTTTTTTTACATTTTATTCATATATTTTGTTGGGTTTTTTGCAACACAAAATATTACTAGGATCTAGTTCAAAGTTGAAAAAATTAGAATAGACTGAGGGTTCTCTCATTATGCCTTTGCATTGTGGGGCGATGGGGAACTTACAAAATAGGGACAAAAACACAAAACAGGGATGAGGTGGGTTTTTTAGCAACAGCACATCATTCTGCAATGTTAAATGATAAACTAGACAAGTGTATACTACCCACTGTAGAGAGAAGATACAGACAGAAAAAAAAAAACATTTTAATTAATAAATTAAAATTTAACACAAGTAATAAAATACATAATAAAAAGAGAAAAACACATACAAAGAACAGTAAGGGCCTGTTTAGATTATTGCAATATGGTACCATGAGCAGTAATGCATTTTGATTGTAGCCCAAAACGCAGAATGTAGGCAGATTAAACTTCAGCTTTAAATATATAGCGTAAAAAATTACTTTCAAAAAGTCGATATTGGCATGTAATTTTTACAGGACTTCCATGGCACCACAGAAAGCGCTGCTAAAAGTAAATGATGGAAATGGGGGAGAGGGGTGTCTGACAATAAGCATGGAAAGGGAAGATTATTGTCATGTATCTCATGTGTCCCCTTCTTTGCAAATTTAACTAGGATGTTACACCTAATGGTAAATGCACCTAAGAGTTTTATACTGTTGTTTGCTAAGATACCTAATAAAAGAATCATTGGATAAGTTCATAAAGGTATACCATTTGTGTTGCTCCTGGCTCCTACTAATCATTTAATTAAAACACTTGTCTACATGATTAGATTTGGTGTAAAGCTATGAATTTGCTGCGTGGTAATTATTTTCATTTAAACTTCCAAACTTTCAAGTTAAGCCACCATTAGAAACATGAGTAATCTAATGTAGCACCCTCCTAGGTAGGTGCTAGAGAGAAAGTATAGTTTTGGATTATTTCTGCTTACCAGAAGGATTGCCTGGTAAATCTATATTGTTCTCTGCCTACCAGAGAGCAGGATCTGATAGTGAGGTCTGCTCAATGTGCTCAGGTGCAGCTCAGCTTGTCTGAAGTGTTTCCCACTGGTCCAATAGGGAGGTATATTAGACAGTTAGAGGAATCCTGACAAATGAGTGCACAGGCCTTAAGTACAGTCCTGGTGATTTAAAGAGGAGAGTGACCCAGTGCATGCTGGGATACTATATAAATGCCAAGACCACATGTGCTCGGGGTCTTTCAGCTGGAGAGTGGAGTCCAGGAGGGAAGGGGTGGCCTCTGTAGAAGTTCACATGTCTCCTCAGGTGGTCAACACTGAGTACAGATCTGTGTCAAGGGGCCTGACCTGAGGGGGGGCCATCCTTGCAGCTATAGTAGTCAGTGGATGGATGTAAGTAAAGGGGAATCTATAGAGTATCCTGAAGATAATATAGTTCACCAAGTGTCGGAGAAAGAGCAAGGAGACTTAACCCTTTCTATAAAGGTGGCAGTATGGTCTAAGCAGTGTGACTGCTTCCACAAGTAACCTGGTGAGACCAAGTGAGAGTTGTCCTTATCAACTGTAAATAGTTCCAGTTGGAGTATCCCACTAGTCCCTTCCCTTCTCCTATCCAAGTTCCACAATAAATACCAAAAACCAACACCCCTGGACTGTTAATTGAGCAACGAGCCATTGGGAATAAGGATGAGTGGCGGTTCACATTTGTGCCATCACAAGCGCACTGCTCCTAAAATTACATGCAATCTCTTTGCGGTGAAAATTCAGCCATACAGTTTGTATGGCTGAATTCGCACTGCAATCGCACCCAACACGCACAGGACCCTTTTTTTGGTCCGCAGCAGAATCTGATCGCATAGTGGTTCACACTAGTGCGATCTGATTCTGTACGAACTTTCAGATCGCACTGCGATATGCGATCTGATCTGGGAGTGTCTTTAACTTTTAATTGACAACCCCAGCGTATCACATATGAATAGTGATGTGAGTCTCGCGCTGTCTAGAGGATTTTTTATATATAACACCCCTTAATGCTGCGTAAACCCGTTCTGTGGACCAGACAGTTTGCAAACAAGTAATTAAAGGGGGGAGGTACCGCGCTTCAGGGAAATAGTATAAAGGTATATACGTTTATACTATTTCCCGGAAGCGCGGTACCTCACCCCTTTAATTACTTGTATCGCATATGGCAGTGTGGACTGCCAGGGGTGCGGATGCAATGCGGGAACACGCTGTATATCCGAAGCGTTCCCGCATCGCAGAAATGTGAACCGGGATTGAATGTGTGAACTGTACCCTAAGTGACTGTCTGCAGGTAATCCAAGAAGGCACAACAAGTCATCACACAGCAAGCCCAACGGGGACAGTGCTACAATAAATAATGTTTTTGAAACTGCTCATATACTTAACACATAATACATATACATATATATATTAATACATATAATTACATATTACATACATACATACATACATATTACATATTAATACATATATTTTACTACATGAAGAGGACCTGTCATTGTTATTTATATTACAATAGGTATTATTGTAATAGGTATAAAAGTGAAAAAAGAAGAAAATTAAAGGGACAGCGTAAAAATAAAAAGTAAAATAAATAAGGAAAACTTTTTTTAAAGTGCCCTCATACCTGCGCAGAAGCAAATACGTAAGTCGCACACATATGTAAAGGGTACTTGCACCACACATGTGAGGTATTGCCACAAAATTTAGAGTGAGAGTAATCATTCTAGAGTTCTATAACTCTAAACAGGTAACCTGTAAAGCGTCGCCTATGGAGATTTTCAAGTACCTTATGTGACAGGAAGTCAGGTAAATCTGGGGATGTAGTCACAGAGAGGAGACACATTCCAACCTGGTTTGGAAAGTTCACCAATTACTATAGGGTGTTGGCTGCCAAAGGCAGCAGGAAGGTGTAAAGAAGTTGAAAGGCCTTCAGCTGTTCGGAATGAGGAAATGAAGGCCTCTATAATTTGTCCAGAGGAAGTCTATGGATTGCTGCCTCCTGTCGCCGTGTGGGCTGGGAGAGGAGGACAGACAGACGTGTGCCCCCTGAAAGCTGTGTGAGCATGGGGAAGACCTCCGGAAGCGATGTGAAGCTGAGGAGGGTAACAAGTGTGAAGACTACTCGAGGTGAGGTCTTGGATCGTTTCTAGGTGAAAAGAAACCAATGGACATTTCCTGTGTGAAAGGGAAATTATGTAAGACCGAAGGTTACTCAAGGTGAGGTCTTGAACTATTTCTATGTGGGAAGAAATAGATGAACTGTGTTCAATGTGAAGAGAAAAGGGACATGTTCAATGTGAAGAGGAAAAGGGACATGTTCAATGTGAAGAGATAAAACATGGACTATTGAGAGTCTGCTGTGTGATCAGCCAAGTCTGCCCAACAGTAGGTTGGGGACAGACTTCATTAGATAGGTTCATTACATTTTATTTTTTTTTTTTTTTTTAAATGTGTTTGCAAAACCGCTGCGCAAATACCGTGTGACATATAAAATGGAAAAAAATGCCATTTATTCCCTGGGTCTCTACTTAAAACTCCCAACATTGTAAAACATTTTTAGCAATTTTCTAGCAAAAAACTTGATTTAAACTTGTAAACAAAAAGTACCAAAAAAAAGCCTGGTCAGCAACTGGCAGAAAAAGCTGTATTTTATTTTATTTTTTAATGGGCTACTCATGTTTATCTTTTTTTTTTTATTCTTTTTTGGCTGGAGTTTGGCTTTTAATTTGCCAGCAGCCAAACAAATTTGAAACATCAAATTTGGCAAGAATTGGCCTTGACAAGTCTTGAAATGATAATCAGAGCTAGAAAGAAAGCATTGAAGAGCTTTATTTTAAGCAACATAACCGTGTATAATATTAGTAATAAACATGCCAGTAATAGATGTTTTCAGCCTAGCAGACTTATTATAATCACAACAGGATCTCTTTTAAGCCACCTGATATAACCCATATTTTCCTCAAAAGATGTAACGGTGTGACTTAGCCCTTTTTTTGGCACCACATCCTGATCTCCTTGTAAACATGCCTCGAGAGGGACAAATGCAATGTAATTACACAGGTATAAAATGCTAGATGTAGAGCAGAAGAGGAAAGACTAAACACATTTGGCGTACATTAATAATGTACAACTAAACCCACAGAGACAGTCTGACACGACACGCCAGAAATGTTTGTGTTGATCACAAAGGTGACCCACACCCATCTTTGATTTAAGACTCACCTGTTTACTAAACTGGAATAAGATGAATTATTATAATTAAAGTCTTAGACCAAGCCAAAGCCAGGTTATTTTTTGCATGAAAGGAGTGTCCACTAAGAAAAAAGATTGCAAGAAATGTAAAAAACACCATCAATATAAAGTGATCAATCGAAGTCGAAGTGTAAGCCTGCCCAGCAGTGAAATAATTCAGAGATGAGTGTTTCAAACCTGAAAGCACAATTTAATCTTCACCAGAAGCACTTCAACATTCAACACTAGGACTTTATTTATATTTAACAGTGCTCATCCACACCTCAGCATGGTGTCCCTTGAAGCTCATCACTTGCAAAAGTACATGAGATTCTTTTTAGGGTAAATTCACACATTTTGGCCCCAATAGCCTTTAATTGGTGTGCTCAAGCCTAAAATGTGATAAAATTGCCTGTTTGGATCTTAAAAAAAGCCCCAAAAAGACCAAACTGAGGTGAAATATTATGTAGTACTCTAGTGTGTGCTACTAGAACTGTAGTGCAGGTCTATAACTGGCCTTAACATCAAGTGGCACATGGAAGGGTGACGCATGTCAAACTACAAAAAAGAAAAAATCCCAGCTTAACTTACCAGCCAGCTCGCAACAAACCAAATTGTCCTGTCTAACAGTTAATGTAAAAATAGGGGTTTAGTTTGCACACATTTGCAAATACATGCATAAGCTACAGAGGCCACTTCACGGCACCCCAGTAAATTTTGAGATCCTCCATAGTAGGAGCACATATATAATGATGGATAGATTGGGGGCAGGCATGCCTGGAGGGAGTCACTCCCCCTTGAATGCACAGGGGTGCACTGGGCACCCAGCAAATAGCACAATGGCAGTGAAGGTGTTCAGTGCACCCCCTCACCAAATAACCAACAGTACAAACAGAAACTGCCCCAACCTGTAGCTGGCCTTAACATGGAAGGGCAACACATGTCATACAACAACAAAGAAGGCAGGAGGGAGCCCTAGGCAAGAGCATAGTCTTTACCCCATCCCTTTAATTGACACTAATTAACTGACTGAAATGAGAAGAAATCCTGTTTGCATCGTCTGAACTGGCATGGTCCTATCAGACACCAATTGCCTACAAGTACATCCTTCTTGTGAGATGACAGCCAGGTACACAGTATACCCCCCTGGTTTTCTATAAGAGCATAAAGGTTATGGAAGGGCCCCCTGGACATTTACTGGACCCTAGCCTCCTGCCTGGATTGTCTTGTTCATGATTTAATTCTGCATTAACTTTAAAACTGACCCTTGGCTAATTTCAGTCTATTGAGCCCCCCCCCCTCCGTGCCAGTTAAATTGGACCATGCATAAATGTTATGGTACACACACATATGTGTTGTGTCATGGGTTTGAGAAGCATTTCTTATTTAGTATACAGTGTTTGCATTTTTTATTAGATATTATACAGTACTCTTTGCAATTTACACATGCAATGATGGCAGATAAAAAAGCTTATGGGTACAGGTAGAGATAATATAAATTGTATATAATCATCTGATAATAATGAAGCAAAGCTTTATTAACAGCAATCCAAATTGTCGATCACCTTCTAAAAGAGAAAACACTCTCAAGACTTGGTGGCACCACCCCCCAGAAGAGCTGTTGGATTTAATGGATCGACATGTCTTGCATCAGTGATGACCAGCCCTGTACTTGGACCCAAATGACCACCAACACACCTGGACACACATTTCAATGGACTTTATTAACACAAGCAAGAGCTCTGAAATGAAAAGGTTAGGCAAACAATGTCAAGATACAACTCAACAACACACTTAAGATAATAATAAGATGGCTTGTCCCCATGCAAAATCCTACTCCTTTGGCCAGTAGGATGTTAACTTAGTCCTGATGGTGTTGGGGCCCATACTCTGATGGCGCACTCACACCTTTCTTTTATAGATCCCCAACAAGCAAACAGAATATATGATAAGAGACATTACACCACAGATGCAGTCCTTGGTCCCTGATGTTCCCCCAATGACCAACGAAAAATCCTGCCCCTATCCTTGGCGCCCCCTTTCTGTTTCAATACGTTTTTATAGGGTTTTTACAACATTAAAATATACATTTTATTATTAAGTTCCACGTACATGACTGTTCAAAAACAATGTGGGCTGTGAAGCCAACATAAATAATATATACCAAGCAAAGTGACAGTCATCTAAAAAAACGAAAGTTGAAAAGGATTAAAAGAGGTGCATGGAAGCCAGCCAGATGTACTCACCCTCCAGTCTGCCACCAACCAAGTAGACCTGTCTCATGATATAAATAAAGAATAGGGGTTTAAAAAGCCTCAGTGACAACTTAACGGCTGTTCATGTTGTAAGCGTTAAATCCACTGCAAAAGGCTTTGCTACTCTGCGTCACACACATCTGCTTTATTTAGCGACAACTTTGGGTCATCCAACATCCACCTAAGCAAGAACAGAGTCCTTCAAAAGTCTTTGTTTATGTAGTGCCAGAGCTGGTGGTGGTGACATTTTACGGTGATTCCTATAACTGACACCAATGACCCTGCATTAAAGGCACTGTGTATTGTTCTGGCACAACATAAACAAAGACTTTAGAAGGACTCTGTACTTGCTTAGTTGGATGTTTTGGATTATTTATGCAATTTATGCACTTTATTTATTTGCACTTTATGAAAGGAGGGTAACACCATCCCTGCGCTACTGAAATTCTAAGAAAAATAATCTGTTTTTTTTTTAATGAATTTTAATTTATGTATAGTTGTCACTGAGGCTTTATCAACTGTGCGATGTGAAAATCACCTGCAAGACGCACACTGTTATGCGACCCAAAGTTGTCGCTAAATAAATCAGATGTGTGTGACGCAGAGTAGCAAAGCCTTTTGCAGTGGACTTAAAGCCTCAGTGACAAGTTAATGCCTGTTCTTTTTGTAAGTGTTAAGTCCACTGCAAAAGGTGTCACACACATCTGCTTTATTAGGAGCAAAAAAAAAAGGCGCGGTTAAGCAAAAAAGTCATTTTTGAAGGTTTGGCATGCTATAATTCTGGTTCTGGACATGCTACAGAGCTGAAACTTCACAGGTACACTTTTTAGACCCCCCCAGACACTAAATCCAAAGAAATCTCTTTTTTTTTCAATATTTTTTTCAATAATTGGCTCTATATCAAAAACTACAATTTTTAAGAACTTTTTTTTGCCTGATTCATAGTCCCTGGGGCATGACCCAGAACCCTAGGCACTTTTTAGGGGCATTTATTAGGTTTTAGGGCTTCAAAATGGTGTTTTTTGATTCCCGAAGTTCGGGTCCCATTGATTTCAATGGGGTTCGGGAATCTGAACCGAACTTTCGGGAAATTCGGGTGTTCTGGTCGAACCAAACTTTTCAAAAGTTTGATCATCCCTATTTATAATATACTGGACTCCCCCCTGGTTTTAATCTAGCCTTATAAAATATACAGTTAATGAATCCTACATCTAAAGACCTGTTTGCCCAAATTGGATGGTTTTCTTCAAGGGGGATTTCTGGGCCATATAATAATGAGGGTTTGTTACCTCTACTCCCCTTCTTGGATGGACTGAACTATTTACTGTGCACCCTCTTGATAAAAAGCTGACTTAATTGTTACATAGTTACATAGTAGTTGAGGTTGAAAAAAGACAACAGTCCACCAGTTCAACCTGTGTGGTGTGTGTCAATGTATTAATTTCCCATACCCCTGAATGTTTTGTTCTTGGAGATGTATGTCCAAGAGTCTTTTTAAAGTGGCCATACTCGCCACACTTACCACCATTTGTGGAGTTCCATACTCTCATAGCCCTTACTGTAAAATACCCCTTACGTAGCCAAAGGTTAAATCGCTTCTCCTCGAATTGCATTGGATGGCCTTGTGTCCTCTTACACTCCTTGCGAATGAATCATTTTTTTTCTATGCTGAGATTACCGTTGAGGTATTTGTAAATTCGCTATCATGTCACCTCTCAGGTGTCTCTTCTCTAGGGTGAATAAATCCAGTGCTTGTAAACGCTCCTCATAATTTAGGTCCTCCAATCCCCTAATTAGCTTAGTTACCCTTCTTTGGACTCTTTCCAGTTCCAGCACATCCTTTCTGAGGATTGGAGACCAGAACTGGACAGAATACTCTAGATGTGGTCGGACCAGAGTTTTATAAAGTGGTAGGATTATAGTTTTATCTCTGGAATATATCCCCTTCTTTATGCATGCGAATATTCTGCCAGCTTTGGCAGCTGCAGCTTGACATTGCATGCTATTGCTTAGCCTATCTTCTACTAAGACTCCCAGGTCTTTTTCCATTCTTGATTCCCCCAGAGGCCCTCCCCCCCCCAACACGTACTTTGCGTTTATGTTTTTATTCCCTAAGTGCAATACCTTACACTTCTCTACATTAAACCTCATTTGCCATGTAGTTGCCCACTCTGTTATTGTAAGATTTCTGCATCATAATGTGAAGTTATTGCCCTGCTTAATTTTGTGTCATCTGCAAAAACTGATATTGAGCTAGTGATCCCATCCTGAATGCTATTTATGAATAAATTGAACAATATTAGTCCCAGGACTGAGCCTTGGGGGAATCCACTTACCACTCCTGACCAGTCTGAGTACACGTTATTTATTACCACCCTTTGGACATGCCCCTTTAACCAGTTATCTATCCAAGAGCAAACCTTGTGATCTATGCCTGCCGACCTTATTTTGTAAATTAATCGTTTGTGGGGGACTGTATTGAATGCCTTAGCAAAATCCAGATACACCACATCCACAGGTCTCCCCCTATCTAGCTCACAGCTCACCTCCTCATAGAATGTTAACAGATTGGTTTGACAAGAATGTCCTTTTGTAAACCCGTGCTGATTTTTGCTGATAAAACTGTTGACTTTAGCAAATTCTTGGATATAATCCCTTATCATCCCTTCCAGTAATTTACATACTATTGACGTTAGGCTGACTGGCCTATAATTTCCCAGGATATGCCTCTGCCCTTTTTTGAATATTGGTATCATGTTAGCTTTCCTCCAGTCACCTGGTAGAGTTCCTGTCAAAATACTATCTGCAAAGATCAGGAACAGTGGTCTAGATATAACGTTGTTGAGTACTCTCGAATGGATGCCTGGTGATTTATTTGTGTTAATGTTATCAAGTCTTTTCATGATTTCACCCTCTGTTAGCCATAGCGGCATGTCCTGTGAAGTACTGCTAACCATACAGTCATGGTCAGTATATCCCTCCTTTTTCTGTGTAAAGGCTGAGGAGAAGAAAGCATTTAGCACAGTTGCCTTCTCCGTGTCCTCTGTAACCATCCTCCCATCATTGTTAATTATGTGTGCAACATGCTCTGACCTTGCTTTTTTGCTATCGATTTAAAGAATTTCTTGGGGTTCCTTTTACTTTCCTCAGCTATAGGTCTCTCAAAGTCGAATTTCCTGATTTCGTATTTACATTTCTTATTCGTTTCCTTGTATTGGTGGAAAGCCTTTAAATTCCCCTCAGATTTATATCTTTTAAAGGCCATTTTTTTCTCCCTAATAAGTTTTTAACATTACATTCATTACAGTTTAGACACCCTTGTTTGGCCTTGGCTCTTCTAAATTTGTTTCCCATAGGAATGCACTGTGCAATGCTTTTGTCTAAGATATTCCTAAAGCATTCCCATTTTTCCTCAGTGGTCTGTGTTTCTAGGGTTGTGTCCCAGTTTATTTTCTCTATCATTGAGCACAGTTTAGGAAAGTTTGCCCTTCTGAAGTTTAGGGTTCTTATGTTGCTCTCTTGCCTTGCTATCTTGTGATTTACATTAAATGTGATCATCCTGTGATTGCTAGAATCCAAGTTGTCACGGACTCCAACATCTGAGATTAGATCTGTGTCATTAGTGATTAATAGATCCAGCACTGCATTATTTCTAGTAGAAGAATCCACCAACTGATACATGTAGCTGTCCTGTAAGATATTCATGAAGAGACAGGACTTTAGTGAGTGTGCAGTCCCCTCTTCCCAGCTAATGTCAAGATAATTGAAGTCCCCCAATAACTGTAATGCTTTCAAAACAACCTGCTGCATCTTTCTCTAAAATAGCCATTCCAAATCCTCCCACTGTCATGGTAGGCCAGTCAGAAATCATCTGCTTGACCATTAATCCATATTCTGCCTTAAGATTTGTTATAAAGGTTTGGATAAAAAATGGTTTCATAGCATTATCAGCATCCAAACCTACTTCCTCCTTCCAGACCTTCTTGAATCTTTTAAAGAAATCAACTACCTCCTCTTTACTTTTCTGCTTACATACAATTGCTGTGGGGAGAGAAGACCTGCCTTTAAAAACTCTTTTCATCTCTGTCTCTATCTCCGTCCATATAGTATCCCTACCCTGCTGTGTATTCAGGGCGTAAGCACTTGCTGCTGTACCTGATGATTGTACAATGAATATGGTAGGAACCTTAGTCCAATCCCATTTACTTTCTTGATCATAACCCATCAATCCGTTAATAAAAAGATGTCTTCCTGGGTATGATTCCTTCCCTTGCAGGCTCTCTTTGAAAATATAATACAAGCTTACAGATCAGATAATAATCTGTACATCATACTCTAGAAACATAATCTTTACATGTCTCCCCTGGTATTGGGGGAGGATAATTTTTGTTTAAATTCTGACCCATACTCAACCTTTTAAGCGCCTTACCTTGCACACTTATTTATCAGACAACAATTTAAAACTTTATCAGGTAACACTTTGTCAAAAACAAGGCACACTTCTTATACTTTTCTGTCATAGAAAGAGAAGCAAAGATATTTCAGGCTATACTGTTTACCGCTCAGAAACTGCACTCTTCCCAAAAGAGTGTTCCTAGGACAATTTCTTTCTAAGCAATTGAGGGACCTTCTAAAAGTGCAACCTTAAGGGACTCCCCAAAAGTCCTCTTAATTCCCCTATTCGCAGCTTCTTGCAAAACTTGTACGCAGAGCACAATCTGATCTGTACCAAACAGATCTGATCTGTACCAAACAGACCTCTATTCCAATCTGATCTGTACCAATCAGACCTCTAAAAAAATTCTAGATGCAAGATCTGTCAAAGCTAAAGGCAAGAGTTAGAGCGTCAAAATAAGACACAAATTCTTACCTTTAGATGATCACCTGCATCTCATCCTCGTTGCCATTTGAAGGGGAATTATTGAACCGGGCAACCAGTATGTCCTCCCGAGCTCTGGGAATACACTTTGACCAGAAGAAACAGATCAGTGCATATTCATTTATTTTAGCACGCACTGGGCTTTTAAGCAAAATAATTGGCATACAGTCAAAAAGGAAAAATACAGACTTTTCACAAAAAGTAACCAGCAATTATAATAAAAAAAACTCAAGCCTGGGACTTCTTGGGAACAGATAACAGCTATGGTATGTAGGCTCCTGTTATCACTAAACTAGATACTTCGTCTAAAGGCCGTGCATTTATACAAGAAGAAACAAATCATAAGGGGGTACTCTAGATTCAGTTAGTTATTTGTGAACCAATATTCCTTCAGAAGGGGTTCCTATTACCATTGGCTGGAAAAAAGAGTCTACCTAGCTGCCAATACGTGAAGTGACAGAGTCTATGCCACTGGCTTTAGGTCTCCCCGGTGGCTTGGTCAGACTCTTGTGAACCTTTGGTAGATAGTATATGGTGGAAATCCTGGGGGCCAAGTGTTTTGCTATGGTGGGCCAGGAGCACCGGGGGGAGGGGCCAGGAGTGCTGGCAGGGGACCTGAGAAGAGGCGGATTGGGGCTGCTCTGTGCAAAACCATTGAGCATAGCAGGTAACATTTCTGGTTTTTTTTTTTTTTTTATTCCATTTAAAATTCATGTGGCCTTGATGAGCATGGGATATGGACAGGGGCCAGGACATTGTCACTAAAATTGAGGGTGCTGGGCAATGTAGTTCAACACCTGCCCTGCTCAGCCTTTCTGGGAAGGGATAGGCTGACCATTTTCTATCAAGGTCAGCCTAAGGTTTGTAATAGATGTGGTGATAAAGGTCACTTTGCATCGTCCTGTACCATCAAGAAGTGCTCACTGTACCAGGGTTGCTGGATGGTGATGGGGTTGAGGGAGGGGTGTCCATATCCCATGTCTCACTTTCTGTTGTGGAGGATTCAGATGAGGAGGGGTGGGAGAGGATTAGGAGGAAGAAAAAGAAAAAGAGGGGAAGACCAGTAAAGAGGTCATCTCTTCCTTCCAGTTAGACCCAGGAGGGGTTCCTCTTGGCAACACATTTTCTTTTTTATCAGCGGATGAATTGGTGTCAGGTTTGTCTATTTTTTTATCATCTATGGATGAGGGGGAGTCACATAGTATGAAGAGAGCTGTTTCAGGTGATGAGAGTGTGGTAGAGGTTAAGAAACAACTACCCCAATCATCCTGATGGCAGTTCCCGCTCCTATCAATGTGGTGACTATTAATGTCGCCAGCATTAAATCTGCAAGAGCTTGTGATATTGCCTTATTTTTGCTCAGTGAGTTTGATGCTGAGATTGTATTTTTGCAAGAGACCTGGCTCAATACTTCCCTCCTTTTGGTCTTTTGCGGCTGAGCCTTACAGTGGAGTTGCGGTGCTTTTGAAAACTGATATGGTAATGTTGTTTGTGAACAAGAATTTTTAGATGTTTTGAAATAAAATGTATATTTTTTTACGACATAGTGTCATGATGTTATGCCAATAAAGTCCATTTTTTAAAATATTTTTTCTAGCCTCCTGATATGGTAATGTGCCGGAGGGTAATTGAGGTAGAAATGGGGAGATGCATGGTCTTAGACATCTTTGTTAGGGAGCAGGACCTGTGCCTGATCAATATCTATGGACTGCAGTCAAAATAGGACAGGGAATGCCTCCTCACAAAGATCAAGCCCTTCCTTTATACATCCCAGCAGGTTGTCTTTGGAGTTGACCTTAACACCCTAATTAGGCCTGAAGACAGGAGAGGCTCCATAGACAGGTTGGGTTACGATAGCGTTTTTCTTAGAGATATGGTTAGACAAGCAGGCCTGGTAGATGTGCACATTAAGCACTGCCCTGGCAGCACGGGATTCACATTTCAGAAAGGGAATAGTCAGAGTAGGTTGGATAGTTCTTTTTAAAAGGAGTACTGCGCTCTCAGGTCCTGAGTTGAGGGCAGTGGAGTTTTCTGACCAATGTATGCTGTCTTTGACTCTGAATGCCTCGGACACTTTACCCAAGGGAAGGGGTACCTGGAAACTGAATTCGGATCTCCTCGAAGATGTAGAGGTAAGACAATCCTTTGAGGATTTTCTTCAGGCACAGGTTTCTATTCTGGACTTTTGCAGCAGTAAGTCAGATTGGTGGGAGCTTGTGAAACAAAGAGCGATTGAACTTTTCAAGGCCATAAGTAAGAAGAAGCAGCTTGGTATGTACATTGCCTACCTGCATTTGCGGAGGAAGCTTGATTATGTTGTCTCGTATGGAGGAGATCCAGGGGAGATCTCTGAGGTGAAGCTTCTTCTTAGGAAGTGTCAGTATGACGGGCATGCCTCCTTGGCTTTGGAGAGAGATTATGGGAAATATCACTCGCCTGATCCTTACCAGAACTGTAAGCAAGGCATAGCAGTTAAGAAGGTCATAAGCCTGATGGATAGTACGGGTTCCCTGGTGAAGTCTAGATCAGCTATTCTGGAGATCTTCAGGTCAAATTACGCAGACCTTCTGGGAAGAAAGGACCTTAGTCGGGACAGGATGGAAAGCTTTCTGGATTCTACTCCTGGATTGGGAAATGGTACATTGCCTTTGATGGATTTGACAGAACTAATTTCAGTGGATGAGGTAGTTCATGCTATAGAGAAGCTGGCTACCAGAAAATCGCCTGGGCCAGATGGGTTGACAGCTGAATTCTATAGCTGTTTTAAGTCCATTCTAGCTCCCTTTTTAGCAGGGGTTTATAACAGCTGTCTAGAAGGGGGTTACTCCCTCCCTCCATGAGGCAATCCGCTGTGATTCTTCTGTCAAAAGGTAAAGACCCGTCAATGATTGAGAACTTGCACCCCATCAGTCTTCTCAATGTTGATAGAAAGATCTTGGTGAAGATTCTTTTTTGGTGCTTGTCGTCAGTAGCAGGCAATTGGTTGTCCATTCCTCAGCACTGCTCGGTCCAAGGTAGAAGTACCTTTTCAGCAATTTTAGCTGTCCGGGAGGCTTTGGAGCAATGCAGGGCTGCTGGATGGCGAAAGTACTTGCTGGCATTGGACCAGGAAAAGGCTTTTGATCAAGTCAATCATGAGTACCTGTATTTTTTACTTGGAAGATACGGCCTGCAGAGGAGGTTTAAAGATTGGCTGAAAACATTATATAAAGGGGCTGAGAGCTTCCCACTTGTTAACGGTTGGGTTGGGCGGCCTTTTGAGGTTGGCTCTGGTGTGCGCTAGGGGTGTCCTTTGAGCCCCCTGCTATATGCATTCCCAATTGACCCCTTTGTAAGAAGGTTAGAGGGTGGATCATTGTGCAGGATGATTTTAGGCATTGCTAGTGATGTGTCTATTATTATCTCCGGGATGGAGAAGGCGCAGGAGGTGGTCTCTGTGATAGAGCAGTACACCGTGGCTTCTGGCTGTACAGTCAACCATGAAAAGAGTGACTTTTCTGAATGGGCAAGGTTGGTGAAAGCTTTGAGCTACCGGATGCCTTCCCAGAGCCCCAGCAGGAAATTAAAGTGTTTGGTCCTGGTGACTATGGTCATCAAAATTGGGAAAGCAGGTTGGTAGATGCCAATGCCAAAGTAGCAAGCTGGAAGAAATTGAAACTTTCCTTGAGGGAGAGGGTTGACTTGATCAAAACGTACCTGATCCCGATCTTTTTATATGTCAGCTTTGTCTGTATCTTGCCGGAATCTCTCTATGCAAGGGTGTACAGCTGCTTTTTCCAACTGTTATGGGGAAATAGGCTGAACCTGATCAATTGAAATGTAACTTACCTGTCCAGGTGGGAGAGTGGCCTAGGAATGGTCAACCCAATAGTTTTATTTTCTCTGCTCTTTTTAAAGTACAATCTCGGTAATATGTTAGCAGAGACCCCGCCTGAATGGGTGGGTATTTTTCAATCTTGGTTTTGGCCTTTTCTATGATGTTGGGAAGATGGCGGGCCACTGAAAAGTCTGAGAGTCCGACACAACAAGCTTACGGCTTATGTTGCCCCATGTCTGAAAATACTTTGGCATTGGCAGGTGACAGTGCAGGATATCAAGTCCCTCCCCAGGAATCTTCTGGGGAAGAGGATTTTGGGCTCTGATTTTAGTGTGTCACTGGCCTTAAGGGATTGCCCAGGTTCTGTAATGAGGGAGAGGTTGTTTAATCAATTTGGAAAGAATGCCTTTGAAGTTTAGGGATTAAGCTTGGTTCGCTTTCCATGGAAGGCTCTATGTGAGAGGTAACCTGAAGCATAGCCCTGTGGATGATCGGGATTGTCCTAGAGCAGAATGTGTTGGTAAAGTGGAGTCTATGGACCACTTTTTGCTCCAGTGTCCCTTTAACACAGAGGTGTAGAGAAGGGTGAGGAGGGTTCTAGGCATCCCCTTTCTCTATAGCATGAGTAATGCGGAGTGGGTGTACGGGGCATTCCCAACTCACTGGGATTTTGATTTGGATACATCTTTTCTAGTTAGTATAGTTGTCCGTTACTTCACGTGGAATGCACGGTGCCAGATTACCCTGCGGAAGAAAGTCCTCCCAGTTGAGGTGGTGGTGTACGATATTCTGGGTGAGGTTGGGAAGATTTGGGGTCTTGAGAAGGGCAGGGAGCCTTTGGCAGTCTGGATAAGGGCTTGGAGTAATATCAGACCTGCCTTTGGTGAACTGTCCATCTATGGGTGAGGAGCTTATTTCCTATGCTACTTCTTATGTATATTGATTTTATGCTTATTGATTGCAAGACTTTTTTTTTTTCCAAACAGTGAGTTTATTAAAATCTTAGTACAGTACAAGTTAACAAAATAAATAAACTGAGCAAGTGCAGCAGTACAGGCATTATACAGAGAGGGAGAGAAAAAAAGACAACAACAAGTTACTTTTAATAAAGAAAAATTGGGATTAGTGACAACAGTGGTGGTGGGGGGGGGGGTGTAATTAGTGACAGCGGTGGTGGTGAGGGGGTCGATTTAGTGACAACGGTGGTGGTGAGGGGGGGGGTATTAGTGACAGCAGAGGTGGTGGGATTAGTGACGGCGGTGGTGGTGAGGGGGTGGGATTAATGACGGTGGTGGTGGTGAGCGCGGTGGGATTTCTGACAGCGGTGGTGGTGAAGGGGTGGGATTAGTGACATCGGTGGTGGTGAGGGGGTGGGATTAGTGACAGCGGTGGTGGTGAGGGGGTCGATTTAGTGACAACGGTGGTGGTGAGGGGGGGGGGGTATTAGTGACAGCAGAGGTGGTGAGGGGATGGAATTAGTGACAGTGGAGGTGGTGAGGGAATTGAATTAGTGACAGCGGTGGTGGTGAGGGGGTGGGATTAGTGACAGCGGTGGTGGTGAGGGGGTGGAATTAGTGACAGCGGAGGTGGTGAGGGGATTGAATTAGTGACAGTGGTGGTGGTGAGGGGGTGGAATTAGTGACAGCGTTGGTGGTGAGGGGGTGGGATTAGTGACAGCGGTGGTGGTGAGGGGGTGGGATTAGTGACAGTGGTGGTGGTGGTGAGCGCGGTGGGATTTCTGACAGCGGTGGTGGTGAAGGGGTGGGATTAGTGACAGCGGTGGTGAGGGGGTAGAATTAGTGACAGCGGTGGTGGTGAGGGTGTGGAATTAGTGACAGTGGTGATGGTGAGGGGGTAGGATGAGTGACAGCGGTGGTGAAGGGGGGGTGGGATTAGTGACAGCAGTGGTGGTGGTTAGGGGGGTGGAAATAGTGAAAACGGTTGTGGTGAGGGGGTGGCATTAGTGACAGCAGTGGTGGTGAGGGGGGAGGGGGGTTAGTGACAGCGGTGGTGGTAAGGAGGGTGGGATTGGGGACATTGGTGGTGGTGGGGGGGTGGGATTAGTGACAGCAGTGGTGGTAAGGGGTAGTAGAATTCGTGACAGCGGTGGTGGTGGTGGGGGGGTGGTATTAGTGACAGCAGTGGTGGTGGTGAGGAGGGGTGGTATTAGTGACAGCGGTGGTGGTGAGGGGGTGGAATTAGTGACAGCAGTGGTGGTGAGGGGGGTGGGATTAGTGACAGCAGTGGTGTCATCCTCCCCCAACCACCTCTGCTTCTTACTGATCCCCCACCACAGATCTAATTTCTATCTTTTTTAGAGGCAGGGCCGCCATCAGGGGGGGACAGCCCATACACATGTAGGGGGCCCGGGCATTCTTAGAGGCCCGGCCGCCCAGGGCCCAACCAACAAGACTGAGTTGTTGCTGCTGTAGCAACTAATAATTGCTAAAGCAGGGCCACTGCAGAGTATGCCGATGCAGCCCAAGGGATGTATTTTTGCTGGATTGCGCAGTCTCTTTGCTGACTATATGAGGCCTTCTCTTTACTGAATTTGGATTTCTCTTTGCTGAATATGAGGCCAAAACTTTGCTGGATTGGGATGTCTCTTTGCTGGATTGGGATGTCTCTTTGCTGGATTGGGATCGCTCTTTGCTGAACATATGGGGATGTCTCTTTGCTGGATTGAATTCATTTTCATATATTATGTTGTAAGAGTGTTAAAATAAAAGTGGGTGCACTGAAGGACTCGTGGGATGACCAGTGGGCAGATTCAGTGGGATGGCAAGAGGGCGGGCCCTGCGGAATGTTGATGGTCAGGCCCTGAGGGGCTCAGATCTAAAGCTGTGTAAGGGGTAACATTTCTGGTGGCTGCCTTGTGTAGAGGTGATGGGGGGAATAGGGATGAGATCTGAGGTGGGGTGGAGATCAGTATGAGGCAGAGGTGGTGGAGGATGGGTACAGTTGCATTTACCTTGTCAGTGAGTCCATTCCTCCTCAGCATCCAGTACACGTGCCTCCATGGGGTCTCCTTGCAGAGGGGAGAGCTCCCCCCCATCCCTATTGGTGTCAGTTGACATTTTTTTTTCATGTCCTCCTCCTCCCTACACGGCTTGTACCCAATCCCTGGAGAGGATAGGCGGGGCTCCAGACTCTGTGCTCAGCCCCGCCTCCCCTTACACGGCAGAATGAATAAATGAACGAACGGACAGACGAACAAACTGACGGACAAACAGACTGACAGACGCCGCCGCCCCCCCCCCCCTCCCACAGTGGCGGAACTCAAGGGCCCAGTCACAATGGTGACTGCTGTGACTCTCGTAGTTCCGCCACTGAGCCACAGCATGTGTACACATCCAGCCACTGACTTTGCAGCTTAGCGGAAGCAGTTGGCAGGCAGTAAAATCAGTTTTTAGAGCACCCCCCCCCCCCCAACCGCAACTGTAAATTATCCCAAGCTGAATCTTGTATTGTTTCACACATATTAAGAACTGAAGATCTCAGATGGTCATATAACAATTTTACCTCTTTCTCTTGAAATATGATGTGTCTGCACCTATTGCTCCACTACATTATCCAGATTGGCTGCAAAGCTCACAGCTTGACAGCTACTTCTGTAGAACCTCATTATCATCTTAATAACGCCATAGAAGATAAGTATTATTTAAAGTAACAGAACAATTAATATTGATAAATGTAGTTATCCATATTAATAAAGGATTAAATAAAACAATTGGTATGCAATGGAGCCACATCTAGTTATCTTAGAGGCCATAGTAATGAGAATCCATGGTAATGAGATGTGAGAAAGTCAGCTTACCACCCTTTAAGGTAAGTACAAATTGCCGTAATCTATTTACTTCCAGGCCCATGCTGGCTTCACCCTTTTTCATGGGAACTTAATATACTTGGTGTTGATGGAATGACAGTAATGGGTGGAGACTCATTATTCTGATTGCTATCTTAATCTATTTTTATACCTAATTTAAAAAAAAGAATTGATAGCACTGCTGAAAGCTGTTAAGCTAATAAATAGCCAAATGGTTTTTTAAGTGACCCTGTTACTATAGGGTCAAATGCAAAGCAAAGCCACCCTGTGAAAGAAAATGCTATATGTTTACCTTTCTGCTGGCCTTTGTCTGTTCCCTGGCCACTGCAGGTATTCAACATTTTGGGTGCATCATATATCTGCTCCCCCACTGCATGTTTTGGTTTGTACGTTCTTGTACATTCTCCTGCTCATACGTTCTGTAGTAGAGCAGCAACTGCTGGGGTAAACCATATTGTGCAGTGGGATGAACAGTTATTTAAAGCGTTGAATACCTGCAGCAGCCAAGGATTAGCAATATGGTATAGTATTAACACATGGGTCATTGGGAAGGAAAGTGTACTCTCATCTCAGCACCTTTTGTTCCCTTATTAGGAAACTTTTAAATTTCTTGCTTGCTTTGTTTCATTTTACCATACCCTAGGGACATAACCACAGGCTAAGCTGTGGAGCTGATCTGTACGGGGACCACAACGTTATTTATTTACTTATTTTGTTTTTGTATTGGGTTCTCAAAATCCATACCAGACCCTCATCAAGGATAAGGATAGCTGTGGAGGGGGATTCCAAGCTGCTTTCTTTACCAACAGAAAAAAGCTGGCAGGGAAAAGCCATTTAGCAGCAATTGTTTTATTTTTGCTAAATTACTTTTTTGCTGTTTACATCATACAGTTGAATCTAATGTGCAGGTTTAAAGTGGTTGTAAACCCACTTTGATGACTTTTACCTATAGGTAAGCCTAAAATAAGACTTACCTATAGGTGCTGTAAATATCCCCTAAACTTACAAAGTTTAGGAGATATTTACATTGCATGCAGCCGATGACGTCATCGGCACATGCACTCTGAAGAAACGGACGCTCGTGCCGTTTCTTCAGAGCCCTGTGCCTTGACTGGCGGCTCCCGCGCGTACGCACGGGAGTGACATCACGTGTCTCCGGAGTCCGCAGACCCGGAAGAAAGACGGGTGAAGATGGATGCGGCCGGCAGCAGGGACAACGTGGGCTTCGTTGCAGGTAAGTGTCACGATGCATACTAGCAAATGATGCAGTTACTTTGCAGGGGGAAAAAAAAAGGAAGAGTTTACTTCCTCTTTAAGGCATCCTCCCAGCATTTTATTTAAAGAAATTATGGATTGTCCTTTATATAATTGTATATTTATTAAAGATTTTTTTTAAACAAAACAAAAACAGTATGACAAATGTCATTTAACCACTTCAGCTCCGGAAGGTTTTACCCCCTTAGGCTACGTTTCCACTAGTGCGACGCCAAAGTCGTGCGATTTACAGTGCAACTTTGATGTAACTTTTTTGATCTGACTTGACACACTCTGACTCAAAGTCGCATCAAAGTAGTGCAGGCACCTTTTCAAAGTCGCAAAGATGGGAATGGGTGCCACTGAAATCAATGGGCTTTGACTTGGCATGCGACTTTATGTGTCCAAAGTCGCTCTAGTGGAAAGGAAGCCTTAATGACCAGGTCATTATTTGCAATTCGACACTGCGCTACTTTAACAAAAAATTGCACGGTCGTGTGACGCTATACCAAAATACAATTGATGTCCTTTTTTTCCCACAAATAGAGCTTTTTTTGGTGGTAATTGATCACCTCTGCGGTTTTTAGATTTTGCGCTATAAACAAAAAAATAGCGACAATTTTGCAAAGAAAAACATATTTTTTACTTTCTGCTATGAAACATTCCCAAAATTTTTTTTTTTTTAAATCTAATATTTTTATCAGTTTAGGCCAATTTGTATTCTGCTACATATTTTTGGTAAAAGAAAATCCCAAAATGTGTATTTTAATTGGTTTATGCAAAAGTTAAAGCATTTACAAACTACGGGATAGATTTTTGGACTTTTTTGTTATATTTTGTTTTTATTAGTAATGGCAGCAATCAGTGATTTTTAACGGGACTGCGAAATTGCGGCAGATAAGATCCCTAACTGACATTTTGACACTTTTTGGGGACCAGTGACACTAATACAGTAATCAGTGCTAAATAATATGCACTGTTACTGTATAAATGACACTGGCAGGAAAGGGGTTAACACTGAGGGTGATGTATGCCTGTTGGTGCTTACTCACTGTGGGGGGGGAGGGGGGGAGGGCTCTGTGACAGACACAGAGAGATCGGGGTTTCAGCTTAGCTGAAACTCCTGATCTCTCCCTGCCTCTGTGACATAAGACTCACCAGCTTTGTTTACATAAGCAGGCGGGTCTTCTGTCAATTTCTTTGACGATTGCGGGAGGCATGCGGCAATCGCCGCCACTCCTCCCGCGGGCCACCTCCCACTGTGTCTAAACACAGCGGGAGCGCAGCTCCTGGGGCGCGTGCCGCTGAGACCGTGTGCACAAAATCACATAGATCTACGTGATTTTGCGCAGCCGAGCCACCCTGCCGCAGTATATATGTGTGGGGTGGTTGGCAAGTGGTTAAAGAAAGGGATTCAAAAGATTAACTATCAACACAAACTAGGTGACAAAGGTTCAAGGTTCGGGAAAGGAGGGGAGGGGGGCGCCTCACCATAGACAGATAGGTCCCAAATCTCCCAACATTTGTTAAATTGTGGAAGAGTGTCAGAGGCAGTGGCCGTAAGGAATTCCATTCTCCGGATTTTGGTAATAATATGTAAAAGTTGAGATTTGGAAGGTGGGGCGGCCAACGAAGACGAATTGCTCTTTGGGCTTCTAATAATATATAGGCTATCAGGCATTTTGCCGACTTTGCGACACCGTAGGAGGGAAGACCCAATAAGTAGTGGATAAGATCCAATGGTAAGGATAGATTAAATAGCTGTTCTGTTCAAATAATAACATAACATCGGTCCAAAAAGTTGTGCACATTGCCAAAAGATATGGAAATGTGAACCTGGCTCAAGACCACATCGCCAACACGAAGCTAGGAACGAAGAGTCTTGGCGGTGTAAAATTTTTGGGGTTTTATACCAAAACATAAGTACCTTTAAGGCAGTCTTTCTCTGCACCACACATCTGAACGATTTAAAAGCAGATGTCCACATCTTATCCCAAGTATGTATTGGGATAGGCTTCTGGACAATATGTGCCCATTTTCTCATGTAGAGGTGGGTATCCTCCGTGAGACGTCTAGCCTCCTGAAGAATTTTGTATATAGAGGGAATCAGATGGTGTTGGTATGGGCCTTGAGCGCATATATATTTAAAGGTGGAGGGTCTAGTGTAAGGGATGGGAATAGTGATTGAAAAAATGTTTGGCTTGCAGATAAAAATAAAACTTAGCTATAGGTATATATATTGCCCTTTCAGCTTTTTAACCTCTTCCTGCCCGTCATATAGAAAAATGACGGCCGCAAAGTGGTTGCACTATCCTGACTGACAAATCGATAAAATGGTCTCGTACTGTTCAATGAAAACACCTCCATCCCGAATCAATACAAGAAAAAGAGGGGGTGCCCTTTGGGTGGGACTTTAAATGAGGTATTTACAATAAGTAACCATAGCTAGAAAATGGCAATAGAATGGCAGATTTTATTGATGCAGTCGTACATAGAATGTAACAACAATAATAAATATACAGCGCAATGGGCATAAAACATAGTAACATCAATAGTACAAAAAAATATCATATGTTGAACTCATATACTGTGGAAACTTGACGTGTTTTGTGAGTCTTTAGTAAGCTCACTCATCAGGAGTATATATGAGATAAAATGTATCTAAAAGTAAAACAGTAGACAGCGTGTTAATATACATGATTGAACCAGTAAGGGTGAAATTTCAACATCTGTATGTGAAAACCAAAATAGGAAAATCACACTCACATGTGGCCCAAAGAAAAATGGTGGATTCATGCTCCCATAAGGCGGGGGCTGCCATAGTCTGACCCGGGAGCTGACAAGACTAGAAAGGATGGCAAACACAATGGGAATAAATAAATAAAGAATAATAGTAGCGCTTGAACCAGTGTTAAAAAAGACTCTAAAATAAGACTCTAAAATAACCCATAAAGAGTCCCCCAAGATGTCACTCTGGTAAGTGTTGAACTCCTCCCAGCATATGGAGAATAGTCCTATAAAGTCATTCACTGTTGGTGTATCAAAACATCCATCCCCTGAGAATCCGAAACTCCAACAATTCACAAGCCGCAAATCATTCGTGTAGTTCAACAGGGTCACCAGTATTCCACCACCAAGTGCAGGGGGGCAATAAGAAATGGCCACTCACCAGATCACGTTGCTCACTTACTCTCATAAGTGAGCACACCTCGCATATAATCAGTGCCCACGAATAGAGATCAGCAAGGGTTAAATCCAAGATTGGTTCAGTGGTTCTCTTCCTCTCATGCTCCCATGTGCGTGGAAAACAAAAAACATTCCCCACTAGTGCAATATGTCTGATAAGATTTTATTCAAAAAATACCAACACAGCATACATCGCACTCACTTGTAAAAGAAGTAGTAAAAGCTTATCTCGTGTACTGGCAGGTTCGGATCCTCCACTGCTACTACGATGTGGCTCCACGCCAGATCGGGTAGTCCCGGAAGTCCTCCGCTGTCGTAGTCCGCGATTGGGTGCGTCGTCTGGCCACGCCCCGACGCGTTTCGTCACTTCCTGACTTCAACTGGGGGCGCGGCCAGACAAGCGCTCCCAATCTATTTATGCTTCGCCTCGCGGCGTCGCATCCAATGGTGAAGCAGACAGGTCACCCGGAAGGACAACTCGCCTCATAATACCGGAAATTGAAAGTAGACTGGGAACTTCCTATCGGGCGATGTTGTAACACCACCTCTGCAGACATCAATCCAGAGGAGTCTGATCCTATTGGTAAACCCCGCCCCGGGCCAACCCAAATAGGCGTGCAGTCTAATCAAGTGACCTACTGCTTCAATCACCTCGAGAGCCATTGAAAGTCACTCAAACAAGTGAATAACCAATCAATAGTATCTCGGCGCACTCTCAATAGCATCCAATGTTACAGGTTACAATAAACACTGAAGTAACACAAATGCATAATTCCAAGTTTAGCAAATAAATGCGGACAAATAAAATGTAAAATCTCATATGTAAAATATACTATAGCAAAGAAAATATTGCTAAAGATAGCACATTAAACAAAATTAAAAGGTCAGATATCAAATCCAGAACAGTGTATAAAATCAAATATCACTATCAAATAATTGAAATCCATTCAATATGGTATAGGTTTTAAAAAACTGAAAAATCTTGGATATAGAGTAAAGATGATGGTATATATCTATTCAAAAGTTGCAGTCAAAAATAATAATAATAGACTAAGAGTCACTGATGAAACAATTGAGGTCAAGTTCGATGTTCAAACCCACCGGCGCGAGGGATTGGGTCAGGTAAATCCACTTAGTTTCGCACTTAGAGAGTTCTCTGACCCAATTAGCCCCTCGCCACGGGGGTGTGACTCGTTCAATACCCCAGAATAACAGTTCACTGGGGTCCTGGTGGTGATGTTGCCGAAAGTGGGCTGGTACATTGTGTTCCCGTTTGCCATTGATAATGTTGGTGATGTGTTCACCAACACGAATTTTCAAAGTTCTTTTGGTTCTCCCTATGTACACCAACTTACATGGGCACATGAGCCCATAAACAACATGAGTGGTGTCGCATGTAATAAAGGATTTTATTTTAAATGTTTTATCAATGGCTGGGACAGAAAAAGATGTACGTCTTCTCAGATTATTAGGTGTAAGAGAACATGCTCTGCACCTCCCACATGTAAATGAGCCTTTTAGATCTGGAAAAAAGGCGATGTTAGGTGGATCAATCACCTTTCTCACCACACGGCCCTTAAAATTGGGGGCTCTCCGATAGATGAAAGAGGGGTTCTTGGGTAGGACCGGGCCCAGGGTCCTGTCCAATTGCAGTATCGGCCAATGTTGTTTAAATATGGCTTCTACTTTCCTGTAGTCATTAGAAAAGTCAGAGAGGAAACTCCATTGTTTGGGGTCATTATCTGGTGCCCCAACTCTGACTCCCTGACTCAAAGGCCTAGGTGCTTCCAGAATGTTGGTAATCTCCCTGTCCAACACAGATTCCTCGTATCCCTTGGCCACGAACCTCTCCTTTAAGGTTCCCACCTGATCCAGATAGTCATTCGTAGATGTGCAATTCCGCCTGACGCGTAAGAATTGCCCCCTGGGAATATTCTTAAGCCAGTTGGGGTGGTGGCCACTTTGTATAGCGAGGTAGCTGTTTCTATCCGTGGTTTTGAAGAATACTTTCGTGGAAAGGGCATTTCCTTCCCTCTTAATTGTTACATCTAGGAAATGAATTTCACTCTGACTGTGATTAAACTCAAGTCTTATGTTGTTCTGGTTGCTGTTCAGGTGCTGCATGAAGGCCATGAGGTTTTGCTCCGATCCCTCCCAGATGAAGACAATATCATCTATAAACCGACGATAGTATCTTAGCTCGGGTCTAGTGATGTTAAAGACAAATTTGTCCTCCCACTCTGCCATAAAAATGTTGGCCAGACTGGGAGCAAATTTGGCGCCCATTGCCACGCCAGTTCTCTGGCTGTAGAAATTACTGTCATGCCAGAAATAATTATGGCCCAGGCAAAAATCCAGGGCTCTTCCAATAAAAACCTTTTGTTCCCATGGCAGGTCCTCTCTTTTGCTCATAGCCCAATTGAGGGCCAACAGAGCATCATCATGTTGGATGATGGTGTAGAGGGACGACACGTCGGCCGTCACTAAGAAGGCCGGCGAGTCGTCCCTCAGCAACACATCATCCAATGACAGGAGCAGGTCAGTTGTGTCTTTAAGGAATGCCTTAGTTCTAATCAGACTTGTATAAAGTACTCGAAATTTCTACTTGAGTAAAAGTACAAGTGCTCGATCAAAAAGTGACTTGAGTAGAAGTGGAAGTGCTCACAGAAAAAGTTACTTAAGTAGAAGTACTAAAGTATTCAACATTTTTTTTACTTAAGTATTGCAAGTAGTTTTTTCAAAAAATTTGCTACTTAAGTACTAAAAGTAAAAAGTACCAGTAGTTTTGAAAAAAAAATTCTACTCAAGTACTGAAAGTAGAAGTACAAGTACTGTGCTATGTAGTTATTAAAGAAAGAAGTCAAAAGTTTGAACATCATATTGTTTTTTATTATTTCAAATGATTTATTCAAATGATTAACCTGTGTTTGTTAGTAGTTTCTTGATGCACTTTAAGCGCTGTAGCACCATTTATTTGTTTGTTTCATATTTTCTTTTTATTGGAAAGATTTGGTATAGCAGCTTTTATTATACACAGCCTTTATTTTCGTATGCGCTGATTTACAAATGACATTATACACATTTTTTTGAGCTTTATGCAACCTGCCATCTACTGTTCTGGCAGTGGTAATTTTTTTAAAAGTAACGAGTAACTATGCAGCACAAAAAAAAATACTTGAGTAGAAGTATCGAAATCATCGAAAAAATGTAGTGAAGTAAAAGTAGAAGTAGGAGAAAAAAATTCTACTCTAGGAAAGTACAGATACCGCATTTCGGTACTTAAGTACAGTACTTAAGTAGTTCTACTTCGTTACTATACATCTCTGGTTCTAATCACACTGGTTTGTAAGAACTTATCCAGGTAATGGCCCAGTCTGGCATTCACTGACCCTATCCCGTTAACAATGGGCCGAGGAGGTGGGTTTACTGGGTTTTTGTGAATTTTCGGTAATGTGTACAAAATAGGGATACGGCAAGCACTGGGGAGTAAGAAGTTCCTCTCCTTTTTAGTTAGAACCCCCTCCTTAAAACCTAAGCCAACTAGGATTTCTAGATCCTTCACAAAGTTGGCAGTGGGGTCACCTGGTAATCTGGCATAAGTGAGGTCATCTTCCAACATCGCCTGTATTTGGTTGTGATAAAAAGACTCATTCATAACCACAACACCACCTCCCTTATCCGCGGGGCGGATGATAATCTCCTTCCTCGCCTCCAGTGATTCCAGGCCTTCTTGTATGTGCCTATATTTCTTTTCTATCTCATAACCAGGTTGTAGAGCCTGGAGGTCACGTATCACTAGATTCTTAAACACATCCAGACATTGATTACTCTGGGGTGGTGGGTTAAACAATGATTTATTGCGTAACCCACTATTGACTACCGCCCCATCCCTAGAATTTCTATCGGGCAAAGTGGGATTATTCAGGAAATGTTTTTTAATATTCAACTTCCTCATGTATTTGTGTGTGTCCACAAATACATTAAATTTGTTGATGGCCCTTTTCGGGGCACATTTTAATCCCTGGTCTAGGATGTGTAGTTCATTTTTATTTAGGCTTACATTACTTATATTAAATATCCCCTCATTCACCAGTCCCTTCTTCGCTTTTTTGTGCTGTATCCTTCGCCCGGCCCGTACTCCTCGGTATTTTCTCTGTGGGATTGGCGATCGGATTGCTGATTCCGATTGTACGGTCGGTGTCTGCCTCTCCCTCTGCCCCGTCCTAAAAAAGGCTGATGGGGCTGGTTTTGGGGAGTTCTGGGACCTGGGGTAACATTACCATCATTCGGCCTATCAGCCAAAGCCGAAAAGTGGTTGTGAGTAGGTACAGCCGTTGGTTGAAAATTCCCTCGGGTGACACCCCTCTTACTCCTATGGTTGTTATTATTCCTATGGTCTTTATTGGCTCCCTTAATCGGAGGTCCTGTCCACTCCGTAATTGTCCTCATGATGGGGCGGGGCATAGACACCTTAGGTCTAACAACCGGGGCCGCGGATTGAGGATCAGATGGATGTTCAGGTAATGGTTCGCTGTCCCCCCCCACTAGCACCAGCCTCCATGGGAGACTCCACCTCTGGGTCTACAACCATGGTGGAGGTGGGTAGGGTGGCCTGCCAACAAAAAACCTGACCATTCCTGAAATCCTGTGAATCTCTTGTGTATTTCTTGACCTTCTTCAAATGGGTTTCCTTATCAACCTTATCCAGTTTTATTTTCGTAATATTGTTAAACTCTCTAATTTCTGGAATATCCCCTTTAGCCTCAATTTTCGTCTGTAACTCCAAGATTTTTTTGTTTAAAATTTCCATTTTATGTTTTTTCCTTCTCAATATCAAGGCTTGTAATTCTAAACCTGCTTGATGGAAAAACCTATACCACTCTGAGGTAGACAGCTCATCTTGTAGGCCATCCTGTGGTGTCATGTCCCACCGGAGACCCCTGCTGACAATTCCCTCCGAGATATAGGCCTCTAGTGTGGTAATGTCCCACCAGGCCCTCACCTGCTTTTCAAGGGTGAAGGACAAGGTTTTGAGGGTAGCATTTATATCCTCATCCACTGGTGTGACATATTTGCTGGTGAAGATGTTCTTAAGATCAAGTTGCCTAGTACTGAGAAACTTGATAGCTTCCATGGCAGCGGAGTAATAAAGGTGCACAAATATGTAAACAAATTCCTCAGTCTTACGCCTATACTGTGAATTAGTCTCCGCGCTCCAGGAAGCACCAGCACACCGGCTGGTAAAAGTTAAAACCAATGTAGCAGCTACTTAAACAAATAAGCAGTATATTTGGTGATAAATAAATAAAGAATAATAGTAGCGCTTGAACCAGTGTTAAAAAAGACTCTAAAATAAGACTCTAAAATAACCCATAAAGAGTCCCCCAAGATGTCACTCTGGTAAGTGTTGAACTCCTCCCAGCATATGGAGAATAGTCCTATAAAGTCATTCACTGTTGGTGTATCAAAACATCCATCCCCTGAGAATCCGAAACTCCAACAATTCACAAGCCGCAAATCATTCGTGTAGTTCAACAGGGTCACCAGTATTCCACCACCAAGTGCAGGGGGGCAATAAGAAATGGCCACTCACCAGATCACGTTGCTCACTTACTCTCATAAGTGAGCACACCTCGCATATAATCAGTGCCCACGAATAGAGATCAGCAAGGGTTAAATCCAAGATTGGTTCAGTGGTTCTCTTCCTCTCATGCTCCCATGTGCGTGGAAAACAAAAAACATTCCCCACTAGTGCAATATGTCTGATAAGATTTTATTCAAAAAATACCAACACAGCATACATCGCACTCACTTGTAAAAGAAGTAGTAAAAGCTTATCTCGTGTACTGGCAGGTTCGGATCCTCCACTGCTACTACGATGTGGCTCCACGCCAGATCGGGTAGTCCCGGAAGTCCTCCGCTGTCGTAGTCCGCGATTGGGTGCGTCGTCTGGCCACGCCCCGACGCGTTTCGTCACTTCCTGACTTCAACTGGGGGCGCGGCCAGACAAGCGCTCCCAATCTATTTATGCTTCGCCTCGCGGCGTCGCATCCAATGGTGAAGCAGACAGGTCACCCGGAAGGACAACTCGCCTCATAATACCGGAAATTGAAAGTAGAAAGTAGTTTTTTGTTGGCAGGCCACCCTACCCACCTCCACCATGGTTGTAGACCCAGAGGTGGAGTCTCCCATGGAGGCTGGTGCTAGTGGGGGGGACAGCGAACCATTACCTGAACATCCATCTGATCCTCAATCCGCGGCCCCGGTTGTTAGACCTAAGGTGTCTATGCCCCGCCCCATCATGAGGACAATTACGGAGTGGACAGGACCTCCGATTAAGGGAGCCAATAAAGACCATAGGAATAATAACAACCATAGGAGTAAGAGGGGTGTCACCCGAGGGAATTTTCAACCAACGGCTGTACCTACTCACAACCACTTTTCGGCTTTGGCTGATAGGCCGAATGATGGTAATGTTACCCCAGGTCCCAGAACTCCCCAAAACCAGCCCCATCAGCCTTTTTTAGGACGGGGCAGAGGGAGAGGCAGACACCGACCGTACAATCGGAATCAGCAATCCGATCGCCAATCCCACAGAGAAAATACCGAGGAGTACGGGCCGGGCGAAGGATACAGCACAAAAAAGCGAAGAAGGGACTGGTGAATGAGGGGATATTTAATATAAGTAATGTAAGCCTAAATAAAAATGAACTACACATCCTAGACCAGGGATTAAAATGTGCCCCGAAAAGGGCCATCAACAAATTTAATGTATTTGTGGACACACACAAATACATGAGGAAGTTGAATATTAAAAAACATTTCCTGAATAATCCCACTTTGCCCGATAGAAATTCTAGGGATGGGGCGGTAGTCAATAGTGGGTTACGCAATAAATCATTGTTTAACCCACCACCCCAGAGTAATCAATGTCTGGATGTGTTTAAGAATCTAGTGATACGTGACCTCCAGGCTCTACAACCTGGTTATGAGATAGAAAAGAAATATAGGCACATACAAGAAGGCCTGGAATCACTGGAGGCGAGGAAGGAGATTATCATCCGCCCCGCGGATAAGGGAGGTGGTGTTGTGATTATGAATGAGTCTTTTTATCACAACCAAATACAGGCGATGTTGGAAGATGACCTCACTTATGCCAGATTACCAGGTGACCCCACTGCCAACTTTGTGAAGGATCTAGAAATCCTAGTTGGCTTAGGTTTTAAGGAGGGGGATCTAACTAAAAAGGAGAGGAACTTCTTACTCCCCAGTGCTTGCCGTATCCCTATTTTGTACACATTACCGAAAATTCACAAAAACCCAGTAAACCCACCTCCTCGGCCCATTGTTAACGGGATAGGGTCAGTGAATGCCAGACTGGGCCATTACCTGGATAAGTTCTTACAAACCAGTGTGATTAGAACTAAGGCATTCCTTAAAGACACAACTGACCTGCTCCTGTCATTGGATGATGTGTTGCTGAGGGACGACTCGCCGGCCTTCTTAGTGACGGCCGACGTGTCGTCCCTCTACACCATCATCCAACATGATGATGCTCTGTTGGCCCTCAATTGGGCTATGAGCAAAAGAGAGGACCTGCCATGGGAACAAAAGGTTTTTATTGGAAGAGCCCTGGATTTTTGCCTGGGCCATAATTATTTCTGGCATGACAGTAATTTCTACAGCCAGAGAACTGGCGTGGCAATGGGCGCCAAATTTGCTCCCAGTCTGGCCAACATTTTTATGGCAGAGTGGGAGGACAAATTTGTCTTTAACATCACTAGACCCGAGCTAAGATACTATCGTCGGTTTATAGATGATATTGTCTTCATCTGGGAGGGATCGGAGCAAAACCTCATGGCCTTCATGCAGCACCTGAACAGCAACCAGAACAACATAAGACTTGAGTTTAATCACAGTCAGAGTGAAATTCATTTCCTAGATGTAACAATTAAGAGGGAAGGAAATGCCCTTTCCACGAAAGTATTCTTCAAAACCACGGATAGAAACAGCTACCTCGCTATACAAAGTGGCCACCACCCCAACTGGCTTAAGAATATTCCCAGGGGGCAATTCTTACGCGTCAGGCGGAATTGCACATCTACGAATGACTATCTGGATCAGGTGGGAACCTTAAAGGAGAGGTTCGTGGCCAAGGGATATGAGGAATCTGTGTTGGACAGGGAGATTACCAACATTCTGGAAGCACCTAGGCCTTTGAGTCAGGGAGTCAGAGTTGGGGCACCAGATAATGACCCCAAACAATGGAGTTTCCTCTCTGACTTTTCTAATGACTACAGGAAAGTAGAAGCCATATTTAAACAACATTGGCCGATACTGCAATTGGACAGGACCCTGGGCCCGGTCCTACCCAAGAACCCCTCTTTCATCTATCGGAGAGCCCCCAATTTTAAGGGCCGTGTGGTGAGAAAGGTGATTGATCCACCTAACATCGCCTTTTTTCCAGATCTAAAAGGCTCATTTACATGTGGGAGGTGCAGAGCATGTTCTCTTACACCTAATAATCTGAGAAGACGTACATCTTTTTCTGTCCCAGCCATTGATAAAACATTTAAAATAAAATCCTTTATTACATGCGACACCACTCATGTTGTTTATGGGCTCATGTGCCCATGTAAGTTGGTGTACATAGGGAGAACCAAAAGAACTTTGAAAATTCGTGTTGGTGAACACATCACCAACATTATCAATGGCAAACGGGAACACAATGTACCAGCCCACTTTCGGCAACATCACCACCAGGACCCCAGTGAACTGTTATTCTGGGGTATTGAACGAGTCACACCCCCGTGGCGAGGGGCTAATTGGGTCAGAGAACTCTCTAAGTGCGAAACTAAGTGGATTTACCTGACCCAATCCCTCGCGCCGGTGGGTTTGAACATCGAACTTGACCTCAATTGTTTCATCAGTGACTCTTAGTCTATTATTATTATTTTTGACTGCAACTTTTGAATAGATATATACCATCATCTTTACTCTATATCCAAGATTTTTCAGTTTTTTAAAACCTATACCATATTGAATGGATTTCAATTATTTGATAGTGATATTTGATTTTATACACTGTTCTGGATTTGATATCTGACCTTTTAATTTTGTTTAATGTGCTATCTTTAGCAATATTTTCTTTGCTATAGTATATTTTACATATGAGATTTTACATTTTATTTGTCCGCATTTATTTGCTAAACTTGGAATTATGCATTTGTGTTACTTCAGTGTTTATTGTAACCTGTAACATTGGATGCTATTGAGAGTGCGCCGAGATACTATTGATTGGTTATTCACTTGTTTGAGTGACTTTCAATGGCTCTCGAGGTGATTGAAGCAGTAGGTCACTTGATTAGACTGCACGCCTATTTGGGTTGGCCCGGGGCGGGGTTTACCAATAGGATCAGACTCCTCTGGATTGATGTCTGCAGAGGTGGGGTTACAACATCGCCCGATAGGAAGTTCCCAGTCTACTTTCAATTTCCGGTATTATGAGGCGAGTTGTCCTTCCGGGTGACCTGTCTGCTTCACCATTGGATGCGACGCCGCGAGGCGAAGCATAAATAGATTGGGAGCGCTTGTCTGGCCGCGCCCCCAGTTGAAGTCAGGAAGTGACGAAACGCGTCGGGGCGTGGCCAGACGACGCACCCAATCGCGGACTACGACAGCGGAGGACTTCCGGGACTACCCGATCTGGCGTGGAGCCACATCGTAGTAGCAGTGGAGGATCCGAACCTGCCAGTACACGAGATAAGCTTTTACTACTTCTTTTACAAGTGAGTGCGATGTATGCTGTGTTGGTATTTTTTGAATAAAATCTTATCAGACATATTGCACTAGTGGGGAATGTTTTTTGTTTTCCACGCACATGGGAGCATGAGAGGAAGAGAACCACTGAACCAATCTTGGATTTAACCCTTGCTGATCTCTATTCGTGGGCACTGATTATATGCGAGGTGTGCTCACTTATGAGAGTAAGTGAGCAACGTGATCTGGTGAGTGGCCATTTCTTATTGCCCCCCTGCACTTGGTGGTGGAATACTGGTGACCCTGTTGAACTACACGAATGATTTGCGGCTTGTGAATTGTTGGAGTTTCGGATTCTCAGGGGATGGATGTTTTGATACACCAACAGTGAATGACTTTATAGGACTATTCTCCATATGCTGGGAGGAGTTCAACACTTACCAGAGTGACATCTTGGGGGACTCTTTATGGGTTATTTTAGAGTCTTATTTTAGAGTCTTTTTTGACACTGGTTCAAGCGCTACTATTATTCTTTATTTATTTATCACCAAATATACTGCTTATTTGTTTAAGTAGCTGCTACATTGGTTTTAACTTTTACCAGCCGGTGTGCTGGTGCTTCCTGGAGCGCGGAGACTAATTCACAGTATAGGCGTAAGACTGAGGAATTTGTTTACATATTTAAACACAATGGGAAGCCAGGGGAGGCTGACTGAGTGCCATATGACGCCCCAGGGGGCGCGCAGGGTCACTCTGACACACCACATTTCCGATCCCGGTAAAGAGCCTATGACGTAGGCTTTTTACCAGGTGACCAGCTGTGTCCAATCACAGCTGGCCACATCGTAAATAGGAAGTGCCGTTGATCGGCTTTCCTCAGTTCGCGCCTGACAGGCGAGAGTAGAGGAGAAACAATTGGCGGCTCTCCTGACGGGGGGGGGGGGATCTGTGCTGGTAATCAAAGCATTGATTACCAGTGCAGACCCTTGGGGGATGCCACCAGGGATTGCCCACCCATGGCCACCAGGCATGCCCACCCATGGCCACCAGGAAGGCAAATTAGTGCTCAGGGAGCCTGTCAGTGCCCTCCTTATTAGTGCTGCCCATCATTGCCATCTATCAGTGCCGCCCACCAGTGCCCATCATTGCCATCTATCAGTGCCGTCCATCATTGCCCATCAGTGCTGCCCATCAGTGCCGCCTATCAGTGGCCATCAGTGTCGCCTATCAGTGCCCATCAATGCTGCATATCTGTGCTACCTATCAGTGCCACATATCAGTGCCCATCAGTGCTGCATATCAGTGCCGCCTATCAGTGCTGCATATTAGTGCCTCATCATTAGTGCCACCCTGTCAGTGCCTCCTCATCAGTGCCTGTCAGTGCGGTCTCATCAGTGCTCATCAGTGCAGTAAAAAACATATTTATTTACAAAATGTTATAACATAAACAAAAAAACTTTTTGGTATTTTTTTATTTGTTTAGCAAAAAAGAAAAAAACATGCAGTGATCAAATTCCACCAAAAGAAAGCTCTATTTGTGGGAAAAAATTACATACATTTGGTTTAGGTACAGTGTTGCATGACTGCGCAATTGTCATTAAAAATGCAACAGCGCTAAAAGTTGAAAATTGGCCTGGGCAGGAAGGGGGTGAAAGTGCCCTGTATTGAAGTGGTTAAAAGACCTGTTCCCAGTCTTATGGTGTACAGTGAAATCAGAATAATCATTTTCAGTACAGGAGAGGAGCCCGAATTGTGTAAGGCTGGGTTCACACTGCCACATTGAGCGGTGCACAGCAGGGGTCCGGTGCGTCCATGTTCACTGTTTCAGGTTTGATTTCAGAATGAATTTTTGGCTGAATTCGGACCAGGGCCGGACTGGCCTACCGGGATACCGGGAAATTTCCAGCCGCTCTGGAGATATGTGAACCGGATCCATAGACAGCCGGTCACAATCTCCTGACATTCAAATTGGATTCAGGGAAACCGCATCCAATTCGCAATAGTGTGAACCCAGCCTAAAACTTAAAGGAAAGATTTGAGTTCAGCTTTACAAAGGTGAGATTACTTTTTATATCTTTGGAAAAAATTAGGATAACGATTTTAGTGTGTGAAACGAAACCTGACTCTAATAAAACAATGGAGAGACAACAAAAAAGAAAAAGGGCGCACCGACCTAGTGCATTACCACTAAAAATGTATTAAAAGAGTTGCTGCTTTTTTGGCTCTGAGGAAGGGGGTTCGCCCCTGAAACGTGTCAGCCTAGACACAGCAGCCCCATGCGGCACACTGTATACCATTCAGCACAGTGCGGTTACCTTGGAGACTTTATGTGTGTTATGTTGATGTGTGGTTATACACACCTGCTTTGTGAGTATAATATATACTTTTTAATACTTTTAATACATTTTTAGTTGTAATGCACTAGGTCGGTACGCCCTTTTTCTTTTTTGTTGTCTCTCCATTGTTTTATTATAGTCAGGTTTCGTTTCACACACTAAAATCGTTATCCTAATTTTTTCCAAAGATATAAAAAGTAATCTCACCTTTGTAAAGCTGAACTCAAACCTTTCCTTTAAGTTTGGTATCGGATACCCTTCATCCTGAAGGGGCAGCAAGACCACAAGTTAGTCCACTCAAGTTTGAAGTATCCCTCTTCCCTCCGGCCTATGTTATACTCGAGCGCAGGAGAATTGTTCTACTACTTGATCTAATAAAACAATTGTATAATTGAAAGCATTGTAGACAAATGCTTCTAGTACAAACAGTAACTATTGGGAAGACAAACACACAACAAACCGACACATTCTATTGATAAGTTAGGTGTAAGGTTAGTAGATGTGGAGGCAATATTTGACCATTCTAAAGCCATACACCAATAGAATTTCTTTATTTACTCTAAAAGGTGCGATAAAGCAAAACCTCTGTAGTGATCAATACAAAGTTATATGTGTGAAAAAGTAAAATTAATTCATATTAAACCCTACCCCCTTCCTGCTGACACTACGCATGTATGCATTCTCACTGGGCTGGGCTTTTTTCCTTGCATACAGTGCATCCGGAAAGTATTCACAGCGCTTCACTTTTTCCACATTTTGTTATGTTACAGCCTTATTCCAAAATAGATGAAATTCATTATTTTCCTTAAAATTAAAAAAAAAAAAAAAAAAACAATACTCAATAATGACAACATGAAAGAGGTTTCTTTGAAATCTTTGCAAATTTAATTTAAAAAGAAACGAAAAAATCACATGCACATAAGTATTCACAGCCTTTGCCATGACACTCAAAATTGAGCTCAGGTGCATACTGTTTCCACTAATCATCCTTGAAATGTTTCTACAACTTGATTGGAGTTCACCTGTGGACCACCCGACCAAACTGAGCGATCGGGGGAGAAGGGTCATAGTCAGGGAGGTGACCAAGAACCGGATGGTCACTCTGACAGAGCTCCAGCGTTTGTCTGTGGAGAGAGGAGAACCTTCTAGAAGAACAACCATCTATGCAGCACTCCAGCAATCAGGCCTGTATGGTAGAGTGGCCAGACAGAAGCTACTCCTCAGTAAAACGCACATGACAGCCTGTCTGGAGTTTGCCAAAAGGCCCCTAAAGGACTCTGAGACCATGAGAAACAAAATTCTCTGGTCTGATGAAACAAAGATTGAACTCTCTGGCCTAAATGGCAAGCATCCTGTCTGGCGGTAACCAGGCACCGCTCATCACCTGGCCAATACCATCTCTACAGTGAAGCATGGTGGTGGCAACACCATGCTGTAAGAATGAATTAATTCATAATAAACCTTAATTCATAGTAAACCTTAACCCCTTCACGACAACACTATGCATGTATGCAGCCTCACTGGACTGGGCGTTTTTTTCCTTGGGGCTGCATACAGTGCAAGTATTCACAGCGCTTCACTTTTTCCACATTTTGTTATGTACACAGGTTGAACTGGATGGACTATTGTCTTTATTCAACCTCGCCTACTATGTAACTATGTAACTATGTAACAGTCTTATTCCAAAATGGATTAAATTCCTTATTTTCCTCAAAATTCTATAAACAATACCATAATGGCAATGTGAAAGAAGTTTGTTTGAAATCATGGATGAGCTGATGGAGAAAATAAAAGTACAGTTGTTAGGTGGAGGCAGATAAGACTTCTCTGAAGGGAAGGGGTTTCAGGGATCTTCTAAAAGTGCACAGAGTAGGAGGTAGTCGGACAGAATGGGGTAGAGAGTTCCAAAGGATGAGAGAGGCTCAGAAAAATTCCTGGAGGCGAGCATGGGAGGAGGTGACAAGTGAGCTAGAGAGCAGGAGGTCTTGGGAGGAATGAAGACAATGGTTAGGTTTGTATCTTAAGACTAGGTTAGTAATGTAGCTGAGGGCAGAGCTGTGGATGGCTTTGTAAGTTGTTGTTATTTTGAATTTATTTTGTTGGGTGAGCGGAAGCCGATGGAGGGATTGGCAGAGAGGGGTAGCAGACACTGAACGATTGGTAAGGTGGATGAGTCTGGCAGCAGCATTCAAGATGGACTGAAGGGGGCATAGTCTATGTAAGGGTAATCCAGTGAGGAGGGAGTTGCAGTAGTTGAGGCGAGAGATAACCAAGAAGTGAACTAGGAGCTTTGTGGTGTCATTGGTTAGAAAGGGGCGTATTTTGGAGATGTTATGTAGGTTGAGGTGGCAAGATTTGGACAGTGATTGGATGTGGGGCCAAAAGGATAGTACAGAGTCCAGGATTACACCTAAAACATTGGCTTTTTAGTTGTGCCATTGATCTTGACACATAAATTAGGGGAAGAGGCACAAGGGGGAGGAAATGTTATGAGCTCAGTTTTGGATTGAGTTTGAGGAAGTGGTGTGACATCCAGGCTGATGTAAGTTAATAAAATAGTAAGTATCTGAAATTTACTCAACATACCACCTGGAAAGCAGGGATAGATAAAAAAAAATTGGGAGGGGGTGGGTGGGTGAAGATCCTCTTTAACCTTTAGAAAATACAGCTTGGTCCCCTTCTTGCCCCCAGCCTATCACTGGACAGTGAAGGTGCAGCAACCCACTGTTGAAAAATTTAGGCAGTTTTGGGACGTTACATGAGACACCGGCGAGCACTGCTCAGCGTCTCCATCCCTGTATATAACAGAACTGAAGAAAAAAAAGGGGATTAAAGAAGGTGTGTGTGTGTGTAAAAACCAACCGGCCCTTAATTTGCTATACTTACCCACCAGTCTGTTGACAAACCAAATAAACCTGTCTAACATAATAGGTTAAAAACAGGGGTTTAGTTAACACACATTTGCAAACGCTTGTATAAGCTGCAGGCCACTCCAAGGCACCCTGTGTATCCTGCAGTCCTAACACTAGCTAACACTACTCAAACTGAGTGTCTACTGAGCGTCTCCAATATGGGAGTACATTAATGCTAATGGATGGATGGGAAACAGGTGAGCTTGGAGGTGGCCCAATCCTCCCCCACCTGCTCCCAGCCATGACTGGTATTGAAAAACTAATGGCTATGTAAAAGCCATAGGGTGCAAACTAAAAAATGACCAGCTGCGAGACGCACACCTCCATCCCAGTAATATAGATAGTAAAGGCAAATTGGGACTTTAGATGAAACACCAGCCTGTAAAGCGAGCGTCTCCATACCTGGCAACATTTTCCATGTTCAGCAGACTGGCGGGTAAGTATAGCAAACTAAGGGCCGGTTGGTTTCTACACACACACACACACACACACACACACACACCTTCTTTAATCCCCTTTTTTTTCTGCAACCCACTGTTGAGTCATCAATCTAGGGCCAATCTAGACAGGAGCTGATCAACCTACCAGTATGACTTTAAAGTATGGGAGAAAACCGGAGTACCTGGAGAATACCTACACAAACACAGCGAAAACATGCAAGCTGCATGTGGTTAGTGTCCTGGTTGGAAACCAATGACCCTAGTGCTGCAAGTGCTAAGCACTAAAATGTGCCAACAACATATAAAGCTTATACCAGTTACTAGTTACAATTACAAATCATACATTTTTTTTTATGAATGCACAACTGAATTAATCTGTGTACTGTATATCTAAATAGCCCCTTTACTAAGATATTACATTTCTCAACATATTAAAAATAGGATATTAAATTCTAGTATTCATGTCTCTATAGCGTTATATAACAACAGGCAGAGCACTTCAGAGAAACTTCTTGGGTGTTCTAAAGCTGGAGCTGGGCACCACCTAATCTAATTGAGAAATACCTGATACAGTGAAGCAGGTGGCTGCTACATGTGCGTTATAGAAGGCTTTGTTCTTAATAACACAACATCAGGTTTTGGGTTCTGTATTATACATATGTTGTATTTGGACTCCATATTTTGTTGAACTTTTCCTGCCCACTCGCCTACTTTAGTTAAAAAGGACTGTGTGCAATGATTGTAACTGTGACAGATGATTCATGTCATCATTCGGTTTTTCGGATAGTGTCATAGTGCTGTGACTGTGCATTAGTGGCTATACTTGAATATGCTTGGAACTTTTATAGAATATGCAGAGTAGCAAAACAATTAAATATTAGGCAATGTGACCTTTGCGTCTTAATTTTCTTTTAATTGACATTTATATTAAAAAAAAAAATGTCCTCAAGCTAATTTTTGTATTTGCACCTTGTGGGCTCCATTCATTCTGATCTTTTTCATTCTCCTATAGAAACCTCAGTTTCAAAGGGGTTGTTGTCTGTCCATAATTTTAAGCATGTGCAATCCATGTTCTGTCCTATCCAAGCAGAAATAAATATACATAGTTACATAGTTAGTGAGGTTGAAAAAAGACATCCGTCCATCCAGTTTAACCTATGATATGTGTGTGTGTTTGCTGTTAACCGTACATTGTATACCCCTGTATGTTGTGGTCCTTAAGGTGCCCATCTAATATTTTTTGAAACTATCAATGCTCCCTGCTGATACGACTGCTTGTGGAAGAGAATTCCACATCCTTACCGCTCTTAGAGTGAAGAACCCCTTACGCACTTTAAGGTTAAACCGCCTTTCCTCTAGTTTTAGTGAGTGGCCACGTGTCTTATTGTATTTTCTTTCTCTGAATAGTTTGTTCCTTATGCTAGGGTCGCCAGTACAGTATTTGTACATTGATATCATATCCCCCCTCAATCGTCTCTTCTCCAGAGAGAATAGGTTCAGTGCTTGTAGTATTTCCTCATAGCTGATGTCCTCCATTCCCCTAATTATTTTTGTTGCCCTTCTTTGTTGACTCTTTCCAGTTCCAGCACATCCTTCCTGAGGACCAGTGCCCAGAACTGGACAGCATACTCCAGCGGTGGCCGGACCAGAGTCTTGTAGAGTGGGAGAATAATCTCTTTATTTCTGGAGTGAATCCCCTTTTTTATGCATCCCAGTATTCTGTTGGCTTTGCTTGCAGCGGCTTGGCATTGCATGCCACTGCCAAGCCTGTTGTCTACCAGTACCCCCAGGTCCTTTTCCATCCTAGACTCACCCAGAGCCCCCCCCCCCCTAGTGAGTAGCTTGCTTTCTGGTTTCTGGCCCCCAAGTGCATTACTTTACATTTTTCAACATTAAACCTCATCTGCCATGTAGTTGCCCTCCCCATTATTTTGTTCAGGTCCGCTTGTAAGGTTTCCACATCCTGCATAGAAGATATTGGCATGCCTAGTTTAGTATCATCTGCAAATACTGAGATTGTACTAGATATCCCCTCCTCTAGATTATTTATGAATAAATTAATCAGGATTGGTCCCAGGACAGAACCCTGGGGGACCCCACTTTCCACACCCGCCCAATCCGAGTACTCCCCATTATATATGTATGAAATTATATATAACATGTAAAATACACTCTAGATTCACTTATTTATGGTAAGCGAGTAGGTGTGTGTAGGGTCTGATCCTTTTTTTGGACCTGACATAAAATGTTTTTGCACTTGCATTACCCGATTAATGCAAGCATCAAAATTGCCAATATTTTTGAGTTAGCATCATCAATAAAAACATTACTGTTTAAAGTGGTTCTCTCGCCACAGTAGGTTATCTATTTTACTAAAATAACCAAAAGACTGAAAGACCATGATTTTGGGACTTTATATATGCCTCCAATAGTAAAACAAACTTGATTAAAAATACCATGATCTATTTCACAAAAAAGGGGATAAAGATTAACTCTACTTAGAAATGACATCTCGGTTTCATATAGTTGCAGTCAAGTTGAAACTATAATTTGCTTCCTAAATGTCCCAGGGCCTCCAGCAGCAATTGTGACAGACTCAACCAGGACAGGGTTTTTTTTTGGAGAGGACTAAAGGCAAGCCTCCTACCCACTGATTATGGCCCATGGAGAGAGCAGATCATTCTCTGATGGACAAACACCTAATGGATGCTGAGAGCCTGGCTTGGATGAATTTTCTGAATGACAATAACATTTCCCTTCTGGAGTGGATGGAAAGGTGTAATATTATTCCTGCACAGGTTAATGGTCAGAGGGAATATGGGGGCCCTCCTGCAGAATGGGTTGGAAAGGCTCCTTCACTTGGGACAGAAATATTGTCTGTGTACGAAGTTTAGAGTAAAAGGCTGGTATTATTTCTCATTTTACAAATTGGCAAACCAGTAGAGTAGCCTAAAGGACCATAACTAATGAGCCTCCAGGGGATGTTTAAAAAATAAAAATCAAGAGCAAGCTCTAAAAAATTTACCAAAATGTTATTAGATACAAAAAATATCAATGTCAAACAATATATAAATCAAAACAGGAACCACCCACCATCACCAATAAATAAAGACAATGTTGTCTAGAGCAAGACAAAAAAGATGCGCTGGATGCCACACTCCACAGTTTAATCATCCCAATTATACCCAAACAACATAAGAATAATGGGGGAACAGTGTGTACACTACATATAGACCACGTAGAGTGACTCCTCTAAATGGTGCTGAAGAAGCTGTGTTTCCGGTGAAACGCGTTGACGTCATGCATGTGTGCGCTGGATGTCACTAGCTACACCCCTCACCACTTGCACCTACCCGGGAAGCTGTAGCGGGATTTGTGATACACCACGGAGGAACACAGCTATTTGGAGTTTAGTGTGCTTTGATTTTGCGCTGACTATTTACAAGAACGGCATACTTGGATCCACTGAAGACCTACGACCAGGCTTGAAATACATGTACCATATGCAGCACTGCTGGGTTACCAGGACCGGTTCTTTGCATTCAGACTGATTGGTCCGCCCACGGAGTGTAGAGGTTGAACCAGGACTAGTACGGAATGAGCCATTACTGATTATCCTGTGTGTCCACTATTCAGCTTGTACCTCCACTTCTTGCCAATTGATGAGTGCTTGCTGAGCTAGTACTTTTGCTTATACCTGCAATCTACTGTTACCTATTTTCTATCACTCACCCGCCTGCTACACTTGCTCCCCTGCTAAATCTGTTTCATGCGGATCTGACGACTCCAAAATTAATTGTCCTTTCATGTAATGGCTATACTGCGGTTAGCCGCACTGGAACAATAATCTGGTTCACTTAAGTGTGGTGTCTGTCAGCATTGCTAAGTGGGAATCAGTCGATATAGTATTACATTGATTCTCTGTTCCATTTACAGTTGGTCAGTCATACCAACTAGGTTCCGTTCCCATATTCATGGTACTTCTATTCATCCGGGGACTATCGTTGATACTGCAGCAGTTGCTGATAATTGATGGATCAATATTGACCTGTACTTGTGTCATTGGGCTATTTATTTATCCATGACTGTTCGGCACCTGCTGCACTTTAGAGGAGTCACTCTAGGTGGTCTGTATGTACACACTGTACCCCCATTATTCTTTTGCTGTTTGGGTATAATTGGGATGGTTAAACTGTGTATGTGTGGCGTCCGGCGCACCTTTTTGGTTTTATTGGTGATAGTGGGTGGTTCCTGTTTTGATTTATATATATTTTGACATTGATATATTTTGCATCTATTAAAAATCGGTTACATTTTTTAGAGCTTGCTCTAACCATTCCCCAGAGACTCATTAGTTATGGTTCTTTAGGCTTCCCTACTGGTTAGCCAATTTTTAAATGCATTGCGTTTTGGCTATAAAGCCCCATTTTATATTAGTGAGTGGGTAAGTTACTAGAGGCTTCTCGTTGAAATCTTATCACTTATAGGTTCCCTTTTTGTTTAGTTTTTGGTATTAGCTCTCGGTCTGCTGTATCAGTTTAGAGGGTATGAGGCACTGTTTGGCAGAAGGAAGCACCCAAGCAGGGTGCCAAATCAGTTCTCTGTACCAGAATTTAGTTCTGCTCAACTTACCTAGCTTTACAAGGCCAAATTATGATGCAACCTTGCCCTGACAGACTCTTCACAACATACAAATAACAAATACATTTCAGAGATAGCCATTAAAGAGGGGCATAGGTAGACAGTGCTGTAAAGAAAATTGACCCACAGTGTATTCAAGAGATATAGAAAGCTGGCATCTAATTCAACATTTCAGTAGTGAACGCCAAAATAAATAGGACTGTCATTCATGAAATATGTGAGCAACACAGGGGCAATGATGACAATACATAGGCAAATAATTTGCAATGGTGACAACATGTGGGCAACAAATGAACAGTCATGATAGTACAGGTCATTAACCAGGTGTTTGTGGCAAAACATGGGCAACAAAATTGCTGCTTGAGACTAAAAATGGGCAACAAGCAGGCAATGGCAAAATGTGGGAACAGTAATAGGATGCCACAAATCGGGCTTCTATCAGGGGAGGAGCAGAGAAGCTCGAGAGCAAGTAAAGAACAGATTTTTTTAACTTTCCAGAACTGTTTTATTGGAATAAAGGTTTTTAGGCATGAATGTATAGAGACCTGTATTTCATGTTTAAATGTTCATATTAAAAATACTCTTTAAACGCATCTTTTGGTGGCCAGAAGGAAGTGCCAAAGGAGGAAAGAGAACAGCAAACATGTCCCTTCATCTCTTTCATCCTCTGCACTATGTGATGGGAGCAGTAATGCTGATACCACTATATCAGTCAATCACTTCGCAGCTGTGCCAGAAGGAACTGTCAGTGGTAGGTGCATTTTTACACTAAAGCAGTGACACAATGGAAATTAATGTAACATATCTACTACATTCAACTCCCCCTTAATTTAATAAACAAATGGAGAAAAACAAAAAACAAAAAATTAAATTAGGATAGGTTGTAGAACTTATGCATTCTTGTTTTTTTGCTCATGATGCCCAGTATAATATTCTCATTCACATGCTGTGATTTTATATCCTAATTTTATGGGACATATTAAATAGAAGGTGTTTATATGAACCATGTGCTTTCCTACAGTCATAATACTGTAGATAGTTGTTACCTGACCCCAACCGGATGTGTGATTCTCACCAATAAAATGACTGTGTTCTACAAAAGATCTAAGTAGTAATAGGAGTTTACAGTACACGTCATGTAATATAGCAAATATGAACTGTTCCAGTACCGTAATTAGTAACCTACAATGTAATGAATCATTAGAGCTTTGAGTTAGAAGTGCAAAATTTGTTTTGTAGTGCACAGTTTTTTTTTTTTTTATGTACTGTATGCATTCTTCATTAAAAGAATAAACTAATTTGCAAGTAATGTAAAGATCTAGGGCCCTTATTTAGAAAAAAAAATATTTTGCCCATAGCCTTATTATTCTGCACCCATATATGACTGTATTGAGGTTTATTTGTGCAGTGTTTACAATAAAAATAATTTTTGATTTGACTTAAAGTGGGACTAAACTCTCACCTTTGACTTTTCCCTTTAAGTAAGCCTATAGTAAGGCTTACCAATAGGCTATAGCTTCTGTAAATATCTCCTAAACGTGCACCGTTTAGGTGATATTTACTGTACATGCAGCTGGTGATGTCCGAGTGGCTGTTCCAATAGAGTCCTGTGCCATTAGTGGCATAAGTGGTAGCTCCCACATGCATGCGGGAGTGACATCGTCGTGGATCCGGCCACTCACACAGCCGGAGTCCATAAACCCAGAAGGAAGACCAGGTGAAGGGTGAAGCTATCTCAGCGGTGACAGTGCGGCGCTGGATGGCTTCGTTTTCAGGTAAGTTTCACATAATGATGCATACTAGCACATTATGGCTTTACCTTGCAGGTTACAAAAAAAACACACACACACAATGGTTTACTACCAATTTAAGTAGGGTCATTCAAATGGGACTAGCTATCACCACTTCTTGGCCATCCACAACCTTTACCCTATCCTCTTATTTTAGAATGAAACTGGACCAAACTTGAAGCTGAACTCCAGGTAAAACAAAAAATCTTCAATTGCAGGCAGTGGGGCTGCCCCTGCACTGCAATAGGTAAATAATTATTTAAGTCTAGGGTGCAGAAAAAAAAAAAACAGGTTTACTTACCTAATCCCCAAACCTGCAGGTTCCCTCCATGCTGTTACTCCAGATTAGTACCTATTCTCAACCATGTTTCAGCAGTAGTGTTATCAAGGTAATGCAGGGCCCATAGCCCTGCATGTGTCTATAGCCCTGCTTTGGAATTGAGGACACCCAGGGACAGTCCACTGCTGCAGTGTAGGAGAGTAGAGGAGAGCACTGGCTGTCAGCGAGAGCAGGTAAGTAACACTGGTTTTAACGTTACCCTTGACCGGAATGAGTAATTACCCTCATTGTAAGGGAGGATTGAGGTTTTCCCTGGAGATTGGATTTAATTGGTATTTCAATGCCATAGCATCCTTTCATTACAAACTACAAACACATCTTAAATATCAATGCCAAAGAATAGAATTGGGTAAAGGGTCCTCAAATTGATATTGAAATCTTCAGTTTTTTTGGTTAAAAATAACAAGCATGTTATACTTACCTGCTCTGTGCAGTGGTTTTGAACAGAGCAGCCCAGATCCTCCTCTTTTCTGGTTCCTCGCCAGCACTCCTGGCCCCTCCCTCCTGTCAAATGCCCCCACAGCAAATAGCTTGCTATGGGGGCACCTGAGCCGAGACACTGCTTTTTGTGTCCATTCAGACACTGAGCAGCAGCTCTGCCCCACCCCCTCTCTCTCCTCATTAGCTCACTGAGCCAATGGCGCCCACTGCTGTGTCTCAGCCAATCAGGAGGGAGAGTCCTGGACAAAGCTTTTCTGCAACATCGCTGGATCAAGATGGGGCTCAGGTATGTATGGGGGGGGGGGGGCTGCTGCACACAGAAGGTTTTATATCTTAGTGCCTAGAATGCAATATGATAAAAAAAAACCTTTGCCGTTAGAACAACTTTAAGGGCAAAAAATGGAATGACACCACACCATCATTGGGGCAATTTAATCTGAGCACCTTTTTCCACCAAGGATGAATAACCCCCAAGCCAACAGGGCTTCATAACATTGCAATCCTTACTGACCTCCCAGGGTATATACTCTTTCCAGCAATTCTGGAACTCTTATGAAATACTGAACTCTGTGAACAATTTCACTATCTACAAATCCACCACTTTCTGGAGTTCCTAACCAGGAACGATGACTGGTCCACAGCCACAACTGCTTATGAATCCAAATACCGCAAGAACTCCACTACTTGGGGCCTCATCTCCTAACTCTATTCCACCATCCACAGCAACACGAATATGCAGGCCCTATTGTATTGCAATAAATGGGAACGTGACTTTGATGCTGCACAAACCCGAGGACTGGAATGTTATGTGGGTAGCCCTATTTACATCATCTCGCAACATGGTAGCTCTAGAAAACTCATTTAAGGTTATGTCATGCTGGTATTTTGCTCCGGCACAGATAGTGAAATGTTTACCCACTTACTCACCAAACTGTTTTCGGGTTTGCTCGGATGGGGGCAATATGAAACATATGTGGTGGACTTGCTCCCAGCTAGAAGGTTATGCATACAAATACATAATATGGTCAGTACAGTTCTACATTTTAGTCTTTGCAAAAACCCTTGGGAGGCCCTCTTGTACAAGCCAAAAGAAAATGTTTCTCAATGCAAATGCACACTCAACGCTACAAAACAGATGATCGCAAGAGTGTGGAAATCTCCAAGGATTAGCTTTGAGGGAGTCAAGAGACAAGTTCAGGGTACACTTGTAGACTGGTGCAGTCTACTCTCTCCACTGTAGATGGCGCTCATTCATAGGGGCATTGCAGTTGGAGGGGAAGTCAAGAGGAACATGTTCCTCTATGATTTCCTGGATCACTTGGGAAGCTATCCAATTGGATGCTGCTGCTCCATGTGACTCTGGCAGCTATCTTGGGTCAGGCAGAGCCTATTTAAGGCCCTGGCTCCCAGGCTTGTCCCACATTTCACAAGTGGGTAGTGGACAGGTGACTAGACAACCCTCCATTTGGCATGTAGACTGGCCTGGCTGCATTCCGTCCCTCAAGACAGATACTATCGGCTGAGACCTGCTTTGCTACATATGGCTGTTGCATTCTGTGAATGTTCCCGCTTGTTGTGAATTGCTGAACATTTACATTAATACAGAAGAGGGGAGAAGGGCGGGACTTTATATGAGGCGCACGGTGGGACTGGCCGTGCATCTCCATCCCTAAATTCAATAGCAAAAAAGAGAAGGTCGGGACTTTATATGAGAGACATGGCAGTGACAAGGCTTGCATGGTTGAAAAATCACATTTAATAATGTTGTAAAGAATACAAACATAGTATACATGATCAGACATGATGCATATGTATCGAAAAAACTAAAATGACAAAAAAGAAAGATGAATTCCCAAGACAGCTTCAGACAAACCAACATAACAATGGATAATCACAATGAGTGGTAGGGTAGGGTACAATCATAACATCCATAGACTGACGCGTTTCGTGGACTACATATTCCACTTCTTCAAGAGTCGATGTATGATCCATATCTATAACAAAAAATGCATAACCTTATACGCATTTTTTGTTATAGATATAGATCATACATTGACTCTTGAAGAAGTGGCATATGTAGTCCACGAAATGCGTCAGTCTATGGATGTTATGATTGTACCCTACCCTACCACTCATTGTGATTATCCATTGTTATGTTGGTTTGTCTGAAGCTGTCTTGGGAATTCATCTTTCTTTTTTGTCATTTTAGTTTTTTCGATACTATGCATCATGTCTGATCATGTATACTATGTTTGTATTCTTTACAACATTATTAAATGTGATTTTTCAACCGTGCAAGCCTTGTCACTACCATGTCTCTCATATAAAGTCCCGACCTTCTCTTTTTTGCTATTTACATTAATACAAGTTCTGTTCTCTGCAACTAGTTCTGTTGTCTGCAACTGGTTATTCAGCACCATGCTGCACCTCACCATACTTGGTGGCAATTGATAGGATATGTCCTTTCTTGCAGCGGGTGCGGAAGGAGGAGCAGAAACCATCATGGCACCACTTGGATAGGCCTTGGCTCTGGTGCCTGGATTTAATGGTTTAAATTTTCTTCTGGCTGAGTGGGAGGAGAGATTAGAAAATGCTGTATGTCTGGATCATGTTCGCGCCCGGCTGGCAACTAACTCCTTGGAGGATGATGCCCGCCGAGCAGTGATGGCGCTGCTGGAAGAGAACTGGGCCACTTGGAACAAATCGTGACATGCCTGGAGGGCCTGTTTGGAGAGAACGTGATGGTCCCAGAGTTGAGTCTCTCACCTATTGAGAGACCAGTTTTGGATTGAAGGCTTTTCAAGTCAGGAGGTCTCTGTAAGAGCTAATCAGAGAGCAACCCACCATTTCTTTTCCCGATAGTGTGCTGGATGCGGTTACATGGGAGCAGGAAGATGCGGAAGCAAATGTGGCAGTAGCAAAAAGGTATGATCCACTGCACGTAAAAGAGGAGGCCCATGCCCCCACACTGCTGTCAGCTATACACACAGCATTAGGGGAATTCGCCCTGAACGTGGCTTCCCTGAAACAATAATTGTCCTCACTCAAACTTAGCCTCTGAGTTTCCCCCTGAGACTCAGCCCCTTCCCCCAAAGGTGAGAACCCGCTAAAGAGAGACCCAGAGGAGGACCAGTAGTGCTGGTAGTGTGGCTATTTTGGATATGTAAGCAACAACTGCAGCCAGACAGAATTCAAGAGCTTAGACAGGCCGCCGTTTAACTAGTGGCTCCCGGGACAGAGGGACAACTCCCAGGGCAGTCAACATGAGATCCCAATGAGCCAGAGTTTATGGTTTCACCAAGTCCAGTGGTGGCCGCCTTTGTTAATGCACAATAGGTCCCGTGCCAAACTGATACCAGTTTAGAGTTCACTGTCATGGAGAATTACTTCTGCACCCAGTGGTTTGGGACACAAGACCAACTGAATCCCTCCTGGCTATCCCTCAAGGTGGCCAACAATTTGCTCATCCTGGTAGAAGGTGTCACACAAGTGAGGATCCAGACGATCAAGTGATGGATCGGGTAGGAATAGCGGTGACTCGCAGCCCAGAAAGCTCAGCAGTGTCTATTGCTCTGGGCATGAACGTTCTAAAGGACCTGGACTTGCCCCACTTACTGTCCAAGTTTGAACATTCTGGCCAGCATGTGTGAGGCTGCAGGCTCTGTGGCTCAACATGATTCTATGAAACTCACCAGAAGGCAGCGAGGAAACAGCCCATACAAGTAATAGTTGTCCACACACCACCCAAGTAAAAACTACTCCTGGCACCCCTCCAAGAGGGAGTCTGGTCTGTCCCATCAGAGCTCACAAGAAACTTTTAAGGGGCCAGACTAATGATTGAACCCTGCAAGGACGCAGTGGTGCCATCGGAGTGGTTATTTGCATGCACCTTATCAAAAGTTCACAAAGAAAAGTTTCTGGTGCAGCTCATTAACCTGGGGACAACCCAGATTTCTCTGCCCAAACATACCACTCTAGCAGAACTGTACGTAGTGCCACCTCAATGCGTCTCACCACACTGCACCTCCAAACATGCTTATTAATAGGAAGTTGATAGCAATTCCTAATGACACCTATGATACATTTTTACACACTTGGCAGCCTTGGCTCGACCAATTCCTAATCTCACAGTCAACCACCTGCTTTTTTGAAACTACAAATGAACAGTCAAGGAATGCGGTCTGACACTTGGGAGATCCTGGGGTACACACCCCTCCTTCCCTCTCTCCCTCACCCTCTTTTTCTTTGGACCACCTCCCCTTCCCTATCGTATTCTCCCTGTCTAGTTTATCCTCCTTCCTCTTCTTTTCTTTACTCTTTCTCACATGCCTTCCTTTATATCAAACCCCACCATTGGATGCCTTTTTTTTGATTCTACGGGTGGAAGGGGGGTTCCCTTTTTTTTCCAACCCTTTTTTGTCAACACCAATATTATATCCAAACTGAACAGACACTACCCTGTCTCTATTTAACCACTGGGTTTTAAACGCAAACGCCCGCTAAACGCGGGTGCAAACGTGACACAACGGACATTTTAAACGTCCTAAAAAAGAAATTAAAATTCCAGCATTCAAGGGACTTTTAATAACGTCCCGTGTACATGGAGCCTTAGAGTTACATCTTTTACAGATACTACTTATCAACTAGAGGAAGATCTCAGTGACACAGTTGAAAAACTGTCTTTTTCACATGCTGGCCTAAAATGAGAAAATAAAGTAGATTACATTGCAATAATTCAGATAGACCTACAAAAAAATCACTTTGTTCTGAGCATATTAAAAAAGGAAATATATACATATCTATGCTATAAATTCCCATGCAAAGCAAAGTGACAATGTGTTTTTTTAAAGAGTACCCCACTTTAAATTAAAAAATATAAGCTGCACTCTAAAGCTTTCTATGTTTAATTTATCAAAATAAGGCTGCATATATTAATGTCTCCACCTGAAACCAACTTTTCTTGATGCCTTTCTTGAAGACTTCACCTATCCTTGTGACCAAGCCAGCAGTGGCAATGGGCATCAAGGAAGTTTGGTTTTGGATGGAGACAATAATAATGACAACAAAGGCTTTCTTTGATAAATTAAACATAGAAAGAAGAGCTAAGCTTTAGAGTGTGGCTTATATTTTTCATTTTTGACCGAGAGTTGAGATGAGCTGTGGTGGCCAGCAACTTGTTTCTCCATGTGGGATGATAGGAGCAAGTCTGGAGCAGAGCCATGGGTTTGGGTATGTTTTTGTTATAAGCCCCCCACTTTTTTTTTCTTTTTTTTTTTTCCAGATAAGCCCCCCACTTTAGTTATACATTACCAGCAACCCAGCGTGGTTCCTGCCTCTGCTGCAGGTACTGAAGTTCAAAATGTCGGTTGGTGTCAGAGGCTAAGCGGAGTGGTGATATCCTCCCCCAAGTGACAGTGGCTGCTAGATCCCTGGATTGTCAGTAGGAAGAGGCCACATGCTCCCCCCATACCAACAGCATTCTTTATCTGGCAGCATTAGGGAAAGGAGCTACTAGGGAGCATAGGAAACGTGAGTAAGGCAGGGTCCTTTACAAACACACTATCACTTTGCTCTGACTGGACAAAGTGACAGTGTCTGACCAATTGGTGGCCATCGCTTCCTGATGGTCCCAGAGCACGTGCTCTATTTGCCCTTTTAATTAAAACAACCCTGTGTAGGGTACCAAGAAAGCTAAATTGGTGCTTGCCTAATGTTTTGAGTATAGTGCTATGTATTCCAGCAAAATAGTAAGTTATTCATGGTGCGACAATCCTGTTTTTCCAGATACTGAACGTGCCCAGAAATCTCCCAACGTATTAAAAGTTTCTCTGAGCAATGTGACAGATATGTACGTGAGGCTGGGTGATCCCATGATTACTTATTATGTGAAGGATGATGTCACCGGCATAAATTAGCCACCTACAGCCTCGCCTGCCTTGGGTATAGATTGTGCGATGGCGGCAAGGGTTTTACAAGCCACATAAAGTGGAGTCTGTCACCACAGAGATCCTCACGTAAATGATGTTTCTAAAAAATTAACACTTGTTTTTCTGGAGTTGGGAATTGGATGAACGGTGGTTTATATGCTTGTTTGTCTTACTGTGATTTAACCACACCAAAACAACATCAAAGGAGAGGTTGTAGACAGCTTTTTCAAAGAGCCTATGATTCCAGATGGAAAGGGGAATGATGGGGAAATGGATGGCAAAATGACCTGCCCACAAAGTTAGGATTCGGATTAAATCAGGATATGCCAAAATATTTCCCCATTGGACCAATGTGTGTATCCATAATTCATACCTAAGGGACCACTGTGGAAGCTGACAATTACTGTAGTAGTTGGCACTACTACAGTGATAACTGAGATCTTTCGGTTCCTTTGCCGAGTGGCTTCACCTCTTCACGCCGACCACAGGGGTCACTTGTCCAGCCTTCATTTATAGAATGCTTTTATGTTTAATGAATGTTCCTAGAGTGGACGAGGTGGAGAGGAGCGGTGGTGATGTCACAATCTCCATCTTGTTCAATCCGAAAATGCCTCGCATTCATTGAAATAAATACAAGGCGTTTTGTAAATAGTTGCAGTTCATGTTGTCAGTGTATGTGTTGCAAGCTTGACCAAATGCAAGTATGCAAGACAGATGATACTTGGAATTCAACTTTAACTGCTTCCTGCCTGCTGTACAGTGAAATGACAGATGGGCAGGAGCACTCTCGTTCTGCGTGGACGTCTTATGACGTCCTCCCATTTTCGCTGCGCTTGTGGGGCAGCGTGGCGATCGGTGGTGCGCCATGTCCTTGTGCATCACTGATCACAGTAAAGAGCCTATGACATAGGCTCTTTAGCATGTTATCAGCTGTGTCCAATTACAGCTGATCACATTGTAAACAGGAAATGAGGGTTATCGGCATTCTTCTCCTCGTGCTGACAGCGCATGAGGAGAGGAGAGCCGGTAAGCTGCATTCCTCAGCGGGGACATCTGCAGTGACAATTAGGGCACTGTTTATCTGTGTCTTGATGATCAGTGCAACCCCAACAGTGCCCACGAGTGCTGCCAATCAGTGTCCACCAGCACTGCCTGTCAGTGCTCATCAGTTATGCTTTTCAGTGCCCATCAGTGATGCCTGTCAGTGCCCATCAGTGCCTCCTCATCAGTGCCAACTATTAGTGCCCTTTATCAGTGCCCATTAGCGTCACATATCAGTACCTATCAGTGCCCATCAGTAGTGCCTATCAGTACCTATCATTGCCTTCTATCCGTGCTGCCCATCAGTGTCCAAAAGTGCTGCCTATCAGGGCCCATCAGTGCCCATCAGTGCTGCATATCAGTGCCCATCAGTGCTGCATATTAGTGCCTCCTCATCAGTGCCCATCAGTGTCACCTCATCAGTGCCCATCAGTGCAGCCTCATCAGTGCAGCATATCAGTGCCCGTCAGTGCAGCCTCATCAGCGAACATCAGTGAAGGAGAAATATCACTTCTTTACAAAATTTTAAAACTTTTTTTTTTTTTTTTTTAATTTCAGTATTTTTTCATTTATTTAGCAAAAAAAAAAAAAAAAAACAGTGGTGATTAAATACCACCAAAAGAAAACTATATCTGTCTAAAAAAAAAAAAAAGTGATAAAAATGTTATATGGGTACAGTGTTGCATGACCATGCAATTGTCATTCAAAGTGTGACAGCGCTGAAAGCTGAAAATTGGCCTAGGTAAGAAGGGGGTGCAAGTTCCCAGTAGGCAAGTGGTTAAAGCCTGTAGCCACCTAGAAAATGCCATGCAATTACATGGTGGCCATAGACACTTTCCTGCTAACCTGCATAGACTGTCAACAAGAGAAACTGATTTCAAATAAAAATCCTTGGAATGCACAGGTACATTTCGGAGCATCATTGGGCATAAGAAATTGAAATTTAGCTTTTTTTTAGTTGGTTACAGATCAGCTTTAAATAGAACATGTGATTTGCTCATGCATGGCAAAGCAACAGGTTGACTTGATTGCCAGTCCCTTTTCATGATTACTTTCCTTTAGCTGCCCCACCGCTCTGTTTACTCACAGGGCCGGACTGGCCGACCGGGATAGCGGTAAATTTCCCGGTGGGCCGCCGGCCCTGGGGCCGCTTTAAGATTGGGGCCGCTTTAAGATTCATTTGGCCGCTTTAAGACACGGCCGCTTTAAGACGCGGCCGCTATTGGGACTGCGCCGCGGCCGCTATTGGGACCGCGCCGCGGCCGCGCTGTGATGGCCGCTGCAGCCCCGCCCCGGTGAAGTCTTTCCAACGTGACGTCAGCCGCTATGAGCGGCATGACATCACATCTGGCGGGAGCGGCTGCACGGCGCCGGCGGTGGATCATGTGACCCAGGCTCAGCAAGACGGACCGTCACGGCGCCGAGAGTCCCATACCATATCCAGTACTGTCTGGCAGTACACACACAGACGGCAGCAGCATGATCGACGGACCAAGTTAGTAATAAAAATCAGCAGCAGTGCAATTATTGGTCCCATCCTCCGACCTCCACCAGACCACCACTGCCCCCTGGCCCCTACTGATCTCGCCACCCCTGCCACTGATTTCCCCCCCCACCACCCCTGCCACTGATGCCACCACCCCTGCCACTGACCCCCCCCCACCACCCCTGCCACTGATGCCACCACCCCTGCCACTGATCCCCTCCCCCCACCACCCCTGCCACTGATGCCACCACCCCTGCCACTGATCCCCCCACCACCCCTGCCACTGATGCCACCACCCCTGCCACTGATCCCCCCCACCACCCCTGCCACTGATGCCACCACCCCTGCCACTGATCCCACCACCCCTGCTACTGATCCCCATTCCCCTCACCACCACCACTGCCACCGATCCCATCCCCCCCACCACCCCTGCTACTGATCCCCATCCCCCTCACCACCACTACTGCCACCGATCCCATCCCCCCCACCACCCCTGCCACTGATCCCATCCCCCTCACCACCACCCCTGCCACTGATCCCCCCCCACCACCCCTGCCACTGATGCCACCACCCCTGCCACTACCCCTGCCACTGATCCCCCCCCCACCACCCCTGCCACTGATCCCACCACCCCTGCTACTGATCCCCATCCCCCTCACCACCACCACTTCCACCGACCCCACCCCCCTCATCACCACCACCGCTGCCACCCCCTCACCTCCACCCCCTCACCACCACCCCCGCTGCCACCGATCCCACCCCCCTCATCACCACCATCGCTGCCACCCCCTCACCACCACCCCTGCTGCCACCGATCCCACCCCCCTCACCATCACCGCTGCCACTTATCCCACCCCCCTCACCATCACCACCGCTTCCACTGATTCCACCCCCCTCACCACCGCCCCTGCTGCCACTTATCCCACCCCCCTCATCATGTCTGCAACCTCTGACCTCTCCTGTACCATGTCCACACAGCCTCTGACCTCTCCTGTATCCTGTCCGCACAGCCTCTGACATCTCTTGTACCATGTCCACACAGCCTCTGACCTCTCCTGTACCATGTCCGCACAGCCCCTGACATCTCCTGTACCATGTCCGCACAGCCCCTGACATCTCCTGTACCATGTCCGCACAGCTCCTGACATCTCCTGTACCATGTCCGCACAGCCCCTGACATCTCCTGTACCATGTCCGCACAGCCCCTGACATCTCCTGTACCATGTCCTCACAGCCCCTGACATCTCCTGTACCATGTCCACACAGCCTCTGACCTCTCCTGTATCATGTCCTCACAGCCCCTGACATCTCCTGTATCATGTCCGCACAGCCCCTGACATCTCCTGTACCATGTCCGCACAGCCCCTGACATCTCCTGTACCATGTCCGCACAGCCTCTGACATCTCCTGTACCATGTCCACACAGCCCCTGACCTCTCCTGTACCATGTCCGCACTTTTACCACTTTTAACTATAATTTGCTCTTTTATATATAAAGCCCTGCTTTTATATCTATCTTATCTATAATAGTAAACTCTTCAAATTTGCTTTAAAATGCATGGTTTTCCCTTTTATGAACAAGAAAATAATGGCGTTATGGTGTTGGGCTGGTATAATAATGCTATGGGGCTGGCATGACATTTTTTCCAGGGCTGAATTTTATTCCCAGTCCGGCCCTGTTTACTCATGGATGCTAACTGAAGAATATGGTTGTAAGCTTCTAGTCTAGATTTGGAGCTTCTGCATGGCTGTCCATGCTGCTAAACCCCAAGCCACAATGGGCTATTATGCAAGTATGCCTATGATCTAATAGTTTACCAGAAGCTGCTTAGTGTATATCTAAATCCTTGTGAGAGACAGAGTATCTCTGCCCTGTCCTTGGTATTTCACATGCACCTTGCCAGATAGCTACATCTATGCTATTCTATGTGTAGTGGTCACCTTCCAATATATTGGTAGGTGAACCTCTGTATTGCTATAGTTTATATGCAGTTCCTGTTACTCTAGTTAACTCTGTACCTTCTGATCTGGGATTCTATAGCTAGTGTAATCTTAGGGCTCGATAACCAGCATAAGCTAGAGCCAGGTTAGGCTTCCATTGGCCACATTAGGATCATTAGCTTGGAGGTCTAGCTGCACATCAGTTTAGATCTATTAGGGAGAGACTAAACTGCAGAGTAGATAGGCTGACTTTGGGTTCCAGTGCCACAGTGCCAGTGCCACACCACAGTTCCTGAAGGTGACTGGCTGATTAGACAGCAGTTGGAGGATCTCTCTATAACAGCAGATCTTGTCTTCAGGTCTCTGACAAAAAGATAGACACCACGTCATTTGAATTTGCTGCCAGTTCCAACCCCCTGCGAACGTCATGTCGCAGGAGACGGAAGCCGGGGCTCACAGAGGATCGGGAGGAAGATCCGCCATCACACACTGCCGGGATACATCGCTGGATCCCGGTGACAAGGTAAGTAGCCCCTCTACCAGGATCCAGCGATCTTCCTAGCGGTACCCCGAGTGTGGCTCGGGGTTACCGCTTTTGGCACTGAAATTTAACCCCGAGCCACACTCGGGAATACCGCTAGGAAGGTTAATCTCTTCTCATGTAAAGCTTGTATTATTTCTATACTGGTTTTCTTCTATATACTTATATAGAAATACAATATTATGTGCTGGTTTCAGTAGTTCTTCTGCTCCCAACTACTTTGTTTAGATTACTGATTAAATTCTCAGGAAGGGAATCCCTTCTATTTACAGAGACCCTGTCTTGGGTGGAGGCACTGCCAACTTTATTATCAAACCCACTCTTCCACTTAGAGAAGGTTCTGGTTCTCTTATTTATCTACTGGTTTAGTGGAACATCCAGTTTGGGGAGGGTCATTTTTCATAACCCCCCCAAAAGAAGGCCACACATGTCATGGCCCTCTCTTGTTCCTGTTCACATCCAACATGGTGGCACCCAGCAGCAGTCTCAGAGCTTTTGGATGTCTACAACGGCCTTTTTCAACCAGGGTGACCAGACACCCTGGGGTGCCTTGAGGTTTCTTCAGGAGTGCCTTGGCAAAACGCCTAAAAATTGTATACAAGCCAGCAGGTGGATCAAGCCTGCCTTTTAGTTACACAAAGCCACGGGTTTTCATTATGCACCATTACAACTTTCTAGACACTGGCATCCTAACAACAAATGACAACATCTGTTAATAAGGATGATGTGTGTTGCCTCCACATCATCCTTGTTTGACCCTCCGGTGCTCCTCTCCTTCAGAATAGGGGTGACATTAGCTGACTGATGGAGAGAAATTGAGGGAGAAGAGAAACATTGGAATACTAGTCAGTACCAGTGTGCAAAAGTTTATTTACTTTGGAAGAATAAATCACCTCTAACGTTTGGTGTCCTAGGTCTGGATGTTGCTGCATTATGTAAAGCTATTACAATAGTTTTTTACATTTTAGAATGGGGTGCCTTGAGACTTTCCCTAATTTTAAAGGGTGCATTGAGATTGTCTATAATTTTAAATGGTGCCTCGACTGAAAAAAGTTGACGAATATTGGTCTACACAATGGACGTTTTCACAGGGTCATAACATGCATAAATAAATAAAAACATGTAAATTGCACATACAATTTTATACATAATTTCTGGCTGAAATGAATACCCTGGTGATGTTGATGGATGATACATACAGACTAAACAGCTATCTATAGCAGCACCCTTATCTAATATACAGTGGATCTTAAAACGTCCGATCTCAGATAAGGGTTTAGAATGCAAGCAATCATCGACTCTCTTTTAAAGCAGATAACCCAACATAGCTGGCGAGCCTCCATTGGGTGTGGACACAAGAAATAGAATGTAGACTTACCCAAATTGGCACAGGAAGGTGGGAAACTCTTATAAAAAAGAACGCACTTTAATAAAACATGCTAAACTATATTATTATAGTGCGGTAAACAATATATTCAACCTTTTTATTATTTTTTTTTATAAAAGTATACATTTTATTTAAGATAGTTAAAAAGGACCTGTGTGAGGCTTAAAACATTTCTTAAAATCAACAACAGCAGTATAAAACCTATACAAATGTGTTTGCTAGGTGGTGATACCCAAAACCGTACATGACATACTATACATCATGAGCCTCATGGAGGTCCTTTTTAACTATGTTAAATAAAATGCATATTTTTATAAAAAAGTATAAAAAAAATAAATAAAAAATGGTTGAAACTATTGGTTGCCTTGCTAAAGGATGCTATATTATGATAAATGAATGATGGAATCCTCTGTCTAACACTAATTTAACTGCTTTTCAAACTATATTATTATATACATAGATCAGCCTAATGCAGTACAGTATATTGATGTAAAATAATAATATTCTCTCTAAATCTAACACTTATAATTTAAATAGGTTCTACTTCAATACAACAATGTATTCTGTGATAGACTAAAAAAAGGATGGGCTCAATAATTATTATATACATACACCAGCCTAATGTAGCACAATGATCTAAATTATTATTCATGACCTCTACAGCTACACTCAATGATAACAATAAACCCAGAGATTAGTGGTAAGAGCTTACTGCCACAAGTCATGTGTATAACCTAGGATGCTATAGTGCCATTCAACAATGCATTCCCAGCATAAAGATCTGTCACATGCACAGTCATACAGTATATACTATGTCAACCTCCCCATGGAAAAGATGTAGTTCTGGCAGCCGGAATAATATGCTCCTTGAGTGCCTGATCCCCACAATAGTTTTTCAGTTACGGTGCATGTGCAGTAATTCAAATAAGGGTGATGCCCTGGCCCTGGGACATTGCCCAGGCCACAGCAGGAGGGAGAAGGGGGCCAAAATGTGGGACTGTCCGGGACAGTTGGCATCTTTTTTTTTTTTTTTTTGAAAATATGTTTATTGAAATTTCTGCAATTACATATTTAATGAACCAGAATATACATGAAAGAGGTATTGCATTGTTAAGACATAGCGTTGGGGTAAACATACATGGTAATAGAACATTCTTTTTCTCGCGGAGTATGCTAGGAGGAGAAAACTAGTTTGTCTAAGGTAACTTGGGGTCTGGATGACCATATAACAAAGAATAAAGAATACAATCAGTAACCATATTGACAAATACAGAGGAAGTGTAAGGCCCCTTTCACACATACGGTCCGTTCAGTTCATCAGCTCAGTCACGTCAAAATGTATCAGTTTTCCATCCATTTTTCATCTGTTTTTCGTCAGTTGTCATCCGTTGTCATCCGTTTTTCGTCAGTTGTTATCCGTTTTTCATCCGTTTTTCCTCAGTTGTTATCTGTTTCTCATCCGTTGTCATCCGTTTCACACATACGGTCCGTTCAGTTCATCAGCTCAGTCACGTCAAAATGTATCAGTTTTCCATCCGTTTTTCATCTGTTTTTCGTCAGTTGTCATCCGTTGTCATCCGTTTTTCGTCAGTTGTTATCCGTTTTTCATCCGTTTTTCCTCAGTTGTTATCTGTTTCTCATCCGTTGTCATCCGTTTTTCATCTGTTGTCATCCGTTTTCATCCATTGTCACCCGTTTTTCATCCGTTGTCATCCGTTTTTCATCCGATCCGTTTTTTGACGGATGAAAAATAGGGCATTCATCCGTTCAAAAAAACGGGCATTGACGGAAGCGGATGAAAATGGATGTTAACTGATGATCATCCGTTGTCATCTGTTTTTACATAGAGATACATTGATGTCCGTTTTTCATCCGTCAAAGGATGGATGAAAAACGGACAAATGGACAGCATGTGTGAAAGGGGCCTAATACAGAAGGCATGCATTGAGTTGTTGGCTGTACCCAGCTATGGTATTTTGAGTTTACCTAGGGCAGTGGTGACAAACCTTGGCATCCCAGATGTTTTGGGACTACATTTCCCATGATGCTCCACTACACTGCAGAGTGCAAGAGCATCATGGGAAATGTAGTTCCAAAACATCTGGGGTGCCAAGGTTCGCCATCACTGACCTAGGGTATTACTCAGTTTGGACTCAGTTGGCATCTTTGGGAATGGATGAGGAGCTGTGCCTTCATACTGCACTGTCCTAGGATCAAGGACGTGTCAGAGACAGTACCGAGTTTGTATTGTCATCCCTGCCTGTGTTTGCTTGACCAGGGCAGGGGGGACTTTACAAGAAAAAAAATTGAATAAAAAGAAAATAAAAAAGGTGTAAAAAATTGCATATACAATACAGAGAACAACCTTTAGTTTATGACAGCAGACATCATCCTACAGATGGCATCTTTCATATTTTTGACCATTGAAAAAAGATTTGAAGAAGGGTGAGCAGCCCATGGCCATAGGTTTATGCTTAGCTTTTGGCTGTTGCCTGCTCCTCCCACTGGTCATAAATATGTTCCCCTCCAATTGCTGCTCCCTGCTCTTCCCTATATGTTGTAGAAGAGCAGGCAGCCTATGGCTATATGTTTTTCCTTAGCAGCTATGTCTTAAATGCACTGACTATGGAAGGAGAAATATTTTATGCTGTCAGAGCAGAGGAATTTCATATGCAATTGGCCTTTGCTGTGTAGAACCTAACCTATATCATAAAATGCAAAATAGAAACAGAAAAAGTTAAAAAAAAAAATGTAAATACAGTCAGGTCCATAAATATTGGGACATTGACACAATTCTAATCTTTTTGGCTCTATACACCACAACAATGGATTTAAAATGAAACAAACAAGATGTGCTTTAACTGCAGACTTTCAGCTTTAATTTGAGGGCATTTACATCCAAATCAGGTGAAAGGTGTAGGAATTACAACAGTGTGTATATGTTCCTCCCACTTTTTAAGGGACCAAAAGTAATGGGACAATTGGCTGCTCAGCTGTTCCATGGCCAGGTGTGTGTTATTCCCTCATTATTCCATTTACAAGTAGCAGATAAAAGGTGCAGAGTTCATTTCAAGTGTGCTATTTGCATTTGGAATCTGTTGCTGTCAACTCTCAATGTGAGATCCAAAGAGCTGTCACTATCAGTGAAGAAAGCCATCATTAGGCTGAAAACACAAAACAAACCCATCAGAGAGATAGCAAAAGCATTAGATGTGGCCAAATCAACTGTTTGGAACATCCTTAAAAAGAAAGAACGCACCGGTGAGCTCAGCAAAAGACCCGGAAGACCATGGAAAACAACTGTGGTGGATGACCGAAGAATTCTTTCCCTGGTGAAGAAAACACCCTTCACAACAGTTGGCCAGATCAAGAACACTCTCCAGGAGGTAGGTGTATGTGTGTCAAAGTCAACAATTAAGAGAAGACTTCACCTGAGTGAATACAGAGGGTTCACCACAAGATGTAAACCATTGGTGAGCCTCAAAAACAGGAAGGCCAGATTAGAGCTTGCCAAACAGCATCTAAAAAATGTGTAAAGGTCTGAGCACTTATGGAATAAATAAATGTGAATGCGATCATAAAAACGTGAAAGAAGCTGCTGCTAACAAAAAAAGGGAATAGTGCTGTGATCTGATCAATATTCAATCAATAAATAGAAAGCAATAATAAACAATTAATATAATCTTTAATTGATAAAATCCATTGTGCAAAAAAGTCCTTAAATGATAAAGTTCATTGTGCTGAATGGTGCTTCAGTGCTGTTATGCATAAAGTGCTCCGGTGCAGCTGTATCAAAGGAGCCAGTGCTCCCCTTAGGTGACCCCACTCACCAGATAAATGAAGGAATTCAGCCTGAAATAATCTCCTTGGGATTGGTAATAAACCGAATATCAACAGGGGTGCTGGATGACTCACTCTCTTAAAATCCTCATGGAAAAGAAGAATGCAAGAGGCCCGCCATGGTGAAGTATGTCAAATAGTTTTAATATATAAGCAGAACGGATTACACTTACAAAAATAGAGGAATTGGATCGCAGTTTTCTCTAGTGGATGCTGTGGTTACAGCGTGCGTTCCACCGACCGGAAGTGCCCCGAACTGACATCACACGTCGGATACTCTCTGCCTTGCTAGACGCGGCGTTTCGCCCTCCTACTGGGCGTTATCAATAGCTATGAGATTTACCATATGTTGACACATATTATTGACTGTTTTGCACATTTATTTAACCACTTGCCGACCGCCGCACGACTATCTACGTCGGCGGTCAGCCCCTCACAGGCAAACTAACGTAGGGCTACGTTGCTTGCTTGTGAGGGTCTAGGGAGCGAGCGCGCGCCCCCGGAGGCGCGCTCCCGCTCCCGCGTGGTCACGGACCCCCCCGCGCGTGTGACCAGCGGACCCAATGTCCGCCGGCCACTCGGCGATCGGCGGGGGAGAGGGAGAATGTCAGGCAGCTTGTGTAAACAAGCTGCCTGTCATTCTCCTCGCTGTAAAGACACTGATCACTCGGATCTAGTATGTAGATCCGTTGATCAGTGTCCTTACAGCTGAAGCCACAGCCAATCACAGTAGAAAGCACGCCCCTAGGGACACACACAGCCCCTCCCTCCCAAATAAAGTTAACCCCTTCACTACCAGTGTATTTTTACAGTACCGCAAAAAAAATCGCAGATCGCCGCCATTACGCGTTAAAAAAAAAACAACAAAAATGACAAAAATCTTTCCCTTTGTTAGTAAACGCGATAACTTTTGCGCAAACCAATCAAAATACGCTTTTTGCGATTTTTTTTACCAAACATAGGTAGCATAAAACAAATTGGCCGAAAATTTAAAAAAATTTTGATTTTTACATTTTTTTGGGGGGGAATTTCATATAAAAAAATGTGAAAAATATTGCTATTTTTGCAAAATTGACGCTCTTTTTTTGTTTATAGCGCGTGATCAAAAAATCGCACAGGTGATCAAATACCACCAAAAGAAAGCTCTGTTTGTGGGAAAAAAAGGACGTCAAATTAGTTTAGGTACAGCGTCGCACGACCGCGCAATTGTCCGTTAAAGTCACGCAGTGCCGAATCGCAAAATACCCCCTGGTTGGAATGGGGGTAAAATCTTCCGGGGCTTAAGTGGTTAAATAGCACTCAACATCTAAAAAAGCCTTCACAGTTCTGGAACAACATCCTATGGACAGATGATGCCAAGATCAACTTGTACCAGAGTGATGGGAAGAGAAGAGTATGGAGAAGGAAAGGAACTGCTCATGATCCAAAGCATACCACCTCATCAGTGAAGCATGGTGGTGGTAGTGTCATGGTGTGGGCATGTATGGCTGCCAATGGAACTGGTTCTCTTGTATTTATTGATGATGTGAATGCTGACAAAAGCAGCAGGATGAATTCTGAAGTGTTTCGGGCAATATTATCTGCTCATATTCAGCCAAATGCTTCAGAACTCATTGGACGGCGCTTCATAGTGCAGATGGACAATGACCTGAAGCATACTGCAAAAGCAACCAAAGAGTTTTTTAAGGGAAAGAAGTGGAATGTTATTCAATGGCCAAGTCAATCACCTGACCTGAATCCGATTGAGCATGCATTTCACTTGCTGAAGACAAAACTGAAGGGAAAATGCCCCAAGAACAAGCAGGAACTGAAGACAGTTGCAGTAGAGGCCTGGCAGAGCATCACCAGGGATGAAACCCAGCGTCTGGTGATGTCTATGCATTCCAGACTTCAGGCTGTAATTGGCTGCAAAGGATTTGCAACCAAGTATTAAAAAGTGAAAGTTTGATTTATGATTGTTAATCTGTCCCAAAAAGTGGGAGGCACATATACAAACTGTTGTAATTCCTACATCTTTCACCTGATTTGGATGTAAATATCCTCAAATTAAAGCTGGAAGTCTGCAGTTAAAGCACATCTTGTTTGTTTCATTTCAAATCCATTGTGGTGGTGTATAGAGCGAAGAAGATTAGAATTGTGTAGATGTCCCAATATTTATGGACCTGACTGTACGATAAAATAGTAATAATAACAATAATAATACAATGTTGTTGACACGTTCATGAAAATAGTACTGTTCTTTTACACCACATACAAATCATCTCCCAAACATGTAATTTAAATGACTGTCACATTAAAAGGATTTTATTTTTGGACAATAGCTTGTCCATTAGTCTTGATAGTAGATTGATTTTAGAATAAAAATTCTCCCGTTATGGACTTTAGTGGAGCTTATTGATGTTCAAGTAGACTTTAATGAACCCTCCTGCAAACTAAACCTGGACAGATTCACTCATTCCTAGCAGTGGTGGCCGGTGTGTTGGGGGTGCAGGGGCGCCGCCCCCCTATCCATGCATCTGGCCCCCTAATCTGCATGCAGGGGCGCCGAACGCATGGAGCTTAATGGGGATTTTATGTATGTGTGTATGTGTGTGTATGTATGTATGTATGTGTGTGCTTATGAGCATCTATATATGTATGTGTGTGCATGTATGTATGCATTTGTGTGTACTGTATGTGTGTGTACTGTATGTGTGTGTACTGTATGTGTGTGTACTGTATGTGTGTGTGTGTGTATGTGCGTGCATGTATGTATGTGTGTGTGTGTGTTTATATGTGTGTAGAATGATATATGTACGTGTGTGTGCTTCAAGTTATTGCCCATTTGAGTTTATGGACTTTTAAGGACTTTTAAATGATTTTAAACTGAAGTGTGCAGTAATTCTGTTATTATATTATAGTCGGTTTTCTCAATTTACTTTAAACACGTAAGGCCCCTTTCACACGGTCTGCATTTCGTTGCAGACCATGCTCTGCAGGGATCGATCCGCCAATCCCCGATGAGCAGGCGGATGACAGCTCCATCTCAGCTCTGTGTGCGGATAGGGAGGTGTCAGAGCCCCGCTGCTATCTATGGGGAATCGGATGAGAGCGGACCGCCTGCCTGCTCTCATCCAATCCCATCCGATCCGATCCCCGGGACAGATGGAAAATAGGGTTTCCGTCCGTCCGGATTTCACGGACAGGATCGGATGCGGATGGCAGCGGGTGTCAGCGGACATGTCACCGCTGACATCCGCTGCTCCATAGGGCTGAATGGGGGATCCGATCAGATCTGCCTAAAAAAATCACAGGCTGATCTGATCGGAACACCCATGTGAAAGAGCCCTAAAAGTGGCTAGGAGGTACCACCATTCTTGCGCTACTGAAATTTTTCTATTTTGTATTGTGTAATCTAATTCATATTACAACATTTATGCATGATTTCATTACCTATAATTACTTCTATATAAGTAGCAGCATTGTGTTATATGTGTCCTATACTCCTGAACGCATAGGGTCACTCTGCAATTGTTTGCCTTTAAGGGTGAATTTGGAGGTGTTTCTTTAGTCCAGCAGCACTATTACTGTTCCCATTCCCCCCTCCCCACCAGTCCTGCCACTGATCCCATACCCCCCTTTCCCCACCAGCACTATTACTGTTCCCATTCCCCCCCTCCCCACCAGTCCTGCCACTGATCCCATACACCCCCCTTTCCCCACCAGCACTATTACTGGTCCCATTCCCCCCTTCCCACCAGTCCTGCCACTGATCCCATACCCCCCCTTTCCCCACCAGCACTATTACTGGTCCCATTCCCCCCTCCCCACCAGTCCTGCCACTGATCCCATACACCCCCTTTCCCCACCAGCACTATTACTGTTCCCATTCCCCCCTCCCCACCAGTCCTGCCACTGATCCCATACACCCCCCTTTCCCCACCAGCACTATTACTGTTCCCATTCCCCCCTCCCCACCAGTCCTGCCACTGATCCCATACCCCCCTTTCCCCACCAGCACTATTACTGGTCTCATTCCCGAGGTCTGATTTTACCGATCCTAAGGAGGCAAATCAAAGCAATTGATTGTTGAGGTTCACATTCCCTTTAATGAAAGAACATTATATATATATACATTATATATATATATATATACAGTAGTTTTTTTTTTTGTATGTACCCCATCGGTGTCCAGGGGGCCTTACAAGCCTGTGAGAGGTTGAGGGTATTGAAGGAGTTTTAGGGCAGTGTTGGGGGGGGGGGGGGGGCTTCATGATTTCTTGCCCCTGGGCCCTGAAAGTTCTAGTTACGCCCCTGATTAGCACAGGTAGAGGCTGATTAGAATAGTCCACGGTTCATGGCTGGGGACCATGAAGTAGTATGAGCACAGGTTGAGGTAGACTGCAACATTCTAGTGTTCAGTGCTGGGGACCGGGAAGTAGTTTTAATGCAGAAAAGAGGCTCTATTCACTGGATCCTGGTAGTCAGTTCATAGGTGCAACAAAAAGGAGGAACTTAGCGCCCAGTGTGATCCAGTATATAAGGATGCCTGTGTTGGAACCTCAGCTGCTCTTTTAAGGACTCCTGGGATAAGATTCTTGTTAGTATAACAACAGGGAGAAAAAAGGGAGCGTTTCTGGTTGAGGCTATCTTGTGAAGTCACAAATAAATAAGGTTGTTGTAAATGCAATTGCAAGTGGGGTGGTCATAAGTAAAGCTCCACTCCAGGAAAATCCAAATTGATCCAGTTTATTAATAAGGCAATAAAACATCAATAAAACAATGATAATGTTGTGTTAAAAAGACATTAGTGAGGGTGTACTTGCCCCACTGTTTCCAGATTTTACATAGCCGTGACCTTGTGGAGAGCAGACAACCGTGCTCCAGCTCGAATGGTGTTCCAAGTGGTGGATGTGCAGTACATACAGGGAGATGGAACGATGCAATGTGCATCTACGAGGCGGCTGGGTGAAGACAGTGGCGGTGCATGTGATGACATCAGTCACCTGCGCTTCAAGGAACAGTTTCAGACGGACAGCTTGTTAAGTGTGAAAGCAAATGGTCCAGTCCATTGGTGCAGCCTTTTGCAATGTAGTCCAGCATTCAATCCATAGGGACCCAGGGGCAAGCAGCCCCCCCCCCCCCTTACAGTTCGCAGATCCATCCCCACAGGGGGAAAAAGACCATCTTCTTAGGGCTCCACACTATTTAACAGCAGTCCAGCCACCATCTGGGCACACCTCCCCATGGATTGGCTACTCCCTGCTTAATATTCAGACTGGACATTTGAATTGAACTAGGAGGGCACTACACATAGTATGTAATGCTATGAGCAGTACTGTCACCTCATAGACTCTCTTCCATCTGAAGGATTTCTTATCACTGGGAGAAGACTAAGGATAAAGAGGATCTAGAGCGCCACATAACCAGCCTGAAGACTTTGGAAGAATGCGGTGAAATGCATGTTTTACTGTGCATTATTGCAACGCATGTTAACACATGGGTACCATTAAAACACATGTACAGTAAAGAAAAACACACTTCTACAACAGTGTACTGTGATGCACAGATGTGACTCCTCACATGCCAACCCATTCAAAATAATAGGCTGTCTTATCGTAATGTGTATATTAAAGCACAGCACATGTGTAAATGGTCCCTAAGGGTTTTCTATTGTATTGTAAACACTTTAGTAAAGAAGTCATCTTCAAGCACAATTAAAATGCCCTTACTAAGCCATGTTTTATAGAATTCATTAGTGGTAGTCATCCACAAGTGAAAAAGAAGAATGATATTATAATGCATACTTTATACATTACCATTCACAGGCAAATGTGAAGGAATCTTCCCTTAAAGTGCTTTCTGTTTCTCATAAGGAGTACCTTCCTGTAATAGTAGTGTACTAATTTATTGTGACAACGTGTAAAGATAGTATAGTATGACAGATGTGCAGATTCTCATAATCCGTAAAAAAATCACTGCTTTGTACATGTGATGCCATAAACACTACGGTGCAAGAGATGTTCCTGGAAAATGAAAGCCACACGTCCTTAGGGTAGGTTCAGCACAAGTCTGAGATGATTAGTCAGATATGAGGAATACTGCATGTAGGGACTGATAAAATAATTTCAATGTTAAAACCAAAATAATGCTTAATGTATTTTACCACCTTTGCAGTCAAATCTGAGAAACCCTTACTACAGGCATACCCCACTTGTACACAATGGGACCAGAGCATGTACGTAAAACGAAAATGTACTTAAAGTGAAGCAATACCTTTTTTCATTTCTCAATGCATGTAAATACACTAACTCTATAGGAAATCTTGGTCAGCTTGACATGGCACTGCTCCCAAACCATGTGACAAGGACACCAAGCTTGGGGAGCATGTTAAGGGGATCCAGGACTATGACATAATAGATTACCTAGGCAAGCTGGCCAGCCACAAACAGGGTATGTTGTAGTCCTGGGTCCCCTCTCGGTGCTCCCTAAGTTTGGTATCCCTGTCACTTATGGTTTGGGAGTAGTGCCATGTCAAGCTGACCAAGATTTCCTATAGACGCCAATGTTAAAAACCGGGAGTAGTGTCATGCCAAGATGAACAAGCTGTGTCCTTATTCGCGAGTGTACTTAAAGTGAGTGTACTTAAAGCGGGGTATGCCTGTATATGTTTTTTATGTGTCCCTATTTACACAGCATACATAAATAAATAAATAATATATTTCTTAACTTTTAAATGTTTCTCAGGAGGAGGTGTCATGGCTGATTGCAAGTTTTTTTTGCACAATTTTCAAGTGAGTCTGTCCCAAGTCTGTCCTTATTAACATACAATGCAAGAAGCCCAGCCTCTACAGTCTACACCATTAACCCACTGTTAGGACGGACTGTTAAAATCTAGAATTTTTGAAGGAATAATGAAGAAGGTATTTTAATGGTGCCACAAAACACAGATTATCATAAAAACAATTTTATTTGGATCAAAAATTAAAAAGATACGGGGCATACAGTTGCTATCCAATAAGAAATGACATAAAATAGTTTTTTCCCTACACAAGCATGCATACATAATATAGATACAATGTCAATCACAACGCCTGTTGCTCCACATGTCTAGCTTTTCTGCTTCTTCAGAAGCCATAAAGCATGTGTAACGGCTGTCACGGTACTAAAATTCCCTGGGAAAGCAGAGAAAAGTAAGAAAGGTTAAATGCTAAAAGGCACTCCATTACTAATGAATTGTCCCCTATGTTCAGCTGGGAAACTGAGACTTCTGATGATGTTGATCTTCTGTGTCCCCTCACTGGTTCCTTCTGCTAACCTGAGCATCCCTACAGGACACAGTCATAATGTTGGGGTCAGTAGGAGAAACCAGTGAGCACTGCACGGTCTTCACTGGGGTGTTCCTTTTCTAAATGCCTTCTTGCAATATGAAATAAATGAAGAATCCAGCAGTCACAGTGAGACTTCTTCATATGCAGTACAGCAAGTGTGCATAATAACTGGAGACCTATGCATATTTCTCATCATCAGTGTCCCTAAAAGATCAAATAAAACGCATCTACCAAACCCTAAATGATACATTCGGGTGGACTGACTATTTAAGTACAATGGGATGCAGACATGTGGTAGCTAACTTAGAGCTCACCTTCAAAATACTTTTAACAGTTGTTATCAAAGAGAATCTGAGCCTCAAAGTGCCATTTATAACAGACAGATAACAAGCTACTTCCCCAATTGAACACCAGTATGGTTTTCCCTGGAGCTTCTAAAAGTGTTCATATTTTATTTATAGGTTGGCTTAGTAGGAGAAAAAAATTCATTTTTGAAATGTTATAGATCATTAAATATGCAGAGACATAGTACTTATTTAAATAAAAAGCAAATATGCATTAAAAAATTAGCTGTGAAGTGATATTGGGTCTCAGATAGAGATTGATGAACCAATAATTGGCTCAAATTTATGCTGGTTCTTTGTAAATTTCTGGTGGTTACTGACAAAGATTTACTGTATGTCTGAGACTCGGCTCACACTGCTGTGACTTATGATGAGACCCCTAAGTCGCTTGACATGTGAAATCCTATTTTAGTCAATGAGAGCTGTCCTAATCAGCACTACTGAAGTCGTTCCGACTTTAGAAAAGGTTCCTGTAATACTTCAAGGCGCCTTCTATCTGACTTGTGCCCATAGACTTTAATGGAAGTCGCCTCCAAGTCAGATCTTCATCTTAATTGATGTGATTTGGATCCGACATTACAGGAAGATTACACAAGCATTCCCTGAAGTTGCTTCAAAGTCATGCCGAAGTTGCATCAAAGTCACGCCAAAGTCTCCTGGCAAAGTTGCACTGTAAGTCCCGTGACTTTCAGGTCCCAGCAGTTTGAACCAAGCTGCATTCCAGGTATGGTAATTTTTTCATAGTTACAGATCCCTGTGAAAGCTGGAAACTACTGTAGTAGGCACCATTACTACAGCAATCTCCATTAGCTTTGAGGTCCTGTGCCAAGAGGCTACCCTATAGCATTGAGAACAAAGGAGTCTTGTGCTCAGCACCAATGCCTTACAGGGAACACTTTGCATTTTCTCAAAGATTGCAAGGCTTTCGTTGATTTGAAGAGGTGGAAAGGTTGGGAGGCGATGTCACAATCTCCACCTCATCCAATCAGGGAACACTTTGCATTCATGTTCTCCTATTGGCACCCGTGCCTAGTTAACAACCTTGTAAGTAAGTAGAAAGGTGATTGCTCAGCACGGGACCTAGAAGCTGGTGGAGATCTCTGTAGCAGCGGTGCCTACAACAGTGATTTCCAGCTTTCATTGGGAGCCCACAGGTTTGGCACATACATACATACATTGGTCCAAGCTAGACAAAACATTTTTGTTTCTGTCTCTGTTGCAATATTCCCTCACTTCCTGTCATCATGACAGTAAGTGAGGAGAAATCTCTCTAATAGAGCCCAAAATAGCAGCTGAAACCCATTTGGGGTGCTAAACTTTCCCCAATTTTGTTACTTTGGGTTCCAATAATGGAAATTGGTCCTAAAAAGTGCACATCTGTACCATTACCATAGTGTTCCTAATCTGTGCCCTCTTTTCTTTTGGTCCCAGAAGTTTTTTTAAAGCAGAACTTAAAAAAGTTATGGCTAGCAGGCTACAAGAAGAAGACACATGACATGAAATGTCACTTCTGAAATTAAAACTAAACCTACCCTCGTGCACAGCTCAGTTTACATTGATGCCTGTGAACCAGAATGACTGACTCATGTACATTTACAGGATATAGGTTATCAAGCACTGGCCAACCAAGACTGCTGAAGTCTGGCACCTTGGAGGAACTGGGGAGAAGATGCCGATGCCAGTGCCAGCAAGGAACCCCTCACAGGTTTTGGACCGTTGAATAGCAGGTAAGTATAATTAATGACTATAATTGGAGTCCAGGGGACCACCATTGCACCAAACAAATCCATTCAGAAAATAGCAAGGACCAGAAATAGAAAGTGTATGAACTGGAAGCATTGAGCCAATGGTACAACTGCACTCTAGCCAAGACTGTACTTTCATCTCTAAAGCCCAGAGGAATGTGAGTATTCTACCTCATCAATAGACAGATGGTCACATCTGGACAGATTTTTAGATTATGCACAGATGGTTACATTATGTAAAATAAAACAAGGCAAAGAAAATCTAAAAAGTCAAACATGACTATGCAGTACAAAAAATATCTAATCAATAGCCTAGATCAGCAACTCTCAACCAGGGTTTTCTCCAGAGGGTGGTAGATGTTACATTAACTGTGGCTGATTGACCTCCTATTTGATGGTGCATTTATAGTTTTAGGGCCAATATCACTTGTCAAAGCTAGCATCGTGACACCAATAACCATTATGGTTGCCTGTAAGGGTCCCATTCTGACCACCACTGCAAAAGGGGCATTCTTCCCACTAGCTGCCAATGTAAGGGGCATTTTCCCTTGACCCCCAATAAATTGGTTTCGGTAAAAGTTATTTCAAGATTTCCTCCAGGGAAAAAGGTTGAGAAAGCTTTAGATCATGGATTTTCTGGATATACTAATTAAGCCCAGTCTTTTTTTACCTCTCACTATTTTAAATTCTACGTACAATAAAGTTTAACAATTTTTATATATATTTTGAGTCGTGTAGATTCATCTCTTTGTTTACCTCTGAAAGTCCAACCCTTTTTTTGGTATAATTGATTGGTTTTCCAACTAAACATTTCCTTTTTTTTTTTTTTTTTCTTTGATACAATTACCGGGATGATGGCACTTGTTGGGTAGTTCATTCCTTTTCTATCAGCCCAGTCTTTGTTGCATCTGCAACTCTCCACCATCTCTAGCTCAGAACATATGCCCTAACAAGCCATCATTTTCATGCTAAACATTTTACAGGACTCCTAGACCATCACTGCATGTAAACACTGCTCATTCCTGGCTTGGCTGAGCACTGAGCAAAGTGTCTAGTCTGTAATTAAATCAAGCATATGCGGAGGCTTGTGAAGGGGGATCACAGGCTCTAATGCCTCGTACACATGTGCAGATTGTTGGCCGAAAGATCGGCCGTCTTTTGTCCAAGGTCTGTCGTGTCTGTTGAAAACTGCAAAAGACTGCACACGAATATTGTCGGCCAACAACAGCCGACTGCAGAAGTGATGTCATGTGATGGTTAACTTTCCTTGCCTTTTTTCTTTTCTGAGCATGCCCAGTCTTGCAAATCTGCTGTCTGTCGGCCGAATTCTGTACTGACTGGCGAACAATCGGCCGTTCTGGTGTCGGCATACAAAAATTTTAATGCTTGCATGACAGATTCTGATCGGCCGAAAGTGCGCTGTTGGCTGTCGGAAGCATCATACTAACAAGCCTACAATCGGGCGATCGGTCGTAGGCCGTATCTTTTCGGCGGACAATCTGCACGTGTGTACGGGGCATTAGTTGCTAAGTGGAAAGGGTATTGCAATGTTTCTGCGCCTGTGGATGCTCTCCTATATTATGATAAAGTTACTAAGCACTACGGATGGACGAACAGTTCCGCCCGAGCATGAGTTTGGGCTGAACATAGGCTGTTCGCCTGTTCGACGAACACCCCAATTATTGGGGCGTTTGACCGTTTATTCGGCCCGCAGAATGACCACAATGCACTGCGCCACCGCACAATGCATTGAAATCCCTGATTGGCTGAAGCAATTAAAGCTTTGCCCAATCAGGGCACAGAGCACTAACAGAGCCAGGATTGGAAAAAGTAATGATGACTCTATCCAATCATGGCTTATTGCTCTTAGTCCCACCCCACACTACAAAAGTATTCTTTCAATGGCGGCCATTTGTAGTGTGATATCGGCGTGGAGAAATAGAACAGGGCTCTGTTCAGTGCTGCTAGAGAGTTAGTGTGCTATAGTGTGCTATTCTGATTCTATTGTCAGTGTAGTATCAGTTTAGTGTGAATCTAGTGATAGTTCTGTGAGTGTATTGAGTGACCATTTATTTTTACTTTAGTATCTGTTTGTTTTGTCAGGGCAGGTTTGCTGCATTATAGTTCAGTGCGTTATTGCACGTTTAACAAAGTATATTTCTGCGCATTACGTGCCGTTTAACGTAGTATGTTTCAGTGCATTACCTGCCGTTTAAAGCAGTATATTTCTGTGCCTTAGTGCATGTTTAATGCAGTATATTGCAGTGCGTTACTGCACGTTTAACGCAGTATATTTCTGTGCGTTATTGCATGTTTAATGCAGTATATTTAAGTGCGTTATGTGCCATTTACCGCAGTATATTTTAGTGCAGCTGTGCACATTTAACACAGTATACTTCTGTGCATTACTGCACTTTCAACGCAGTATATTTCAGTACGTTACGTGCCGTTTAACGCAGTTTATCTCTGTGCGTTATTGCACGTTTAATGCAGTATATTTCACTGCATTACGTGCCATTTACTGCAGTATATTTCAGTGCGTTAGTGCACGTTTAACACAGTATGTGCGTTGAAGAAACAAGAAAGCAGTGCCTGCTGAGTGTAGCATACAAAGTTTAATAGGGGTAAAAATAAATGATGCACTCACAGAAGTAAATGGTATGCCAGCATAGTGAATAGAATGGGTCATCTGCAGAGTCTCTAGTGACATCTCATGCTACGAACGCATGCTTCTCCTGCCTTCCCAGCTGCCGGATGTGACGTCACCCGTGCCTCTGCACAGACCACGGGCGCCCTGGAAACATCTATGCCGACCGTAAGACGCTGACAGTCATCAGCAAACTTGTCACAGCAGCATCTATCCATCACCAGAGACTCTGCAGATGACCCATTCTGTTCACCATGCTGGTATACCATTTACTTCTGTGAGTGTATAATTTATTTTTGCCCCTATTAAATTGTATATGTTACACTCAGCAGGCGCTGCTTTCTTGTTTCTTCTTATCACGTAGAGCCTCTCCTTGCTCCAGCCAGCAGCCACTGAGTACAGTCTCGCTTATTTGGACTACTATCATCATTGACATTTGAATACTACCTTGGACTCCCCCGCTATCTACCTGCTATCTACCCTACCCCCAACAGTTGTCCAATTTTATACCTGCAGCTCTGTCCACACTAGGAGAGCTATAATATTGCTGCTATTTACTGCACGTTTACATAGTATATTTCAATGCTTTACTTGCCGTTTAACGCAATATATTTCTGTGCGTTACTGCATGTTTAGCGCAGTATATTTTTGTGCGTTTCTGCACGTTTACGGCAGTAAATTTCTGTGCGTTAGTGCTTGTTTAGGGCAGTATATTTCTGTGCCTTTCTGCACTTTAACACAGTATATTTCTGTGCATTAGTGCATGTTTAAAGCAGTATATTTCTGTGTGTTAGTGCAGTTTTACTGCAGTATATTGTATTGTATTGTAGTGTGTCGGTGGAGTGTGTCTGTGTCACCCAAGCAGAGACTAGTGTGCAGTCCACTGCAGCTGCCAGGGTGGCTAAATCTGCCTCCTTGTCCACAGCTATTCCTGCCATAGCCCCAGCATTAGGCATGGAAGAGTCAGCTGAGTTATTTGAACACAGCGTCAGCCCCTTGCTCCTTGATGATGCACAGCCATTACTTGATTCAGATGTTGTTTCTGAGGTTGAGGAAGGTAGGAACATGAGCCTACAGAGAGGGGAGAACACTGGTGCAAAAATTGGCAGTCATGTTCCCATAGCCGCAGCGTATTGCCAAGTTGTCTCCAGTGGTAATGCGAATGAAGGAGATGATGATGGGATCACTGACATGACTTGGGTGCCGGATAGAGCAGATGAGGAAAGTGAGGGTGAGGCAAAACTCAAACGAGGCAGCCATCATGGAAGGGTAGAGAGCAGCCACCCTATTCCATCAGATTGTGGAGCTGTTATCTTCCAGGAACCCTTCCCACAGCTCAGCTGTGTGGGCCTTTTTTAGCACATGTGCAGCCGATCGCACTGTTGCAATTTGCAAACTTTCTCTCAAGCACATCAAGCATGGTAAAAACACCAACCATTTGGGTACCGCGTGCTTGACAAGGCATTTAACCTCCCACCACTCAGCCCATTGGAAAGAGCACCTGGAAGCCATACAAAAGGGGTGCAATTATGTTGCTCCTCCTTACTCACCTCAGTCTACCCCCAATATACCTCATAAACTCTCAGCAGCCTCCACTGACAGAGATAATGGTCAGAGATGTATAGTAACTAAGTAGAACTACTGCACTACTGTACTTAAGTACCGAAAGGCGGTATCTGTACTTTCCTAGAGTAGAATTTTTTTCTCCTACTTCCACTTTTACTTCACTACATTTTTTCAATGATTTCAATACTTCTACTCCAGTATTTTTTTTTTTGTGCTGCATAGTTACTAGTTACAAGTATAAAAATTACCACTGCCAGAACAGTAGATGGCAGGTTTCATGAAGCTCAAAACATGTGTATTATCAGGGCATACAAAAATAAATGCTACTGTATGTATAAATAAAAGCTGCATTTGAAATAATAAAAAACAATATGATGTTCAAACTTTTGACTTCTTTCTTTAATAACTACATAACACAGTACTTGTACTTTTACTTTCAGTACTTGAGTAGCAATTTTTCTTCAAAACTACTGGTACTTTTACTTTCAGTACTTGAGTAGCAAAATTTTTTAAAAAACTACTTGCAATACTTAAGTACAAAAAATGTTGAATACTTTAGTACTTCTACTCAAGTCACTTTTTGATCGAGCACTTCCACTTCTACTCAAGTCACTTTTTGATCAAGCACTTGTACTTTTACTCAAGTATGGGTTTCGAGTACTTTATACAACTCTGATATAGCGCATGGTATCCACAGACATGGACACCAAATGTCAAAAATTTCAGTCTCTCGATGTGCAAAACTGATAGAGACATACCACAAGCGACTTACAGCTGTAATCGCAGCAAAAGGTGGCGCTACAAAGTATTAACTTAAGGGGGCTTAATAATTTTGTACGCCCAATTTTTCAGTTTTTTATTTGTTAAAAAAGTTTGAAATATCCAATAAATTTTGTTTGACTTCATGATTGTGTCCCACTTGTTGTTGATTCTTCACAAAAAATTACAGTTTTATATCTTTATGTTTGAAGCCTGAAATGTGGCAAAAGGTCAAAAAGTTCAAGGGGGCCGAATACTTTCGCAAGGCACTGTATGCACTGTAAAGTCACCATTTGAGGAGGCCACAAGGATGGTGAGCCATGACAATGCATACATCAGTGACACAATCCCTGTTGTGTTCCTGCTGGAGCAGACTCTGCGTGGCACTATGGACAGGGTTCTCGAGGCAGAGCAATGGGAAGAAGAGGAGGACTTCCTTTCCTCTCAAGGCTCGCTTAATGCAGACACCCTTCTTCCTAGGCCACAGAACGCACAAGAGGAGAGGGAGGAGGAGGAGGATTCTGGCAGTCTTGGAGGCATTGAAGCAGAGGAAGACATACTTATAGTTACATAGTTACATAGTTACATAGTAGGTGAGGTTGAATAAAGACAATAGTCCATCCAGTTCAACCTGTGTAGGTGTGTGTGGCTGTACTCATCTCACATACCCCTGAATGTTCTGATCCTTGAGATGTAAGTCTAAGAGTCTTTTGAAAGCCACCATACTACCCGCAGAAACCACCTCTTGTGGTAGAGAATTCCACAATCTTGTAGCCCTAACAGTAAAGAACCCCCCACGTTGCCTGTGGTTAAAACGCTTCTCCTCTAATCGCATTGTATGCCCTCGAGTCCTCATGCAATCCCTTCGAATGAACAGCTTTTTTTCTAAGCTGGGATCCCCATTAAGATATTTATAAATTGCTATCATGTCCCCCCTCAGACGTCTCTTCTTCAGGGAGAATAAATCAAGCGATTGTAGACGCTCTTCATAGTCATGGTCCTCCAATCCCCTAATTAGTTTAGTTGCCCTTCTCTGGACTCTCTCCAGCTCCAACACATCCCTCCTGAGGACTGGCGACCAGAACTGGACAGAATACTCCAGATGCGGTCGGACCAGAGTTTTATAAAGTGGAAGGATTATAGTCTTATCTCTGGAATACATCCCTTTCTTTATGCATGCTAATATTCTGCTGGCTTTGGCAGCTGCCGCTTGACATTGCATGCTGTTGCCTAATCTATCATCAACCAAGACTCCCAGATCCTTCTCCATTTTTGATTCCCCCAAGGGTTCCCCTCCTAACGTGTATTGTGTTTTTATGTTTTTAGTCCCCAAGTGCAAAACCTTACACTTCTCCACGTTAAACCTCATTTGCCATGTCGTTGCCCACTCTGTAATTTTGTCCAGGTCATTCTGTAGGATATCTGCTTCATGCTGTGCAGTTATTGCCCTGGCCAATTTTGTGTCATCTGCAAAAACTGATATCGAACTCCTGACCCCGTCCTCAATGCTGTTTATGAATAAATTGAACAAGGTTGGTCCCAGTACTGAGCCCTGGGGCACCCCGCTTACAACCTCAGACCAGTCTGAGTATGCGCTGTTTATTACCACCCTTTGGACACGCCCTTTAAGCCAATTCCGTATCCAAGAGCAAACCCTGCTTTCGATACCTGCAGACCTTATTTTATAAATTAAGCGCTTGTGGGGAACTGTATCAAACGCCTTAGCGAAATCCAAGTACACCACATCCACTGGTCTCCCCCTATCTAGCTCACAGCTTACCTCCTCGTAGAATGCTAAGAGATTGGTTTGACAAGAATGCCCATTTGTAAACCCGTGCTGATTACTGCTGATGATGTTGTTGTCTTTAGCAAACTCTACGATATAGTCCCTTATCATCCCCTCCAGAAGTTTACATACTATTGATGTCAAACTGACAGGCCTATAATTTCCCGGGATATGCCTCTGGCCCTTTTTGAATATCGGAATCACGTTAGCTTTCTTCCAATCCCCTGGTACATCTCCTGTCCTAATACTGTCAGCAAAGATCAGGAACAGTGGTCTGGATATAACCTTACTGAGTTCCTTGAGTACTCTCGGATGTACGCCATCCGGGCCTGGTGATTTGTTTGTGTTAAGTTTATCCAGCCTTTCCCTGATTTCACCCTCTGTTAGCCATAGTGGCAAATCCTGTGTATTACTACTAACCATACAGTCATGGTCAGTGTACCCCTCCGTTTCCTGTGTAAAGACTGACGAGAAAAAAGCATTCAGCACGGTTGCTTTTTCAGTGTCCTCTGTAACCATCCCCCCATCATCGCTAATTATGTGTGCAATATGCTCTGCCCTAGTTTTTTTGCTGTTGATATATTTAAAGAATTTCTTTGGGTTTTTTTTACTATCCTCCGCTATTTGTCTCTCAAAGTTGATTTTAGCCATTTTGATTTCGTGTTTACTTTTCTTATTTGCCTCCTTGTATTGCTCGAAAGCAAGGCCCGAAGCGGAAAAAAAAAAAAAAAAAATAGCGCAGGGCAGACATGACCATGTGAAGAGGGGAAACAGGGCAGGTGTGAGTTAAATTAAATTGTTTTGAGTTGGGGGGTATTCAGGGATTGGTGTATCAGGTTTGGGAGGGGTTGAGGTACAGTTAGGAGGGGTGGCCCCTCAGATTGGAGGTCAGTGGAAGTTCAACGGACGAAGGAAGAAGAAGCTTGGTCACCCACCTTTTTCACTGCAGAGCATCTCACCTCAGCTTCCCTGGTCTGTGATGGCGGATTTGGACGTTTTGCTGGAGCAAATTAAGGCCGCTGCCGCGGTGAAGGGGACTGAGTGGCTCCGGTCCCAGGTCTCCACGTTGATGGGGGTTCAGGACTCTGCACAGGATTCGGAGGGGCTTGCGGTCCCGCGGGCTCGGCGGTCACGGCCGCCGGAGCGTTTTTCACCGGACCCTTCCCCTCGAGCTCAGCGTCATCCTAGGAGCCCCGACAGGGACCCTTCAGGGCCGCCGGCTAAGCGTACTCCTGCTGCGGCCGTGCGCGCCTCTGGGAGGAATCCTCTGCATGGACGGAGCTCTGGGGGTAGTGGGGGGAGGCGGCCTTCGGTCTCTCCCCGTCCCTCTCGCCGGGGTGCTACTGGACTGGCGGGCTCCCCTACTGGCGATGCTCCGGTCGGAGGGGTGCCTCGGCGTGGGAGCGGCTTCATGGCGGCCGGTGGCAGCAGTGATCGGCGGGACTCGGAGTCGGCCTCGGCTGGGCGCAGAGAGATGACGCGGCGGGGCAAGTCACGTGGCCGGGTCATCGGAAGTTCGGCTGGTTCACAGAGGTCTCCGTCGGGCGGAGCTGGAGTACGGGGGCGTGGACGCCTGTCGCTCGGCTCTGCAGATGGCGGGAGTGCGACACCTGGTGGACGGATGTCGGCGGTGCCCGGGGACGATCGTTCGGAAGGCGAGGTGTCCGGATCGGATGTGGAAGAGGATGTCGGTGGTCGGTCGGCGACGAGGGAGGCTGGATCGGCGGCTGGGGGCGCCCCCCCTGGGCAGACAGGTGAGGTCACAATTCCTTCTCTGGCTTTGTCTGATTTGCGGGGCTTGTTTGATGTGGGGGGTGGGAGTGCTGGAGGGGCTCGGGGGGTGGGGGTGTCCCGGCCAGTGGGGGCGGGGACCCCGGAAGGGGGTGATGATGGGGGTTTGAGGGGCTTCCTCCTGGGTCTACGGGACCTCTTGGGGCGTTTGCCCCCGGGGGACGGGGGCCGCTTGTCTCCAGCGGCGGCTTGGGTGCCTCCGGCGGGGGGCTCGGGCACGGAGCCGGGGGGGGCCCCGGGGCTGGCGGGGCCGTCTTCCACGGGGCTAGTTGCGGGGGGGGCTGGGGCCCCTCCCCAGGTTGTGGGTGCGCCGGCAGTGGTGGCGGTGACGGCCGGGGCGGCGGGGGACAAGACCGGGACGGCGAAGGAGGGGAAGGCGGACGCTGTTCGCCTGGACGATTCAGCGAAAGGTGAGGTATATGTTTGTTTTGAGGGCCCGTTGGGGGCACATTTGGAGCAGGAAGTCCGGGAGAAGATCTGGAAGGGTGAGTACATGGAAATCTTCACGCTGTTGCCCCTCGAGAAGTTCCACCTGGACAGGGTTAAACCGGAGGAGCGCAAGAAGGAGGACGAGGAGGCGCGACGCTATCGGCTTATCCCTCGGACCTTCGCCAATTGGCTGCAGGCCTTTGCCATTCTGGCGGGCGTCATAGGGGAAAAGGCGCCGGAAAACTGCTCGGCCCTGTTCTGCTACATGGACGCTGTAGGGGAAGCCTATCGGGTTTACGGGGGGTCGGCCTGGCTGCGGTACGACGAACAGTTCCGGCAGCGGAAGGCGGTTAGGCCGTCCTTGCGGTGGGACCACAAGGACATCAGCCTGTGGATGCGGCTCATGTCGTCTGCGAAGGCTCCGAATCAGTTTTTTCCAGGGGGGGCCGGTGGTTCTGCGACCCCGGGACAGCCGGCCGCAAAGAGGAGGGGTTTCTGCTGGCAATTTAATGAGGGTTCCTGTAAGTTCGGTGGCACATGTCGCTTCAAACATGAATGCTCCGGTTGCGGAGGTTCCCATTCCTTGGCTCGGTGTTTTAAGTCCGGAAAAGGGCGGTCCGGAGAGCCTTCGCACAAAGGGGACGACGCCGGTGAGGGTGGAAAGGCTGCGGCCTTTTCTAGATAGGTACCCCGATAGGGCGGCTGCCCGACTTCTGGGGGAGGGTTTTGCGGTGGGTTTTCGTATCCCTTGCTCTTTGGCCTCGGTGCCGCCGGTGGCGAGGAATTTGCGTTCGGCATTGCGCCACCCTTTGGTGGTGTCGGATAAGTTGCACAAGGAAGTGGCTCTCGGTCGCATGGCGGGCCCGTTCTCGGAGGTGCCGGTGCGTGACTTGGTGGTTTCGCCGTTGGGGGTGGTTCCCAAGAAGGAACCCAACAAGTTTCGCCTCATTCACCACCTCTCCTTCCCAAAGGGTGGGTCTGTGAATGACGCCATCGACCCGGATGCCTGTACGGTGTCTTACATTTCCTTTGACGCCGCGGTGGCCTGGGTGCGACATTATGGGCGGGGGGCCTTGATGGCCAAATCGGACATTGAGGCGGCGTTCAGGTTGCTCCCGGTTCACCCGGACAGTTTTCGATTGCTGGGCTGCCGGTGGCAAGGGGCGTATTATGTGGATCGCTGCCTTCCTATGGGCTGCTCCATATCGTGCGCGCTGTTTGAGACCTTCAGTTCCTTTGTGGAGTGGGTGGTTCGGGAGGTTTCCGGTGTGAATTCGGTGATCCACTATTTGGACGACTTTCTGTGTGTGGGCCCGCCCTCTTCCAACGGGTGCGCGATCCTGCTTGCCACGTTGCAGCATGTGGCCGGGAGCTTCGGCATTCCGTTGGCCCCAGACAAGACGGAAGGCCCGACCACGGTGCTCAGCTTCCTGGGCATTGTCGTGGATTCGGAGGCCATGGAGTGTCGCCTACCGGAGGATAAATTGGGGGCTTTGAGAGCTGAAATTGAAGGGGTGCTGGGTTTGCGCAAGATTCAGTTGCGCAGCTTGCAGTCGTTGCTGGGTAAATTGAATTTTGCCTGCCGCATTATGCCCATGGGCCGGGTTTTCTGCCGACGGCTGTCGGCGGCGACTTCGGGGGTGAAGTTGCCCACTCACTTCGTCAGGCTCAACAGGGAACACAGGGATGACTTGCGTCTGTGGCACGGTTTTTTGGCCACGTACAATGGTAGATCCTTGTGGATGGCCGGGCCGATCAGCAACTTTGATTTGGAACTGTTTACCGATGCTGCTGGTTCGGCGGGGTACGGGGCTTTTCACCGGGGGGCGTGGAGCGCCGCCCCTTGGCCGGGGGCATGGCAGGTAGCGGGGCTGGTCAGCAACTTGGTGTTGCTAGAACTGTTCCCGGTGGTGGTGGCCCTGGAGATTTGGGGGGCGGAGTTCAGGAACCTGAAGGTTCGCCTCCATTGCGACAATCTCGGGGTGGTTCAGGTGCTCAACCGCGCGTCGGCTTCGTCTCAGCCGGTGGTGCGCCTCCTCAGGTATTTGGTTTTGCGGTGTCTACGGTTGAATGTTTTCCTGTACGCTGTGCACATTCCGGGGGTTAAGAATGATATTGCTGACGCGCTGTCTCGTTTTCAGTGGGACAGGTTCCGGGAGTTGGCACCGGCAGCGGAGCAACGCGGAGTCACGTGTCCGGAGTGGCTATGGGGGATTGCCTTGGGGTCCTCGCTGGATGGATCAGGAAGTCGGTGAGCGAGTCCACGTGGTCGGCTTATTGCAAGGTATGGTTGGAGTGGCTGGAGGTGTTGCGGGTGGCATCGGTGGATCCTCTGGGTCCGGAGGTCAGGTGGGTGTTACTTTCTTTTGTCTCTGATCATTTTGAGAGGGGCGCGTCGGCTTCCGCTGTGGCTCGCAAGTTGTCCGGCTTGGCCTTTCTGTTTAAATTTCTGGGTTGTCAGGATTACACGAAGGACTTCGTGGTGAGACAAGCGTTACGGGGCTATTCCAGGGCTTATCGGAGGAGGGACACTAGGCGCCCGATGTCCTTCGCTCTTTTGCAGGACGTCTGCCGGCAATTGGGGGAGCACTGCGCCTCGAGTTACGAGGTGGTGTTGTTTAAGGCGGCCTTTTCTCTCGCTTTTTTCGGGGCTTTCCGGATTGGGGAATTGGTCAGCTCCTCCCGGACGGTGCCGGGGGGCCTATTGGGTCAGGATGTCTCTGTCGGTCGGGAGGGGGTTACTATCCTCCTTCGACGGTCCAAAACGGACCAGAGTGGCAAGGGGGTCCGTGTCCGGTTGTTCGCGGTGCCGTCTTCGCCGCTGTGCCCGGTAGGGGCGGTTCGGGATTACTGGGCAATCCGCCCTTCGCGGCCCGGTTCATTTTTGATGCATGCGGACGGGTCGTCGTTATCTCGTTTTCAATTTGTATCAGTGTTCAGAAGGTGTGTGGGCTCTTTGGGTTTGGATGCCAGTAGGTTTGCATCTCATTCCTTTCGGATCGGGGCGGCCACTGAGGCTGCACGCTGGGGATTGAACGACGATGCGGTCAAACGCATTGGGCGCTGGGAGTCTAGGAGGTTCTTGTTGTACGTTCGTCCACAGCTGTTGGTGTAGGGTATGTGCGGGGGGTGGTTTTGTCGCTGGGGGGGTGTGGGCCCGGCTGGTTATCTGATTATTGGTTGGTTTTCTTTTCCTTTTGTCCCCTTTTCTTGTAGGTTTGGAACCCTGCCTTGTTTGGATCGTGGGACACTCGTATGTTTTCTGGGGGGCCCGGAGAGCTGATGTGCGTCCTAATGGTAGACAACTTGGTTTTTCTCGGCACGAGGCTTGTGTCAGGTGGCTGGGGGTGCCGGGGCTTACTTGGGGCAGGGTCCTTCCCGAAGTGCATCGTTTCGCCCGGTTGGACAGGCAGCCAGATGTTTTGGTGCTGCATGCCGGGGGCAACGATTTGGGGGCCAGGTCCGCGCGGGCCTTGATCAGGGACATCAAGTTGGATTTCCTTCGGCTGCGCACGGCTTTTCCGGCGCTGCTTGTAGTTTGGTCGGATATGGTGGCCCGCACGTCCTGGCGCATGGCCAGGTCGGTCGCGCGCCTTAATAAAGCTCGGATTAAGTTGAACAAGGAAGTGGGGCGCTTTGTGTGTCGGAATGGGGGGTTGGTGGTTCGCCACCTGGAGTTGGAAGTGGACACATGGCGGTATCTGCGGGATGATGGAGTCCACCTCAATGCGGTGGGTATAGATTTATGGGCCCTGGGATTACAGGATGGGATCCAGCGAGCCTTGAGGGTTTGGAGGGGCACGCAAGGGTAAGGTGTCACCCTTGGGTGCTGGTGGCGTTTTGTTGGTCTTTGCTGGCGGGGGAGGTGAACAGTTTAGGATAAGGGTATGGTTGGGACTCATCGTTGGTATGGGTCCCTATGGTGCATTCCATTTAATGTCAGTTTAAATGGAATTCAAAATGGTGGCACTGCGGGGAGTGGTTTGTCTCCGAGCCGGTGACGCGGCTGGAGGCCTATCAGGGCACAGGTCCCGCAGTGCAGGATTTGGAATTATTTGGAGGAGCCTCAAAGACCAACAGGCCTAATGACTGATTGTTTTATGTTTGTAAGGAATGTTTTTTCTCCTTATGTTAATTTTAAGGTAAAAGGGTTAATAAAATGGCTGCTGTGGCCAATTAACTCCAAGCACGGTGTGGTCTCAATTATTTAGGTAAAGGGAAAGGTTTATGGCATGGGGGTGGAGCCTTTGGCTTTAAGCAGCCTAAGAGTTTGGGGGTGACATCTATTCTACATTGGTCAAGCAAGGCCCGAAGCGGAAAAAAAAAAAAAAAAAAAAAAATAGCGCAGGGCAGACATGACCATGTGAAGAGGGGAGACAGGGCAGGTGTGAGTTAAATTAAATTGTTTTGAGTTGGGGGGTATTCAGGGATTGTTGTATCAGGTTTGGGAGGGGTTGAGGTACAGTTAGGAGGGGTGGCCCCTCAGATTGGAGGTCAGTGGAAGTTCAACGAACGAAGGAAGAAGAAGCTTCCCACCCGCCCTCCCTAATTTCTGGGACTGTTATGGTTGATTTTGATTCATGTCTTTTGTGCTTTCTGTCCTTTCTGGGGGAATTTTATATTGTCATGGCAGCTGGGCGTTTTGTTGGTCTTTGCTGGCGGGGGAGGTGAACAGTTTAGGATAAGGGTATGGTTGGGACTCATCGTTGGTATGGGTCCCTATGGTGCATTCCATTTAATGTCAGTTTAAATGGAATTCAAAATGGTGGCACTGCGGGGAGTGGTTTGTCTCCGAGCCGGTGACGCGGCTGGAGGCCTATCAGGGCACAGGTCCCGCAGTGCAGGATTTGGAATTATTTGGAGGAGCCTCAAAGACCAACAGGCCTAATGACTGATTGTTTTATGTTTGTAAGGAATGTTTTTTCTCCTTATGTTAATTTTAAGGTAAAAGGGTTAATAAAATGGCTGCTGTGGCCAATTAACTCCAAGCACGGTGTGGTCTCAATTATTTAGGTAAAGGGAAAGGTTTATGGCATGGGGGTGGAGCCTTTGGCTTTAAGCAGCCTAAGAGTTTGGGGGTGACATCTATTCTACATTGGTCAAGCCAATACAGTGCCCTCTGATTTATATTTCTTGAAGGCCATTTTTTTTTCCCTAATACGTTTTTTAACGTTACGGTTTAGCCAGCCAGGTTTGGCTTTGTCTCTTCTAAATTTATTTCCCATAGGAATGCACTGCAAGATGCCTTTGCCTAATATGTTCCTAAAGCATTCCCATTTTTCCTCTGTGGTCAGGGATCCCAGGGTTTGGTCCCAGTTTACCCTTTCCATCAATGAGTACAATTTTGGAAAGTTTGCCCTTCTGAAGTTTAGGGTTCTTATGTTCCCCACTTGCCTTGTTATATTGTTATTTATACTAAATGTGATCATCCTGTGATCGCTAGAGCCCAGGTTGTCCTGAACTACTACCTCCGAGATTATGTCTGGGTCATTAGTGATCAATAGATCCAGGACTGCATTTTCTCTAGTCGGAGAATCCACCAACTGTGACATGTAATTATCCAGTAAGGTTTCTGTGAATAGACGGGCCTTCTGTGAGTGTGCAGTCCCCTCTTCCCAGTCAATGTCGGGATAATTGAAGTCCCCCAATATGATGACTGATCCCAATTTTGCCACTCTACTCATTAGTGCTAAGGATTCCAGCTCTACCTCCTCCCCTTGGTTAGGTGGCCTATAGCAAACCCCCACAATTACTTTCCCCTTTTCTCCTTCCCTATGGAGTTCAACCCACACAGATTCTAAATCCATGTTCATCCCATCCGTAATGTCACTCCTCTCTATCACCTTTATATTGTTCTTGACATAGAGACATACCCCTCCCCCTCTTTTTCCTACCCTGTCCTTCCGGTACACCGAATACCCTTGGATATTGGCCAGCCTGTCATGTGAGGGGTCGAACCAAGTCTCTGTTATCCCCACAAGGTCTATGTCCTCCTCATGTACTAACATTTCCAACTCATCCATTTTATTAGCTAGGCTCCTGGCATTAGCATATACCCCTCTTAGTTTTACGGAAGTTGAGCGCAATTGGTGGTTATGTTTATTCCTGTTTGGTCTGAGGTTTTCCCGCACAGACCTACCGATTGGCGTTGTGGACCTACTGTTGCTGCTGACCCTACAACTGCCTTCAGTCCTCTGCTCCCTCCTGACTGATTCTACTTCTGAGCCCTCCCCCCCGTCTCCTAGTTTAAAAGCCCCTCCAACTTGGTGGCCATCTTTCTCCCCAAAAGGGCTGTACCGTCCCCATTAAGGTGCAGCCCATCCTTACTAAGGCTACCGGTAGCCGACTGAGAAGTCAGCCCAGTTCTCCAGGAACCCAAACCCCTCCTTCCTACACCAATTCCTCAGCCACTTGTTAAGTTCCCTAATCTCCTTCTGCCTCTCCTGTGTGGCTCGAGGTACAGGCAGTATTTCAGAGAAAACCACCTTGGAGGTCCTTTTCCTCAATCTATTACCTAAGTCCCTGAAATCGTTCTTAAGGATCCTCCACCTACCTTTAACTTTGTCATTAGTGCCCACATGCACCATGACCGCTGGGTCATCCCCAGCCCCCCACATCAATCTGTCTGCCAGATCTGCAATGTGCCGAACTCGGGCGCCCGGTAAACAACATACTGTTCGGTTCACGAGATCTTTTTTACAGATTGCCCTCTCTGTCCTCTTGATAATTGAGTCCCCAACTACCACAACCTTTCTAACCTTTCCTGAGTTACAGCCCCCCTTCTTCCTGGAGCCGTCCCTCCCCTGGCAGCTGGGGGAGGGTGCATGCTCCAGCTCTGCCACCCCTGAGCTGATATCCCCCTCAACCTGCAACTCGGCAGATTTGTTAGGGTCTATCAACTCAGGATTGGCCTCCCTGGCACTCCTCCCTCTACCCTTCCTAACAGTCACCCAGCTGCGTACCTCTGCTGCTTGCGTCTCCTCTGTTCCTCCCTCCTCTATGCTGGCCCCTACCAGCGCCTGATAGGCAATGTCCAAGCTCCTTTCCAGGTTGTTGATGCCACGCAGTGTTGCCACTGTGTTCTGTAGGTCCAGGATCTGGTCTACCAGAGCAACAAGTCGCTCACATCTTGCACAGCAGTATTCGCCCTCGATTGGTTCATCAAGGAACGCATACATGCAGCAAGAAGTGCACTGAGTGGCATCCGCAATCCTGTCGGACATTATTACCCTCTACTCTATGGGGATAATATTAACGACCTGCTCTTCCTTACCTACACTACCTCTGTCTCCCCTGGTACTAAACCTGGGGTCCTCACCAGTCGCTAAGATACTCACCAGTCGCAAAGATCCAACAGACGGTAAGATACTCACCAGTCGCAAAGATCCAACAGACGCAAAGATACTCACCAGTCACAAAGATACTCACCAGTCACAAAGATACTCACCAGTCGCAAAGATACTCACCAGTCGCAAGGATACTCACCAGTCGCAAGGATACTCACCAGTCGCAAAGATACTCACCAGTCGCAAGATACTCACCAGTCGCAAAGATACTCACCAGTCGCAAGATACTCACCAGTCGCAAAGATACTTACCAGTCGCAAAGATACTTACCAGTCGCAAGATACTCACCAGTCGCAAGATACTCACCAGTCGCAAAGATACTCACCAGTCACAAAGATACTTACCAGTCGCAAAGATGCTCACCAGTCGCAAAGATACTCACCAGTCGCAAAGATACTTACCAGTCGCAAGATACTCACCAGTCGCAAAGATACTCACCAGTCGCAAAGATACTTACCAGTCGCAAAGATGCTCACCAGTCGCAAAGATGCTCGCCACCAGTCGCAAGATACTTACCAGTCACAAAGATCCACACCAGTCGCAAGATACTCACCAGTCGCAAGTCGCAGAGCACCTCTCAGCCTATAGTAACCCCTTAGTAACCTGTATTGCTTGTAGTGTTTGTACTTGTATGTAGTTTGTACTTGTAGTCCCCCCCACCAGCCCGCCCCCCTACCAGGAGATCAGATCAGATTGTTTCCAACTTACGTCCCTCGGTCTCAGTCTGGTCCTTGTCTCCCCTGCACTGGTTCCCTCAACAGATGGTACTTCAACCCTCAACAGATGGTTTTCCATCCCCAGAACCCTTGGGAGTAGTATGTGGATGGGAGGGGGCAGTTCCAGATACTGTAATCCTCAGTGACCCCGAGGAGCCTGCTTCTCATGCCTCCACAAACTTGCGGTGCATGGGCTTCGTCATGCCTGCAAAAGGACCCAAGAATACGTGGCATCAAGGATCACTATTGGTTGGCAACACTCTTTGACCACCGTTACAAGGGGAAAGTCTCAGAACTTCTCCCGTACCCACAGAGGGTACAGAAGATGAAAGCTCTTGAGGCTGCTACAAAAACGCCCAGGTGTGTTGTTGCAGGTGTTTTTTTGGGCATTTTTTGGGCGTCTTTGGAGGCAGGCATAACATCTGAACTTCTGTATAGGGGTATATATACACACACACTTATATGTATTTATACACATACACACATATAGGTGTGATAGGAGCGAAGTCCTATGCCTTTTAATTATTTCATTAGCGCAGGCATAGGGTTCTGCTACTTTCACACCTGGCTTTTTGTTGCAGGCGTTTATAGGGCTTTTTTGTGGACGTGTTTGGAGGCAGACATGACATCTGAACTTCTGTGTAGGGGTATATATACACACACACTTATATGTATTTATACACATACACACATATAGGTGTGATAGGAGCGAAGTCCTATGCCTGTTAATTATTTCATTAGCGCAGGCATAGTGTTCTGCTACTTTCATACCTATATATGTGTATGTGTATATATACATACATGTGTGTGTGTATATATACCCCTACACAGAAGTTCAGATGTCATGCCTGCCTCCAAACACGTCCACAAAAAAGCCCTATAAACGCCTGCAACAAAAAGCCAGGTGTGAAAATAGCGAAGCCACTATCCTGCTCTACTGCAATTCTAATACAAACAAACTTTTTTTCTCTGGTTCTGGACATGCTACAGAGCTGAAACTTCACAGGTACACTTTTTTATTTTCAATAATTGGCTCTCTATCAAAAATGACAATTTTTAAGAACTTTTTTTTGTGTGATTGATAGTCCCTGGGGCATGACCCAGAACCCTAGGCACTTTTTAGGGGCATTTATTGTGTTTTAGGGCTTCAAAATTGTGTTTTTTGATTACCGAAGTTCGGGTCCCATTGATTTCAATGGGGTTCTGAATTTTGAAAAGTTCGATCATCCCTAGTGCCTAAAGGGGGAAGGGAGACAGCACCACTTACTTCCCATTAAGAAGATTCCCTTCGCTAAGCAACTGGTCGGTGAGAAAAAAATGCAACATAAACTGAAAAAAACATGACCAGAGTAGGAGCTAAGGAAGAGTTAGGAGTAATGATGAAGCCAGTAAACAGTTGCTACAAGAAGGGTATATCCTTAAAGCGTCCTATATTGTTTAATTACCCTAGGGATGTAGAGACTAGGAGTCTATTTACCTATTAAGGGGAGAAAAAGGAAGAGAGCATCTTAAGACAGCACTGCAAACACTTTAGGTTCCTGGATGAATTCACAGATGATTCTGAATTTGGAAATGGACTTTGAAGGACTGATTTGGAGAATATATATTTAATGTATGGATATTACAGTACTTGGGTTTATTGAAGTTTGCTTATTGCACTTCATTGATATAAAGGTATTGATAGCACTTTAAGGTTGGAAGGACACACAGCATAGTGCATAAAGCACAGCACAAATTTTTGATACAACTTTAATGTTTCCCTATGCATGAGGTGCTATCTCAATATTCCTTGGAAGCCTTTACAGATCAGAACAGCTATCCTTTTGCCCCCCCCCCCCCCCTTGATCAGACAGATGTGATTGCCCTGTTTTTTTATATTCAATGTCACGACTAGGTCACCTCTACGGATTTCAGCCCCATAGACTTCTATGGGACCCTCTCTGATCATCTTCGACCTTGGGGCATAAGGTGAGGCCAGGACAGTGAAGACTTTCACTGTTGGGTATAACAAACAACGAAACTGTGGCCATTTGTGGTAAGTAGGCATCTGTGGAGGGGAAGGGTGGGTTAGGTTAGCCCAGGTAAGATGAAGGGAGCAAAAAGAATAAAGGTATATATTTTTTTAAGTGCATTTATCTTTTGGTGAAGAACTTCACAAACACCCCTCCCCCACCCATGTATTTTTAAAAAATCTCCTTTTACCTGGTTCCCTGGGTTTTCCTCAAAATACATACTCATACTATGTTCAGCAAATCTACCACTACACAAAAGGTCCTTCTCTTTTTTGGATTCTTGCCGCTGGCCCCCTGATGATGTTCAAGAACCAGGAATGTACATGTTCTGTAGGCCTCCTGCCTTTCCATAAGTATCCCAGCAAGCCAAGGGTAAGTGGGTCATTATTTTTGCCTAGGCAAAATTCCAAAAGTGCCAGATGTCCCTTAAAAGAAAGTATTGGGGAAAAATGTAATATGTTGTATATATTCAATTGTGAGAGGAGGGTGTAAAGTGCAATCCTGTTAGGTGGGTGGGTAGGGTGAAGGTCCTCTGTAAGTACAGCCTGTACAATATTCGTGATAGCTGTCCCTCTATATTTCATAACTGAACATGCTGTACTTACAGTGGGTACGGAAAGTATTCAGACCCCCTTAAATTTTTCACTCTTTGTTATATTGCAGCCATTTGCTAAAATCATTTAAGTTCATTCTTCTTCCTCATGAATGTACACATAGCACCCCATACTGACAGAAAAACACAGAATTGTTGACATTGTTGCAGATTTATTAAAAAAGAAAAACTGAAATATCACATGGTCCTAAGTATTCAGACCCTTTGCTCAGTATTTAGTAGAAGCCCCCTTTTGATCTAATACAGCCAGGAGTCTTTTTGGGAAAGATGCAACAAGTCTTTCACACCTGGATTTGGGGATCCTCTGCCATTCCTCCTTGCAGATCCTCTCCAGTTCTGTCAGGTTGGATGGTAAACGTTGGTGGACAGCCATTTTTAGGTCTCTCCATAGATGCTCAATTGGGTTTAAGTCAGGGCTCTGGCTGGGCCATTCAAGAACAGTTACGGAGTTGTTGTGAAGCCACTCCTTCGTTATTTTAGCTGTGTGCTTAGGGTCATTGTCTTGTTGGAAGGTAAACTGTCAGATCACTTCTTGGTAGAGGCCGAAATGCTGAGAGGGCTTCCCTTGCAGCTCGGTGCGAATCACCCCTGGAAGTGGGACAGGAGGTGACGCGTCCCAAGGAGCACTGGATGCTTGTGGAGTGCAGGTAAAGGTTCACAAGGGTATCCGGAACAACTTGCAGGGCCTCCAGGGAATCAAGCAATGTGCAGGTAAAAGCCAGGCCGAGGGTCATACACAGGTATCAGTCCAAACAGGTCGCCAAGACAAGGGGATTGAGCAGAATCAAGTCCGTTGAGCAAGCCGGGATCGGTACACTAGAAGTCAGGCAGAGGACAAAAGAGCAAGGATGGTCACACAAGCCGAGGGTCAAACACTGGAGCAGGATCGAAGGGTCAGACAAAGCCGTGGGTCAAAGCCAGGAGAGAGAGCAGACAGGTCAGGAACGAGCCGGGTCAAACTGGAATCCAGGAAGTAACAATGCACAGGAAACAGGAAGAGCTGAAGACAATCCAGCAATCTGATGGGCTGAGCAGAGTCCTTTTATAGGTCAGTGAATTAGTCTATGGCCTGAGTCCATTGCAGCCATGGGAAGTACTGGCAAAGTTGCCAGTTGCAGCACAGCCATTTCACTGATAATGAGTCTATGGCCTGAGTCTGTTGCGGCCATTGGAAGTTCTGGCGGAGTTGCCAGTTGCAGCATGGCCGTTTCTCTGACAGTGCCCCCCCCCAAGGGGCAGCCTCCGGATGCCCAACCGGGCCAATCTTTCTGGGAATCTCCTGTGGAATTCCTGTACCAGCCTGGGGGCATGCAGGTTACTAGCGGGTTCACAGGAATTGTCTTCAGGGGGGTAACCTTTCCATTTAACAAGATACTGTATGAGCTCACCCCTTTTTCGACAATCCAGAATGGTTTCCACTTCATATTCAGGTTCACCCTCCACTGAAACTGGAGGTGGAGGCAATTCTTCTCTCCCTGGGAAGGGGCTAGAAATTGCAGGCTTAAGCAGGGAAACATGGAATACAGGATGGATTTTGTATGAATTAGGTAAAGTTAGTTCGAAAGCCACAGGGTTTATCATCCTTTTGATTCTAAAAGGCCCAATAAACCTTGGTCCCAATTTTTTAGAAGGGCAAGATAGTCGTAGGTTGTTTGAGGAGAGCCACACCTTATCCCCGACCTTATACATAGGATTTTCCTTTTTCTTGCGGTCATAGAATCTCTTGTACTCCTGTTGGGCTTTGGATATGGAGTCCTGTAGCACCCGGTAGTTATCCCTGATAGCCATTATCCGGTCTTGCACTGCAGGAACCGAAGTTTCTGTGAAAGCACTGGGCAAAAAAGAAGGGTGGAACCCGTAATTCACCCAGAACGGGGTCTGGTTGGTTGCAGAATGCAGGGCATTATTATACGCGAATTCTGCGCACGGAAGTAAAGAGACCAAGTTATCCTGGGAGCAAGTGCAAAAGCAATGTAGGTATTGTTCAAGGGTCTGGTTGGTCCTTTCCATTTGACCATTACTCTGCAGGTGGTAGGCTGATGATAGGCATATCTTAATGGACAAGGATTTGAAAAGCTCTTTCCAGAATTTGGAAGTGAACTGGACACCTCTGTCCGATACTATACTGTCCGGGAGACCGTGTAGCCTGACCACTTCTTTAATAAACATGTTAGCTGTTTCCACAGCAGAAGGTGTGCCAATCATAGGCAAAAAGTGCGCCATCTTCGAGAGACGGTCCACCACCACTAGGACAGTAGTGAAACCTTCTGAAGGTGGTAATTCCACTATAAAATCCATGGATAGTTGCTTCCAGGGCTGTTCTGGGATGGGCAATGGCCTTAACAGGCCCCAGGACTTGGTCTTAGCCCCCTTGTTACGCTGACATGTAATACAAGAACCCACATAGGATTTACAGTCCCGAACTAAATTGGGCCACCAAAAGTTGCGCTGAATGAGTTCACATGTCTTCCTGACCCCGAAGTGCCCGGCAAGATTGTGATCATGCAAAGTCTTTAGGACCTGTAGTCTGATTTGTGAAGGAACAAAAATCCTTTTTTGGAACCACAAGAATCCCCCGCGTTTTTCCAAGGAAGAGGTCCCAGGCTCGAGACATTGAACTGAGGCTTGCTTAATTGCTGATTGCAGATCTGTTTTAATAAGTAAAAAATTTTGAGCCGAGAGGATGGTGTTAGGCTCGGCTGTGTTTGGGGTATCTGGAAACATTCTGGACAAGGCGTCTGCTTTCCCGTTCTTGGACCCTGGCCTGTAAGTCAGATGAAAGTTAAACCGGGAAAAGAACAAGGCCCATCGAGCTTGACGGGGTCTCAGGCGTCTTGCTGTCCTGAGGTATTCCAGGTTTTTGTGGTCTGTAAATATCAAAATGGGATGAGTAGCCCCTTCAAGCAAGTATCTCCACTATTCCAAGGTACATTTGATGGCCAAGAGTTCCCGATCCCCTACGTCATAGTTTCTCTCCGGAGGTGTCATCTTCCGGGAAAAGAAAGCCACAGGGTGCAGAAGAGTCTTTGGGCCTTGTCTTTGAGATAACATTGCTCCAGTGGCTATTTCTGAAGCATCCACTTCAAGCACATAAGGTAGGGTTGGATCAGGATGCTGGAGAATAGGTGCTGAGGTGAACAACGTCTTCAGTTTGTCAAAGGCCGTTTGAGCTTCCTGTGACCAATGGAAACGGACCTGTTGGCGGGTCAATTGGGTAATGGGGGAGATAATCATAGAGAACCCCTTCACGAACCTCCGATAGAAGTTAGCAAACCCCACGAAGCGTTAAACTCCCTTCTTATCACAGGGGGCTGGCCAATCGAGAATTGACTGCACTTTCTGTGGATCCATGGAAATGCCGTTTGTTGAGATAATGAGACCCAGGAATTGAATGGAGTCTTTCTCGAATTCGCATTTCTCTGGTTTCACATAAAGTCCGTGTTTCCTTAAAGTAAATAGTACCTTTTTAACATGGGTCCGGTGGAGTTCCAGAGTGGAGGAAAAAATGAGTATGTCATCTAGATAGACAATCAGAAAGAGATCCAGGAAGTCCCGAAAAATGTCATTAACTAGATGTTGAAAGGTAGCAGGGGCGTTACACAGCCCGAAAGGCATGACCAGGTATTCAAAATGGCCAAACCTCGTTCTGAACGCCGTCTTCCACTCATCTCCTTTCCTAATGCGAACAAGGTTGTAAGCTCCACGGAGATCCAATTTGGTAAAGATCCGAGCTGCCCGGAAATTTTGAAATAGTTCTGGGATAAGAGGTAGAGGATACCGGTTTTTAATAGTAATTTTATTAAGCTCCCGGTAATCTACACAAGGTCTTAGTGTGCCATCCTTTTTTTCGACAAAGAATATCCCGGCCCCTGCTGGTGAGGAGGAGGGGCGGATAAAACCCTTTTCCAAATTTTCGTTAATATAAATCCGTAGGGTTTCCAGCTCCTTCTCAGATAACAGGAATATCCTTCCGAAAGGAATCTCGGCTCCGGGCAGAAGTTCTACAGGGCAATCATAAGGCCTGTGAGGAGGCAGAGCTTCTGCCTTTTTTTTATCAAATACGTCCATGAATTCCTCATAAACTGCGGGGACATTTTCCGGGAGATCGTGTACTGGTTGGACGGCCAGGCAAGCAGCAGAAGTATCCGATCCGGGTAGGAAACAATGGTTCAGGCAGTAATTAGACGTGAAGGAGATCCTTCTCTTAACCCAGTCAATCTGTGGGTTGTGGGCCTGTAGCCAGGGAAGTCCTAAAATAATGGGAAACATTGGTGAGGAAAGGACGTCGAATCGGAGGAATTCCTGGTGAAGAGAATCTGTCGTGGTGAAGATGGGGCACGTCTCTTCAGTAACAGGCCCGGAACTGGACAAAGAACCATCAGCCAGAAGAATATGGAGTCGCTGTTCCTTAGCTTGCATGGGGACACACAGTCTTTGAGCTAAAGAACGGTCCAGAAAGCAACTACATGCCCCGGAATCAACAATCGCCAGAAGCCGAATCTTCTTTTCTGCTACCTGTAGGGAGACAGGGAGAATAAGATGAGTAGGGGATGACCCGGCAACTTCACAGTTCAGCAGAGGCCGTGAATAGGACTTACTGGGTCTCACAGGACAATTGCGTGGGAAGTGGCCAGATTCCCCACAATAAAGGCAGAGGTTAGCTTGCCGGCGACGTTGTCTTTCCTCGGGGGTCAAGGCAGAACGGATTAGACCAATCTGCATGGGTTCTCCTTCTGATCCCCCGGAGACAGAAGGCCCAGGATGGGGTGAAGCAGCAAGTGGGACTTTCGGGAATACCCAGGTAGGTCGGGCCCCTTGAAGGCGCTCTGAGCGTCTCTCCCGCAGGCGCCTGTCCAGTTGGATTGCCAGTGAGATTAGACCTTCCAAAGACGTAGGGGTTTCTACCTGAGCGAACTCGTCCTTAAGGGCTTCAGACAATCCGTGACGGTACTGGTACTTGAGTGCTGCCTCATTCCAGTCTGTATCCGCGGCCCATCTGCGGAAGTCAATGGTATAGTCCTCTACAGGACGTTTATTTTGTTGTAAGGCATGTAGGGCTGATTCAGCCGTAACAGTCTGTTGGGGGTCCTCATATAACTGGGCCATGGCCTGGAAGAAGGAGTCTACAGAGTTCAATGAGGGGCTCTTTTGCTCAAGGAGGTTATGGGCCCAGGTCTGGGGTTCTTCTGACAACAGAGAAATTATGAATCCCACTTTGACAGTCTCTGAAGAGAAGGTTCTGGGCTGAAGGGCTAAATACAAGAGACATGCATTCTTAAAGGATCTGAACCTTCTCCGTTCCCCACGGAAGCGTTTGGGTGTAGGTACCCTGGGTTCAGGTGGGAAAACCATGGCTGCCTGAGCAGGGCTGGCTGGTCCTTGCTGAGTGGAGGTGCCCCCAGGAGCTGGCGGGCGGTTCATTGGGGTCGGAAGGAGAGGGTGCGCCAGCTAGGTTCAACACTCGACCCTCTAATTGAAAATAACCATCCTGCAGTCTCTGGACTGCCTGTGTTAAAGAGGAGACTTGCTGACAAAGAGCCTCGAGCTGGGAAGCACCTCTGTCGGCCTCTGACATGGCTGGATTGTACTGTCAGATCACTTCTTGGTAGAGGCCGAAATGCTGAGAGGGCTTCCCTTGCAGCTCGGTGCGAATCACCCCTGGAAGTGGGACAGGAGGTGACGCGTCCCAAGGAGCACTGGATGCTTGTGGAGTGCAGGTAAAGGTTCACAAGGGTATCCGGAACAACTTGCAGGGCCTCCAGGGAATCAAGCAATGTGCAGGTAAAAGCCAGGCCGAGGGTCATACACAGGTATCAGTCCAAACAGGTCGCCAAGACAAGGGGATTGAGCAGAAGCAAGTCCGTTGAGCAAGCCAGGATCGGTACACTAGAAGTCAGGCAGAGGACAAAAGAGCAAGGATGGTCACACAAGCCGAGGGTCAAACACTGGAGCAGGATCGAAGGGTCAGACGAAGCCGTGGGTCAAAGCCAGGAGAGAGAGCAGACAGGTCAGGAACGAGCCGGGTCAAACTGGAATCAGGGAAGTAACAATGCACAGGAAACAGGAAGAGCTGAAGACAATCCAGCAATCTGATGGGCTGAGCAGAGTCCTTTTATAGGCCAGTGAATTAGTCTATGGCCTGAGTCCATTGCAGCCATGGGAAGTACTGGCAAAGTTGCCAGTTGCAGCACAGCCATTTCACTGATAATGAGTCTATGGCCTGAGTCTGTTGTGGCCATTGGAAGTTCTGGCGGAGTTGCCATTTGCAGCATGGCCGTTTCTCTGACATAAACCTTCGGCCCAGTCTGAGGTCCAGAGCACTCTGGAGAAGGTTTTTGTCCAGGATATCCCTGTACTTTGCTGCATTCATCTTTCCCTCGATTGCAACCAGTCGTCCTGTCCCTGCAGCTGAAAAACACCCCCACAGCATGATGCTGCCACCACCATGCTTCACTGTTGGGACTGTATTGGACAGGTGATGAGCAGTGCCTGGTTTTCTCCACACATACCGCTTAGAATTAAGGCCAAAAAGTTCTATTTTGGTCTCATCAGACCAGAGAATCTTATTTCTCACCATCTTGGAGTCCTTCAGGTGTTTTTTAGCAAACTCCATGCGGGCTTTCATGTGTCTTACACTGAGGAGAGGCTTCCGTCGGGCCACTCTGCCATAAAGCCCCGACTGGTGGAGGGCTGCAGTGATGGTTGACTTTCTACAACTTTCTCCCATCTCCTGACTGCATCTCTGGAGCTCAGCCACAGTGATCTTTGGGTTCTTCTTTACCTCTCTCACCAAGGCTCTTCTGCCCCGATAGCTCAGTTTGGCCAGACGGCCAGCTCTAGGAAGGGTTCTGGTCGTCCCAAACGTCTTCCATTTGAGGATTATGGAGGCCACTGTGCTCTTAGGAACCTTAAGTGCAGCAGAAATCTTTTTGTAACCTTGGCCAGATCTGTGCCTTGCCACAATTCTGTCTCTGAGCTCTTCAGGCAGTTCCTTTAACCTCATGATTCTCATTTGCTCTGACATGCATTGTGATCTGGAAGGTCTTATATAGACAGGTGTGTGGCTTTCCTAATCAAGTCCAATCAGTATAATCAAACACAGCTGGACTCAAATGAAGGTGTAGAACCATCTCAAGGATGATCAGAAGAAATGGAAAGCACCTGAGTTAAATATATGAGTGTCACAGCAAAGGGTCTGAATTCTTAGGACCATGTGATATTTCAGTTTTTCTTTTTTAATAAATCTGCAACAATGTCAACAATTCTGTGTTTTTCTGTCAGTATGGGGTGCTATGTGTACATTCATGAGGAAGAAGAATGAACTTAAATGATTTTAGCAAATTGCTGCAATATAACAAAGAGTGAAAAATTTAAGGGGGTCTGAATACTTTCCGTACCCACTGTAAATGTTTGCATATTTTTATTATATGTCACAATTCAGTGGAACATCCTTAAGGGATGATAAAGATAATGCTATAAATCGATGATGAATTATTTTATGTAAAGTGCAATTCTTAAAGTGAAACTAAACTCTGGATTAAGGGCTGGTTGACCCCAGATACAGTCCAGTGCGTTTTTATTCTACATCAAAAACGCATGCACGGTGTTTTCCATGTATTCTAAAGGCCCTAGTTCACACCAGTGCAATGTGTTATAGTGCAGTCAACAAAATTAGAACATGCTGCATTTTGTTTGATGAAACACATCTGAAATGCAACAAGATGCATAAAAAACGCACCAGAATGCATCAAAATGAATGCACATGGTATGGATTTTGTGGGGACCCTTATGCCATTTTTTTTTTACATTTGGCATGGGGTTGAGTCATGGTTGTTAAGGATGCAGTGGTTGTCTGCTCCTTACCAACCAGCTATTCCACACTGTTTTGTTTACATACTACTGTCAGCGGAGAAGAAAATGAGTCATAGTTGTTAAGGATGTGGCGGCCACCCACCCCTTAACAACCAGCTATTCACAATTCAATTGAGATCATTTGTTACTTCAGATGCTTCAAACATCCAGATAAAACAAATTGATTTCATTGTTTCATTATAATTTATTTCTGATTTTTTGAAATTTGTTACTTTTTTAATTCAGATATTTGTATACATCCGAATCTCCTAATAACGAAAATGTTGTCCACATTCCGATCAATAACAAATGGTACCGCGCATGCAGAAACACATCCGGAACACAGAAATTGTTGTGTGATAATACAGCTTTCTGTGGGCATGTCGGAGCTCTGGCTGATGTGTCTCCACACTCGGATGGCTGCATTAGTAGTAATATAATCAAGCTGGCTACTCTGTGTCATCATCCATAAAATGTGGACCTTTATTAGCTACATAGTAAAACACAGCTGTGACACCTATGAGGAAGGCTGCTACAGCCGAAATGTGTTAGGTTGTCAAAGTTGTATTTTACTATGTAGCCAATAAACTATTTGAATTTTTTTTAATACAAATCGTGGTGTAAACCAGCCTAAAATAAAAATTCTCTTTAAGTATGTATTCTTAATTACAAAAAGTCCTTTCTATTGCTCTCACTTCTCCAAATCTCCAAATTATTATTTTTTTTTGCTGCTGTGATGTGACATTTTGTTAGAGGGTGGCTGCATTTGTTTTCCATGGTGCTACTGTATGTACGTATGAACATTGCCACCCTTTCTTGCACACTCCTGAGATAGATGTAGGACTATGGGATTTTTAGTGTGCATAGATCAGCGATCATGTCACATGGGGGCAGTGCCACCAGTTGACATCGCCGGGTGGCCCCACCCCTTAGCTATTTAAGAACTGTCAGACAGCAGAGCAATGGAGGGATCGACCGATATCGGTTTTTCGTTGCCAATATGGGCCAATATTTTGTACATTTAAAGTTTTGAAAAATAAAGACAATTTTGACACAAATCTGGTACTGAATATGTTCATTTTTGTTTAATGCTTAATTGCTGGCTTGCTGGCACCCTGTGGTGGGTGACTGGCTGTCTGGCATGCTGTGGTGGGTGGCTGGCTATCTGGCAACCTGTGGTGGCTGGCTGGCTGGCACCCTGTGGTGGGTGGCTGGCTGGCTGGCACCCTGTGGTGTTGGGTGGCTGGCTGGCTGGCACCCTGTGGTGGGTGGCTGGCACCCTGTGATGGGTGGGTGGCTGGCACCCTGTGGTGGGTGGCTGGCTGGCTTCATGTGGCTGGCACAGGGGATGTGGGTGGCTGGCTGATACAGGACCTGTGGGTGGCTGGCTGGCTGGTACAGTGCCGGTGGCTGGCTGGTACAGGGCCTGTGGGTGGCTGGCTGGCTGGTACAGGGCCGGTGGGTGGCTGGCTGGCTCGCTGGTACAGTGCCTGTGGCTGGCTGGCTGACTGGTACAGATCCTGTGGGTATGGGTTGCTGGCTGGCACCGGGCTGCTGCGTGTGGGTGTATGGCTGTGATAAACTCCTGCGAGACTAGTCCTGACTCCAGACGAGGCTGTCCAAGGCGAGGGAGGCGGCCTGAGAAGGCAGAATGACGTCACGAAAATATCTGCAATATCGGCCAGCTCCCGGGCCGATACCGATATATCAGGGAAAGTGCATATCGGCCCTCGATATATCGGCCTTGCCGATAATCGGCCGATCCCTAGTACAATGTACCCCATACTCATTTACATGGGGGTGGTACGGATCTGGGGCCCCCCACAATCACCAGCCAGAGTTGTGGGGAAGAGGCCCTTGTTCCCATCAACATGGGGACATGGTGCTTTGGGGTGTGGAGGCAGAGTTGTTGTGGAAATTTTATTAGGACTAGTGTGGACATTTTTCTGAGTGTGTTTTATTTAGCTTGTCATTATGGCTCCTGTTGCAATACGCTCAGAGCGTGTATGGGTGAATCGGCATTGAGGAAAGACTACTAGCAGTGAAAACCTTCCCTTAGATGTGTAGACGCTTTTGCTCTACATAGACATCTCTACCGGTGAACACTCCATGCGCTATACACGGGTCTGTTTGCCCATAGAGATCTATGTGTATTGCAGGGTGTGGAGTTCAAAGATCAAGCAGCAAGGATATGATCACCAGCGGGGGCCCCTGTATAATGTGCAGATTTGTTCGCTCGGTGGGGATATGTTTGCTCTGTGAAGTCAATATCATTTTGATATCTATCTGCCTTTATGAAGAGATACGTGCTCATGTCTTTCTACTGTGCCTGATCATCATAGTGGAAACAGCATGGCTCTTTCCCTCACGTCTATGGGAACAGTAGTATAATCCTATTAGGCATTGTTCTCTGAGCCTTGCTGAGAGGGATTCACGCCAGTAGTAGTGGCGCGAATACATGCACAAGTTTGATCAGAGCAGCGTTCAGGGTTCTACACGCTGGTTTCATTGTGTAGTGTAAAGGCCCGTACACACGTAGCGATTGTCGGCCGTAAATATTCGGCCGCCGGACGATCGGCCGATTGTCGGCTTGTTAGTATGATGCTTCCGACAACCGACAGCGACTTTTCGGCCGAACAGAATCGGTGTGCAGGCTATAAAATTTTTGTTGGCCGTCACCAGAACGGCCGATTGTTCACAAGTCAGTACAAAATTCGGCCGACAAACAGCAGATTAGCAAGACTGGGCATGCTCTGAGAAAAAAAAAGACACGGAAAGTTAACCATCACATGACATCACTTCTGCAGTCGGCTGTTGTTGGCCGACAAAATTCGTGTGCAGTCTTTAGCACTTTTCAGCCGACAGGACAGCACCGGACAAAAGACGGCCGATCGTTCGGCCGACATTCGGTACGTGTGTACGGGACTTTAGGCGCGATTTCCGCTACTCGTGGGTTTCATTGTTACCTACAGTGTGCGGATTTCCACACACCAACGGCTGGAAGTCGTGCACACTGTTCTGCTTGTTCACGATCGTGTACTCCCCCTCTCTATTGTATATTTGAATGTATACAGGTGTGTCATTGGGTGATTCTATGTGAGTAATTTGTGTCATGTGACTGTACATTTGGAACTGATTGGCTGATGTTGAATAGCCATCACTTCCTGCTTTTATCCCTTTGTTGACCCATAAATAAACAAATCTCAATGCTTTAGGCAGGACATTCTATCGAGGATCCAATGTGATAACAGCCTGTGTGTCTGTATTACTGGGTACTGCTGAGCGCGCTCCATTATCTTATACAAAAGAGCTGAGAACTGTGCTTTTTAGCACAACGGGATTAATTGCATCCAAAAAATGCACTTATTAGCGCAACAGAGTTACTTGAACATCAAGCGTATATTAAGATCCAAGACACCTGTCCTGCTCTGAAGTACCACCCCATGTTGAGGGCATTAGGCCTAGTATGGTCCAGGAGGGACCATACAACCCCCCCCCCCCCCCCTCCATTTTCTTGCCTGCCAGGCTGCATGCTCAGATAAGGGTCTGGTATGGATTTTGGGGGGGTTACGCCATTTTTTTTAAAAAAAATTGGGGTTCCACTCAAAATACATACCAGATCCAAGGGTATGGTATGGATTTGGGGGGGGACCGCACGTCATTTTTTTTGCAGATCAAATTAATGTTCATAACTGATGACATGTGCGATTCAGATGCGTTTCTATAAAATGAAAGAGAGAATTTTATTCACATCTATGTGCACATTGTTATTGTAAACCCATTGACTAATATATTTATTATGTGTTATTGTAAAACACTATTAGTAATGATGTATAAACAGTAACTACAGTTTTACAAGTATGTTAAAGTGAATCTGTCATGACTAAAATGTGGTGGCTGCTACTGCTGCTTCTGAAAATGCCAGTTACTTGGCTGTTATATGGTCCCACTGGTTTCAGTACTTTCTAAGTCACTGAGAGACACATACTGTACTGCACTCAGTGGACTGTTTGCTTTCACAATGCCTACAAAATAACTTTACTTTTCATGGAAAAACTATAGCAAATAAAAAATATATTTAGCATATAGAAATGCCACACAAGCCATATTGTAATTGAAGGGTATTAAATATTTCCTTTCCTTTTCCATCTACAGCTCTGTAGTTGTATGTAAAATTCAGAACAATATGGAAACCTGGAGGTGCTCTGTACACTGTGTACAGAATGTTTCCAAAAAGATCATGCAGACACAACGCAACTTTCCTCATTAGAACACTGAAAGTGCACCAGGTGTTTATAATGAACCAGACCTTCCCATTCAGAATAAATTTGCAAAGGACATGATGAGACAAAAAACTATTACTTCAGAGCAGAAACAGGTTGGAATCTGCTACATCATTTGTTAAAATCATTGTAATGCACATAGATCTCCCAGAGGGGATGATAAAAGCATTTTTTACTTGCCCAATCCATCGCTCCTCTGGCAAATGACGCTCCCCTATGCTCTTTCCCTCGGCATCCTCAAGCCTCAAGTCCAATGCAGGACTATTGACCCTGCATCAGTTTTGATCATGTCAGAGGACCACTGGAGCACAGGGGGTGGAAAAGCTAAGGTAAGTGGTCTAGCAGTGCAGAGGAACCTGTAGGAGTCAACGATTGGGTAAGTAAATCTGATTTTCGATGCCCTATAGACCTACTGAGCAGGTAACTCTTGTAATGCGGGCTTGGTCCCACCGCAGGGGAGTATTTTCAGGTTACCTGGAGTTCAGCTTTAAAGTTGAACTATGGCCAATAAATCCACACTGTGTCCCATGTGTCCAGGCTGCAGCATTATGTATAACTGATATTCGCTTTGAAACAAAAACCCTGGAGGCCCTATGGCAGGCTTGTCTTCATTTGCTAGGTCCTCCAACATACAGTGCAGTCAGTATCAAATGTCCAACAATGTTCTAAATGTTACAGTTCTGGCTGGAGTACTCAGATCACAGAGAGTCGCTCTCACTTCAGCTCGAGGCACTCTGTGATTGGAGGAGGGGAGATTGTGACATTCATCCACCCCCTTCTCCAAACACACAGCACTTTGCATTTGTTGTAGACAGGTGCAGTCTATTTTTGCCACTGCAGCGGCATTGCACAGGGAGAGGAAGTCAGGAGGAACAGGGTTCCTCTATGGTTTCCTGGGTCACTAGGGGAACCAATCCAGTTGGATGCTGACAGCCCATGTGTCTCTGGTGGCCATCTTGGATCAGGCATAGTCTATTTAAGACCCTGGCTCTTGGGTTTGGCATGCATTTAGACAATGGTGTATTTTGGTTTTGTGTTGCCCTAGGCAAGACTAAAATTGGGCGCCTCCCCCTCCTTGGTAAATTTTCCCCACTCCTTCCTCTTTAAGGGATGTGACTCCAAAAAATTAAGGTCTACAAGTCCCAGCATGAACCCCTGAGATCTCACAAGGGAGGGGGTGAGAGGGTGAGAGAGAGAGGGGGGATGAGAGTGAGAGAGAGAGGGGGGATGAGAGAGACAGAGGGGGGTGAGAGAGAGAAAGGAAGAGAGAGAGAGAGAGAGAGAAAGATAGAGAGGGGAGATGAGAGAAAGAAAGAGAGAGAGGGAGGGGGAGGTGAGAGAGAGAGAGAGGGGGGTTAGAGAGAGAAGGGGGGAATGAGAGAGAGAGAGGGGGGGGGTGAGAGAGAGAGAGGGGGGATGAGATAGATGGGGAATGAGAGAGAGAGAGAAAGAGAGAGAGGAAGAGAGAGAGGGGGATGAAAGAGAGAGAGGTGGGATGAGAGAGGAGGGGTTGATAGAGAGAGAGGGAGAGAGAGAGAGATGAGAGAGAGAGAGAGGGCGATGAGAGAGAGAGAGAGAGGGGGGTGAGAAAGAAAGAGAGAGGGGGTGATAGAGAGAGAGGGGGTGAGAGAGAGAGAGAGGGGGTGAAGGAGTGAGAAAGAGAGAGGGAGGTATGCGAGAGAGAGAGAGAGAGAGAGAGGTGAGTGAGAGAGAGAGGAGGGGGGGATGAGGGTGAGAGAGAGAGAGGGGGGTGAGAGATGCGGCTCTAGCAATCAGTGGCCAATAGAGTCTCAGGTGGAGGGGGGCGGCTTTTTTGCTGCCCCCCTGCAAAGTGCTGCCCTAGGCCTGGGCCTTGTCGGCCTAGGCCAAAATACAGCACTGCATTTAGAGTGTGGATAATGTACGGACAAGCTACACCTCTGTTAGGGACAGTATAAGTGCTAGGGAAAGGTTCCAGACGAGTAGGGAATGTAAAGGGATCCATCATTCTCCCTGGAAACCCCCTCGGCCACATTCTGCCCATCAAGATAGATGCTGTCAGCTCAGCTGAAACCTGCTCCGCTACACGCTGCTGTCATCCATGGGTGTTCCTGGCTGGGTTTCCTTCTTCCACCAGGTGTGCTGTGATATGTTTTTCTTCAATACAAGTTATTTTATTTGCATTTGGACTGAGTGTGTGTTACTACCGCTGCACCACACTGTACCCACCCACAACAGCCAGAGCTCAATAGTGTTAGTCCATCCAAAACTGATATTTAGGTTATGGATGGATTCTAATAGAACTGTACATGGGGGAATCTCCCTGATGGAATGTTCCACCATTTTTTTTGTGATTGAAACAATGGATGAACTCCTAGGGGCTCATTTAATACTGGTGGCGCATGTTACATTTATAAAATGCAGGCTACTGTGTGAAGCTTTCGGTTCCCCCACAAAGGTGCAGAAAGAACACCTATGATCAGAGGGAGGCCAGTACCAATAATTTGAATTAGGATTGCACCGATACTGGGAATTGGTATGCTTCACAGTCGGTTTCCTACTGCACATGCGCGAGGCGCACTGCGCTTTCTGAATGGTCCTACTGTCTTCTGGGACCTGTGTGCCTCCCAGAAGGCAGTGGGGGGGGGGGGGGGGGAGAAGCAGTGTGAACTGTCAGTTCGGACATGAATCAGATCGCATAGGTGTGAACATTTATGTGATCTGATTCTGGTGCGGACCCAAAAAAGGGTCCTGTGCGAGTCGTGTCCAAATACGATGCAAATTCAGCCATACAATCTGTATGACTGAATTCGCATCGCACAGACATCGCATGTGATTTCCAGAGCAGTGCACTCCGAATCACATGCGATGTCTGTCATCGCATATATGTGACGGCGCTAAAGCCCCTTTCACACTGGTAGAGTCCCCCAGTGGATCCGCCCGCTGAGCAGGAGATCTCTCTGCTGATCCCCACTGAGAAGGCAGGTGACAGGTCTGTGTCTGCCCTGCTAAGGCAGAGTGGACACAGACACAGTCCGCTGCCCCCTATGGGCTGTCGGATGGAAATGGACCGCCTGTCCACTAACATCCGACTGTCATCCGACCTGCCAGACGGATGGGTAACGGATCCCTACCCGTCTGTTCTATTAGACAGGATCAGATCGGATGTTGGTGGACGCATGTTCATTGACATCTGCTGCTTCATAGAGAGCAACGAATGATCCGATCTGGTCTGTCTGTCAGTTTTCAGACGGACCCGAATAGACCACCCATTGCTCTCTATGGAGCGGCGGATGTCAGTGTAAAAGGAGCCTTAATGCTATAAGGGAGTTTGTGCGCCATTTGTGGTGCGTTTGCAGCAGGTTTGCATTGACATAAATGGAAGTGTTTGGGAGCTACCCTACTGGATACACACTACTGCCCGCCAAGCATGACCCATTCAAAAGAATGCGGCTGCACTGCAACCGCCTGCAAACACGCACAATGCACGTGGTTGCGGCATAGAAGTCCAGCATTTAAGGGGGTTGTATCGCCTCCTCATCAACTGTCAAATGCTCCCTGAACAGTGATCTGAACACTGATTGTTCTTCAGAGAGCAAAGCAGGTGTAAACAAGCCCTAGCAGTAATAAATAGCAAGGGTTAAACCGGGCTTTAACGCATGAATGAAAACTTTGGTGACCAATTAAACAGATAAACCAACTAAAAATAATCTTTGTTGTCCTGACTATTATAAACTGGGTGAAAGCTGAAATGTGTTTGCACATCACCCTTGCTCTTTCCACTGCTTTTCGAAATATCTGTTATGCAAAATAATTCTATTGCCGTTAGATGCTTTATGTAAAAATGCATTTATTTATTTTTTTTTCTTACTTTATTTTACTTTATTCCCCCTTTTTTCTATCTGAGGCTCGATTCACACCTATGCATGTTGCTTTTGAGCATTTCTGTAGTGCTTTTTGCTGTGCTTTCCACATTTTTTTACCTGCGATTTGCTGCGATTTTACTGCAATTTGAGTTTTTTTAAGGTCTTTTTGGGAGAAAATTTGTTGTTGGGCAGATTTAAAAACGCAAAACACAAATCGCAACAAAATAGTGGTAAAAACTATTACTTGAGTTTTGAAAGCAGGTCAGTTGGCGTCTATTACATGCAAAACACTGCATTTTGCAGGAAAAAAGTCCCAGACCCTTTAGAAAATCGCAGAGGCGCAAAAATGCATTGATGTAAACATGTCCATAGGAATCCATGTTAAAAAAAAACATGCATTTCTGAAAAAAGCATGGAAAAATACATTCGCTTGAATCAAGCCTAATACGAAGCAACACAATGCTCAGAAAAAAAAAATATTTATTTTATTTGTTTTTTTTTTGTTTGTTTTTTTTTTACTTTATTTTACTTTATTCCCCCCTTTTCCATCTAATACAAAGTAACATACTGCCCAGAAAAAAAAAAAAAAAAAAAAAAGATTTTATTTTTACTTTATTTTTCTTAATTCCACCTTTTTTTCCATCTAATACAAAGCAACACACTACCCAGAAAAACTTTCTTTTTTATTTGATTTTTAATTTATTTTTCTTTATTCCACCTTTTTGCTATCAAATACAAAGCAACACACTGCCCAGAAAAACTTTCTTTTTTTATTTTCACTTTATTTTTATTTTTTCCACCTAGCAACACACTGCCCAGAAAAAACTTATTTTTATTATTTTATATTTTTACTTTATTTTACCTTATTTCACTTTTTTTTCATCTAATACAAAGAAACACACTGTTTAGAAAAACATCATTTTTTATTTTATTTTTACTTTATTTTTCTTAATTCCACCTTTTTGCCATCTAATACAAAGCAACACACTGCCCAGAAAAAATGTATTTTATTTTTTATTTAATTTTTACTTTATTTTACTTTATTCTACCTTTTTTCCATCTAATACAAAGAAACACAGTGTTAAGAAAAACTTTATTTTTATTTACTTATTTATTTTATACTTTATTTTTCTTAATTCCACCTTTTTGCCATCTAATACAAAGCAACACGTTGCCCAGAAAAACTTTCTTTTTTTTTTAACTTTATTTTTTTTTATTCCACCTAGCATCACACTGCCCAGAAAAACTTTATTTATTTTATTTTTTTATACTTTTACTTTATTTTACCTTATTCCACTTTTTTTTTTTCATCTAATACAAAGAAACACACTGTTTAGAAAAACATTATTTTTTTATTTTATTTTTACTTTATTTTTCTTAATTCCACCTTTTTTCCCATCTAATACAAAGCAACACACTGCCCAGAAAAACTTTCTTTTTTTAAATTTTTACTTTATTTTTCTTTATTCCACCTAGCAACACACTGCCCAGAAAAACTTTATTTATTTTATTTTTATTTTCTTATATTTTTACTTTATTTTACCTTATTCCACTTTTTTATCTAATGCAAAGAAACACACTGTTTAGAAAAACCTTATTTTTTATTTTATTTTTACTTTATTTTTCTTAATTCCACCTTTTTGACATCTAATACAAAGCAATACACTGCCCAGAAAAACATCCCTGAAAAGCAAATATCCCAATTTTCTATACTTGGATACTTTTTTCATTTGAAGTCTAACCACTTCTGGACCGGAAGGATTTACCCCCTTATGTACCAGACCATTTTTTGCGATACGGCACTGCGTTACTTTAACTGACAATTATGTGGTAGTGCAACGCTGTACCCTAATAAAATTGATGTTCTTTTTTTCCCCACAAATAGAGCTTACTTTTGGTGGTATTTGATCACCTGTGTGATTTTAATTTTTAGCGCTATAAACAAAAAAAGAACGACAACTGCTATATAACATTCCCAATAAAAAAATTAAAAAAAATCTATTTTTTTTTTCATGATTTTGGGCCAATTTGTGTTCTGCTACATATTTTTGGTAAAAAAAAAATCCCAATAAGTGTATATTGATTGGTTTGCGCAAAAGTTATCGCGTCTACAAACTAGGGGAAAGATTTATGTAATTTTCCTTTTTTTTTTTTATACTAGTAATGGCGTCGATCAGCAATTTTTAGCAGGACTGTGACATTGCGGTGGACAGATTGGACCCCTAACTGACATTTTTGACACTTTTGGGGGGACCAGTGACATTACTACAGTAATCAGTGCTAAAAATATGCACTGTTACTGTAATAATGACACTGGTAGAGAAGGGGTTAACACCAGGGGTGATCAAAGGGTTAAATGTGTCCCTAGCAGTGATGGTGGCACCCCAGATGTTTTGGAACTACATTTCCCATCATGCTCAACTACACTGTAGAGTGCATGAGCATAATGGGAAACGTAGTTCCAAAACATCTGGGGTGCCAAGGTTCGCCATCACTTCCCTAGGGGGTGCTTTCTAACTGTGTGGGGGGATGGGCTTGCTGAATGAACACAAAGACCTGTGTTCCTAAGAGGAACACAGGATCTCTGTGTTCATACCTGACAGAACAGCGGTCTGTGGTATTTAAAATGGCAGAGCGCCATTCTGTCTCCACCGGGAGTGATAGCGGGTAGCCCGGTGGCAATCGCGGGCGCTGCACCTGCTGATTAGCTTCACCTTTGGCGAATGGGCACACACGCCTCTAGCGGTCCCGCGAAGGGACGTACAGGTATGTCGTTTTTGCAGAACAGAGCCAACCTGCCGCAGTAAAACTATGGTGGCTGGTCGGCAAGGGGTTAATGGACCTTTAAATAAGAAGTTACACAGGTTGAACTGGATGGACTTTTGTCTTTATTCAACCTCAAATACTATGTAGCTATATGTAAGTTTACTGGACCTTTAACAACTTGCCGACCGCTCACATTAAGCGTACTGCGGCAAAGTGGTTCGTTATCGTCAGTAGGTCTACGTCGCTGGACTCCTCCCCTTGTGGGCAGCGCGCGTGCGCGCCGCCGGAGGCTCGCTCCCGCTGTATTCAGACACAGCGGGAGTCGGGCCAGGGGAGGAGAGGCGGTGATCACCTCCGCTCTTCCCCGATCGTCGGGGATCGAGTGTGGAGATCCGCCCGCTTGTGTAAACACAAGCGGGCGGATCTCCTAAATGACAGGCAGGGACAGATTGCAGGATTCAGCATAGCTGAACCTGCGATCTGTCCCTGTGTCACTCAGTCACCTCCCCCCACACACGTTAGTAAGCACCAGGCATACATTGACCCCTTGACCACCAATAAAAGTTAACCCCTTCCCTGCCAGTGTCATTTTTACAGTAACAGTGCATATTTATAGCACTGATTACTGTAGGTAATGTCACTGGTCCCCCCAAAAGTGTCGAAAATGTCAGTCAAGGGTGCGATCTGTCCGCCGCAATGTCGCAGTCCCGCAAAAAAAAAATCGCAGATCGCCGCCATTACTAGTTAAAAAAAAACAATAAAAATGACATAAATTTCCCGTAGTTAGTAGCTGTGATAACTTTTGCGCATACCAATCAAAATACGCTTATTGCGATTTTTTTTACCAAAAATATGTCGAAGAAAACAAATTGGCCTAAAATGTTAAAAAATTTGATTTTACATTTTTTTTTTGGGGGGGGGGGGGAATTTCATGTAAAAAAATGTGAAAAATATTGTTATTTTTTCAAAATTGTTGCTATTTTTTTGTTTATAGCGCAAAGAGTAAAAATCACACAGGTGATCAAATACCACCAAAAGAAAGCTCTATTTGTAGGGAAAAAAAGGACATACATTTAATTTGGGTACATCATTGCACGACTGCGCAATTGTCCGTTAAATTAACGCAGTGCCGAATCGCAAAATATGGCCTGGTCAGGAAGGGGGTAAAATCTTCCGGTCTTAAAGCGGTTAAAAATATGCTAATTGAGAATTTTTTTGTCAAAGACATGTAGCTAAATACATTTTGGCCTAAATATATGACAAACATTGAATATATTGGATATTTTTTAACTGTCAAAGTAGAAAAATATTGTTATTTTTTCAAAATTGTCGCTTTTTTTTATTAATATCGCAAAAAATGAAAAGCGCAGAGATGATCAAATACCACCAAAAGAAAGCTCTGTTTGTGGGAAAAAAAGGACGTAAATTTTGTTTGGGTATGGCGTTGCATGACCGCGCAATTGTCAGTTAAAGTCGCACAGTGCCGAATCGCAAAAAGTGGCCTGGACGTAAAGCAGGAAAATCCTCCGGTCCTAAAGTGGTTAAAAAAGTCAGTTAGTGCAAACTGCAGTAACCCGTAGCAACTGGAAGTCAGAAATCATCCTTCACTTGCTAAAGTTGGCATCCCATTGGTTGCCTGTTAGTAACTACATCATTACTCTTTTTTGTAACTTCTAAAAAAAAAAGTCCCAACTTGCCAATGCCGTCATTTATTTGGTATCGGGTGGGAAGAGGTTAACCTTGCAGACAGTGTAATTATACTCCGGAATCTGGAGAGTTGCCGTAGAATTCTTTGCGGCTCCTTTCTAAAGCTACGCTGAGCAGACATTACCCTTGTATACCATTACAATAGAGTTTGAAACTTAGCAAAAGCTTCCTCCACCTTAGACACACCTTGGTAGCATAATGTGAATGAGGGTTAAAAAAAAAAAAAAAGGAGTGAGAGGTTCGGTTGTTATTCAAAATAATAACACCGAGGTTCAGGATTGAGCAACGTACTTAATGAGATGACACAATCCCTACTTGCCTGCCTCGGCTACTCCCACTGAGGAAGACATAAAGTACACTAGCAATGATACGCATCTACTATACAGCAACGTGCTGATGACAGTTGACGTTTGGTAAAGATTCACAGCTGATCATGAGCCTCTACTCTAGCAAGTCATCCTTCACCTCCATCAATGGAGGATTAGGGGAGTCCTTTAGCTCCACCAACTACAGCATGAGTCCTGGAAGTCAGATGTCTAGGTCCAGATCTACTTCCCTTTCCTCTTCCTTGGGGGGACTTGACTTCACCAAGGATTATCTCATGGACAACCTTCTGTCTAGTAATGGCAAGTACACCATGCAGAATTTAAATGACCGGCTCGCCTCGTACTTGGAGAAAGTGCGATCGCTGGAGGAGGCCAATGCGGAGCTGGAGAAGAAGATCAACGACTGGCACAAAAAGAAGGGTCAGAATAAGAAGAAAGACTACAGCAGCTACGAGAAGGCCATCGCGGACCTGCAAGCACAGGTACCCAATGCTAACATTTTGAAAAGCGCGCTTCATTTTCTTATATTGGAATGCAAAGTCCTAGCATTGAAGGGCAAAATTCAATACTGCCATTTTTTTTTTTGAATTTTAACATTTGTAATGCTTTTGATAACTACTCAAAAATTCAATATTTTATTTATACCTCCAAGTCCATTAAAGAAAGCAGTAAAGCAGCCTTTCTTATCTTTTTAAAGTGTTACTAACAGTAAAATCAGTGTGTATATGCAGTAAAGCATGCTTGTTCTACTCACTGTGGAACCTAAGGGGTTAATCCTCCTCATTGCCTGTCTTCTCTGATCCTCCCCTTCTTCCACTGTCCCCGAACCATCTGCTGATAGTACAGATCCTTGGGGGTACATACTCAGTTTAGTGTGTATTGCTAAAATGTTTTTTGTTTTTTTCTTGGGAGGGTGCATGTGATTGGCACAGGGCCAATCAGCACTGTCCAGACAGAGGTTCAGGGGTCATGCAGCCTCATAGGACAGTCAGAGTAGAATGAAAACTCCTCTTACGCTTTAACCAGACACTGTTAGACTGCTATATACTGCTAAATAGAAAAGGTGTTTAGTAGTTACCTTTAATAAAATAATTGAATTTCCATGTTCTGTGGGAGACCAGATATAGTGAATGCAGTGTCCTGGGTTTAGTAACACTTTGGAAGGATCCTTGAAATAATTTTCAGGTTTTGGGGAACCCCTGCTAAAAAGTTATTAAAGTTACAGCTCAAGATACATTATCATATCCATAAGTTGTAGTTTTAAAATCAAATAATACATTAATGTGGCCTATCCAGTTTATTAAAAAGCAAGAGCAAAGTTGTTGTTTTTTTTTACCCCCCCCCCCCTACTCTATACAACAAAAAAAAAAATTCAATAATCTTGAAATGTAAAAAATGGGATGTCCCCTTAGGTTAGTGGTCAGTGTACATGTGAACCTTTACATAGGCGGTTAGTAGAAAATTGCCCCGTTACATTGATGATTAGTGTAAATGGAATATCAAGTCACCATTGCTTATTGCTAAGCCTCAGTAGAAACCCTAAGGTTCAATGGAACCCTGGTTCAGAAAAGATGCTGTAAAGAATAGAAGGGCCTGATTTGCTAAATTGAGAAGTGAACCTGTGTTCCAACTCCCAATCATGTACCCTGGAATCTAAGAATAGAGAACTCCCCATGCAGGTGATTGGATGATTCACTGTACTTTATTTATATTAGTAACTTAGGGTTCCATGCTCTTAAAGTGTACAATGGGTATAACCAAACTTTTTAAGAATTAGCCGGAGTGGTGAATGGTTTAGAGCCGGTTCACACTACCACGACCAGAAAGTTGCCCCGTGACTTGAAGAGACTTGTTTAGAGACTTGGAAGAGACTTGGAAGAGACTTGGAAGAGACTTGTGCACTACTTTGAAGAGACAGGCGACTTTGTCTGTGGGGAATGCCTGGCTAATCTCTTTCTTCTTCCTGGAAAGTCTGATAACAAGTCGCTTCAATTAAGATAAGGAGGCGACTCCCATTGAAGTATATGGGACAGTCGGATCACAGGTCGCCTCAAAGTAGTACAGGACCCTTTTCTGAAGTCGGAGCGACTTCAGTAGTGCCAATTAAGACGGCACTGATTGATTAACATTGCTTTTGTTATGTCAAGTGACCTGGGGCTACACAAGTCGCCTCACAAGTCGTGCTAGTGTGAATGGGCTCTCACATTTTATTTTACTTTTTTGTTGTCTGTGTCTCAATGGGGAGACTTCCCCTCACTTCCTGTCCCAGAAATGCAACAGAAAGTTAGACTGTTGTCACTATAACAGAAGTCTCCATAGCAGTGCCGGGACAAGGTTATCTAAAGCCCAGGGCAAACATGCCAAACTGGGTCCCCTCTGACGATGTATGAGCATTACGTGTCAGCAAAAATCCCCCCACAAAAAACTGAGCATTAACCTGCATGCTTACCCGCTAAGTATACAATCCCCCCCCAGTAAAAATCTGCCCCCATTTCCCAAATCCCCCCCGCACAAATGCCCCCCCCCCCAAAAAAAAAAAAAACACCCATTATGACCACAAATCCTCTACTCCAAAAATGTCCTCTCTGAATTCCCATCTACTCCACCCCACTCCAAATCTCCCTCCTAATAAAAAATTCCTTACCATTCCCCCCTCCTACCAAAAATCATCTTCCGTTATTCCCTCCCCACACCAACCCCTCTAAATCATCACTCTTAGCATCCCATCCCCATCCCATATTTTTCCTCCTAGGACAATACTTACTCCCTCCTGCCCCCCTCTTGTCTCAGCCCTGCTCCATAGGCAGGTTTATCCTCCACTGTAAAATTTTGCGTTTCCCATCGCTTTCTATCCCAGAGACGATGGTCACAGTGGGAACACAGACACCAAAAAAAAAAACCTGACAGAGGTTTTAAGAAAACACATAAAACATGTTCGTAATGCTCGATGAGCACCTGTCTGGGGACATAAAAATCACGTCAATGTACATGCAAGTTTGAGGAATTGTCGGACTTAAGGTACTTGAAGTAAATAGATTTTTTTTCCAGGATATCTTTTTCTATGCACTCCAGTCCTTCTGCCAGAATAATTTGTCCTTGATCCTTGGCCAGTGAATTGAAAGTGAAATCATGAACTTGCAAATCTTTGGTCTGTTGCTTAGCACCACACATACATAACCAATACAACCAAACTGAGCTTCCTTTGTGACTATTGGGCCATGTAGAAGTGTGAATACAAATGTTACTACAAATGAGAAATTATTATTGTTGCATGAAGGCACTTGCAGCAATCTAGGGTTTGTGACTAATACCCAGCCTTTTGCATTTTTTACTTAAACAAAATTAAGGGGGTTTTACCAATCCTTATCTGTGTATGGTCAAAGATTGTGAAGGTTCCATTCAGAGAGAGTCTTTCAAGGATGGGTAAGTGTGGGTAAGTGTCTCACCACCTCTCATTCTTGGTAAAAAATCTCACCATCAATGGCCAGTTTTGGGAACAGTAGGTTGGTACGACCTCTGTCCTGTTTTATTGCTAGCTATGGGCCCGCAGTATTTGTCATGGTAACTACTGTCACAAGGACAAACAGTGAGGGAAATCCAATGTTTTAGGGTTCCTAGTAAAACAGGAGTAGAGATTGAGATTGACTCTTACTTTGGGGGGATAAACATTTACTTCCTGGGTAGAGTATAGGTTTCTAGATCATGCCACAGTTAACTCAAGAGCTCAACATGTAGGCACAGTCCTCCAAAACTGAAACCTTCAGGCAAGGTATTTATTCATGGACCACAGTGACAAAATCTTATGTTTGAGTCCCCAGCCCATTCATCCAACACAGCTGGTCTCCTACTGTGGGTTTCCCCACATGAAAGAAGCAACCAACTGGTTCACCCAACCAGCCTTCACACATAGACCGAAAAATAATGAATAGTCACAACTTGTCCTCAGTCTCAGGACGGGAGCTCATTTATGGACGATGGTGACAAAATCTTGAGTTCCCAGCTCCATATATTTATTTCCCACAGCTGGTCTCCCTTTGCTAGTGTCCACCCATGATAGAAGAAGCAACCTGTTGGTTCATCCGACCAGACTTCACACATTGACCATAGTGATATAATCTTGTCCTCGAGTTCCCAGCTCCACCCATCTGCCACAACTTGAGCCCACTGCTGGTATCCCTAACAGGTAGGCGCCAGCCTAAAGCACACATTATTCGGGGTTGCCACATGTATTTCTGGGGCCAAAAGCAGCTGCTCCAGCTGGGCTGGGCTGCTCCTTGGCTTGGCACTGCTCACCTAGCCTCTCCGCGGCCATCCAGCCGGCCACCCACCCAAAAAGTTTACTGCATGGCCATCAGAGCCAGGGGGTGGGAACTAGATGTTAGCTGACTGTGAAGGGGGAGGGACTGGAGGAGACCCCATCGGCCTGATGTTGGCACAGGTGTCTGCAGACACCAAGGCCTGGTCCACAGATAAAGTGAGTTGCATATACTACCCCAGCCTGCCCATTTTCTACCCTAGCCTGTACATTTACTACCCTAGCCTGTCCATATACTACCCTAGCCTGTCCATTTACTACCCTAGCCTGCCTATTTACTACCATTGCCTGTCTATATACTACCCTTACCTGTCATTATACTACCCTAGCCTGTACATTTACTACCCTAGCCTGTACATGTACTACCTTAGCCTGTCCATATACTACCCTAGCCTGTCCATTTACTACCCTTGCCTGTCTATATACTACCCTTACCTGTCATTATACTACCCTAGTCTGTCTATTTACTACCCCAGCCTGTCTATATACTACCCTAGCCTGTCTATATACTACTCTCGTCTGTCTATATATTATATATAGGTGGAGAGATGTTGCATATATCTACACTGTATACATGGGCAGGGGATGGAGTCAGTAGCAGAGCCAATGTGGGGCAGCAAAATTAGGTTTTAACTAGAGTGTCAAAAATCCCTGATCCCTAAGAGATGTAAGAATCAGTCATTTGGTTCACCTCACAAGACTTCACCCATGTATTGTAGAATGAGGAATAGCCAGTTTCATGGCAGACGTTTATTCATGGACCATCGTGACAAAATCTTGTCCTTGAGCTCCCAGCTCCACTCATCTGCCAAATCTGGAGTCCCACTGCTGGTATCCTCAAGAGATGTAATAAACAGTCCATTGGTTCACCCCACCAGACTTCACCTACATATATTGTAGAATGAGGAATAACCACACTCAACCCCCAGTTTCATGGCCAAAGTTCATTCATGGACATGGTCATCATGGTCCTTGAGTTCTGCTACAGCTGGTGTCCCACTGCTGGTGGCCCCAAGAGATGTAACAATCAATCAGTTAATTCATCCCATGAGACCCATGTATTGTAGGCGGAGGAAAAGTCACAAATTGCCCTCAGTTAAACAAAGCTTTATTGTCAAAAATATAGTTGCATACAGGAGTCACCAAAGAGACCATTGATGCATGTCATATAAATACCTATGAACATTTCTAACCAATTACTACCTAAAGTTCTGTTGGACTGAGGACCAAGTGTGACCTTTCCTCCTGCTATTTGTGTGCAGCAGCTTGGATGGTCTCTGGCTGCACTGGTCCAGTCTTTTCTGTTATCCGAGTCTGGGCACTTGAAACAGTGATATCTTTGTGTCTCTATGTACTACACTTTTACGTGTAACTGAAGTATGGGTAGACTGACCTTTTAAAATCAACCACCTTGGCAGAGACACAGAAACTTCCTAGTAAGATTGATTGTTCTGCTTCTTACGTGATGTGTTGTTTTGCCAGTTCTCTCAGGTAACAATGAAATATTTTTCACTCCCTTAGTTAATCCCTTATGATGCGAAAGTGTCTATTAATGCTTGTCTCTCTCCTTGTATCCTAGCTGGCTATAATAAAATCCTTTCATCTCTTCTAAGCAAAACCCCCTTGATAATTCATAGGTTCCAGCTGTCAGAACACAACACATAATTAATTTAATAACATAGTGTGTAGGACATCGATGAGAAGTAACCTGGGCCAGCATGAAGTGGACCTACCATTAGATTTTATTTATTTTTTTCGTGTTAAGTGCATGCTCGTTAATAAGTGTATAAGTGTAGACAATCAGAGCAATCTTTATTCAGACATTATCCAGGGTCAGCATCCACTTCCTAGACTAAAATACTGTGGTATCTGCACATTTCTTGTTTCAGTTTACAAATGTCTTACATAAAGCCCCGTACACACGTACCAATTGTCGGCCGAACGATCGGACGTCTTTTGTCCAGTGTTGTTGTGTTGGTTGAAATGTGCTCTAGACAAATTTTGTCGGCCAACAACAACCAACTTCAGAAGTGATGTCATGTTCTGGTTTACTTTTCATGTGTTTTTTCTTCTCTGAGCATGCCCAGTCTTGCTCATCTGATTTTTGTCTGCCGAAATCTGTACTGACTGATGAACAATCGGCCGCTCTGTTGACGGCCAACAAAAATTTTATAGCATGCACACCAGATTTTGTTCAGCCGAAAAGTCGCAGTCGGTTGTCGGAAGCATCGACAAATCGGCCGATCGGTCGTTGGCCGAAAATTCACGGCCAACAATCGGTGCGTGTGTACGAGGCTTAAGTCAGCAATCTGTTACTGCCTCTCACCTTGTGACTGGCTAGTGGCTACGAAGTCCAAGTCTAATCACCAGTGGAGAGGAAACTGAGTAAATACATCTCCTTGCATGCAGCAGACTAATGGGCCATACACACTATAAGATTTTCTGAAGACTTTTTCCTTTAGACTTACCAAAACCATATAATAGGAGGTCAAACCTAAACACTTTCAATTTGTATGCAATCTGGCAGGCCCTTGCACTATATAGAAAAGGTAAATCTGAAGGAAATCTACCAACAAAAGTTGGATAGTGTGTATCCAGCTTAAGGCTGGGGTCACAGACAGTATATGCCAATAGGATGCGTTTAAAAGGGAACCAGTCACACATGTCCAGGGCAACCATGGTGCAGCTTTTAAAAGGGTCATGTACGTTTTTTAGTCCGCTCAAGTGTGAATTCAGGCAAAAATGCACACCTGAATCTCACCTGAAACAGTGAACAGAAACGCACCAGACTCCAGACTGCAAACCGCTGCCTGACATGTGTGAACCCAGCCTTATGACATCATCTTGGCAACATCACTCAGTTGGAGCACCCACGGGTTGATTTTAATGGTAAAAGTTGGCATACAGTAGCTTCTCAGCAGTAAAAGTCAGAGGAAATCAGATGCAAATGTTTACGCAGCCCTATACGCAACAAGCTGCAATGCCCCATGTGTTCGGACACCTTTCTATGGGAACCAACACAAAAGTTTTCAGCAATTTAAGCTACAGTAGATTTTATATTGAATCGGACTTTATAGGCTAGTCTTTACTCCCCTCTTGCATCATTAAGCCTTGGCTGTCCCTGACCCTGTCGCCAGTTTCCTGGTTTTCCTTCCTTCGATCACTTTTGGTAGGTCTTGACCACTGTAGGCCTCAATGAACTTTGAGTGAATGAGTTTTTTACCAAACCGCAAACGTAAATGATTTATTACTGTCCTCAGCACCCTATTAGGCTGCTTTCACACTGATGTAATGTGGTTGTGAGTGCAGTGCAGTGCACCTGCGGCTTTCCTGCAGGTTAGCTGCACTGGGCTATAGACTTCTATTACATTTTGCGGATGTGGTGCACTTTTTGAAAGCACACCAAAACCCCAGCATTTAGGAGTTTTGGATATAATATGAAGTCTATGGCTCAGTGCAGCTAATACGAAGGAAAGCCTCAAGTGCACTACACTGCACTGCACTGCACCTGTGGATCAGTGTGAAAGCAGCCTAATAACTCTTTTTTCTTAGTGCTAATATGTCCATTGCAAAAGTGCAGTGTATGTGATGTTTAATACACTGACCTTTTTCTCTTCCAGTTTCTGCTGGAATTACTCTCCAAGCTGCCAGAAAGGTCCCAGGTGAAGTGCACCTAGACTTGGACCAAGGCAAAGTCACTCTGCCTAAGACATTGGCTGGCACTACAGAGGAAGCAGTTGCTTATGCGGCTGGTACTCCCTCCACGGCCACCTGCTTCATCCACTGCTGGCGCTTGCTCCATGCACTCTGAGATGGCAGGTTGGCAACCCATTGATCCTAATCTGGGCTTGCCAACCCGCCACCCCAGAGCATGGGCATGCTCTTCCCTGGTTTGAGGTGGCCCGCATCTACCAAATGTAATCAGTTTCTCCCTCTTCTGCATCCTCTGTTTCTTTTCCCTACATTGTCTTTTTTTTGGAACTACGCTTTTTTTCTCCCATGTTTTCCCTGATGATATTGTGGGGTTGATTTACTAAAGGCAAATGAACTGTGCACTTTGTAAAGTGCAGTTGCACTGTGCAAGAGCAGTTGCTCCAGAGCTTAGCAAATGAGCTGAAGCTCTGCTGACTTCCATCATCCAAATTATGTGCAAGCAGAATTCAAGATTTTTTTTTCCTTTCATTTGATTGGGTATTCTTTGCAAAGTGAAGCTTTACATCTTTTACTAAGCTCTGGAGCAACTGCACATTGTAAAGTGTACAGTCTATTTGCCTTTAGTAAATCAACCCCCAAGTGTCTCTCTTCCAGCCCTCTGCTTCTTCTGAGAGTTCCTGGTGTCTCCAGTTTATCCCTTAGTGCTTGTGCTCTATCCGCACTGTCAATGCTCTACTCGTTCGCCTTATATGAATGATAGTGCTGGGATTTAAGATACAACTCATCTGTGGAAACACCAACTTTATATTAAAAGGAGCAAATCTATTCAGATATAACATCTGCCCTAATTCTGTGTGACAACTCCTGCAACCAGCATAGTTCTTTAGCCACCCATAATACATACAATATGTGAACAAAAAAGGACAGAGCACCTTGTCTTTGTAAACTATGATTTGCACAAGGAGTAGGTGCTCAATAACTCCTGGCAGAATCCGGCACATAATAGATAAGCACATTGTTTTGTTCATCTTGTGAGTACGTTTTAACATCTTCTTTTTGCTAATAAAATGGAACTCACAAGAACAAGATGTTCTGTCCTTTTGTGTTCACATGTGTTTTAGACCTCCCTGTCTTGGGAGAGAGGCGAGAGCAGTCTGTCTTCAGTGAGATTTTGGTGTCACCTAAAGATACCAATGGTCATGAGAGTAACAACTCAACTGGTGGCTGTTAGCATCAGAAGTACTGAATATTGAACCTATAATAAATATTCGCTATTGTGTGTTTTATATCTAGTTCTGAAGGGATGAACACATTTTTAAAACTTAACCCATGGCCTAAAATATGAACAGGGGAGCTGGAACAATCAACTCAAACCCCAGTTGAAACAATCCACCTCAAACCCCACTACGTGATTGTTGATTTCTTATTTTGGTATGCTGAAGCAAGATATGAGTGAACTACCAAAAAATTGCTCCATTTCAGCTTTGTAGGTGCAAATATCCAGCTCAAATCCAGTCCAATCCAGTTGGTTTATTTCTAGTGCTTTTTTTCTTCAAAGCATTTTGGACATCTTCAATAATTACCAAAATTATTGTAGCTATGTAGTGATGTTTATATTACTAGGATAATTAGACAGTATTATGCTTATGAGTTAATGCTGACAGCTGTATCAGTCTAGTTTAAAGTATAACTATAAGTTTCTTTTTAATTACTTTTTAGCCTCCCCTTCCCATATTAAATAAAAAGTTCCCAAGCTTTTCGTACCCTCCCCATGCTCTAGCGATGTGCACAGCTTGCTCCTTGGGCCAGTACCACCAGTCCTCTTGGGTAGAGTGATAGTTGTGCCATTCTGCCCATTTCCTGTGAGCCCAGCCTGCTGATAACACCCCCCTCCGTCCCTTAGGCTCAGCTCACAGTACTCCAGGACAGAGTATGCTCAGTCTAAGAAGTATTTCCACCCCGCAACTGCCATGGAGAAAGAAGAGGAAGCTCTCTTGATGTCATCAGACTGCAGGAAAAAGGAATGTACACTAACTTTAATGGCATCCCAGTCTTAGTCCGTAGGGTTCAATATTGAGTTGGCCTACCCTTTGCAGCTATAACAGCTTCAACTCCTCTAGGAAGGCTGTCCACAAGGTTTAGGAGTGTGTCTATGGGAAGGTTTGACCATTCTTCCAGAAGTGCAGTGAGGTCAGGCACTGATATTAGATGAGAAGGCCTAGCTCGCAGTCTCCACTCTAATTTATCCTAAAGATGTTCTATCGGGTTAAGGGCAGGACTCTGCGCAGGCCAGTCAAGTTCCTCCATCCCAAACTCGCTCATCCATGTCTTTATGGACCTTGCTTTGTGCACTGGTCCAAATCATTTGGTGGAGGGGGGATTATAGGTGTGCGGTTGTTTTTCAGGGGTTGGTCTTGGCCCCTTAGTTCCAGTGAAGAGAACTCTTAAGGCATCAGCATACCAAGACATTTTGGACAATTTATTGCTCCCAACATTGTGGGAACAGTTTGGGAATGGCCCCTCCCTGTTCCAACATGACTGTGCACCAGTGCTCAACGCAAGGTCCATAAAGACATGGATGAATTTGTTTGGGGTGGAGGGTGGAGGAACCTGACTGGCCTGCACAGAGACCTGACCTCAACCTAATAGAACACATTTGGGATAAAGTAGAGCGTAGATCGTGAGCCAGGCCTTTTTGTCCATATCAGAGTCTGTCCTCACAAATGTGCTTCTGGAAAAATGGTCAAACGTTCTCATAGACACACTTCTAAACCTTGTGAACAGCCTTCCCAGAAGAGTTGAAGCTGTTATAATTGCAAAGGGTGGGCCAACTCAATATTGAACTCTATGGACTAAGACTGGGATCCCATTAAAGTTCATGTGCGTGTAAAGGCAGGTGTCCCAATACTTTTGATAAAATTGTGTATTTTTTTTTTATTTTAAAGACCCAGAGAAGCTCTGGGTGAAGGGGTGTTCAAACATATCTGGAGTTCTTTCCTAGACGCTAATGTCAAGCAAGGTCATGCAAGCTGTAGAAACTAAAAGCTTCTCTGTGTACAACAGACGGGCCGGATTTTAATATTCAGTGTCATTGAGAAAAGCACCCTTGGAAGGTTACTCAATCCCTGTACAGAATCCCATAAACGCAAATGTACCTATAGAGTGCAAAAAGGAAATGGAAGCAAAGTGAAACAGCTACACATAATAACCAATCAAATTGATTATTTCATTCTGAAAATAAGTGTGGTTGACCAAAATTGGGTAAGTGTTTCAATTGGAGAACAGCTTTGTAAATTAGCCATGTTCTTGTCCATTCCAAAAAGTCAGGAACAAGGGTCTGCTGTCTGGAAGGTGTATCACAATCACTAGACATTAATAAGTCATTTGTCAGGTAAGACAGTTCACATACATTTATTTAAAATCTAATGCATAGGCCAGAGCCCTAGGCACATCTTTTTTTTTACAAATTTTCATCCTTATTTTAGTGACATCATTTTGTGATCTCATTATTTCCTCGGGATTATTACATCATTATTGACAGATGTTAACATGACTTCATTAAATTCACAATGGGCAATTAAAGAGGATAATGATTATAAGACTGCAAAAACCTTTCAGTTTTGGTGAAACTCACGAGTACTGTAAATAAGTCATTTTATTTCATGCCAGAGAGATACAGTAAAGCCTTCCCGAATTCTTCAGAAATGCAAATTCTTTGGGAACCCAAATGTCTACTTTTGCCTTCAGAGTATCAAGTGCTCGTGTCAATGGTTTAATAAAGGGTTCTTTGTATAAAACATGGGTGTATTACTGATTAGCATCTCAGTATTACATGCTTTAGAGTTTTGAATAAGAAGAGAATGGCATGTCATCATATATTTCTGTGGTTGAAATGAGTTCCCCTCCATAACTTTTCCATATGGTACAGACCACAATAGTTCTAGAAATACTTTATCAGAAAATAATATCAGCTCAACAATAATTTAAACCAGGAGTCTCCAAACTTTTAAAGCAAAGGGCCAGTTTGCTGTCTTTTAGACTTAAGGGGGGCCGGGCTGTGCCCAGTGTGGTTAGAAAATTCCCTGGCGTCACTGAAAGTAAACAATATCTCAGGCTTGGTGGTCAGTGGGAGTAAAACAATTACTGACATTAGTCATTGGTACTCGTGAGGGGAATAATGCCCCATCGTTGTCAATGGAAGGAATTATGGCCCACAGTTGGTGTCAGTGGAAAGAATGGTACCTCACAGTTGGTGCCAGTGGAAAGAATGGTGCCTCACTGTTGATGTCAGTGGAAAGAATGGTGCCTCACTATTTGTGTCAGTGGGAGGATTAGGGCCTTGTATCAGTGGGAGGAATAGTACCCCGTCATTGGTGTCATTGGGAGGAAGCATACCTCACTGTTGGTATCAATGGAAAGAACAGTGCCTCATCTTTGGTGTCAGTGGGAGGAACAGTGCCTCATATCAGTGGGAGGGATAGTGTCTCAAGGGCCGGATAAAGGAAATCAAAGGGCTGCATTCAGCCCACGGGGCACAGCTTGGAGACCACTAAACTAAAAGAGATACTGTGTTGTTGCAAGGTTATTATATTGTCCACAAGCTCAAGTCTTAGTAGCCATGACACATCTGCTTGATGATCTATTGCAGGGATATGCAAACTGTGGCCCTCCAGCTGTTGCAAAACTACCCATCATGCCTCTGCCTCTGGGTGTCATGCTTGTGGCTGCCAGAGTCTTGCTATGCCTCATGGGACTTGTAGTTCTGCAACAGCTGAAGGGCCACAGTTTGCATATCCCTGATCTATTGAATGCTTGGTGAGAGGATTCCAATCACTACAGTTACCTCAACAAGGGACTACTGTTAAGACAGCAAAGGGTTCTTACTCCTATTGTAGACCCTAGGATGCTCCTATTAAATTCAATCTACTACACCAGTCTCAAATTGGTATGGATAAGTGTTAAGGCCTTCACTTATCATCTTTTATATCTATTCTGGACGTCCTCAGACCATGCTTCCCTTTATTACTCCTGTGCTATAAGTAAGATAATGAGAAGCCTATTTGCAAAATATACATTAATTTAGACCTGGACACTACCATACACTAGTCCCATCATGATACTATTTCATATATGGTCAGAGCCAGAATAATAGCAAAGCTGACAGCCCCTTCCCTCTGCATTCCTCTTACCACCAAGTGGTTGGAGCTGAGACAAGTATCCGGTATCAAGCAGCCTTCACCTTTCAAGCTACAATATCAGGGACTTAGGGGAGGGGGTCTTCAAAACCTACATAGGAAAATGTACCACATGTACTTGACCCATGGGAGACAAAACACTGAGAGTGAGTCCCCGTTCACACTAAGGCGACCTGTGAGGCGACCTGGTCGCCTCACAGGTCGCCGTAGGTCGCCTTCCATAGGGAAGCTGCGGACCCGTTCTAATAGGAGCGACACAAGTCGCTCCGACTTAGAAAAAGGGTCCGGAGCTTCTTTGGGGTGACCCGGAGGCGACCGCCATTGACTTCAATGTTATGAAGTCCGTGGCAGCCGCTCCGAGGTCGCGGCGCGCTGCTCGCACCGCGACCTCGGAGGTCACCCCCAAGTCGGATCGCCCCTATGTGAATGGGGCCCCTTCTACATTAAACGTATATTGATCAATAATATACTTTTTTTGTTCTATTTCTGCAGCCCAAACAATTAGCCACCTTAGACATGTGATTGTCAAGGACTAATTAGTGCTTTGGGTCTGCTTCGAATCTTCCTTCTGCTACCTGCTCTTAGCAGAGGCTCCGTCACTGAGCACTCCTAAAATAGATGTTTCTCTGCCCAAGCCACAATTGCACTTTATTACAGCTCTGCATCTAGGAATGATGATACCTTATGTTCCTATTCCCTTCCCTATCTACAAATATAAGTCTATTACTCACTTACTGTATAGGCTTCCTACAAAATCAGTAAGCCTTTCCTGCCCTATTTGTGTTTACAACCATGCAATAAATAGTATGGTGTGAAGAATAAGTGTGATATCAATACTGTATATAATATGCAGTAAAAGGTATGACGTAAAGAATAAAAATATTTGTTTGATTTTTATATGCATGTGCTTCACTGAGTAATAATAATCCATAGCTTCAATGTGTATGTGAAAAATGTAACTATTAAGGTAATTAATCAGTGTTTAAGCATGACTGTGATTCTAAATTACCTGTGATCAATCGCAGTAAAATTAGCCTGGTCAGAACTGTTTAAATAAAGTGCCTTCTTACATTGAGCTCTTAGGGATAACTCATATTTTATGCTATCATTTAGAAGATGAGTTCAGACATGAAAGGGTATGATTATCTATATAATGGAAAGAACTATTTCATGGCAGTTTTAAAGGTCCAGTCCACTCAAAACTGAAATTACAAGTTGTGGCAGTGGCGGCTGGTGCTCAAAATTTTTGGGGGGGCGCAAAAAGAAAAATGTAATAGGTATTGCTTCGCGTCAAAAAACGCAGTAAAAAATTGCGTGACTTTGAAGTCATGGTACAGGCATGGCATAGGTGATGGTACAGGCATGGCACAGGTGATGGTACAGGCATGGCATAGGTGATGGTACAGGCATGGCACAGGTGATGGTACAGGCATGGCATAGGTGATGGTACAGGCATGGCACAGGTGATGGTACAGGCATGGCACAGATATGGTATAGGCATGTCACAGGTCATGGTACAGGAGATGGTATATGCCCCCTTTCAATGCAGTGACCAGCGTACATGCCCCCTTTCAATGCAGAGACCAGTGTACATGCCCCCTTCAATACAGAGTTCAGCGTGCGTGCCCCCTTCAATGCAATGAACATTGTGCTGTGCCCCCTTCAATGCAATAAACACTGTGCTGTGCCCCCTTCAATGCAATAAACACTGTGCTATGCCCCCTTCAATGCAATAAACACTGTGCTGTGCCCCCACAATGCAGAGTTCAGCGTGCATGCCCCCTTCAATGCAACTGTGCTGTGCCCCCTTCAATGCAATGAACAATGTGCTGTGCCCCCTTCAATGCAATAAACACTGTGCTGTGCCCCCTTCAATGCAATAAACACTGTGCTATGCCCCCTTCAATGCAATGAACACTGTGCTGTGCCCCCTTCAATGCAATGAACACTGTGCTGTGCCCCCTTCAATGCAATAAACACTGCGCTGTGCCCCCTTCAATGCAATGAACACTGTGCTGTGCCCCCTTCAATGCAATAAACACTGCGCTGTGCCCCCTTCAATGCAATAAACACTGTGCCCCCTTCAATGCAATGAACTCTGTGCTGTGCCCCAACAATGCAGAGTTCAGCGTGCATGCCCCCTTCAATGCAACACTGTGCTGTGCCCCCTTCAATGCAATAAACACTGTGCTGTGCCCCCTTCAATGCAATAAACACTGTGCTGTGCCCCCTTCAATGCAATAAACACTGTGCTGTGCCCCCTTCAATGCAATAAACACTGTGCTGTGCCCCCACAATGCAGAGTTCAGCGTGCATGCCCCCTTCAATGCAACTGTTGCGTGCCCCCATCAATGCAGAGTTCAGCGTGCGAGCCCCTTTCAATGCAGAGCGCCACAGCATTGTCCCCAATCACTGCAGAGCGCCACAGCATTGTCCCCAATGATTGCAGAGCGCCACAGCATTGTCCCCCAATGATTGCAGAGCGCCAGCATTGTCCCCCAATGATTGCAGAGCGCCACAGCTTTGTCCCCCAATGATTGCAGAGCGCCACATCATTGTCCCCCAATGATTGCAGAGCGCCACAGCATTGTCCCCCAATGATTGCAGAGTGCCAGCATTGCCCCCCAATGATTGCAGAGTGCCACAGCATTGTCCCCCAATGATTGCAGAGCGCCAGCATTGTACCCCAATGATTGCAGAGTGCCACAGCATTGTCCCCCAATGATTGCAGAGCGCCAGCATTGTACCCCAATGATTAAAGAGTGCCACAGCATTGTCCCCCAATGATTGCAGAGCGCCACAGCATTGTCCCCCAATGATTGCAGAGTGCCAGCATTGCCCCCCAATGATTGCAGGGTGCCACAGCATTGTCCCCCAATGATTGCAGAGTGCCAGCATTGTCCCCCAATGATTGCAGAGTGCCAGCATTGCCCCCCAATGATTGCAGAGTGCCACAGCATTGTCCCCCAATGATTGCAGAGTGCCAGCATTGTCCCCCAATGATTGCAGAGTGCCAGCATTGTCCCCCAATGATTGCAGAGCGCCAGCATTGTCCCCCAATGATTGCAGAGTGCCAGCATTGTCCCCCAATGATTGCAGAGCGCCACAGCATTGTACCCCAATGATTGCAGAGCGCCACAGCATTGTACCCCAATGATTGCAGAGCGCCAGCATTGTCCCCCAATGATTGCAGAGCACCAGCATTGTCCCCCAATGATTGCAGAGTGTCAGCATGCGTGCTCCGTTCAAACTTACCTGGCGGCGGCGCGGCTCAGCTTCTTCCTCCTCTTCTGCGGCGGGTCCTTCTCCCTCGTCGTCTCGGCGGCGGGAACCGGCGGGCGGCCTCTCCTCTTCTCTGAGCGGCGGTGACGGTGAGTGATTGACGCACGCACCGGCACCGCCCCCATTGCGACGTCAGCGATATCCTGGATGATGATTGGTCCAGGCTGTAGACTGGACCAATCACAGCCAGGATATCAGAAAGTGGGGGTGTCCAACCGCAAAGACTTGCGCCCAGGATACCCCCCTACCTCCCCAGAAGGCAGCCAATCGGCGCCTCTTCTGGGAGGTAACCCCACCCCCCCCCCCCCCAGCCACCAGTTCCTTGGGTTCAGGCCGGCGAACCCAATTTTTTTTTTTAACAACTTTATTTGTTCGTTTTGTTTTTTTTTTTTTTTTTTTCCGTTTTTTTTTTCTTTTTTTTTTTTAGGGGTAGGGGGGGCGGCGCCCTGGCGCCCCCTATGCACGGGCCGCCACTGAGTTGTGGTAGACGGTAGGCAGAAGACATCTCAAGTTAGACAGGAATTATCATAAGGAACTCTCTTTGGTGGAGTATCCAAGACAAGAAATCTTGGTTTCCCAAGCTCTACTATCAACTAAAATGTCCCTTTTTGGCACAATGACCCTCTATTTTCAGTATCATGTGCATTGTAGCGAAATGTAAAGCCTCGTACTCACGCATCGAAAATCGGCAGGGAATTTTCGTCCAACGACCGATCTGCCAATTTTCGGCTTGTTAGTATGATGCTTCCGACAACCAACTCCGACTTTTCGGCCGATAAAAATCTGGTGTGCAGGCTATAAATTTTTTGTCCGCCGTCAAAACACGGCCGATTTTCGTGCAGTCAGTACAGATTTCGACAGGGAAAAATCTAATGAGCAAGACTGGGCATGCTCAGAGAAGAAAGAACACAAAGAAAGCAAACCAACACATGACATCACTTCTGAAGTAGAATTTTGTTGGGCGAGAAAATTTGTGTGCAGTCTAGGCACATTCCAACCAACAAAACACCACTCTGGACAAAAGACGGACGATCGGTCGCCCGATAATCGTTGCGTGTGTACGGGGCTTTAGACAGTGTTTCTTAACCTCAAGGAACCTTACAAAATTATGAACAATTATGAACAATATTGAAACCCTCCATTCTAAAGTGTAATACAGCAATACCCACACATGTAGAACACCCAATATTAGTATATATATATATATAAGAGTTTTAAAAGCCGGGAGGCAGGCATTCGGGTCATGTGACCACTGTAATTGGCTGTCACAGAGGTCACATGATCGGAGAACTCCCGAACGTAAGCATGCATCAGGAGCTTACTGATCCCTACCAGCTGCCGTGCTGGGATCATGCAGGGAGCATGCCCTTAGCATGGTAAGTTGTGTACACAGGGCCACTCGCCGAGAGACTGCATATATGCGTATGGCATTCAAGGTGATTTATTCTTCCAAAGCAAACACACCTTTGCACACTGGTACTGACTAGTGTACCAACATTTCTCTTCTCCCTTGGTTTCTTTCCTTACTAAGATAATGTGACTCCAGTGTTGATGGAGAGGGGCAGGGGAGAGGCAAACAAGATGCTGAAGGAACCCCTGAAGAACTTATAAGACACCTTGGTTGAAAAATGTTGATGTAACATATATTAATAACATGCTGTAATAAAAAATTGTGAACACAAGGCAGGTGCGTGATAGTTGGTCCCGCGCTGTCACATGGGGCAGGGAGAGTCTAAGAAGGTAAGCTCCGCAAGATTGACTTAGAGTTTAAGGAGGACTATCAGAGCAGCAGAAAGGTGCAGCAAGGGAATTAAGAAAAGGTTAGTTTATGCTGCTGGGGTAGGGAACATTAAGGGCAACCTATGCTATGTTTTGCCTAATCCCAGTACAGGTTCACTTTTACTTTATAAAAAATCCTAAAATCTTCAATTAAAATGATTAGTTCTTGATAAGGATTGGATTTTCAGTGAGCAAAAGTGTGCAAAAAATGATATTGGCAGTATTAAAGTTGTGATGATACTTTTTTATAAGGTTTGGGTTAGGTGGGTAGTTTAGGCATTAGATTGAGAACTCAACTGTGGAAGCTACACCCAAAAACAGTCAGACAGAGGGCAAAGTACTAGTCATCAGCATTGCTAGTGATATCCCTGAAGCTGATCTTTTTCCTATTGCTCTGACAAGGATTGTATTGTACTGACAAGGATCATGCCAGTAGGAGGAGAGAGCAGAGTGATAGACACATGAGCTCCTCACTGTACTTCTTCTTTCATTGTCAAGTCACATGCTAGGAGTAGGTATATGGCAGCCTGGGTTTAGAAGAAATAGTTTTAATGTCGTGGGTCATAATTTAACCTGGAAGGCAGAAGACTCCTGGTTACAGAAATAAAACACCTCAGGGGAGACAGTGCTGGATTGAAGAGGGGTAATGCAGCAGGCACCAATTATTATTTTTTATTTTTTAATGAACTATGTTTTATTTTGGCTGGGGTTCTGCTTTAAATCTTAGGGCTGGTATATATTTAGCATCAGCAATTTACACAGTGATTTAAATGCTGAATATTGTACTGAATATTGTACTGAATATCAGTACCTCCCCACAGGGAGCTTACAAACCAAGCTCCCTGTGTTACATGCATACACACATACTAGGGACAGTTTAACCACTTGCCTACAGGGCAATTTCACCCCCTTCCTGCCCAGGCCAATTTTCAGCTTTCAGCGCTGTCACATTTAAAAATGACAATTGCGCAGTCATGCAACACTGTAACCAAATTACATTTTTATCATTTGGATCACTCAAATGGAGCTTTCTTGGTACTGCTGGATTTTTTATTTTTTACAAAAAAAAAAGAAAAAAAAACTGAAAATTTTGAAAAAAAAAAAGGTTTTCTTTATTGTTCCTGTCAGTAAATGTTGTAAATAAGTAATTTTTCTCCTTCACTGATGAGCACTGATGAGGTGGCACTGATGGGCACTGGTAGACTGCACAGATGGGCACCGATAGGTTGCACTGGTGGGGACTGATAGGTGGCACTGATGGGCACTGATAGGCAGCACTGGTGGGCACTGATAGGCGGCACTGATGGGCAGCACTGATGAGCAGGTACTGATGGGCACTGACTGGCATCACTAATGGCACTGATTGGTGTCACTGATGGGCACTGCTGGGGCTTTACTGTAATCAGGGCACTGATCTGTGGCTGATTGACCCAACATCTGATGATGCTGCAAAGTTTCAGGGCCAACAACAATAGCCAGCAGCATGACACCAATTATCTATTTTAGCTGTCTGTAAGGGTGGCATTGTGACCACCACTATAAGGGGTGAATTCTTCCTGCTGACCACCAACATAAGAGGTGTTTTTCCTATTAACCTCTTATAAAATGGTTTCAGTACAGGTTGCCTGAAACCTAAAAATAGTTTTAGGGATTCTTTTGGGGTAGAAAAGTTTGGGAAAGGCTGCTCTAAAGATATAGAATTGACCTTGCAGTCCCCAGGAGCCCAAGGCTGTTTGTAATTCCCTTTGGATGAATTACAGTGCATTTTCAACCTTTTGCCACATTTCAGGCTTCAAACATAAAGATATAAAACTGTAATTTTTTTTTGAAGAATCAACAACAAGTGGGACACAATCATGAAGTGGAACGAAATGTATTGGATATTTTAAACTTTTTTAACAATTAAAAAACTGAAAAATTGGGCGTGCAAAATTATTCAGCCCTTTTACTTTCAGTGCAGCAAACTCTCTCCAGAAGTTCAGTGAGGATCTCTGAATGATCCAATGTTGACCTAAATGACTAAATGATGATAAATAGAATCCACCTGTGTGTAATCAAGTCTCCGTATAAATGCACCTGCACTGTGATAGTCTCAGAGGTCCGTTAAAAGCGCAGAGAGCATCATGAAGAACAAGGAACACACCAGGCAGGTCTGAGATACTGTTGTGGAGAAGTTTAAAGCCGGATTTGGATACAAAAAGATTTCCCAAGCTTTAAACATCCCAAGGAGCACTGTGCAAGCGATAATATTGAAATGGAAGGAGTATCAGACCACTGCAAATCTACGAAGACCTGGCCGTCCCTCTAAACTTTCAGCTCATACAAGGAGAAGACTGATCAGAGATGCAGCCAAGAGGCCCATGATCACTCTGGATGAACTGCAGAGATCTACAGCTGAGGTGGGAGACTCTGTCCATAGGACAACAATCAGTCGTTTACTGCACAAATCTGGCCTTTATGGAAGAGTGGCAAGAAGAAAGCCATTTTTTAAATATATCCATAAAAAGTGTTGTTTAAAGTTTGCCACAAGCCACCTGGGAGACACACCAAACATGTGGAAGAAGGTGCTCTGGTCAGATGAAACCAAAATCAAACTTTTTGGCAACAATGCAAAACGTTATGTTTGGGGTAAAAGCAACACAGCTCATCACCCTGAACACACCATCCCCACTGTCAAACATGGTGGTGGCAGCATTATGGTTTGGGCCTGCTTTTCTTCAGCAGGGACAGGAACGATGGTTAAAATTGATGGGAAGATGGATAGAGCCAAATACAGGACCATTCTGGAAGAAAACCTGATGGAGTCTGCAAAAGACCTGAGACTGGGACGGAGATTTGTCTTCCTACAAGACAATGATCCAAAACATAAAGCAAAATCTACAATGGAATGGTTCACAAATAAACATATCCAGGTGTTAGAATGGCCAAGTCAAAGTCCAGACCTGAATCCAATCGAGAATCTGTGGAAAGAACTGAAAACTGCTGTTCACAAACGCTCTCCATCCAACCTTTCTGAGCTCGAGCTGTTTTGCAAGGAGGAATGGGCAAAAATTTCAGTCTCTCGATGTGCAAAACTGATAGAGACATTCCCCAAGCGACTTACAGCTGTAATCGCAGCAAAAGGTGGCGCTACAAAGTATTAACTTAAGTGGGCTGAATAATTTTGCACGCCCAATTTTTCAGTTTTTTATTTGTTAAAAAAAGTTTGAAATATCCAAGAAATTTCGTTCCACTTCATGATTGTGTCCCACTTGTTGTTGATTCTTCAAAAAAAAAAATTACAGTTTTATATCTTTATGTTTGAAGCCTGAAATGTGGCAAAAGGTCGAAAAGTTCAAGGGGGCCGAATACTTTCGCAATGCACTGTAGATGAGTTTAGCTATCAGTGGTAGGAAGTTCCTTTCCAATCCAAATGTAAGCTTAGGTTATTCCTATGTTTTCATCCCATCTACCATCAAGTCATCATTTGGCACATGGACAGCTTCAGCTGCAAGGACTGCTGTGTGTAGACCAGTCAGGGTTGGCGGATGCGTGTGTAAACTGTATCCGGAAGAATTTTCATAATAATATTTATGTTTTAACAATGATGTACAACTTTAGGTATAGCTAATCTGTATATGTTATAATTATTTGCATAAGATATCTTTTTACTAGCTTGGTTTTCAGGTCATCATTGCCCAAGGTCTTAGCTTAATTGTTGCTACTGATGTTTTGTTTTGGCACTGCCATGAAACATATTATTACATAAATATAAGAAAGCTTGGAGAGAACAGGTGTACAGTATGTAGCACTGTTTTTTTATAGTATTTGAACTTGTATATCCACATACGTACAGCCTTTCTTGAGCATTTTCAGAGCCTGTGAGAGGAATGAATTTAACCTCCTTAGCGGTATTCCCAAGTGTGGCTCGGGGTGAGATTTTAGTGCCAATAGCGGTAGCCCGGAGCCACACTCGGGGTACCGCCAGGGAGCATCGCTGAATCCTGGTAGAGGTTACTTACCTTGTCTCCGGGATACCGCGATGTGTCCCTGCAGCATACGGCGGCCGGATCTTCTGCTCAATGCTGTAAGCCCCGGCTTCCCTCTCCTGCGACGTGACGCTCGCAGGGGGGTGGAACCGGCTGCAAATTCAAATAGTATAACACACAAACACACTGATGTATTGTAATCCTATTGGATTACATTACAAAATAAAATAAATTGACATTAGTTTGCCGCCCAGTGCCCTTTCCTGCAGTTTTACTGTACTTTATATATATATATATATATATATATATATATATATATATATATATATATATATATATGGATCTATATATAGATATGGACGTATATAAATATATATATATATATATATGGATCTATATATAGATATGGACGTATATAAATATATATATATATATATATATATATATACACATATATATATATATATATATATATATATATATATATATATATATATATATATATATATATATATACATGTATATATATATATATATATATATATATACACACACACATATATATATATATATACACACACATATATATATATATATATCTATATATGTATATATATATATATATATATATACATACACTTTAACTTATTTATAGTTGTTTTATTATATTATAATTATGATTTTGGGTTTCAAACTTTAGCATACCCGAGATGTTATAAAGAAGAACGCACAGTATAAAAAAATCATATGTAAATAGTTGGTTTGGGCTGCTCGTCCTTAAGAATTACTAGCAAAATAATGGTACCGCTTTCAGCACCTAAAATCAGAAACAATCATACCGCCAGGGGGGTTAAAGTGTATCTAAACCCAATAACAAAAATGTAATATAGTTCAGCTTATTAGTACTTCATTTTGGTGGCTTCAATATTTGGAAGCTTTTGTTCCCTTTGGTTCCACCTATTGATCCAGCCAGTAAGTCTACAGTGGCATTTAGTGGGTTGGGACAAACCATTTACCACTGACAGGGCTAGTGATTGGTGTCAACCTTAAAATAATTTATGTAAAACCTTTATCCTAAAAGGAACAAAAAACAAATAAAAAAATATTATCTGGAGTTTAGATGCAATTTGTAAAGTTGATCTAAAGTCTAGCTAGTCCATCAAACACCACCCAGACAGACAATGCTGCTGTTCAAGGGTGGCTCCGGTGCTCCTCCACAGAGCTGAGCTACCCTAATATAGGAAGTGTGTTATTGGCTGGATCACAGCTGAAAATAAAGAAAAAAAAAGGCTAAAAAAAAGAAAATGAGTTGCAATATAGTATAGTAATAGTATTGCAATGACATTTTTCTTTTTAGGTTTAAACACACTTTAAGTTTATGGAAGTGCATTCTTTCCATTATTTTTGGATTTGGGCGAATATTAATTCATAAGGGATCACATTAATCCACAAAATGACTAGCTTTCAAAATATTCCAAAGAGTGAGGGATAACGCAGGTATCAGTGATGAGTGAAGCAACATGCAAATCAGCCAGAAGGCAAATTTTTTGATTTTCCTAATGCCTGGTACACACAATGAATTTTTATTTATTTTTTGCATGGTAGTCTCATATCGAAAATAAAGAGTTTATTAAAGTGACGAAAATTCTCCTATCACAGAATAATGATTTAGAAGTGATTAAGACCCCGTTCACACTCGGAGCGGCCGGCACGGACTTCATATCATTGAAGTCAATGCAGGTCGCTCCAGGTCGCCCCAAAGAAGCTCCGGACCCTTTTTCTAAGTCGGAGCGACTTGTGTCGCTCCTATTAGAACGGGTCCACAGCTTCTCTATGGCAGGCGACCTGTCAGGCGACCAGGTCGCCTGACAGGTCGCCCCAGTGTGAACGGGGTCTTAGTGTGTTGTTGTGTATTTGTATTGTATTTTGGAACAATTGAACTGTTACACGGAAAGAAAAATTTTCGTGCCTGTCCCATCACATAATATCGGATGATCGGCTCTCGAAAAACTGTGTACTAACGATCAGATTATCGTATGATCGCTTTGATAACGGTATTTTTCATACGATTTTCTGATCATTCTGATCATCATTCTGACCAGCACACTTACCAGCTAGGCAGCAAAATAAGTACATTTAGTTGCACAACATTTGAAAATTTATGTGGATGCAACACTGCCTTGTCAATGCCTCTCTGCGATCCCAGATCTTATATTTGAGAGTCTCCATATTGGAAAATGCATACAATTTATAAGTATTGGGATGCCTGCTTTTACAAGCACATGAACTTTAATAGAATCCCAGTCTTAGTCTGTAGGATTCAATTTTGAGTTGGCCCACCCATTGCAATTATAAGAGCTTCAACTCTGTTGTACACAGAGAAGCTTTTAGTTTCTACAGCTTGCAGGACCTTGGTTGACATTAGCGTCTAGGGAAGAACTCCAGATATGTTTGAACACCCCTTCACCCACAGCTCCTCTGGGTCTTTAAAAAAAAAAAAAAAATTACACAATATTACCAAAAGTATTGGGACACCTGCCTTTACATGCACATGAATTTCAATGGCATCCCAGTCCGTAGGGTTCAATATTGAGTTGGCCCAACCTTTGCAGCTATAACAGCTTCAACTATTTTGGGAAGGCTGTCCACAAGGTTTAGGAGTGTGTCTATAGGAATGTTTGACAATTCTTCCAGAAGCGCATTTGTGAGGTCAGACACTGATGTTGGACGAGAAGCCCTGGTTCGCAGTCTCTACTTTAACTCATCCCAAAAGTACCCTATCAGGTTGAGGGCAGGACTCTGCGCGAGCCAGTCAAGTTTCTCCACCCCAAACTCGCTCATCCATGTCTTTATGGACCTTGCTTTGTTCACTGGTCCAAATCATTTGGTGGATTACGGTGTAGGGTTGTTTTTCAGGGGTTGGGCGCCCCTTAGTTCCAGTGAAGGGAACTCTTAAGGTGTCAGTATTCCAAGACATTTTGGACAATTTCATGCTCCCAACTTTGTGAGAACAGTTTGGGGGTGGCTCCTTCCTTTTCCAGTCCTGACCTCAACCCGACAGAACACTTTTGGGATGAAATGGAGTGGAGACTGCGAGCCAGGCCTTCTTGCCCAACATCAGTGCCTGACCTCACAGATGCACTTCTGGAAGAATGGTCAAACATTCCCATAGACACACTACTAAACCATGTGGACAACCTTCCTCGAAGAGTTGAAGCTGTTAAAGCTGCAAATAGTGGGCCAACTCAATATTGAACCACCCTACAGACTAAGATTGGGATGCCATTGATGTTCACGTGTGTATAAAGGCAGGCGTCCCGATACCTTTGGAAATATAGTATATATCAGTGGATAAATTAAGGGCATGTATGACTGGACAATGGCAGCTGAAGGCATCCAATGTGCCCTATGTCAAGAGCGGAAGAGCTATGCATGTCGGGGCAATGGACCTAAGTGGACCTGTAGTCTCTGGTGAGTAAATGTTCACAGTAGTAGTGCATCAGTGACTGGAACAGAAATTATTCATTCCCTAGGTTCTGGTGCCTACCAAGCCAAACAACTAGATAACCCTTTTCCCACCAAAGGTAAGGGCTAGCCCATCATCATCAGGCACATTTGTTTGCTCCAAATTTCACTCCTGTTTGAGTTTATGGTTGAGCATCAAAAAAAAAAAAAAAAATAACCAAGTTCAGTGCCAATCAAATTAACCTAAAACTTGCAACACATACAGTATACAGTATATGTTTATCTGAATAAGCATCAGTTCCCTGTCTACAGTGAAACGTGCTTCCCAAAACCAGGCTTGAAAATAAACCTGTGGTCCTTTGTGTAAGTCTATATTAAAAAAGAAGATGAAATTTCAGTTGCAAATACAAAAAAAAGATACTCACAAGAAATATAATCTTCTAAAACCAAAGTGTCATATTGACTTTCTTGATTTTCATAAATAGACAATAACTTCTGCTTCAGGCAGGGAGCCAGGCAGAGTTTATCAAGGGAAAAAGGACTGCAGAAAGCAGATAAACAGGATCTACAGGCTATTGCCATGCTAATAATTTACAGTAATATGCAGAAAAAAAGAAGTGTGTCATTATACGGCTGTTTGTAAGTTTAGAGGTTATCTAGTACTGGTTTGAAAATGTAACCCCCCAACAGGACTTGAATCGTGTCCATATCTCATGGTCAACCATCCTGCCATGGACCTCATTTGCTGTTCAGGCACCAGATGCAAAGACAGGAAGCCCTGTGTACAAAAACCAACACAGGGCTAAAATCCCTTGGCTGCCCCCACTTCAGACTACCAAGTACCCGAGTGGCCAATCACCAAACACCATTGCTGTCACATTGGAGAAAGGGATCCCCATAAACTCCCCATATCATGAAGTACAGCTTTGTTTTTTAATTTGTTCACTGAATGGAAGAGTCAGGTATGTAAAGAAGGTAAGTATGTTGCTTGAAAGGATAATAACTAAAATAGAACACAACCCAATGATTTAAAGTGTTTGTAAACTCTTTATTTTTTTTTAAATGTTTTCTTAAATAACAAACATGCCTATACTTACCTGCTCTGTGCAATGATTTTGCACAGAGCAGCCCTGATCCTCTGATTCTGGGACCCCTGGCTGGCACTCTAGGCACTTCTCTTCATCAGGTGCCCCCATGGAAAGCCGCTTTCCCTGGGGCATCCATGTGGGCTCGCTCCCGAGTCCCGCTGCTGGGTTGTTTGACACAGAAAGCGGGACTTGTGTCACTGGATTTGATTGACAGCAGTGGGAGCCAATGCCTCTTGCTCCTATCAATCTGCCCAATAAGGAGAGAGACAGTGGCTGTGCTTGTGTACATCGCTGGATCGGATCAGGCTTAGGTAAGAAAAAGAGAAGTGAAAAGCCTTGAGGCTTTACAACCACTTTAACTGTTACTTTAACTGTTACTCAAAGTTTCTTGCGCTCTCATCCTAAGGCTCAGTTTACACTTGCAGTTGGGGGGGTAGTGAAAATAGGTGGTTGAGCTATATTTTTGCTGCTCCACAAACCTCATGCCACAGCAAAATTGACCCCCCTGAAGCATTTGGTGGGCAGTATAACCCACTGAACATGGCCCGTTCAAGTTAATCACAATGCACACGGTTGTGGCTTGGTGGTACAGGCTTGTAGGGGCTTGACTAAACCCCAGATGTAATCCTCAACCTCGTCATAACCTCTAGCCAACCCAACCCCTTTTACCCCAACTACCTGCAGAAAAATTACCAAAACACAATTGTTGGAGTAAAATTGGCCATAACGGCCATTTATTAAACCATTAACAAAATATAACAAACATTCCTTAAAACAGGAACCAAAATAATAATGCAATAACAAGAAACATGAGGTTGCTGATCTTTGGAGGCACCAAGTATCAATTATCCACTTTGTCTCTACATAACTACTTAGACGGTCCCCAGCTGCACCACACCAGCTCGGGGACGTCCTCAAGATTCTGCAGATACCAATTTTTAACATATCAGTTAACCCACCATTAACTGGCATTCCACAGGTGACTCCATACCTCAGATGGGTCCCTAAACTGATAAGCACAGCAAGTTTTTTTAAACGTCTCCAAAGACCCCAACCCCCGAATTGTGAAGACCACTTTCAGATGAAAAAATCCAATGTAGGGGCGGGCGGGAACGATCTTCCCCCACGTGTTTTAATGGATGCTGGGAAGATCTGAAAATTTCTTGAAGACCCCTTTGCAGCCCCTCCTCCCTGCTAAAAAAAAAAACACTAATTGGGTGAGAGACCAAAAAACAACTTAGTTAATCCTATCTCTCCCTGATTACCCTGTCTACCCAGTCATGCTAGCCCTATGCTTTATTTTTATTTTATTTTTATTTTTTGCTTTGGGCTATACTAGACAAGGGGTGATGTGGTAATATACTGTTTGTTTTCTCATCGCCTTTTAAACCCCTTCTCAAAATTGATCAAATACCACCAAAAGAAAGCTTGTGGGAAAAAAAGACAAACATTTTATTTGGGTACAGTGTCACATGGTGCAATTGTAAGTCAAAGTAAAGCAGTGCGGTATCGCAAAAAAATGTCCTGGTTATGAAGGAGGGGAAATCTTCCAGAGCTTAAGTGGTAACTACGCAGCCATATTTCTAACCAAAAAAACATTTCCACATTTTTGTATGTGTTTATACCTCCCAATTTATTGAGATGAGAAAGAGAGACACATTTTATCACAAACTAGGTAGGCAAAGAACACACTCCTTCTCCACACCCAATTTTACAGACCATGAAGAATTAATATGCAAAAAAATTATAGGTTAAACCTAGAAGTGCCTTTGTTCACCACTATTTTTACTTTTATGCTGGCTTTTGAAAGTAACTTATGTAATACTTTACAGGTTGAATTAAGGAGTTAGTGTACTATAACACATAGTGATAGTTGAATAGTACATTTTTATAGATGTATATACCAAAAAGAGGACAGATGAGGAGGAAAGTGGGACACGGAAACAGCCTTTCTTGATGACACAGTTGAGAGCTTTGTATGCTCAGAAATTACAAAAAAATCTGCATTGTCCTAACTGGACCAATCTTCCACTGTGGCCTGGTATAGAAGGAATATGTGGTTGTAGACACCTTCACACTGTAGATTCCTACTTCACCACACCGTATTTCATTCCAACACTTACAAAGTACACAACTGAAAGTACGACATGACCAGGAAGTCATCATGGCAAAGGTAACACAAGAAACAATAACATATCATTACAATAATTATCTCCATAAACACAAAAAAAAAACATTTGTGTTAATAAAATGATATAATCAATAGTACGAGCTCATAACAATAAACCTACTACATACCCAATAGGGAAATCTCTAATACTATACTTAAAGAGTTGAAAAGGCAAAACATGGGGTTGCTTTGGATGGAGTAGGGAAGGGTTGTCCTTGTCCACCCTTCTATTTTTCCTGGTGACCATTGTCACTGAGACAGAAAGTAAGTAAAACCGCCGCATTTTAAAGTTGACACCAGAGTAGGAGATGAGGGGAAATCTTCCAAATGTTTCCGTGATTACTTTCTAAGATGGGAATTCCCTTCACTTTGGTGAGATTATCATTTCCTGTGGCATCTCCTGGACAGAAAGTGAAGGAATATCTCAGGTGAGACACAGACAGCAAAAAAAAAAAAAAAAAAAATAGCCCGATAAGGGTTTTAACTCCCCTATGTAAATCAAACTGAAAATTGTTTTGGCTATACATGCACTTTAAACCTGAATTCTTGGGCCATATACTGTTGTATTCACTATACACAGAAGTTTCCACCCATGATCCCTGTGGTACTGCTTTGTGGTCTCCCCTTCCTGCAGTTAATAAGTTAACCTGAGTAAGTAAAAAAGGAATAGGAGTCTTTTTTGCCCAAAAGATGGATGCTACTACTACCTGCCACTAGAAGGACAGGACAGGTTATTCATTAGATGACCTATGGAGGCACCTAAGGTTCAGGAAGATATATGGCACTCCATCATAGGGGAAGAACTGCTAACTGCGCAGGCACCTCTGAGATTCTTTTGGCAGCCACTACTTACGTATAATGGACCCCTATTGGACTATCATCATTCCTTTCATTGCTGACCTGTATGTCTTTGAAGGTTCTCATTTGTCCAGGTATGGTATAGTTAGTAGTATTTAGTCACATTCAACTGGTTTTGTTCTGAAATGTTAAGGACTTTTCGTAGCTTCTCCAATGCACTTTTTCAGTTCTAATGAATGTCAGGAAGATACCCCATGTTGATACTGACTTTCCAAGAACAGGATTGCAGGTCTAAAATTTATTGAACTACCATTTCCTAGATACATAATAACATCATTCGTGTTATGAAGTCTGCATAGATGTTATTTATTTGGTTTTCCTTCATTTAAAACGACTGGGTAAAGACGGTAAAAATGTCATTATATGTAGAAGACAGAAGGTGGTGAAGGTCCCCTGATCAGGGATGGTTGTTTCAGTTTTACATAGATGGCCTTTTTCTCACCCAGGGCTGCTGTTAAAAATCACGGGGCCCCCTTTACAGCCTACCTGACAGCACCTAACCCCCCCCCCCCCCCCATTAAATTACAAAAACAACAATTTTTTCAAATAATCTTTCTAATTAAAAAAAAAAAGTTTTTTTACAATTTAAAAAAAAAAATATTTTAAATATTTTTTCCATGTTTTAATGATTTTATTTTACTATTTTCTTGTTATATTGTTGTGGGGGGATTGGCCCCTTCACCCACTCTCTAGCTGCCTCCGCAGACGGCGGGTGAGGGAAGCCGGTGGCGCTGCGAGGGGAACAAGGGGGGCCTGGGCACACAGTGGGGAATCAGATGTGGGCAGCCCGAGGGGGAGGACAATTACAGAACAGTGCACTGTGTCTCCCTCTAGGAGCTGAAAGTCGTCGGGAGGGAGAGGGGGAGAATCCGGTATTCAGGCATCCACCTAGGAGAGTATTTATGAATATTTTTTTTAACCCTGCACTTCTCTTTTAATATCATAAAGCAGATTAGGAAAACAGCCAACTATGTAATTTTACAGTATCTGCCATTTTTTTTTGCATTATCTTGTGTGTTATATAATTGGTAAATCTGAATGATTTGTTTTTATTTGCTTTCAGCAATGAAAGTGCTAAGCTTACTACTGAACCAGCCAGTTTCTCAGTGCCAAAAATAAATGTACTGGCACGCCAATAATAAAAATGGGGCTGGTTTGCTTTATAAGCCGTGGCTACATTTTAGTCCCTGCCTGGCCCTAAAGTTTGTATTTAATTGACACTACTTACCTATGTTCATCATTTCACTGTCAATAATATAAAACGTTCCAGGAATTGAGGGAACTATGGATACATTTCTATATACAGAACATTTGGGGGCTGGAATGGGTTTGTTAATTTGTACCTACCTTAGCATTTATCATTCTTACAAAAAAATCTTCAAGCAGTAAAGGTGCTATATATAAAGACAGTAGGCACCTTTTGGGTGCAGGTGACATCAAGGGGTCTGTTACTGAATGTTTTACCCCAAAATTTACCTGACCTTACACAAGATTCACATATTTTTCCAATTGAAATCAATTAGAAAAGGTATGAATTGTGGCTGAAAGTTGTATGAAATTTAATACTGACCCATTAACCACTTCTGGACCGGAAGGTTTTCCCCCTAAATGACCAGGCCATTTGTTTGTGATTCGGCACTGCGTTACTTTAACTGACAATTGTGCAACACTGTACCCTAATAAAATTGATGTCCTTTTTTTCCCACAAATAGAGCTTTCTTTTGGTCACCTCTGCGATTTTTATTTTTTGCGCTATAAACAAAAAAAGAGCGACAATTCTGAAAAAATATATATATTTTTCACTTTCTGCTATATAACATTCCTAATAAAAAATAAATAAATAAATAAAATAAAAAATTTTCATAATTTTAGTCATTCTGCTACATAGTTTTGGTTAAAGAAAAATCCCAATAAGCGTATTTTGATTGGTTTGTGCAAAAGTAATTGTGTCTACAAACTAGGGGAACGATTTATGTCATTTTTTTTTTTTTTTTTTGTAATGGCGGCGATCAGCGATTTTTTTAGCTGGATTGCGGCGGACAGAACGGACACATAACTGGCATTTTTGACACCTTTGGGGGGACCAGTGATATTACTACAGTAATCAGTGCTGAAAATATGCACTGTTACTGTGCTAATGACACTGGCAGGGAAGGGGTTAACCCAGGGGCAATCAAAGGGTTAAATGTGAGCCTAGAGGGTGTTTTCTAACTGTGAGAAGGATGGGCTTATGAAATCAACACAGAGACTTGTGTTCCTAAATAGGAGGAACACAGGAGCTCTGTGTTGATTGCTGAGAGTACGACGGTCTGCTGTGTTTACAACAGCAGACCGGTGTTCTCTCTTTACGGGGAGCGATCGCGGCCGCAGACCCCGTGGATCAGCTTCACCGCTGGCGAATGGGCATGCGTGCGCGCGCCCCCAGGATCGCTCCTGTATATCTGCGGTGGCTGCTTGGAAAGTGGGTTAAAGTATATCTAGAGTGTGCTTTTTAGTTCTAATTTTACTGTAGTAGGGAATTTGAAAAACCCTGTTCATTTTTTTATTTATTTTTTTTCTGCATTTTCTGCATCCCATTTGTTTAAAGTAAGAAAATGTGAGGAATTTTCGTCCAAGTAACAGGAAATCCCTTCTAAGATAGATATAGATGTCACCTGTAGATTTGCTTTCTATTCCTAGTTCAATGATGAGTCTGAATACTGTATATCCATCACATCTTTAAAGGTTTTTTTTTTTTTTTTACCTTTTTAATCCTTTGCTACATCTTAAAGTGCATGATATATTAATTTCCACTTTGAATTATTTTCTTATTTATTTCTTATTTATTTATTTATTTATTTTTTTTAACAATTGAATTAACTATTTTTAGCCTTCTCCTTGAAGTTTGAAAACTTACACATTTATTTCCTAGAATGCAGTTTCATGAATTCATTATTCCTTCAGAATATGGACTGCTGTGACACACATTTAAGAGAGCCTGTCTGAACCACAGATGTGCTGAGAAGAGGAGTTTCTGGAGGTAGAGTCAATACAGGAATCTCAGATTGCAGGCAGAAGTGTACTATAGGATATGTAGTCCTTAGAAGTAAAGCAAAGAAATGAACAGAAGAGAAGCCATAAAGCATGCATGGAATCTAGTAGGTTGTGGAAAGTAGATGGCCAGCAGATCAGAAGACGAAAGGAGATTTTTCAAGTAAGCTTACACTGGATAGTCAAAAAGTAACATTTGTATTGCGATCACAATGCTAATAAAAGCTAGTAATTCAAATAAAAGTAGGCTTTCCTACTGATAAAATCATGTTAAAGCATATAGGAGATTTTCGGGACTGAGCTTATATCTACTTTACCAAACTATGGTTGAGTTCTTTGAATTGCAGTGCATTTTTGTGCCCTGTTTGTGTGTTAAAGTAGAAGTAAACCCATAAATTTACCAGTTTCAAAAACAGTTACATTCGCAGCATGCTGGGAATGCTAACTGTCAGATTGGTTGTGCTCTCAACCAAACTGTCAAACCATCCAATGGCTGATGGCAAAACTGAACACATATGATGCATCATGGCAGTTGAAGATTAACCAGATGCCAAGATGGTAGCTTCCTTTGCTGAAAATATAGATAGGAGGGTTTACTTCCACTATAAACCCAGAATGTTAATGTGGGACTGCCCACAATATGTACTAGAAAAAGGGGTGTGTTTTTAAAAGCTGGCATAGAAGCAATTAAAGTGCTGAGCTGGCATACAGATGCTGGGTATGTGGGGGGGGGGGGGGTTTGGGGATATTCTTTTCTTCTGTTCCAACAAATATCTGGCATGGAGAAGCTAGTTACTAGAGGTGGCACTGTGGGTTCCTCTTCGAGTTTCAAAGGTTCACTCTGGGGAAGGGTAGGGCGGCCTTAAGATTGTATGCTAAATCTTTGCCGCTGCTGCCTGCTCTTCCACTTTTGTCCCTTGAGACTCACAGAAAAAGGCTAACAAGGACAAAATGGGAATAAAATGAGTCCCCTACCAAATGTGGCCACCCTAAAAAAGGCAGTGGGTTCCCCTTCTCAGCTGCCAATATTTTTACCAGATTTTGTTGCCACCCCTGCCCTGTTTGCTTGACTTGGTAAACACATTGGGGTGTTGGCACTTTGAGGCTGTGAGGACAATAATACTACAGCAGCAAGTAATATATATATATATATATATATATATATACACCAACAGAAAAATAATGATAATGGTAAAAGGGACCGGGGGAGATTCCAAGCACAGGGGGGATTAAGAGTCCGTGTGCATATCGCAGGGGATGGAGGGCATAAAGGAACTGTCTGAGAGTCCAACAGTGGGGTCCAAGATAGTTCCAGGGGCAGATGGTTGCTACCCAGGGCAGGCTTTCCGGAACAGTGAAGTCAACTCTGCATTGTGTGAATAAAAGAGAAAGAGAGAGCTCCTCTGAGTGCAATGGAAATTTTAATACAGCAATTAAAATGTAGTAACTCACATCGAGGTTAGAAGGAATGCATTTTCCTGGAATGTCAGTAGCTCAGTTGTGGTAATATAGCGATCAGCTGTGCCCGGGATGTCATAGGAGACAAGGGAGAGAGCCTGGCTCTGTTGTCTTCAGGGCGGGCGGGATGTGGAGACCGCAAGGCGGAGGCTGGCAGCGCCTGACGTTAGGAGCGGAAGAAGGGTGGAAGGGCTTCACTATGTGTTTCGGGGGGCATGCACGAACACCCTAACCGGGCATGCGCACTGCTTTATCAAGGATCACTTCCCTTTGCTTATCCTAGCATGTTGTGCCAGAGGGCATTTGCAACCTCTCGCAAACAAAACACATATTTATTGAATCTTTAAATTGCTGGCCCTGCCCGTACTTGCTTGCCCTGGGTAGGGAGGGCCTTACATGGTAAATTAAATACATATTGAAATAAAATAACTGAAATTAAAAAAAAGATGTACATATTGAAAAAAAAAAAAATGAGGTGGAGAATATGTTAATATTGGGGACAACCCAGGGTAGGAATTTTGTGGAAAAATTGAAAGAGTTGCACTGAATGTTTTTACCTTTTGTGATGCCATCTATTAGGCCACACATTGTGTGCTCTAGATAAAACACAACAAGAAAGTGTTACTAATTTCTGTCTCATCTCAGTTTACCATTTTAGTCGCCTTTCAAATGGGTCAAAATGATGTGGGCATCCTAAATGATGAGCTAAATAAAAAATCCCAGGCACATTACATTCCAAATGCTGGTAGAAACCAGGAATGGCCTTCTGCGCAAAATATTGGTGGCTTTCTTTGTACTAAATTGGTATTAGGACCATGGAAAAGACCATGGGGTTTGGGCCCTTTTTTCCATTCCAGCAGATGTGGAAGAGACTCCTGCCTAGGGAAGGAGATTACTGGGGACAGTAGGGCAGGTGTAGGAAAATTTTGCAGAGGTTCAAGCCTTTCCTTGACCCTCCACAGCGTAGTTCCAAGACCCTCTTCCCCATCTGATGTGGTGTACTCCAAGCCTCTGAAACCCCTTGTGAGACTTCCATCCTTATCACTAAGGTGTTATGGTGGATGCAGCAGAAGAATATTGTGGAGGGGAGGCGATGCGAAAAGTGAGGAATGATGAGGAGGAGTGGGAGTCTATTTCTTGCTGAATTGTCTCCTTGTGGTTCTGCCCTCACCAAGCTCTGTGGCGCAGGGTCATGTGTTTCCTCATGCATTTGTACTAAATGGCTCTCACTTTTACCTTACTATAGCAAACAGAGGCTGCAGACCAGAATGGAACTGTCAGCAGCAGATATATAATAGAAAGTCCCACACAGCAGGACCAGCACTGAGTATAGCAGTGACCCGTACTTGTAAAGGCAGTGCTACATGGCTGTGCCCACTAGTGCTCCAAAAGCTGCCTCTGAGTCACCGTGACTATTGTGTAGAACAGGCCATATACTATCAGAAGGGGAAGGATTCCACAAGATAGAATACAAGCAGCTGCAAAGCAAGCAATTTTTCCAAGTTGGCATGGAGAACCAGGTCATGGAAATGATTTGGGGCCCTTTTTTTTTTTTCTTTCATTCCAGTGGCTCTGGAAGAAACTCCTGCAATGGGAAGGATACTATTATAGATGGCTCGGTAGGTATAGGATACATTTTTAAGAGTTTCAAGCCTTTGCTTGTGGACAAATTCCTTTCTTGATTTTTTTCGGCCCCCTTCTCAGAAATGTCCTACCATTGGTGGCACAAATGGTCTGTCACACCATCATACACCCCTCTTTATCGCTGGAGCCCACTTCACAGTGAGCTTCAGCTGCTCGAACATCACTGCCTCTTGTTGCTCTCTACCTAATGGCCCCCGACTGCTGTGAGTTTGAACTTTGCTCTACTTCTTTTGGGATATCATTGAAATGCAATATATTCTTTACTAATCTTTAACCACTTGCCGACCGCCGCAAGTACATATACTGTCAGCCCCGGCCAGGCAAAGTGACGTACAGGTACGTCACTAGCCTGTCACTGGCTTGTGAGCCAATAGCGAGCGAGCGCCCCGGCTCGTTCCCTAACAAGTCAGTGCGTGTGACCGGCGGACCCGATGTCCGCCGGTCACTCGCGATCGTTCGCCGGGAAGGGAGAAAGGCAGGCGGCTAATGTAAACAAGCCGCCTGTCATTCTCCCCTGTGTAAAAATGGAGATCAGACGGTTCTACTATGTAGGACCGTTGATCTCTGTTTTTACAGTAGTAGCCATGTCCATTCACAGTTAGAAACAAGCCCCTAGGACACACTTAGCCCCTCCCTCTCCAATACAGTTAACCCCTTCCGCCACAATGTCGCAGTCCCGCAAAAAAAATCGCAGATCCCCGCCATTACTCGTTAAAAAAACCCACCAAAAATGACAAAAATCTTTTATGTAGCATAAAACAAATTGGCCGAAAATGTTAAAAAAAATTTGATTTGTACATTTTTTTGGGGGGAATTTCATATAAAAAAATATTGCTATTATTGCAAAATTTACACTCTTTTTTGGTTTATAGCGCATGATCAAAAAATCGCACAGGTGATCAAATACCACCAAAAGAAAGCTCTGTTTGTGGGGGGGGAAAAGGATGTCAAATTCATTTAGGTACAGTGTCGCACGACCCCGCAATTGTCCGTTAAAGTCACGCAGTAGAAAATTGAAAAAAAAACCCTGGTCAGGAAGGGGGTAAAATCTTCCAGGGCTTAACTGGTTAATGCTGGTTGATGTAGGGTAGGTTGCAATAGCTGAGTTAGCATTTCTTGGATGAATGCTTAAACTTATCTAATTAAGTAATTAGGCATTCTATTCATTCTAATAGCAGACTGAGTGTATGAGTGATATGAATGGTATGATCCAGCCCAGCACCCAATGTTGTTAAACACTGTTAAACATTCAGCATTTTTTGTGCTATTACCGCATATATATATAGAGGGTGACCGTACCTTGTAATTACGATAATTGTATCCGCTTCGAACAGGCCCAAAGAGAAGATTAGTCGTAATGATATTTTTACGAGTGTGTGAAATGTGTGGTTTAATTGTATATACACTCACATGGATTAAGCAAAGCTATGACATGCACAACAGAATGTAGGGTCAATTGTAAAAAGATATATTACTTCTATTAATGCAGCTGCTCTTTTGTTTTGTGGAGTGTGGATTGGGAGTGTACTACCCCAAACATACTATCATAAAGTAAGGTCTAAAATTCAATACATGTATTTTAATGGGGGTCAGTACATCCTACCACCTGGAATTTAAATGTTTTTACATCAGAGCTTGCATCCTGTTTATCCAGAAAGCAGCCCCACATTGGGTATAGCTACAGGATCTCAATAATAAGCCCACAAAATGAGGAAGAATTTTCACTATCACAAAAATATTAGTAATGCTTAGTGAAGCACAGGGGTACTTGACCCTACAAATGGGTTTTGGTTAAATGGACACAAATTCCCACAAATACCCTTCAAATGATTGTGTGGAAAGCCTTCCATTAAAAGTGGAGGCTGTTTTAGCTGCAAAGGGGGACCAACTCCATGTTTTTTCAATGGTTTTTGAATAGGATGCCCAACAAGCTCATATACTGTAGGTGTGATGGTCTGGTATTCACAAACTTTTGCCTATACAGTCCTTGTTTGTGGACAAAGGGAAAATACTACAAACTCCACCTAAAGAGTGCCCTTGGTACCTTGCCTATTGTGCATTTCTAATAGCTATTGGCAGTCACAGTTCTCCTAGACCTTTTCAGATTTATTAAGTCCATCAACCATGTGGATAGCTTATGTTGGAGACCGTGCAGGAATGACTGGATTGGTCACTGGTCCTGAGTGGTTATTCGTGTGAGCAAAAAGGAAGGAATACCTTCTGGTGGATAGTGCCCAGTGATGGATGGTAGCGATAGGCCCTCTTGGGGATTGGGCTGCTGCCTTTTCTATGCAACCTTATTGCAGAGTTACGGCCTCGGGGGTCAATTTGAGCTAAAAATACCCTCGGGACAGTCAGGGCTAGTACATTCCATAATGGATAGCCTCTGAACTGTCCTGGGTCGCACTTACCTGTAAGAAGAAATACTTACCTTGAAAATTTCTTCTCCAGAGCTGCCATCTCAGGTGTGGGCAGCTGACGCCGCAGCATCCCTCTTCGTGTCCTCGGAGTCCCACAATGCACTGCACCGGCCCAGCTCGTCACTTCCGGTGCAGGCGCGGCATCCCTGCACAGCTTCCCAGAAGCTGTTTAGCAGTGAATTCCTGGGAGCGATGAGGTTCAGCTCCCAGGAATCATCGCAAACCGGAAGTGACGGCGCGGGCCGCGGCCGCAGAGGGAGGAAGTGGAAGGAAGGTGAGTATATTTTCTTCTATAATAAGGTAAGTGACCAAAAAAAAAAAGAAATCGCCAGTATCCATTTCTTTTTCAGGTTGCCCTCAGCAAGCGGATGGCCCAAAATTGATTTTATCGATTTTGAGTCCGGAACTCCGCTTTAAGATCGTTTGAAAACTGTGAAACTGAAGGGGAAGAGGGAACAGCCATTTTAGTTATAAATAAAATATATTTTTAATATATTATACACATATGTGTGTGAAAGCAAATCAGTATATATGATATATATTTTACTATAGGGGTAGCCCATATACGAATGGGTAAACTCTGTATGTTGGTGTATAATCGTTTATGAACGCATGGCACCTGTCTTCTCTTACGGTCCAGAATGACTATGTGTCTTTTCTGTTGTCCCCTCCCCCCCCCCCCCCTTTTAGGGCAGATGTTCTATGGGCTCTATAGGTACTTACACACTCTTATAACAAGTATGAGGCATACAGACTTTACCACTTTAGAACACTTGAGCTTATGGTTTGGCATTCCTATGGGCTTTCCCTTAAAGTGATATCATAGTATTAAAACGCTTACTACTCTGAGAAACATTGTTTTTCTGCTTTCATCCACCCAGATATGAGACATGGAGTGACTACCCTCACTACTATGTCACTATACATTGCCTTTTTGAGTTTCCCAAAACGCACAGTCCTCCTCGTTAAAGAATTCTCTATGGAAATTGAGATATGTGCCTGATTACTATATGTACAGGTATGTATACATTTTTCTGTCCATTTTCCAGGTATATAAATAGGATATATATGCTTATACTATAATTACAGCATGGATCCCCACATATACTCACTATTGGCAATCTCCGTTCTTTCCCCTAAACTCCTCTAGTGTCTGAATGCAACTTAAGACCCAATGTTATATTGTGTTGATATTGCAAAAATAGAAGGACTTATCTGAGATGTGTAAGACGATTATATGTAATTAAAAGGAAAGATAAATGATATGCAATTGTAATTATAACATACTGAAAATAAGGTAACACATATATGTAATCTATCTAAATACTGTTATTTCTCACACAGACAAAAGAAATGATATGCTCCAGATGAAGCTTTTTTGTCTAAGAAAGCGAAACATGTCGAGCAAAGGTCATATATTACATGGTGAATGTTAACTTATATTTTCAGTCGACCCTGCTGACCGGCACCATACTGCTTGGGTGTCCGTCGGCGGTTCTTCTGATAACAAGCAATACGTTTCCAAGGATTATATGACTACTAATGATCTTGTACTTTGAACTGTATGTAAACTGACTGTTATAAGTTCTATGCACTGAGATATTGTACAACATAGACCATTGTTGTGTGGTCTCACTGTGTCCTTAATACACAATTATTTGCCTGTATTTTTCTATGATTTTAAAATATTTAGTTCTGTGTTAAATAAAAGAAATCTTTTTAACAAAACTCCTGTGCCCGAAATCTCTGTTTCCCAATCCTTCCAAATATTTTTAATATAAAAATGTATTGGTAATGAAGCAGATGGTCAAAATGAGAACATTCATTTCCCACCTCTTCATTTGCACTATTGCTATCTTGGCCTTTGAAGACCTGTTCAGCTAAACAACTACAAGAATATGTGAACAACTATTCTGCATTTCAATCAAGGTTTGACTTCAAAGAAACTTTAGATCGATAGGTCCCACCCTTTGTAAAACATATAAATTGTATTACAAATCCTTAGCCAGTTAGAGCAATTGTTTTGAAACCAACACTTATGTTACTGTATTGCTCTCCATACATGTCTTTCTACCTACATGTTTGTAAAATAAATACATCTATGTTTCAATCTGGCTTTACCAATCAAAATGTTACTTAACCACTTCAATACTGGGCACTTTTCCCCCTTCCCGCCCAGGCCAATTTTTAGCTTTTAGCGCTGTTGCATTTTGAATGACTATTGCGCGGTCATGCAACACTGTACCTAAACCAAATTTATGTCATTTTTTTTCCCACAAATAGAGCTTTCTTTTGGGGGTATTTGATCACCGCAAGGTTTTTTATTTTTTGCTAAACAAATAAAAAAAGACCGAAAAGTTCGAAAAAAAAAGTTTTTTTGTTTATGTTAATTTTGTAAATAGATACGTTTTTTTTCTGCACTGATGAGCACTGATGAGGCCGCACTGACAGGCACTGATGGGGAGGCACTGATGGGGTGGCACTAATATGCAGCACTGATAGGCAGCACTGATGGGCACTGATATGTGGCACTGATAGGTAGCACTGATATGCAGCATTGGTGGGCACTGATAGGCGGCACTGCTGGGCACTGATAGGCGGCATTGATGGGCACTGATAGATGGCAATTATATGCGGCACTGATGGGCACTGGTAGGTGGCACTGGTGGGCAATAATGAGCACTGGTGGGCAGCACTGATAGATGGCAATGATGGGCACTGGTGGGCAGCACTGTTGGGGAGGGCTATGGTGGGCAGCACTGATGGGGAGGGCACTGGTGGGCTCCCTGAGGCCTGATTGCCATCCCTGGTGGCCATGGTGGGCATCCCTGGGGTCATGGGTGGGCATCCCTAGTGGTTCTAGTGTCACCCCCCCAAGGGTCTGCACTGGTAATCAATGCTCTGATTACCAGTGCAGACCCCCCCCCCCCCCCGTCAGGAGAGCCGCAAATCGTCTCTCCTCTACTCGTGCCTGTCAGGCACGAACTGAGGAAAGCAGATCAACGGCACTTCCTATTTACTATGTGACCCCCCTAGAAGGGGCTAGGGTGTGTTGCAAAAGACCTTGTTTTAGGCCAGGCTAAGAGTTTCCTGAATGAGGCTGCTTCCTTGTAGGGTCCCTGTAGAGGTGTACCCAAGGAGGAGATGACTACAGAGAGTCCAGTCCTGTGAGTGCTAATGGTGGAGGAGAGACTGTTAGGGGGAGATGGCTGCCGAAAGTGCTGCAAATGCTTTCACGTGTGACTACTGGGGACCATCCACTAAATGTGATTTACTGTGCAATGTCAAGTATCTCCGGACTGTATGTCGATGTGATGTGACTGCTATGCCATTTTCTGAATATCATCAGTAAAGTGTAGCAAACTATATTTATATGAGGACATTCGTTCCTTGATACTGTATATAATGGTCAATGGCTAGGATGGTCATGTGAAGGTCTCTGACATGGATTGGGGCACACTATGGTGGAGGGTTAGGCCTCAGCAAGAAGGACAGTGTTCTAGCGGGACAGGAGCAGGGGTAGGGACTTGAGCACTTGGCACCAATTCTAGACCATCACAGAGCCCCTCTTACAGGTGATGCAGCAGAACAGCTGCTGAGAAAAAAATAATTGTACAAATGGAAATTCTATTGTTTTTAGTCTTTCTGGGTAGACTGTTAGAGAGAGACGAAGAGCTGAGCTGTTTTCAGATTCTGAATGTAGGACGTCTGGCCTTCATAATCTACCAGTGAAGTTTTTTAATGGCTAAGATAAGAAATGGAACTCACCCTTTTTTATGCACACTGGGTTGCCACTCAGCATATTTTTTTGCTTACCTTGAAACTGTTATTTTTAACATTAAGATGAGATTAACCTTGCTGTCAACGGTGTTATACTTGTTACATCAGAAGGATTAATATTGTGCACCTCTTTCTCAACAAGGAAGACAAATGCTAAGCGTCTAGACCCAATAAACTGCATAGTGGATTACTAAGACTTGACTTGGAGACAATTTAGGCGCATACTGTGATTCCTGACATCCTTATTGTTGGCTTCAATGTTTACATCTAGTAAATGTCCTAATATCCAATTTCCAGCTTACTCAACCATAATATCACCTTCAACATAATATGAGCCACTACTGAATCTTGCATATGATAAACTTATTATCATGCACATACTAAAAGGCTTTAAAAATGATATGTAAAATTGGAGCTACAAATCAGATGAAAAAAAAAAAAGGCCACCCTAAAAGAATATTTAAAGCCAAAACTAAACTATATTGTCAAAATTATTGGGACATCTGCCTTTACACGCACATTAACTTTAATGGCATCCCAGTCTTAGTCCGTAGGGTTCAATATTGAGTTGGCCAACCCTTTGCAGCTATAACAGCTTCAACTCTTCCGGAAAGGCTGTCCACAAGGTTTAGGAGTGTGTCTATGGGAATGCTTGTCTATTCTTCCAGAAGTGCATTTGTAAGGTTCAGGCGCGAGAAGGCCTGGCTCGCAGTCTGCGCTCTAATTCATCCCAAAGGTGTTCTATCAGGTGGAAGTCAGGACTCTGTACAGGCCAGTCAAGTTCCTCCACCCCAAAACTAGCTCATTCATGTCTTTATGGCTCTTGCTTTGTGCACTGATGTGCAGTCATGTTGGAACAGGAAGGGGCCATCCCCAAACTGTTCCCACAAAGTTGTGAGTTTGAAATTGTCCAAAATGTCTTGGTATGCTGACACCTTATGTTCCCTTCACAGGAACTAAGGGACCAAGCCCAACCCCTGAAAAACAACCCTACACCGTAATCCTCCAAATGATCCCACCCCCCCCACCAAATGATTTGTACCAGTGCACAAAGCAAGTTCCCTAAAGACGATGAGAGCGTTTGGGGTGGAAGGAACTTGATTGGCCTGCACGGAGTCCTGTCCTTAATTTGATCGTGTTCACCTCCATAGTAACCAACTACATATGCTGTAACCCACTTAGTGGCATCTGAAGTTAGGCCTGGCGGCTTAGGAGAGCCAATAGTGGGGCTATAAAAGGTTGATTTCCCAGCAGCCATATTGACAATGTGCTTAGCTGTGATAGGGAAAGAATAGCAAGCGGTATTAAAAACGTGTACAGGGACTGGTTTGGGTGGGGCTTGTAGGAAATGATTTGCAGAGAGTACTAGGTCTCCTCTTCCCCCAAAAGAGCACATATGTCACCCCTCTCCTCCCACTGAGCACCAATGTCCCCTTTTCCCCACTGAGTACCAGGTCCCCCCCATCCCCCCAAAGAGCACCAATATCACCCCTCTCGTCCCATGGAGCACCAATGTCCCCTTTTCCCCACTGAGTACCAGGTCCCCCCCATCCCCCCAAAGAGCACCAATATCGCCCCTCTCCTCCCACTGAGCACCAATGTCCCCTTTTCCCCACTGAGTACCAGGTCCCCCCCATCCCCCCAAAGAGCACCAATATCACTCCTCTCGTCCCATGGAGCACCAATGTCCCCTTTTCCCCACTGAGTACCAGTCCCCACCCTGAGCTAGGGATTTTTTTTTCCTGGTGACCACCGACACCAATTTTTTTTTCCTCCCACTGACCACCGACTTTAGGCATTAATACCTCCCAATAATTTCCATTAACAGTAACTCACCCTAGCTCCACTGCACTGTGGGAAGATAAAGAGCTAAGTGTCGGTGCTCAGGCTGAACGTCCAAACCAAATGTTATGTGAATAAAGCCGGCACACGAAAAGTCTTCTTCCAAGAAAAAAACTTTATTCCAACATGGATAGCGGTGACAACATGACAAATGCTGACGCGTTTCGGCTTTATGCCTTCCTCATAGCAATGCTATGCAATGCTATGAGGAAGGCGTAAAGCCGAAAGGCGTCAGCATTTGTCATGTTGTCACCTCTATCCATGTTGGAATAAAGTATTTTAATTGGAAGAAGACTTTCCGTGTGCCGGCTTTATTCACATAACAAATAATTTCCATTACTAGGATATTTTTTTCCTCCTGACCACCAACACTGAACATTTTTTCCTTACCACTGATGTCAGACAATTTTCCTCCCCCCTAGCCATCCTCGTAGGACAATTTTTTCTTCCTTTGACCACTCATTTCTTTCTCCCATTGATCACAGACTGGCCTTCTTTTCCTCCTGCTAACCAGCAATATAATATAGGTTCGTATACCTAATTAAAACTGTCCAGTTATTAGCCACTTTTGCACTGCTGTATCCTCTGCAGTATCTTAGTCCTTGTAGTAAAGCCCCAGCCTGTGCTATTTCACTCTAGTATTTTGGGCCCAGCCTTGCAATTTTTAAATTGTCCAGGTGCTGGCTAATTTTACACTGGTGTGAATTCTGTGGTCTCATTCCTATTGAAAATCACCTGCCTGTACTCTTTGCCGCTAGCACATTTCAGACAATTCTCCCTCTTTAAACTCCTCCATTGCTGGACAATTTTTTTTAGATTAGAACTAGCTTGGGGTGATTGTTAGTACCCAACAGGCACTAATAACCACACCCCAGGTTTTTTAAAGTCAGCTTCTTTGTCACAAATTTACCCTGCATTGAAGTCCCTCTCTGACATGAGAGGTGTACTAGGGTCTAATATAATACATATTGGGCAACCTTCAGGGCCGGTGCTACCACTAGGCAAACTAGGCGGCCGCCTAGGGCGCACTGCCACCCCTAGGGCGCAGCCATGGCCTGTGCCCCATTCCTCTCCTGTCACCTCCTCATCCCCAGGGAAGGTCACCTCTAGAGAGGGGGGCACTTTGTATATGAAGGGGTGTGCAGGGTTAAAGGGGGGCAGTGTGTATAGGAAGGGGGTGAAGCATTAAAGAAGGGCAGTGTGTGAAGGAAGGGGGAAGGGGCAGTGTGGACAAGAAGGGGTGTGTAGGGTAAAGGGGGGGCACTTTGTATATGAAGGGATGTGTAGGGTTAAAGGAGGGCAGTGTTTATATGAAGGGGGTGTAGGGTTAAAAGGGGGGGAAGTGTGTAAATGAAGGGGGTGTAGGGTTAAAGGGGGGCAGTGTGTATATGAAGGGGGTGTAGGGTTAAAGGGGGGTAGTGTGTGCAGGAAGGGGGGGGTGTAGCATTAAAGAAGGGCAGTGTGCGCAGGAAGGGGGGTGTGTAGGATCAAAGGGGGCAGTGTATACAGGAAGGGGAGAGTGGGGTTAAAAGGGGGGCATTATGTACAGGAAGGGGGGCAACGTGTACAGTTTTTTTTTTTGGGGGGGTGCAAGGAGCTGGTCTTGCCTAGGGTGCAAAATAGTCTAGCACCGGCTCTGGCAACCTTCAACCAGTGGTACATTGACACCCAGTAGTCTCTAGATAAGATTTCTTGTAAGCATTTTAGTTACTGCCTTGTTGCCCCTGCCCATGTGTGCTTGACCAGGGCAGGGACAACCTTATGAGAAAAAAAAAGTCTTTAAAAAATAGTGAGGACAGGTGTAAAAATGGCTGGGTCTGGACCAGCGTTTGGCTTTCATGTCAGATTTGTGACCATTTATCCTGTTTCAGAGATTGTTGGGCATTGGACACGTTGGACATGTTGAAATTAAACAAAATTAAACATTTAAATAAAGTATTAAGTATAAAAAATGCGTGTTATTCTTCTATCTCACAGGTATCACCTATGCCCAGTCCTATGGCGCCCGATCCAACCAGTTAGTGTTGGAGGGCGGGTTGCTACCCTTATGTAATTACAGCGGGCAATGAAGATTTTTCACTCACTGTTGTTGTTAGGCTTTCTAGGTTTATTCTTCATTGAGACATATTTCTTTTTCTGTAACGTCTGTGTGCCCATTTTGTTTTCTTTTCGGAAGGGGGCAGAGTTGTATAAAGTACTCAAAACCCATACTTGAGTAAAAGTACAAGTGCTCGATTAAAAAGTGACTTGAGTAGAAGTACTAAGGTATTCAACATTTTTTGTACTTAAGTATTGCAAGTAGTTTTTTAAAAAATTTTGCTACTCAAGTACTGATAGTAAAAGTACAAGTACTGTGTTATGTAGTTATTAAAGAAAGAAGTCAAAAGTTTGAACATCATATTGTTTTTTATTATTTCAAATGCAGCTTTTATTTATACATACAGTAGCATTTATTTTCGTATGCGCTGATAATACACATGTTTTGAGCTTCATGAAACCTGCCATCTACTGTTCTGGCAGTGGTAATTTTTATAATTGTAACGAGTAACTATGCAGCACAAAAAAAAATATCGGAGTAGAAGTATTGAAATCATCAAAAAAATTTAGTGAAGTAAAAGTGGAAGTAGGAGAAAAAAATCTACTCCAGGAAAGTACAGATACCGCCTTTCGGTACTTAAGTACAGTAGTGAAGTAGTTCTACTTAGTTACTATACATCTCTGGAAGGGGGTGCTTGGAGTTTATTACTATATCATTTTGTTTGGAATGTGTTACCTGTTCTTGATTGTTTTTCTGTTCCTAATTTGAAAATAAAAAAAATTTGCAAGTAAAGTATAAAAAATGGAAATTTGTAAAAAAACAGAAAACAATCCCTATTGTTTGACAGTGGAACTCCAGACAAGAAGAGAAGAACGGCCGCACACTACAACGGAGCTTGAATAAAGTAAATTCTTACTTATTGGCACATGTCCAGCTCAAGGTACAAAAAGGAAAATGTAGACGCGTTTCACACGGACGCAGCGTGCTTGTTTACTACCGATTTTCCTTTTTGTACCTTGAGCCTGGACGGGGCGAAGGGGCTGCTTTAATTTATTTATTTATTTTTATCCTATTTATTTTATTTAATTTTTAATTTTTGGCACTGTTTAAAAAAAAATAAAATCTGATCACTTTTATCGCTGTCACAAGGAATGTAAACATCCCTTACCACTATAATAGGCAGACTGTTGCTATCTCTGAAATGAACACAGAGAGCCTGCGTTCCTCCTATTTAGGATCCAAGGTCTCTGTGTTCGTTTCACAAGTCCCTCCCCCATACAGCTAGAAATCACTCCCCAAAGCTCACACCTAACCCTTTGATCGCCCCTATGTTAACCCCTTCCCTGCCAGTGTCATTATTACAGTAACAGTGCATATCTTTAGCACTGATTACTGTACAAATGTCATTGGTCCCCCCAAAAGTGTCAAAAATGTCAGTTAGGTGTTTGATCTGTCCGCCGCAATGTCGCAGTCCCGCTACAAATTGCAGATCGCCGCCATTACTAGTAAAATAAATAAATAAATAAATAAAAATGACATAAATCTTTCCCCTAGTTTGTAGACGCAATAACTTTTGTGCAAACCAATGAAAATACGCTTATTGGGAATTTTTTTTAACAAAAACATGTAGCAGACTACAAATTGGCCTAAAAGGATGAAAAAATTAGATTTTTATTTTTTTTTTGGGGGGGGGGGGGGGTGTAATATAGCAGAATGTGAAAAATATATATTTTTTTTCAGAATTGTCGCTCTTTTTTGTTTATAGTGCAATAAATAAAAATCACACAGGTGATCAAATACCACCAAATAGAAAGCTCCATTTGTGGGAAAAAATTATGAGAAATTTGGATTTTTAAATTTGGGGGGGGGAGGGGGGGGTGTTATATAGCAGAATGTGAAAAATATTGTTTTTCTTTTCAGAATTGTCGCTCATTTTTGTATATAGCGCAAAAAATAAAAATCCCACAGGTGATCAAAGAAAGCTCTACAGTATTTGTGGGGAAAAAAGGACACCAATTTTATTTTGGTACAGCGTCGCACGAACGCGCAATTTTTCGTTAAACTAACGCAGTGCCGAATCACAAAAAAATGGCCTGGTCATTAAGGGGGCAAATCCGTCCGGCCCAGAAGTGGTTAAGGCCCCTTTCACACAGGTGGACCGTTCAGATCCGCCTGTCCTTATTTCTTGGCGGATCTGAACGGTCCCCCCATGCATCTCTATGGGGCATCGGATGACAGCGGAGACATGTCTGCTGACACCCGATCCGATCCGTCAAATCTGGACGGATGGAAACCTTATTTTCCATCCGTCCAGCGGATCGGATCGGATGGGATCGGATGAGAACGGACCGACGGTCCGTTCTCATCCAATTCCCCCATAGAGATCTATGGGGCTGTGACAGCTGTGTCTCCGCACACAGTGCGGAGAACAGCTGTCATTCTCCTGCTCAGCGGGGGATCGGCGGATCGATCCCCCGCTGAGAAAAGCGGAGTCCGTTTGACGGACTTACTGTGTGAAAGGAGCCTTAGTATACTTTTAAAGTTCAGATGCAGAAAACTAAATTCATCTTACATGCCAACCAATTAGAATCTTCCTTACATTCTTTAACCACTTACCGCATACTGACGTAGACTTACGTCGGTAAACTTTGCGGTGTTATACCGGGATGATGCCTCTAGCTAGAGGCACCATCCCGGTACCGTGGTTTAGAGCCGACGGTTGGCTTTCCGTCGGTACCAACCGATGCGGCTCGGGAGCCGCTCGATCGGTACCCCCCCTCCCGCCGCCTTCCATGGCTGTTACCGCCGGCTGGATGGAGTCCCGATGAATGCCGGAAATGGCTTCGATCGGGTCTCCGATGACGTAACCCGGAGGCGGCGTCCATGATGTCACTTCCGGGTTACTGTGCTGCAAAAGGCGGCAAATTTGAAAAACGGCTGTATGCAAAAATGCCGTTTTCGGCGTTTTGCATACATGGAAGTGTAGTAGAGGGGTCTAGGGTCTTTTAGACCCTCGATCCCTCCATAAAGTGTACCTGTCACTACATATTGGTGTCACAAGGGATGTTGCTTGTGACAGCAATAAAAGTGATCAGATTTTTGTTTTTAAAAAAAAAACTTTAATAAAGTTAAAAAAATAAATAAAATAAATGGGAAAAAAAATAAATTTAGCCGCCCCCGTCACCGTTAGCTCGCGCAAAAAAAAAAAAAACATATACGGAAGTCGAGCCGCAAATGAAATCGCTGTTCAAACCACACCTGTGAGGTATCGCCGCGATCGCCAGAGCGTGAGCAATAATTTAAAAAAAAGAGCTACACTCTAACTCTAAACTGGTAACAGTTAAATAAATTTAAAGCGTCGCAGATTGAGATCTCTATTGACCGTAGGTTGTCGCCATCCCACAGGGCGGGGGGGGGGCGCAATTTTAAACCGTAACATGTTGGGTATCTATTTACTCGGCCTGACATGTTCTTTCACATTATACAAAAAAAATGGGCTAACTTTACTGTTTAGTATTTTTTTAAATGCAGTGAAATGTGATTTTTCAAAATTTTTCCAAAAAAATGGCGCTTTAAAGACCGCTGCGCAAATACCGCGTGACAAAAAATATTGCAATGACCGACATTTTATTCTCCAGAGTCTTTGCTAAAAAATATATATATGATGTTTGGGGGTTCTAAGTAGTTTTCTAGGAAAAAATACTGGTTTTAACGCGTGAACAAAAAGTGTCTGAAATAGGGCTGGGGCTTAAGTGGTTAATCCTACTCTACAAAGATGACCCATGGAATTGGATTGGCTGCTGTGGGAAAGCTTCTCTTCCCTCCCACCTATAGAATGACGCGGTTTGTGTACTTTGTATCCTTTATACTCAAGCGATTGGGTATCTGTTAGGGTTTAGTCATTATTGAGGTCAGACTACTTTTATCATTTGTAATAATTGAAATAGATGTTTTGTTTGACGGCTGTTCACATGGCAGGCTTGCATGGGTCCCACCCTTGTTCTAATATTCCACACATGGATTAACACATTTACATTAGCAAGTTATTGCTGGAACTTCAAACATGAAGCCCACGCCTTGTCACTGACACAAACCAGCACAATATTGGGCTACTCCTGCAGGAAATACTACTGAAACCTGAGAGGAGAAAAACAAAGGCTAAGATGAAAGAACGCCTATCCATTTGTAGAATGGACACGTAGCATTACCATGTTTTCCTTTCAGAAATCCTAAAATTCTTGTGTTTTATGGTGTCCGTGTACCTGTAACTGCGACCTACGCATGCAAAGCTTTGAATTTTAGCTTCTGTGTGTGCAGGGCCGGATTAACATAGGGGCTATTGGAGCTGCAGCTCCAGGCCCCTCCCTGAATATAGGCCTATGCCAGTGGCTTATCGATAGCTATGTGTGCTGTCTTGAAGAAGAAGTCCCTGCAAACGTGAAGGAGAGAAGTCTCAGCTGCTGCAGCTGAGTCCTGTTCCTGCCGATGCTTGGGTCCTATCACAGGATCTGTTACACTCACACAGATCCTCAGTGTAAAGGAGATGCAGATAGCTGTCTGGGGGAGGGGTGCTGATGTCATCCTAATCAGCAGAAGCCCGGGAGAAAGGAAATATTTCATGCTGCTGAAATGAGGTTAGTAAATAGGGAGAGAGGATTGTGCAAAAACTCTCCTGGGGGCTGTGATGATTGTTGGAGAGACTGCTGCTTTCCCCCATGTAATGTGTTCCCTATTGCCCACAATGTAATGTGTTATGCCATACAGTGCCCACCATGTCAAATGCTGTGCCATGCAGTGCTTGCAGTGTAATATGCAGTGCCCACCATGTAATGTACTGTGCCATGCAGTGTCCTCTATGTTATGAGCAGTGCCCACTATGCCATATGATGTACCATGCAGTGTCCACCATGTAATTTGCTGTGCCATGCAGTGGCCACCATGTCATGTGCAGTTCCCACCATGACATGTGCTGTGCCGTGCAGTGCCCACCATGTCATGTGCTGTGCCCAGCATGCAATGTGTTTTGCCCACTGTGTAATGTGCTATGCAGCAGTGCCCACCATGTCGTGTGCTGTGCAGTGCCCACCATGTCACATGCAGTGCCCACCATGTAATGTGCTGTGCCCAACATGTAATGCGTTGTACCCACCCTGTAATGTGCTATGCAGCAGTGCCTACCATGTCATATACAGTTCCCACCATGTAATGTGCTGTGCACTGCCCACCATGTCATGTGTATTGCCCACCTTGTAATGTGCTATGCCATGAAGGCCTCCCATGTCAATTGCTGTTCAGTGCCCACGATGTCATGTGCTGTGTTATGCCTATCTTGTCATGTGCTGCACCATGCAATGCCTACCATGTAATGTGCTGCACCCACTATGTAATGTGCTGTGTATTGCCCACCATGTCGTGTGCCGTGCAGTACCCACTATAAAATATGCTGTGGCGTGCAGTGCTCACCATGTCATGTGCTTTGCCCACCATGTAATGTGCTGTGTTGTGCAGTGCCCACCATGTCATGTGCTGTGTTGTGCAGTGCCCACCATGTCATGTGCAGTGCTCACCATGAAATGTGCTGCACCCACAATGTAATGTGGTGCAGTGGAGTGCCCCAGGTAATCTGCTGTCCAGTGCCCACCATGCCATGTGCAGTACCCACCATATATTGTACTGTGCCCACCATATGATGTGCAGTGCCCAACATGTAATGTGCTCAGCTGTGCCAGTATGTCATGTGCTGTGCCCACCATATAAGGTGATGTGCCCACCATGTGCTGTGTTGTGCCCACCATGTAATGTGCTGTGCAGTGCCCACTATGTCATGTGTTGTGCCCACCATGTAATGTGCTGTATCCATGTATCCACCATTTAGTGTGCTGTGCCCACCATGTAATGTACTTTGCTATTACCCCCATGTATTGTACTATACTGTGCCCCCCCCACAGATTCACCTCCCCTCTACCCTTTCTCTCTCGCCCCCTTAACCCCCTCTCTCCTCCCACCCTCTCTCTTACCACTCTCTCTCTCACCCCCTCTTTCCTACCACCCACTCTCTCTCTCACCCTCTCTCTATCCCCATTTTTCTCACCACCTCTTTCTCTCTTTCTTTCTCTCGCTCTCACTTTCACCCCTCTCTCTCTCTCATCCCCTCGCTTTCAGCCCCCTCTCTCTCTCTCTCTCAACCCATCTCTCCAGTGCCATCTTAAGAGCATTGTAGGCCCCCGGGCAATGCAGTACACTGGGGCCCTGCCTACACAATTGCCCACGAGAATAAAAATGCAAATTATCGATAAGGCAATATTTATTGGTACAGCAGTGCCAGGCTAATAACAGCTAGGATGAGAATCGGACTCGACTGTGTGCGCCTGTTCCCGTGGAGGTGGACAGACATTCCTGCAGTTGTGGGCTCCCCCTCCATGGCCCAAGTGGCCTGACAGCAGCGCAGGGCCGAAAGGCGCTTGCCACCTGCTAAGTTTGGCGGCGAGATGCACGTGGGAATCAGGACTAATGCTTGGCTGGGGCTGGGTCGCTGGGCAGGTGGGGCCCCCCGGGCAAGTGGGGCCCCTGGGCAACTGCCCAGCGTGCCCATTCGGTAAGATGGCCCTGCATCTCTCACTCTCTTTAATTTATTTTGACAAAAAAATGTTTGCGTTTTCATTTTATTTTTTTTCATAAAAAGGCCCACCAAAATCCTCAGCACCAGGCCCATGATGCTCTTAATCCGGCCCTGTGTGTGTGGCCACACTTTCTTTTCAGTAAACAACAACCGAACAGGTCTGAACCTAGAAAGAAATAACTCCTGTTTTACTTCATGTATGTTCTGCTGTCATTCTGCATGATGCAGTGAGGGTTTCTATAAAGGCACAGCTTTTTTTTTTTTTAAGATGCCAGGGAACACATTGATAAGAGGAAAGAGCAATGAGCAGAGAGATTACCTAATAAGTCATCTTCTGCTCTCCAACCATCCATTCAGCAGGCTAGGGGTTGTATTCTTTAGCTGAAACAGAGAAATTGCTGGCTGTGCTGGTTGCAAGAGCTGTGTAAGTGCCGGTTCACACATATGCGATGTCAGACATCGCATGTGACTCGGAGCGCACTGCTCTGCAAATCACATGCAATGTCTGAGTTGTGAATTCAGCCATACAGAATGTATGGCTAAATACGCTTGGCATTCGGACCAAAGTCGCACAGGACCCCTTTTTTGGTCCGTACCAGAATCGGATCGCATGGGTGTTCACACCTTCACACCTATGCGATCGGATTCATGTCCAAATAGAGATTTCACACTGCGATATGCGAACTGATCTGGGGGTGTTGTTAACTTGTATTGATACCCCCAGCGATTTGCATATGGCAGTGTGAACTGGTCTGCGAGTCAAGTGCGATGCGTGAACCCGCAGTGGATTCGCAGGATTCCCGCATCACATTTGTGTGAACTGGCACTGAATCTCAGGACTGATTAGACAGAAATACAAATCCTTTAATAGATAGATTTGATAGATTTAACTGCTGTATCAAGGTAAAGATCATAAGCAAAAAGGGTTTTTATTAGGGTTGCACCAATACCGATACCGAGTATATTCATGAGTTCTTGTGAAAATGCTCCGATAACCAAAACCAATACATTTGTAGTGTGATTTGAGCCCATATAAAATTAATGGAAAGCTTGAATTGCACTGCAAAAGAATCGCATGCAATTTGAACAGGAATGTTGTATGATTCCTATCTGAATCGCATTCTGTCTCCTGTGTGAACCCAGGCTTGTCATAGTGATTTCCAAGTCATGTGCATGACGAAAAAATTGGGTTTGCTTTGGTTCTATTCGTTAATCTAGGTTATTTTGTTTTGTTAAATTCAGCTAGGATTCGTATTCAGAATTTTTTTTATCTTTTTGAATTTTCATTGAATTTACCGTTTTTTTTTTTATTAGAAACGGTCGAATTGATAAATTTAGAATTCGAAAATGTTTTATTTATTTTTTGCGATTCGAATGTGGCAAAGTGAACAAACAAAAGAAAAATCTTCATCAAATGATTATAATGACTCTTTGGCTTTACAAAAACAGCATTTTTTCTAAATAGTACTTTAATAACACTGATTTCAGAAATATGTTTACAATCCAAATTCAAATGGAATTCGATGTAAAATTAAATTCTAATTTCATTCCGCATGTCGGAAATTTGGACGAACTTCGTTTCGCTATTCGGAGCATTCGGTAAACTTGAATTATACAGTAATTCGGATATTCGGACATAAAATATTTATTCGGAATGGAACGAACCGCACATGCCTAGTGATTTCAGCCTAAGGTAACCACACAGGAGCGGTGCGGGAAATCTCATGCAATTCAGACAGAAATCGCACCACATTCCTGTTCAACTCTAATGCGATCTTTTGCAGTGTGATTTGAGCCCATTGATTTTGTCACTCGCGATCGTCGGTGGAGAGGGAGAAAGGCAGGCGGCTAATGTAAACAAGCCGCCTGTCATTCTCCCCTGTGTATGAATGGTGATTATACGGTTCTACTATGTAGAACCGTTGATCACTGTTCCTACACCTCAAGCCACAGCCAATCACAGTTAGAATCACGCCCCCTAGGGACACACATAGCCTCTCCCTCTCAAAGAAAGTTAACCCCTTCACTGCCAGTGTAATTTTACAGTAACAGTGCATATGTATAGCACTGATTACTGTAGAAATGTCACTGGTAACCCCAAAAGTGTCAAAAATGTCAGTCAAGGGTCCGATCTGTCCGCCGAAATGTCGCAGTACCGCAAAAAACATCGCAGATCGCCGCCATTACGCGTTAAACAAAAAAAACAACAAAAATGACAAAAATCTTTCCCTTTGTTAGTAAACGCAATAACTTTTGCGCAAACCAATCCAAATACGCTTTTTGTGATTTTTTTTTACCAAGCATATGTAGCATAAAACAAGTTGACCGAAAATGTTAAAAATTTTTGATTTTTACATTTTTTTGGGGGGGGAATTTCATATAAAAAAATGTGAAAAATATTGTTATTTTGGCAAAATTGTTGCTCTTTTTTTGTTTATAGCGCATGATCAAAAAATCGCACAGGTGATCAAATACCACCAAAAGAAAGCTCTGTTTGTGGGAAAAAAAGGATGTCAAATTAGTTTAGGTACAGCATCGCACGACTGCGCAATTGTCCGTTAAAGTCACGCAGTGCCGAATCGCAAAATAGGACCTGGTCAGGAAGGGGGTAAAATCTTCCGGGGCTTAAGTGGTTAAAAACTGTCTAGATTGCAGTAACTTATTGACTGCTATCTCTTGTTATTTTGGATTTATTTATTTATTATTATTTTTTTTATTAGATTGAATTAATTCTTGCTTTCTCTCTCTGTTTACAGCTTCTCAATGGACATGCAAACGATGCTAAGCTAACACTTCAGATGGAAAATGCCAAGCTGGCCTTAGATGACTTCAAACGCAAGTATGTCCATCTCTTACCTTTAGTTGCCTTCTGGGCTACCTTTCTAAAACATAGCTTTTTAAAATCAGTCTGTATATGCAGTAAAGCATGCTTGTTATACTCACTGTGGAACCTAAGGGGTTAATCCTCTGCATTGCATAAAAAAGGCTGTTTGATCCTGTCTTCTCTGATCCTCCTCTTCTTTTACTGTTCCTAATCCATCTGCTAATAGCACAAAGCCCTAGGAGGCACTCTGCACATGCTCAGTTTGGTGTGTATTGCTAAAAAGTTTTATTTATTTATTTATTTTGGGAGGGTGCGTGTGATCAGCACAGGGCCATTCCACACTGTCCACACAGAAAGTCAGGGGTCATGCAGTCTCATAGGACAGTCAGAGGAGAAATAAAACTCCTCCTACAAGCTTCAACCAGACACTAATAGAAGTCACAAGACTGCTATATACTGCTGATGAGAAAAGGCATGTAGCAGTTTATATTAACTAAAATAATTTGATTTCCATGTTCTGTGTACTGTGGGAGACCACATATATTGAATACAGGGGCCTGGGTTTAGTAACACTTTAAATAAAATAATTCTAATCATAATTATTAATCAGAATGCATTGAAATAATGATATACTCAGAAATCCTGGAAGACAAGCTTGAGGCTGCATTTTCACCTCTGTACATTGTATTCTATGCAGTGTTTGAAGATGCATCCCCAGGGCCGTAGATAATGGGGTAGCACTTGTCCTGTTGTAGGGGACCTGGGCCAGCAGGGGGGCCCAGGCAGCAGGGTGAATCAGATGTGGGCAGGGAGGGTGATCTGTGCGGCAGGGGGGCAAATAATGGAACAAATCCCCTGTAATGCTGTCTCTGCAGCAGCTGAAAGCTGGCTATTTCACCTCTCCCTCCTATTGGCTTTCAGCTGCTGCAGAGAGAGCCATAAAAAGGATCTGTTCCAGTTTTGCCCCTCCACTGATCATCCTCCCTGTGCACCATACGTTTCCCCCTGCTGCCCAGGCCCCCCTGAGTGACCCCCCCCCCCACCTCCGCAGTGCTCATGGCTTCCATCCTCTACTTCCCGCCAGAAGCTGCAAGAACGCAATAGGATCCTTCAAGATTGAGAGTGGGGAAAGGGTCCCGAAAATATGTCATATTTACCAACCCTTTCCTTTCCTGAGTGATCAGTATGGATCACTCACTGTGTTCATTTGTAACTGAAGTATTGGCTGGTATTGGTGGTATTTGATCACCTCTGCGATTTTTATTTTTTGAAAAAAAGAGCGACAATTTTAAAAAAAAAAAAATATATTTTTTACATTCTGCTATATAACATTCCCAAAAAAAATTGATTTATAATATTTTAGGCCAATATGTTTTCTGCTACATATTTTTCGTAAAAAAAATCACAATAAGCGTATTTTGATTGGTTTGCGCAAAAGTTATTGCGTTTACTAACTACAGGAAAGATTTGTCATTTTTATTGTTTATTTTTTTTTTTACTAGTAATGGCGGCAATCTGCGATTTTTAGCGGGACTGCGACATTGCGGCGGACAGATCGGACCCCTAACTGACATTTTTTACACTTTTGGGGGTACCAGTGACATTACTACAGTAATCAGTGTTATAAATATGCACTGTTACTGTAATGACACTGGCAGGGAAGGGGTTAACTTTATTGGTGATCAAGGGGTTAAATGTATGCCTCATGCTTACTGATGTGTGTGGGGGGAGGGGATTGTGTGACACAGACACAGATCGCAGGTTCAGCTATGCTGAATCCTGTGATCTGTCCCTGCCTGTCACATAGGAGATCCGCCCGCTTTGTTTACACAAGCGGGCGGATTTCCTCACTCGATCCCTGATGATCGGGGAAGAGCGGCATCTCCTCCCCTGGCCCAACTCCCGCTGCGTGCGCGCCGCCGAGAGAGGGGAGAGTCTGGTGACGAAGGTCTACGTCGCCAGACCTTAACGAGCCACCTTGCTGCAGTAGCAGCACAGTGATCAGTGGTAAAGTGGTTAAGTGACAGGTGCTGGTAAAAGTGCATAAACTCCAAAAAGCGAAACTGTGACTATATGGCAAGCAGTACCATATACAAATAGAAATATAAAAATAAAAGTGACAAGTGCTATATTTAAAATGCTCCATAGAACTCCAAGAGTCCGTATCAAAATGTAAACAATATCCTATGCAAAAAAGAGAGAGTCCTCTGAAGATCCTCTAAAAATAAATTGAATATTAAGTGAAGGTGCTTTGAGTGAAAATCTGTGACAATGGTGGTGCTCCAAAATCCGTGCTCCCCTTACGGTCCCACATTCACCAGAGCTCAGTCCCCTCCTATGGGTTGTCATGCCTTTCAAACCACTAGCTCCGACCGGGTTAGCCGACTCAGGATTTCTATTTTCACTATAGTTTTTTATAGACCTGAACGCAGCAGTATTAATTGCTATGGGCTCATTCACACAGTTGCATTCCATGAATAAGTTGTGCTGCATAAGGATCCAAAGAATCAAAATAGAAACATCTTCATCAGTGATTTACGCTTGTAGGCATCTAAACACTTACAAATGCATGTACACGCATACATGCGTGTGTGCCTCAATTTGAATTTGATCTTCAGTGAATTTAAGAAGAATTTCGGTGATGATTAAACATGGTAAATGGAAGCATTTACTGACCATAAGATGGGTTTTTAATGCAAAATCCAGCCGGGTCCTGCAAAGATGACATCAATAAATTAACTACGGCCATGTGCATTTAAGGAGGTAAAAAAAAGGGACACAGATTTTCTAAATTAATAAGCTTAGAATGTGGAACCTTGGGGAATCCTCGTCTCCAGCCCAGTTCCACAATAAGGAATGTTGCACTTCCATAACGAATGTAGCACAGTTCTCATAAATGATCTCATTTTTAGAGGGGACACCAATTCCTGGAAATGATATGTTATTGTGTGGATATATAAGAGTCATAGCCTGTTATTTATTTCATGCTGCTTCTCCTTCCTATGTCCTTCTAGACCCACCCATACAGTATTTATTTTACTGGTTACCATAGTAGATTTGTGTATTAAAGACTACAATGTGTATGTAGCACCCTCCTAGGTAGGTGCTGTGAAAAAGCATATAGGTGGCCCTGTCTGCATATCGGGGGGGGGGCTGATCATTGAGTTAGGCTGTCACATGTTTCAGGTGTGACCTGTTGTGCCTAGGGAGTCTACCCACTGTTTCCAATGAGGGCTCTTATTGGACAGTGGAGGAAACCTGGCCAATAGCACACCAGGGCTAATGCCTATCTCAGTGGGCAGAGTTTGCAGCAATGCACCCTGGGATGAGTTATAAGTCTGAGGGGAGCATGTGACAGAGTGTCTTTGGCAGGAAGCAGAGTCCCAGGAGGAGGGTGAGGGCTGTCTCTCCTCCTGTCAGCGCTAGTGAGGGTGTCCTGGGCAGTCGGCCTAGAGGACGAAGGTTGAGCTGAGCTGCAGAGAGGGATCCAAAGTGCTGTGGACCGAGTGGAGCTGCGAGGCAGAAGTTTCCAGAAAAAAGTATTGTACTCGAAACTGCCCAGGGGTCTGCCTGGAAGAGGGGACCACTCCAGAAGGTCAGAGGGATCCGGGAGCCAGCTAACCAGTAGAGAAGGCTTAGAAAGAGGGTGCCAGTGTCTAAGCCCCTAAGATAAGTGAGTAAAAAGGAGCGCCGGTGTGGACCCTGAAGTGTTCAGCAGCGCAGCAGTCATACAAGTAGCTACCTCAGCAAGGAGTGCTTAAAGTGGAGTTCCACCCATTTTAGTAACTTTAGATGTATGTAATCCCCTTTAAAACGACTTTTACCAATGGAAACTTTTTTTTTTTTTTTTTTGCTAGTAAATACCTTATTTTCTGCTTTATTCATCCTCTCCACACTTCCGGGTCTGGTCGGCGATTACGTCATTCGGCGATTCGCAGGGTGTGCTGGGATGTATCTCAGGGCATGAAATCTTGCATTATTACACAGGAGAAGAGCTGTACTCCGTGCTCTGCTCCGCCTCCGCCCTGCCTCCTCTCAGTGAGCTCAGTGAGGATATAATGCTTTCAGTCCTCGCTCACTGAGAGGAGGCGGGGCGGAGGCGGGGCGGAGCACGGCCTCAATACAATACATACAGTACAGCTCACTGAGAGGAGGCAGGGCGGAGGCGGGGCAGAGCACGCAGTACAGCTCATCCCCTGTGTAATAATGTGAGATTTCCTGCCCTGAGATACATCCCAGCACACCCTGCGAATCGCCGAATGTCGTAATCGCCGACCGGACCCGGAAGTGAGGAGAGGATGAATAAAACAGAAAATAAGGTATTTACTAGCAAAAAGAAAAAAAAAGTTTCCATTGGTAAAAGTTGTTTTAAAGGGAATTACATACATCTATGTAATCCAACTTATTAAAAATGGGTGGAACTCCACTTTAAGGGAGCTCAAAGGGGACTTCTTTATGCAAGAAAGCAGTCCAAAGTCAGTTTGGAGTTAACAGGCAGCAAGCCTGCGTTAACCAGCGTCAACCGGCGTTGACCGGCATTTAGCCAGCGTCAAGTCAGCGCCAATCAGCATTTCTCAGTTGTCCCTAGCAATTTGTGCATAGTTGAGCCAAAGAAATATCCTACTCATTCTTTTCTCCCATCCAAATTCTCAATAAATACAAAAACCCAAAGATAGTGGACTGGTCATTGTCTCAGTGCTCACACGTGGAGAACATGCACAAATGTGCTGTTGTTGCTAGCGATAACCCAGGCGGACCAATATCCAGCAAAACGGCTGGGAATCCTGCTACATGTACAAAACAAAATGGCTTCTTGGAAGCATCCTGTAACACTTATGCCCCATACACACGTGCAGATTATCTGCAGACTTTTGTCTGCAGACTTACCAAAACCATATAATATGAGGTCAAACCTAAACACTTTCAATTTGTATGCAATCCGGCAGGCCCTTGCACTACATAGAAAAGGTAAGTCTGCAGACAAAAGTCTTCAGATAATCTGCACGTGTGTATGGGGCATTATAGAAAGTGTAGCTCATAGCAGCTTCAGGAGGCAAGCTGTGGATTCTTGAAGAAGCAGAAGAAGAAAAAGAAGAAGCAGAAAAAGAAGCAGAAAATATCCTCACTACACATTAAACTGTTTAAAAAATTAAAGGAACACTTTTTAATCAGAGTATGGCATCAAGTCAATTAGGCTCTGTTCACATCTAGGCGTATTTGGGTGATTTTCTGCTCTAAGCCTTAGCTCTAAAAATGCTCAACAAGACAATTCTCATTCATTTCAATGGCCCCTGTTCAGATCTGAGCGTTCTGCACAAAAACGCTGTGCCTAGATGTGAACATATCCTTAAATCCTGGGATATTGATATGGTCAGTTAAGTAGCAGAGGGGGCTGTTAATCAGTTTCAGCTGCTTTTGGTGTTAATGAAATTAACAACAGGTGCACTAGATGGGCAACAATGAGACAACCTCCAAAACAGGAATGGTTTTACAGGTGGAAGCCACTCACATTTTTCCCCTGCTTATCTTTTCTGACTGTTTTTCACTAGTTTTGCATAGGGTCAGTGTCACCACTAGTAGCATGAGGCGATACCTGGACCCTATAGAGGTTGCACAGGTAGTCCAGCTCCTCCAAGATGGCACATCAATACGTGTCATTGCCAGAAGGTTTTCTGTGTCTCCCAGCACAGTCTCAAGAGCATGGAGGAGATTCCAGGAGACAGGCAGTTACTCTAGGAGAGCTGGAAAGACCTGTAGAAGGTCCTTAACCCATCAGTAGGATTGGTATCTTCTCCTTTGTGCAAGGAGGAACAGGATTAACACACTGCTAGAATCCTACAAAATGACCTCCAGCAGACCACTGGTGTGAATGTCTCTGACCAAACGATCAGAAACAGACTTCATGGGGCGTGGCCTGAAGACATCCTCACCCTAAGCACATGTGACACGCGTGAAAGGGACTGGAGAAGCCATGGAGAAGGTTATGCTGCTTGTAACATCGTTCAGCATGACGGATTTGGTGGTGAGTCAGTGATGGTCTGGGGAGGCACATCCATGAAGGGACATACAGACCCCTACCGGGCTAGAAAATGGCATCCTGACTGCCATTAGGTATCGGGATGAAATCCTTGGACCCATTGTCAGACCCTACACTGGTGCAGTGAGTACTGGGTTCCTCCTGGAGCACGACAATGCCTGGCCTCATGTGGCGAGAGTATGCAGCCAGTTCCTGGAGGATGAAGGAATTGATACCATTGAATGGCCCCCACACTCGCCTGACCTAAATCCAATAGAACACCTCTGGGACATTATGTTTCGGACGATCCGACACTACCAGTCTGTTCAGGAGCTCAGTAATCCCCTGGTCCGGATCTAGGAGCAAAAACCCCAGACATCATATGTCATCTCATTAGGAGCATGCCCTGACATCGTCAGGCATGCATACAAGCACGTGGGGGCCATACAAACTACTGAGTACCATTTTCTAGCCTACTGCATAATTTTTTCACTTCGATTTTTCAGGGTGTTTTTGAATTCAGCCTTCTGTAGGTTGATCATTTTCATTTCCATCAAACGATATGGCATCCTTTCATTCCTAACACATTACACAGTCCATATCAGTATAGATATCAATCATGATGTTTCCTTAATTTTTTTTTGAACAGTGTATTATAGTATACACGATGATAAATAAAAAGTCTAATTAATATAGTCATATAGAATAAGTCTGCATTTTTTGTTCTGGGTTAGTGACTTGAAGTACTGAAGCATGAAGATCAGCATGACAGCCAGCTAGAATTTTCTGAATTAGAATGCAGCAAGGCCGATTCTACAGCCAGTGAAAGTACACAAACATTCATTCTTTGCAAATGAGGCAAAAAACTAATTTTATTAGGCTATTTTCTGTACGGTAAAGCGGAAAATGCTACATTTGGCCACTACATTGCGCTAAGTATCATAAAAAAATTATAATCCTATTATACTTCTCACCATCTAGTGGCATCATGTGTTTTCTTAAAGGGTCTGTGCACCCAGAACTGATATTCCAGTTTCCTGATGGCAACATGGCAGCATACATGTGATATAGCTCTGCCCCTATATCGACCCACATGACCTGTTTAAATCTATGAAAGGAAAGTTAGAGCAACCTCCCCCGTTCTCATCTTTTGGCTTCAAGATCTACACCCGCAAGACCGTGATGTTGCGATAAGTCCCTACCTACCGAATGAGTCCGAGTCCGTCTGGGTTCAGCCTCTCCCAGGTGCAGTCCCACATCTTAGATTGCTAAATGCACCAACAAAAGGTAGAGAGCCCCTTCTGGTGGTAGAGATGTCAGAACCTCATGTGGCGCACCTGAGCTGGTGTTTGGTTGCTGGAGCCCATGCGGCATGTGTTTCTCTGCACACCTGAGCTGGTGTTTGGTTGCTGGAGCCCATGCTGCATGTGTTTCTCTGCACACCTGCACAGCTGGTGTTTGGTTGCTGGAGCCCATGCTGCATGTGTTTCTCTGCACACCTGAGCTGGTGTTTGGTTGCTGGAGCCCATGCTGCATGTGTTTCTCTGCACACCTGAGCTGGTGTTTGGTTGCTGGAGCCCATGCTGCATGTGTTTCTCTGCACACCTGAGCTGGTGTTTGGTTGCTGGAGCCCATGCTGCATGTGTTTCTCTGCACACCTGCGCTGGTGTTTGGTTGCTGGAGCCCATGCTGCATGTGTTTCTCTGCACACCTGAGCTGGTGTTTGGTTGCTGGAGCCCATGCTGCATGTGTTTCTCTGCACACCTGAGCTGGTGTTTGGTTGCTGGAGCCCATGCTGCATGTGTTTCTCTGCACACCTGAGCTGGTGTTTGGTTGCTGGAGCCCATGCTGCATGTGTTTCTCTGCACACCTGAGCTGGTGTTTGGTTGCTGGAGCCCATGCTGCATTTGTTTCTCTGCACACCTGCACAGCTGAATCCTGGTGCTGGAGTTAGTGCTGCCTTTTCTTTTCTCCCACAGGTTTGCGCTATCCCTTTTTGTTTTTCCTCACTTGCCTCTACCTTCATTAGGCTTCGTTATTTTTCCTTTGTGTGAGCAATTCGTTTTTTTTTTTCTTTTGTCTGCAGTTTTTTTCCTTTCACCTGTGGCTTTACCAGTGATAGAGGCTAATAGGTCCATTTTTACTTCTTCGTTTGTAGCCACACATGCAAACTGTCTATGGAGACATCTGCAAAGCAGCAAGCTGGTAAGATCCAGGGGCTCGTATGTCATTGGACTTCGACATAATGACAGTCCAGGCTTCTATGTACATTGTAATAATGTTTGATTATACATTTTAATCCTCCCTGTTTAGCTAGTTATTTATCATATGTATGCTACTATGTTGGCATCAGGAAAACAGAAAATTCTATCAAATACTTATCATAATTTTTTTTTCCTGACTCCAATCCATAGCAACATATGAACCCTCCCTTTTTTGATCTTGTTGTTTTTATGGAGAATGGGGAAGGCTGCACTAGCATTCCTTTTATGATTTAAACAGGTTCTGTGTGTGGACATAAGGACGGAGCAATATCACATGTATTTTGCCATAGATTGGCCTCAGGGATGGAAAATTACGGTAAGTATTTGATACAATTTTCCATTTTTGAGTTGCTGCTGGAGAGTTGAAACACCTGAGAGTGTGTTCCATTTCTTGGGGACCCTATTGGTGAGGTATCTGGGCTGGGTTCCTGGCTTGGCCCTCTTGCTGTGCCCATTTTAAGGGGTTTCTATTCTACTTGATGGCATTTTACAAAGTGATTTGAATTGTGTTTCCCAAAGCGCTTCAACGCTCAACATCAAGATTCTCATTATATTGAGTGCTATCCATTCACACCTAAGCATTGTGTTCCTTGAATCTTGATGCTCAAAGCTTAAAAGACATGAGCTTCTTTGGGGCAGAGTCTCACTTTTTTGGCCCCTGTAGATGTCAATGGAAGTACTTGTAAATTCACATACTTGTCACATACTTGTTTTTCTTGTTTTTCGCACAAATTCTTTTCTCTCTTCCACTTAATAACTAGCTTTCCATTGACTAAAACAAAAATGAAAATACATGAAAACCTCCCAAAATTGCATGTACAAGTGTGAATGGGGGCCTAAACATACTAGTAATAAGTAGAAAATATGGTAGAGAAATGACAAATAATTAATAAAAGTGTTGGCAATGGAAATAACACTTTAATTACATGATTAATAAAGTACAGAGATGAATAAGACTTTTTGTTTTTCCCCAACAATTAATTGTAGTGAGTGGAATGACATGAATAGAAGCCGAATAGAAGACATTCATAGTAAATTACTGCAACACTATCTCAGACAAGGACAAAGCTGCCGATAGATGACTCCTTGACTGTTTTCTCAAAAGGTTGAGTTTTTGGTTGGTGTGCTTCTTTCGAGATCCTTCAGTGGAGTCAGTGGTTAAAAATGATTATGAATATTAGCTAATATTTAGGACGTTGACTCTTGTGCTTTCTCCTCCTCTGGAGGGGGGCGACGGACACAAGGGCCTCACTTTGCCGTTGCAACAGCCTGGGTCAAATTATATACTGGTTACGACTAAGCAGACGTTTATCCGTGAAACGCGTCAACTACTATGCGTTCATCTCTTGTCTCTGACTATATTATGGATATTATGGACTTTGAATTGACTTTATCTTTTGGATACGAATAAAACAGATTTTATATTTTTCACCTTCAAGTTGGAGTGCGGCTATTTCTCTCTACAAATTATATACTGTCAGCTTCTTTCCCTCCCTTTCTATATTCAACCTCTCGAACAGAGATGTCACCCTGCAAATTTTTCTCCTCCTTCTCTTCTCCTTACTTCCCTACCTTTATGTGCCCCCCCATGAAATATCGAGCATAGATGAGCTGTAAAATATGGAATCCTTTATCTTAACTTGTACAGATCAAGATTTACTAATCTGCATGTATATGCAATGACTATATTACTTGTACTGTTCTTTCTTAAAACCCAATAAAGCATGTTGTTAACAAAATAATAATGATAGGCATCTGTGGTGGATCATTTTATTCTGATGCAGAAATATTGGTATGGGTTTTTCAGGTCCTATAATTTGACACAGAAGTAGGTGACAACATTTCTTTGCATCACATTTTTTTGTTGCATTGGTCAGTTAGTGGCACCAGCTCTTATTTAACAATTTTTAGTTGTGTGCACATAGGCATACCATTTTTAATTTTTTTCTACACTCTGGCCCTGCTTTTAGAGATAAATCAAAAGACAGACTGGATTTTGTTTCTTTAGTGGTGTTCCAGCCCTTAAAAGGACTCATGCTCAGGCATTTTTCCCATAGAGCATAAAAACTGGGCATATTCCAGCACCCGGGAGGCACAGGTGCCATCAGTCCTGCCAAAATAAATGACAGTGTGAAATATAGGATGTCTGAACTTTGTATGCTGTTCCTAATGATAGTTGCCGTGTGATTCAGCCAGTCATTGATCTTGATAGGGCTGCTTTCAGCGGGCTTTACACTGCACCTATGCCTAGCAGTTGCAGAAATACATGTTTTTTTTATACTATATACTAAAAGTAAAAGTTAAAAGTATACATTAACACTAACACACAACCAGGAGAAACAGCGCTATCCAGATGTTGGTACTATCATGGCAGTTCTCAGGTAATGAACAAGCTGGTGGATACGATAAACAGTTTATTGACAATCTGGAAAGTTAGAAGTGGATAAACGTCAATTAAAATTGCTGATACAGTACCAGGCTGGCCTAGTCCGATGGGGATCAGTGGATGGCTGCTGTGTCCACTGGATGGAGCAGGGAGGGCCACTGACAGATGGTGTTGCTGCTCAGAAAAGCCACAGACAGACGAGAGCCAAGCCGGACCCGCTGGTGCTCCTGTGTGACGTCACCGCAACTCGGAACAACAGGGCGGAAGTGTCGTACCCGGACGCAGGAAGGGCCAGCCTGGAACTCATGGGGGTGCGTTGCCGTGACAAATATTTTAACACTTAATATTCATATTAATATCTGGTTTTAAGTATACACATGTGTCTTAATCTAATATTTTAACGAATGAAGTTGCTATTTACTTAAATTAATTACTAATTTGTATCACGTTTATATAATATTCTACATGATGAGTTTATTGTTGTTATATCTGGCCAAGTAGGTAGTGATGGGTAACGTCTGCTGGGGACACTCATTAGCTCTGCGCACTCCACACCCACCTCATTTCTGGTCTTTAAACTACACCGTTGCCTTCTCTTCTGTGACTTAATAAAGCACATGCATGCGAAACGCGTCGTCATGGCAACGCTTCCCCCATGCATTTCAGGCTGGCCCTTCCTGCTTCCGGGTACGAAACTTCCAACCTGTGGTTCCGAGTCTCGTGATGTCACGCAGGAGCGCTGGCGGGCCCGGTTTGGCTCCTGTCTGTCCACAGCTTTTCTGAGCAGCAACACCATCCATCAGTAGCCCTCCCTGCTCCATCCAGTGGACCCAGCAGCCATCCCCTGATCCCCATTGCACTAGGACAGCCTGGTACTGTATCAGCAATTTAATTGATGTTTATCCACTTCTGTCTTTCCTGGTTGTCAATAAACTGTTTATCATATCCACCGGTTTGTTCATTACCTGAGAACTGCCATGATTGTACCAACATCCGGATAGCGCTGTTTCTCCTGGTTGCCTGTTGGATGGACATTTTGCACTGCTTTTGATGGCCACACCGGATTGGTTTGTGACAATACACAGTGTGGGCGCCACAAAGTTCAGCTCTGGGACCTTTTGTTTTTTACACTAACAGAGCTGCCTGGATATCCCTGTTATTGGTGTCTGTGTCCAGTGGCGGCTGGTGCTCAAAATTTTTTTGGGGGGGGGGGGGGCGCAAAAAGAAAAATGTAATAGGTATTGCTTTGCGGCAAAAAACGCAGTAAAAAAATTGCGTGACTTTGAGGTCATGGTACAGGCATGGCACAGGTGATGGTATAGGCATGGCACAGGTGATGGTATAGGCATGGCACAGGCATGGCACAGGTGATGGTATAGGCATGGCACAGGTGATGGTACAGGCATGGCACAGGTGATGGTATAGGCATGGCACAGGCATGGCACAGGTAATGGTATAGGCATGGCACAGGTGATGGTATAGGCATGGCACAGGTGATGGTACAGGCATGGCACAGGTGATGGTACAGGCATGGTACAGGCATGGCACAGGTGATGGCACAGGTGATGGTATAGGCATGGCACAAGTGATGGTACAGGCATGGCACAGGCATGGCACAGGTGATGGTATAGGCATGGCACAGGTGATGGTACAGGCATGGCACAGGTGATGGTACAGGCATGGCACAGGTGATGGTATAGGCATGGCACAGGTGATGGTATAGGCATGGCACAGGTGATGGTACAGGCATGGCACAGGTGATGGCACAGGTGATGGTATAGGCATGGCACAGGTGATGGTATAGGCATGGCACAGGTGATTGCATAGGCATGGCACAGGTGATAGCATAGGCATGGCACATGTGATGGTATAGGCATGGCACAGGTGATGGCACGGGTGATGGCACAGGTCAGCTTCAATCACTTACCTTCTGACGGCGGCGGGATGGCGGGATTCTGGGAACCGTCCACGGCGCTGCTCGTCTCGTCATCTTCAATCTTCTGTCTTCCGATCGGTCCGGGCGGCGGGAAGCGGTGACGGTGCGTGACTGACGCACGCACCGGCACCGCCCCCATTGCGACGTCAGCGATCGGATGTCATGGATGATGATTGGTCCAGGCTGGAGACTGGAGCAATCACAGACAGGATATCACGAAGGTGGGGGTGGCCAAGCGCTCTTTCCTGCGCCCAGGTTACGCCCCCAGAAGGCAGCCAATCGGCGCCTCTTCTGGGTCGTAAACCCCACCCCCCCTTTAGCCACCACATAGGCCGGCAAACCGACCTTTTTTTTCATAACTTTATTGTTCTTTTTGTCATTTTTTTTTTCCTTTTTTTTAGGGGGGGGGGGTGGCGCCCTGGCGCCCCTATGCACGGGCCGCCACTGTCTGTGTCCCTGCTAGAGAGATTCAACCTCTTTGGTTCTCCTGGTGACCACCAGAAAGTCACAAGAAACCCAAAATTTGACAGATGTCATCAGAAAAAAAGATCAGAGGAAGTTTTCCAATGGGGACACCCATTCTGCTGACAACTGGATGCACTCTCACTTTGAAAAGATTTCCTCTCAATTGTTGTGCCACTGGAACTGGAAGTAATGGGAAAGCTCTTCAATGGGGTCACAGACAGCAGAAAAAAGTGTTTTCTTTAATGTTATTATTTGTTTTCTCACCTTCATGAGTTTCTTATTCTTTTTTTATTGAGTATTTCCGCCATATGCAAGTTTAAAATGACCCTGTTGTGCAGTTGAAAAATAGTTGTCTTGTGGTTTCAGATATGACACAGAGAAAGCGTTTCGTGCAGCATTGGAGACGGATGTGGAGGGCCTGCGCAAAGTGATGGATAACCTCACTATTGTCCGGACAGACCTGGAGATGGAGGTAGAAGGAATCAGGAAACAGTTGATCTACATGAGGAAGAGCCATGAGGAGGTACTGTTATGTCTATTCACTGCATAAGCTTTGTACTATCCAGAAGACATGAACAGCTCCCAGTCTAGCATTGTACCAGTAGGGACTTCTCAATTATACAAAACAGGACAGAACAAACAATGTATCAGTTTGGTTCCCTAGTCTGAAGAATAACTTAGACTATTAAGCCATATACTAAAATAATTGTTCTGCATACAATATGTCTGGTTTTACTAGCTGTCATGTTTAACTGGATATGGGCAGAGAACCAGGCATACCAACTAACAATAGATTAATTGTACATCGCAGACACAATGATACCGAAAAAGAATGAAGTGGTTTCTTAAAATATGAGCAAGGGAACCAAGCCTTCATACAAAGAGCCATACCAGATCATGTGATGCCTTTGTGACCCAGAAAACTAGTGCTTTGGAATGTATAGGGATCTGTCAGGGCATAAACCATAACCACATCACTGTAGATAAAGTAAATGGAATATACAAGAAAATGTAGAGACAAAATTATATTTTATATTGGTTAACTGAGAGGACTAAGGCTGGAAGGTTTCAGGACTTCGTTTTTCTAGGAAAGCAGTAACTGTGCTGAATTGTTGTTATTGTTATAGAATTGTTCAGATATTAATACAAATGTTGGTTTTAAGGTAGAGTTTACCAAACCTGGGGACCCTATGATTTTGCCCCCAGGATCCATGACACACATGCATCACTACTTGGTCACGCTCAGTGCTTTAAGTGGCCCAAAAGATGTGTCGGTACTATATTATAGCCTATAAATTCCCCCCCCCCCCACCCCACATCAGGGTCCCCACAGAGCCCGCCCCCTGGCCTGGGCTGGGACTCCAGGGCAGGGGGACTCACTGGTGGTGACTGGTCTGACTCTGGAGTGGGAAATATTCTTGTGGGGGGCAATTGAGGGTGCAGATGTCCAAAATGAGCGTACTGGTACGCTAAGGCGCACGGAGAGTTGGCGGTATGCTCAAGAGCCATATTTGGAAGTGGCGGTACTGAGTACCAGTGCATACCGGCCCACTTAAAGCACTGGTCATGCTTCTGTATCTCACAGTAAATTGCCTGGCATAATATGCACCTAGATGCCAATACCTGGTCTGGTTGTTGGGCAGATTATAGACCTAATTACAAGATAAGACAATAATTAGGTGCTACATAGGCGATTATTACTTTTACTTGGGTAATGTGTGAATAAGGTGGTTGAATCAGTGGCTGCATTTTTACATGAAACCAGTTCTATGTTCCTCTGTCATACATTTTAATGTCCCTCTGCAGTCCAGTTCCATGGTCCCCTGCAGTTCTGTTCTGTGATCTTCGGCAGTTCAGTTTCATGCAGCCCAATCGTATGGTTCCCTGCAGTTCGGTTGTAGGGTTCCCTGCAGTTCGGTTGTAGGGTTCCCTGCAGTTCAGTTGCATGGTTCTCTGCAGTTCAGTTGTATGGTCCCCTGCAGTTCAGTTGCATGGTTCCCTGCCGTTCAGTTGCATGGTTCTCTGCAGTTCAGTTGTATGGCCCCCTGCAGTTCAGTTGCATGGTTCTCTGCAGTTCAGTTGTATGGCCCCCTGCAGTTCAGTTGCATGGTTCTCTGCAGTTCAGTTGTATGGTTCCCTGCAGTTCAGTTGCATGGTTCTCTGCAGTTCAGTTGTATGGTCCCCTGCAGTTCAGTTACATGGTTCTCTGCAGTTCAGTTGTATGGTTCCCTGCAGTTCAGTTGCATGGTTCTCTGCAGTTCAGTTGTATGGTCCCCTGCAGTTCAGTTGCATGGTTCCCTGCAGTTCAGTTGCATGGTTCTCTGCAGTTCAGTTGTATGGCCCCCTGCAGTTTAGTTGTATGATTCTCTGCAGTCCAGTTCTATGATCCCCTGAAGTCCAGTTCTAAGGCTCTCTACAGTTCCATTCTAGTAAGATGGGAGTTCAAATACTTCAAATACTTCAATTGTGTAACTGGATTAAAATGCCAACTAGTCATCAGGCACCTGAAATCTTGGGTGAGTAAGATAATAATCTGTCAACCAGAGTTACACATGACCATACTCTTTGTAAGTTCCTTAGGTAGGAGGAACAATTTTGAAAGTTTATTTTTTTCATCAAAACTACTAAGATGAAACAGTTGTAGTTAGTGTTAAGATTGTATAAATTGAGGAACATTTTTAGGTAGATGTCAAAGGAAAGGATTTGGCAATCAAAATATTTCTTAGTGGTTGAGCATCATCTAAAGTCTGTGCTTATCATCAACTCCAAATCCTTTTAAAATGTTTTTTCCAGTTTTAGATAATGTGTGAAAATATTGGAACGCCTGTGAGCTTTTATTGCTGTGTACTGTATGTACCCATTAGGGAGTGTACATTCTGTCCTTGACTTTACAGGTAATGAAGAAAAATCTCCCCACTCCTTTATACAGTTTTTCATTTGGGTTAGATCAGGAAATAAGGTCAAATATAACAGTGACACAGGCAACAAAAATAAACACATTTTATGGTACATGTTGTACAGTTTTCATTGCTCCTGTATAGGACATATGAAACATTTAAAGATGAATTTCAGGCAATAATATATATATTTTTTTTTTTTTGCATCGTTACATAGGTCCAAGCATTTTCCATACCTGGCTGATGCCCAATAATGCAAAGAATCACCATAGCAGCTGTTGCTACTACAGTGATCAACACTGTCTTCTGGGTCCCATATCAAGCGGCTGCCCTGTTGCATAGTAACCAGGGGGGGAGGGGCGCTTGCTTGGCATGGGCACCATTCAGAAAACACCTTGCATTTTTCTCAATTAATGCAAAGCTTTCTTTGATTAGATGAGGTGGAGAGATGGGGGGGTGAGGTCAAGATCTCTACCTTGTCCAATCAGAGAACGACCAATAGAACTGTTTAAGAAAAAACATACCTGAAATTTAGCTTTAAAACCTGACAGATGTACTAACCCTTTTCAATTTAACTATAAAACAAAAAATGTTTTGACTGGAGTTTGGTCTGCACACAGACATACTTGCCATCGAGATCTGCCCAGTAGATGGCTGAACCCAATGAACATGTCAACAATTTCATTCCTCAACGATATGTGTATGATATAGGATCTTCTCAGGATTGGTTCATATATAGCCAGCCTAGCAGAACTTGTGGTTCATATCCAAATTTAATCCTAGCCTTGACAACATCCTAGTAAAAAAAAGGGGGGGAGGGGGATTCCTTTGTCCTTTATTCAAAATCAGCAACACGCATGTGTAACTGTACCTAAAGCTTTGTCAAAGAGCACTCCTTAACAAAGCATAAAGTATAACAGAAAACAGGTCAACTCAACCATGTTGATTTATCTTGTAGTGATCTTCCCCTTTTTCTTCATGTGGACATTAAATTCCCATTTGGTCCCAGTCTGAATGTGACATGTATGGTTCAGGGATTATTCATTTTTCTATTGAACAAAAGTGGCCTCATGCATATTTATAGGTTGCTGGTCATCACTTGAATAGTTAGCCATGTATTGGCTTATTATAAAAAGGATTCGTTGATTAAATTCCTGCATACGGATCTAAATGAATTATCTATAGTTCTATTATGCTTAACCTGGCCATAGACAGTTCGAATCTCAGCCGGAACCGGTTGAGATTCGAACCATGTATGGGCAGGCTGAATGTACCCAAGTTCGATCGACCAACTTGGGTACAACCAGCCTGCTGGATTTTACATACAATTATTGCTAGCGGCTATACCTGCTAACAATAATCACTGTTTTGCTATCTTAGAGTGGAGTTCCACCCTAAAATTATACTTACCTCCATCTTCTTGCTCCGGGTCACCTGAAAAACAAACGGATAATCGCAATTTTTTTTTTTTTTACTTTCTTCGTCTAGAAGAAAATATACTTACCTTATTTCCTCTTCCTCCCCTTGGCGGCCACGGCGATTCGTCACTTCCTGGCCTGCAATGATTCCTGGGAGCTGAACATCATCGCTCCCAGGAATCAATGCGCCTGCACCGGCCCCGACGTCAGTTCCGGTGCAGGCGCCGTCATACCTTGCTAAACAGCTTCTGGGCATGCCTAGAAGCTGTGCAGGGATGACGCTGCGGCACCGGAAGTGACGGCGGGGCCGGCGCAGTGCATCGTGGGACCGAAGAAGACGGAAGAGGACACAGAAGAGGATCGCGCTGGCTTCAAGCTGCCCACACCAGAGATGGCAGCGCTGGACAAGACATTTTCAAGGTAAGTATTTCTTCTAAAAGGTAAGTGCAACCCAGGACAGATCAGAGGCTAGCCATTGTGGAATGTACTAGCCCTGACTGTCCCGGGGGTATTTTTATTAAAAAAAACGTTCCCAGGGTGGAACTCCTCTTTAAGGCGGGGGCGGCTTCCCTCGTCAGGGATCCCCCTGTCAACACAACCCGTGGTTTCAGGGAAAAAATTTGCCCTGTGGATATCCTGCCTTATTCTGGGAAACTAGAAATTCAATCTGCATCATAAGTCTAGATAACTCAGGGATACTAACAGTCATTTGACCCAGAAAAAAAAGGAATCGAAACAACGAGCTTTGACAAATGTATAGATAACAATGTCTGTTTTGAAGAACAATGAAGGTATAAGCAAATATCCACACCCAAATAACAAAACGTACCTTTCACAGTACTGTCAACGAGAATAATGGACATGTGAATACAGAAAGAACGAGTGTGTATCAGTAACTTAGCCATATTAAAAGGCCACTGATAATAACCTTGAACTAGACATTGTTACAATATTGTAGATGTTATAATGGTAATTGTTGGTTTGTACATACATACAGTACCGGTACTTCACTTTATTTTTCTCTGTATAGTCTATTCACCTCTGTACAACTATGTTGTACAACATAGAAGTATCACATATAAACTCACTGTGCATACCTGATAAGCACTCCCCAATGACTAGTGACACAAAGTGTGAATGCTTTAAAGAGTAAGGCCACATAAACGTAAAGGAATGACCTTGGTGGGCTAAGTCAACCATTGGACTCTTATATGTCTTAAATACTCATTATATGGAATCCCCCTGCAATCATTTCCAACTCTTTTTCCTGTCCACTATTCTCGATAACATAAAACAAATTAAAAAAAAACAGTGTGGAAAGTGGGAGCCCTCGTAATGGGCACAACAGGTGTGCAGGTCCAGGAACTCTCTGACAGAGCCATGTGAAATTGTCAGAGGGTACCTGAATGTACCAAAAATGGGTATACTTGCAGGTGGCCTGACCTTTAAAAGGAAATCTGTCATGGGATAAACATAAAGACGTTGATGACCAATTCTTCTGCAAATGCCAGCTGCCTGGTTGTCATGCTGACCCTCACACTTCAATATCTTGAGTCACTGACCCAGAACATAATAGAGCATGGGGAAAGATAAGAACCTCTGTGAGTTGTTTTTTTTTTTTTTTTTTTGTCTGTGTCTCTGTTGAGGAGAATACCCCTCATTACCTGTGCCAGAGACATGACTAGGAGTAAAGGCAGTCTATCAAAAGTAATGGAAATCCAAATTTTGACTATTGGCAGATTCAAAGCCTTCCCTGTACTATCCAAAACTAGCACAGAAATTTTGAGCTGAAGTTTCTTGTAAACTTTTTACAAAACTAATACTAAAAATATATTTTAACCTTGGGATGCAATGATTATCTAAATATCTTACTTACTCATACAGGACATGAAGCTTGCTCAAGCACAGAAGCAAGGTTCAACTGTCAACGTGGAAGTTGATGCCCCCAAAGGTGCAGATTTAGCCAAATATATTGCTGAAGTGAGAAAGGAGTATGAAGCCATTATAGAGAAGAACAGAAAAGACGCTGAAGAATTGTACAGACAACAGGTAAGAAAAGTCTATACATATTTAGAGAATGGTAATATAGTATTTGATGGAATCTTCCTTATTTTTCAACTAAAAAGCGAATTTATCTAAAGCTCATAAAAGAAAGCTGAGTACGTTAGAGCCTTAGCAAAACAGAAGGTATTTACATGTTTCCTTCTATCACATCTCCTTTATAGTCATTTTGTATAGCCTTTTAAAAAAGAATAGCGCACACATGCAAAAGAAATGACTATCAAATATGAAAACAATCCATAAATAAAAATGGGGATTTGGTCCCACCATATGGCCATATCGTGCTCAAGCCCACCACTTCGTCAAAGAACCCCATTGTCAGTGGGTCCTACACTATCCATAAAAAAGGATGAATCCAGCCTCTCTAACCCTTGGAGACAACACTCCTTGCTGGGCTTGTTTGTAATAACCCCTGCCATGTTCCCAGTGATTTGGGTTGATTTGCACTTCTCTTGTGCAGGAGGGTTCAGATTGTATATTTGGGATGGAAGAGAGGATGTAGTTTCCTCTTTGTTGGCTCTCTGTAACAGGTAACTGGACTAGAAATCTGGATAACAATGATAGATCAGGCCAGCTTTCTCAACTTATTCAACAGAGAGGAACCTTTGAAATAATTTTCCAGTCTCAGGGAATTACTGCTAAAAATCTCTACAACTCATAATACATTAGTGTAATGGTCAGGGGGAAGAATGCTCCTTACACCTGTGGTCATTGGGAAGAATTATCTCCTTACAGATAGCTAAAAAAGATCAATGGTGTCAGTGGGAACTTATGTGAGAGGCAGAAATTGCTCACTTCCCAAGGAACCCCTAGCAATCTCTGGAGGAACCCTAAGGTTCCATTGAAACCATGGTTGGGAAACCCTGGATCAGACACTGCAGCTGATTAGGGATGAGTGTCATGCATTTGGGACAACAGTATGTAGCATTGCAGAAACCCTCTCCTTTATAGCTTGTGTAGCAGAAGGACTGCAATGTGAAGATTGGAAATTACTATTGTTGATGCTTAAACTGTTTATGTACATACACCAATGATGTGGATTCAAGTGATACGGACTTCTATCTTACCAATATTTGAATAATTTTCAGTAAAGAAGTTAAAAAAGACAATGGGGGAGAATTACTAAAACTGGAAATTGCAAAATATGTCTGCATAGAAACCAATCAGCTTCCATTTTTTTTTTTTTTGTCAAAGCTTAATTGAACAAGCTGAAGTTAGAAGCTGATTGGCTCACATGCACTGCTGCACCAGATTTTGCACTGCACCAGTTTTAGTAAAATCAACCCCAATGCCTCATTATCATGTCACAAACGTGTGGTTGCTGGAGAAGGTCTCAGGAGGGTAGAGGTCACAAGCTGCACCTGGTACTGTTGTAGCAGCCAGTTCAAGTCCAGAGTGGATGATATTCTGCTGATGGTGGGCCTGTCAGAGTGGCCAGATAGGTCCCACAGGTATATCTGGGCTACCGTCATGCAGTCCTCATGGACCACACAGCATGGCCTTACAACCTCTCATGTAAAGTGTACTCCTGATTAGGTCTATTGGCCAGAGATGTGCTGAAACCTGTATGTGATGTAGATGGGTCTCTCCACTCTATCATTGCAAACCTGTAGTTTAGGTTCCTGGACCAAGAACAGGCTAAACAACCTAGCCCCTAGTTTGTCCTTCAAGCAGAGACATGCAAATGTTTCTTTTATACCCATTGGCTAACTGTGAAACCAGAATTGATAATGTATGTCACAGATACAGTCTAATATTACAAAACCATTTATTACAAACTGTATACAGCATTTCAGGCTTGTTAGCCATAATCAGTGCAGTGTGTGAAATATAACTTGTCGGGTTATACTTTCCCATAGAAAGGTAATAAACTTTGGAGTCAACTTACACATTAAAGCACTGGTGTAGCAGATATCCTTAGGCTCCTGGTGTAACAAAAAACTATTTGTAATCTGATGACTATGAAATAAAGTAAGTGGGTGTATATATACATAAACAGTGTATGTGCATAAATCATGAAGGGACTGGTTTAATACAACTGGAGCTCAGTAAACTAGAACAAAAAGTAATTGAGTTGGCCAAAGTAAATATTCAGGTTTTTTATTTCACATGAAGCCTGAATAGCTGTGGCCTACATTTGATCCAGATTTGCGTTGGTGATGGGACAGTGGGCAGTGGTACCTTCATTCTAGGTATAGATGGACTTCATTGAATCCACAGATAGTTCCATTGCACAGTGAAGACTAGAACAAATATTGTATAGCCCAATTGTTCTTGTTAGGAGGCTCTTAAACATGAAAGTGTCCCTAAAAGTGCCTTGAGCAATAACGAGGAGTTTGGAAAAGACAAGCACCACATTCTTGGCTTTAGAGTCCAAGACTGTTTTTTTCTTTATAAAACATGTGGTGCAATAAAAAAGGCACTCAGCAGGAGCACCAAAAACATAGTTCGGTACAGCATATTACAGTGAATTTCAAAACATCCAGTATGCAGCATTCCATCACATAAGGTCCCAAAGCATGTCAAGTAACAAGAAAAAACAGTACTATAATCAGAGAGTGTCGAAGCCAGCAGCCCCAAAATAAAAAAAAAAAAACAAAGGAAACCGTCAAGTTCAAAACACTCCACAGTAAGATGACCAGCACTCTCAACGATAACCTTAAGCAGGAGATAGTGAGAGCAGAAGAGCACCAAGCGCCCTGCACTTTATCAAATTTAGCTGGGCATCCTCTATGTTCAAATACAAGTTTTTCATATGGTAACACCTGATTCACCAACTGCAATCACATACGCACCGAGGGAGGAGTGGGTTGAATCCATTTAAGAGCAACTGCCTTGCGGGCCAAGAATAATGTCTCCATTAGCATAGTTCTAGTTTGTCGCGGCCACTGTTCCTCATCCAATACCCCCAACAAACAAATCAGTGGGGTGCATGGGACTGGGACAGACAAGACCTCAGACAGCACATCAGTCACCCGTTTTCAAAATCTAGCTATGACCGAACACAGCCACGTGACATGGGCGAAGTCTGCTCGCGGGCAAGTACATCTAATACATGTATGAGCTGGCAATCGATGCATGGCGTGCAGCCTGACCGGGGTCAAATAGGATTGATGCAGTATATATAGATGGATCAATTTATTGTTAACCACTGGAGACACTGAAAGATGAGAGGAGCATGCCTCCTCCCAATCCTCATTAGACAAATCAGGGATAACTTGCTGCCATTTAGTGCAGACTGTCAGTAGGGTTTTATTAATTATAGTGGATATCAAGTGCAGGTAAATTGTGGAGATAAGCCTCCTGGGCCTGCAAAATTCCTATCAGTGGGTAATCAGTGAGGCCAACGTCATTAGCCCTAAACTGGGAGTGAAGTGCATGGCGAAGCTGGAGGTATCTATAGAAGGCAGTGCGGAGAAGATCACACTTACCCTGCAGCACTTGAAAGGAGATTAAAACATGCCCCTCGTATACATCCCCCAAGGTAATAACTCCCTTACTTTCCCAGAACCAAAAATCCACAAACGATTGAAGACCAGGAAACATTGGGTTATGCCAAAGAGGCAGAGCTGAGTCAATGTCACCAAAGTCAGCAATCTTCTTAGCCTCCCACCACACCGCTCTAGCCATGGTAAGCATCAGAATGAGGCGCCCCCCCCAGAGTCCTGGCCGGGGCCTCTAAAGCCACCAGCAAGTTCCCCAGCCCGAGCACCTGTGTAAGGTATGACTTAACCCCAGATGGGGTGGTCGAAAGCAACCAGTCCATCAGGTGGCGCAACTGTCCCACTAAATAATAGTAGTACAAATTGGGCAGTGTCATACCTGCCTCCACTTTGGGGCACTGTAAAATTGAAAGCTTAAGTTTATGTCTAGTATTGGTCCAAGCAAAAGAGACAATGAGGGATCCAGGGATTTAAAAAACAATTTAGGAACTGATATAGGGACATGGGAGGTCACATATAGACACTTAGGTAGTAGAATCATCTTAATAAGATTGATCTTGCCTGCCACTAACGGAGGGAGTCTAGTCCACACTCCAACCTTGTGCTTGATCATCTGTATCAATGGGTCTAAATTTGTCTATAGAGCATCAGACGAGGACAGGGTAATAATGATCCCCAGGTATTTAAATAAGGACACTATACAGAGAGGGCTTGGGGGGTCCCCCGAGATCAGGGACCGTGGATCAAAAGGCATCAGTGTTGACATCTGCCAATTAATTTTCAGACCAGAGTAGGTGCCAAAACCATCAATTATTTGCATCGCTGCCTGTAGTGAAGTGGAGGTGTCCTGCAAAAACAGAATAAGATCATCTGCATAAAGACTGATAATATCAGTTCTGTCATCCATGGTAATGCTTTTTAGGAGAGGAGACTGCTGAAATCTCAGTGCCAGGGTCTCAATAGCCACCGCAAATAATAATGGGGATATAGGACACCCTCGTCTAGTACCCCTATGGAGTTGTATAGATTGGGACAGTAAACCATTGACCAAGATGTGGGAAGTGGGGTCTTTATAAACGATAGAAACACGTTTTTGAAATTTAGTCCCAAAGCCAAAAGAAAGTAGTGCGGCCATAAGAAACGGCCATTCCTTCCTTGGCAGTATCCAAGGAAGCCAGGGCGCAGGACTCCGGGAAAAACTCTTTAAGTTGTAAAATCATTTGTGTCCTCCAGATATTAATAGAGGTGGACTTACCTGGCATAAAGCCGGTTTGGTCTGGATGAATAATAGTGAGAATCACTTGATTAAGTCGCTTGGCCAGGATTTTTGCTAAAATTTTATAGTCTAAGTTTAATAGGGAGATTAGGTGATACAAAGCACAATCCGTTAGGTCCCTATCCGGTTTAGGCACGAGAACCACTGTGGTAGAGTACATCAATGAAGGCAGCCTCCCCTCCCCGAAAGCAATAGAGTATATCTGTGCCAGGATAGGGGCAATAATATCCAAATACCTACAATATATCTCCAGAGGCAAACCATCTGGACCAGGTGCCTTCCCTTTACCCATAGATGCTATCGCCTCCCTGGCCTCCTCCTCCATTATGTCTGCCTCCAGTCCCTCTCTGCTCCTGGGTCAGAGTGGGAAACAACAGGTCTGATAGGTAATTATCAATTTCTTGGCTAGTGTAGGCAAGAGTGGAAGTATACATATTTCTGTAAAAGTCATGGAAGCAGGAAAGTATGTCCCCAGCTACATGGGCCTCAGAACCATCTGAGCAAACTTACTTAGTCACAACCTCTCAAAACTTTTTAATCCAAGGGCCCCACATATATTTTACAAAAATGAATGAATAAACCTGCTCCAAGAACTAACACTACATTAGAAGTCCCTCCTTCACATCATTGCCCCATCACATCAGAATTCCCCTTTTACATCAGAAGCCCCTCTATCCCTTCAGAGCTCCCTTTTCATATAATGATCCCCCCTTACTTCAGGGTCTCAATTAGAGCCCCTCTTTCATATCAGAGTCCCCATCAGAGTCCCTCTTGCTTCAGGGACCCCATCAGAAGTGCGGACCAACTGATCTAAATTCGCAGTCTGTGCACTGAGTCTGAGGATATGCCACTGACCCTAGTTGCTGGCCACAAAAAAAAAAGAAAATGTGACCTATGGGTTGTAATTTGGAGACCTCTGATCTAAAGGGAGCTTCCCTGGACAGAGGATCAGGGAAGTAAACTTGTTTTCTTGCGGTCCCCTAGACCAGTGTTTCTCAACTCTGGTCCTCAGGGCACACTAACAGGCCAGATTTTAAGTATTACCTTGGGGAGATGTAGACTAGAATACTGCAATCACTGAGCAGCAAATTATATCACCTGTGATGTATTTCAGTTTTCTTGCAAACCTGGCCTGTTAAGCTGAGAAACACTGCCCTAGACCTATCAGAGCAAGGGCAGTCCCACTGCAAGGGATCATTTTTTTCTTCCCTTGGAGTTCAGCTTTTTTAATGTCTCTGGATCCTTATTTATGTGTTGTTCACTCCAAGATCTGCTAAAAAAAAAAAAAAAAATATATATATATATATATATAGAGAGAGAGAGAGAGAGAGAGAGTTTACAGTGTTTGTACAAAGTGTGTATGTACAAAGTGGAAAGCAAATTATTAACTTCAAATCTGAAAGCTAGTTATGTAAATGTTTGCAATATTTAGGCTGAATGTTTAATGAATACACAAACATTCATTCAAACAATTAGGAAAAAAATTATATGACTACCTGCCACATGACTGTTTTAAGGTATTGCACTACTGTCTGTGATCACGTGCATAATCTCAAGACTAAAATGATCTGACTCTTATCAAATAAACAGGCAGCAGGGATAGTTTCCAGAAAAGTTACTTGGGTTGTATTACAATATCAGGGATTTTTGAGGTGCCAAAGAGTCAACTTAAAGTGGTTCTAAAGCCTAACAATTTTTTACCTTAATGCATTCCTTTCAATAAGGTAAAAAAAATGTGTAGGTATCAATATCGTCCCCTCCCCCCCCCCCCCTATACTTACCTTAGTCCTCACTTGATTCAGCAATGTGCCCATCTGCAGTGGCTCTGTCTTCTCTATCCACTCTAAAAGGCTTTACTGAGGCAACGAGAGCGATTGGCTCTTGCTGCTGCCAGTCAAATCTTTTGATGTCTATAAACACAGGGATCAAGCCCATAGGTGGAACAACGAGAGGAGGAGGAGCCCAGAGCGCCAATGGGGGAACCAAGAAGAGAAGGTTTGGGGCTTTTTTGTGTAATTCCACTGAGCAGGTATATATAACATGTTTGTTTTTTTTTTTTTGTTTGGTTTTTTTTTTGGGTTTCCTTTACAGTCACTTTAACATAGTAGTAAAAATGCAATTTTTATATTCAAAAAACGAAATAGCATGAATAACATAAAATCCTTTTATATAATGAAGGACATGCTTTTTTCAACATACATACGGTTTTAAGGACACTGCATACGTCAAACTTCTCCATATAACTAAACCCCTTATGATATGTTACATTTATGTATTAGGCATACAGTTTGCCTGTCCATTGCTCCAATATCACATTCATATAATAAAGAGAGTGGAGTAGTTTTTTCCTCAATGCATTTCACAGTAAAACTTCCTCAGGAGGACAGAGAGAGGTTAATACACCATTGCCCTTTCGATCATCAGACAAAGGATTCCAGAGACAGAGTGAACATGCCCAATAGATCCATTTAGCTGTTACCGTATGGGTCGCCAATATGGATTATAAGCCTTGATATTTATTTGTCTGGTATGTTTCTATCCTTGTACTGGACACTTTTAGACAGCCGAAGAGCTTTTCTGTAGTGCCAATAAGTGCATACACCTGGATAGTTCAAAAGCAGCACAGCCAGAAGATATCTATGGACCCCCAAAACAGTCCACAGCATAGGAATAGAATAGAAATAGAATAAAAATAGGAAAAATCTCCCAAATTAGGAAGCAGAACAAAAAGTTGAGTCTCTACCTTCTACACTATCCAAAATGGAAAAAAAAATGTTTGGGTTCGAGTTGGGTTTTAAAGCCAAGAACAGCTCTTGAATGTTGTCTAAGAACAAGCCAAGACTTGCTCATTGAACACACGTTACTCTCTTAGCTAATGTGCATGTGTACCAATGTAGACTGCTTAACCCTGGCACATGCCTCATGCCAACACATGTCCCTTTAGATTAGACTAAATGGAAAAAATGTTTCATTTGTTCAACAATTTATGTTAATCCAATTTTATTTTGGCTTGCGTTAATTTTGGCTGGTGGTCAAACTGGAATCGCTTCATTTGTGATAAATTAACCTCAGGCCCAATACAAACATTAAAGGTGTAATTGTAAAGAAAAGGAAAAACATGCATTGACAGACAACCTCTATCACATTACATATACAACCATGCCCCTCATTTCCTGCAAATGACTGATGGGCTGTTATGAGTATAATTAATGCAATTAAATGTGTTTTTCTCAGACATTAAGGCACTAAAGCAGAAAATTCCGCAAAGCAAAAATAAATATAAGACTGCACAGTAGATTATTAATGGGAAAATACCATGCCCATTGTTCTAAAACTGCACTCAAGGCATTAAAAATATCTGCAAACAAGTGCACTCAAAGCATGCTAAGGTGGAATTATTTTATGGCGTTTTAGCATGCCTTTAAGCCGAACTTTAAACTGAAATGTAAGTGGATTTGTATTTATTTAAAAAATGTAACTAGTGTAAGTGTCTAGAATGATTTGGTATTAGCCTCTTATAATCAATTCCCTATATAATGGCTTTTAGATTGTAAGAGGGAAGGGCACCTCTAGGGGCCAGTCAAATGCATTACAGTGCATATGAGCTGGTAAGGGATATTGTTATTGGAGTAGACAGTGAATTGAAGGGTAACTTATCATGAGCTGCTGCTATCTGTAAGCTGGGGACAGGCTGTATTGCTTAATGTGTATGTAAACCCTTAGGCCGGCCATACACGGAGGGAATTTGCTATTTCCCCCATCAACACAGACAGACAAGGCGGCTTCCCTGCCCCCTCTGGGAGAAGACAGTGATTATCGCTAGCGGCTGCTAATTTCAAGCGAATCTGGCAGGCTGGTTGTACCCAAGTTGATTGATCAATCAACTTGGTACATTCAGCCTGCCCATTAGCGGTTTGAATTCCTGCTGAACCGGCTGACTTTTGAACCTTGGATGGCCAGCCTAACAATTACCTTTTAATTGCTCCCTTTTGGTCAATTAAAGCAGAACATTTGCCATAACAAGATTAAAATGAATTGTCCATTAAAAGATTAAATAGGCAAAACCAGCTTTTCCTGCAATATTTTTCAATGAGATTTCCTATGCAGTACTTTTCTTTGCCACTGGATGTCCTCAGCATTATTCAAACCACTTACTCTAAACCCAGGACATCTTGGACCCACCCCATCCTGTAATGGAACAGTGAAAAGAGAAGCAGTACATGGATGAGCTCATCGCTCTGTCACTCTGCCCTCTCCTCCTATCAACATGCTCCTTGCCATGAACTGACTGGCTCCTTGCACTGCTTCTTCCTCTTATGCTGCAGCCTTGCTGTACAGAGACCGCAATAGTCTGATACCAGGTCAAAGTTAGGTGCTTACAGTGCTTGTATTATAAAATAAATTTTATGATTTTTTTAATAATTACAGAGCTGCATCATTTGTGTATTTAAATCTAAATTCCAGTCAGACATAAAAGTGGTTCTAAAGGCAGAAGATTTTTTTTATTTAATGCATCCTATGCATTAAGATAAAAAATCATTCTGTGTGCAGCAGCCCCCCTAATATTTACCTGAGCCCCCTCTCTATCCAGCAATGTTGCACAAGAGGACAGGACAGGACTCTCTCTATTCATTGGCAATAAAAGTCAGCAAACCAATCAGGAGAAAGAGAAGGCAGGGCCTGGCTGTCTGAATAGGCACACAGAGAAGCAGCTCGGCTCCCATAACAAGCTGCTTATTGATGGGGGGGCTTTGGCAGAAGGGAGGGGCCAGGAGCGCCAGCAAGGGACCCGAGAAGAGGAGGATCTGGGCTGCTCTGTGCAAAACCACTACACAGAGCAGGTAAGTATAACAAGTTTGTTAGTTTTAAACAAAGTGAGTACACCCCTAAGTAAAAAAGTCCAAATTGGACACAATTAGCCATATTCCCTCCCTGGTGTCATGTGACTCGTTAATGTTACAAGGTCTCAGGTGTGAATGGGGAGCAGATGTGTTAAATTTGGTGTTATCACTCTTACTCTCTTATACTGGTCACTGGAAGTTCAACATGGCACCTCATGGCAAAGAACTCTCTGAGGATCGTAAAAAAATAATTTTTGCTCTACATAAAGATGGCCTAGGCTATAAGAAGATTGCCAAGACCCTGAAACTGAGCTGCAGCACGGTGGCCAAGACCATACAGTGGTTTAACAGGACAGGTTCCACTCAGACAGGCCTCTCCATGGTTGACCAAAGAAGTTGAGAGCACGTGCACAGCACCTTATCCAGAGATTGTCTTTGCGAAATAGACGTATGAGTGCTTCCAACATTGCTACAGAGGTTGAAAGGGTGGGGGAGTCAGCCTGTCAGTGCTCAGACCATATGCCGCACGCTGCATCAAGTTGGTCTGCATGGCTGTCATCCCAGAAGGAAGCCTCTTCTAAAGAGGATGCATAAGAAAGCTCGCAAACAGTTTGCTGAAGACAAGCAGACTAAGGACATGGATTACTAGAACAATATCCTGTGGTCTGATGAGACCAAGATAAATAAGTGTGTGTGGCGGCAACCAGGTGAGGAGTACAAAGACAAGTGTGTCTTGCCTACAGTCAACCATAGTGATTGGAGTGTCATGGTCTGGGGCTGCATAACTGCTGCCTCCCCAGCACATCCTGCCCCCCAGTCCACCTCCTAGCACTAATCCTGTTCCACCCACCTCCTCCCAGCATAAACCTGCAAACACAAATCCTCTCACCTCCCCCCTATCCCCCTCCTAGCACTGATTCTCCTTATCCCACCCCCAAATCCCCCCCACTAAGCACAGATCTACACCCCCAATTTCACTCTTCCAGCACAAATCCTCTCCCTCAAATTCCTCCTCTTAGCCCAAATCCTCCCCCATCACCCTCCTAGTGCAAATCCTGCCTCCTAGCGCAAAATCCTTCCCTCTACCACTAAATTCCTTATCCTAGCACAAATCATCTCCCCCATAAGTCAGACCTCCCCCGAAATCAGACCAGTTACAGCACAGCATGGGAGATTTCCTTTCACCCAGGGTCCTCCTTGTGTGTGTCATATGGCATGTCAGAGCTGAGGAGGAACCTAGGGGAGCTTCCCACGGCTTTGGGTCAGGTAGCTGCAGCTGGTGGGGTGAAGATTATGCTTACTGCAGCGGTGGTAGGGCCAGATCATGGCGTTGGGGACCGAGGGCATCCTGCAAGAGATGCAGAGGCGTGCTCTGGGAGCCCAATGCTAGCAATGCCTCTGATCAATGCTAAAATGTATAGGGCTTCCTTCTCTCTCCATTATGTCTTACCCTCTAAACATGGATCAGCTACCTTCCTTTACCTCCCCTTCTGCTCTTGTGAACCAGGGCTAAATAAGTTCCTTTTATCATATGTATAATAGTATACAAATGGTTGACAAATAAGAAGTAACATAAATTGAAGCTACAAATCTTAGCACAGGTATCTCTCTCTTTAAGAACATAGACATACTTACTGAGTCACAAAACACCCCATAAGCTAAGGGATGGTAGTCCAACATGAATTGCATTTCAAATTACAAATAAAAGGTTTTTTTTAAAATTTCTGATTATCTGTGTAGAGTTTTAATATATTAAACGCCACATTTTGTATCTTGCAGGCTACAACAGTACAGCAGGAGGTTAGCACAAACACAGAAGCTCTGCAAAGCAGCAAAACCCAGATCAGAGAGTTGAAACGCACATTGCAAAATCTGGAGATTGAAATGCAAGCTGAACTCAGCAGGGTAAGAACTGTTTATTTATTAGGTGTGATTTTATTTGACACACAATATATATTAAACAAGCTGGCAGCATACACAAGAACTGATATTGACTATGTTTTTACACACATCCTATAGACACAGCAGGTGTGCAGACCCCGGACTCAAGCTTTACTTTGTCTGCACTTACCGCTTGATTGTTCTCAGATCAGAGACAACTTAGCGGTCTACTTATAAAAGCATTTGCACTGTGGATATTCCCTGTAATGAGTCTAATATTATTTTCTATGATCGGCAGCTCCATCTATTGACCATAATGTGATATTTTCCTGAACGAGGTATTTCATGATAAAACCACATTATGGCCAGTCGATGGAGCTGACGACTATATAAAATAATATTAGACACGTGACGGGGCTTATTTGCAATGGCTATATGAATACATTGACATTCATAAAGCAATTTTTTATAAATAGACTCCATGATTTGAATCACAATTGAAGACACCTATTCTCTCAGTACATGTTTCCTTTTTTCAGTAATGTCTCTAGTGAAGCAGTAGGTAAGTACAGTGCCCAACAATGGGCATCAATCAATGGCAACCTAATAGAATTATTATTATCTATACACAGCAATACTCTCCAGGATAAGATATTCCCTTTCAGCATATCCCAGGCTCTAGCAGTATTTTTAAAAAGTTCTCGGCAGAATCTCTGCTAATCCAGTGGTATTACCCATACCAGAACCTAGTCAGTATGGCTTCCTAGTATTGCCTCACTCTGTTTTGCTCTGTGCCCAAATGGAAACGTTGTATTTCCAGCCCATCAAACTGCAACCTGGTAGAAATAAGGATTCTGGGCCATCCAGAGCTGCCATCGGTGTAAGAGCTACCTGGGCAAATTCCGTAAAGTTATATTAGTATATTATTTTAAAGAAAAGGCCCCAGCCAGCCTATGAAGCATAGTATGTCAATCTATTGCTAAGTCTTATATCTATGCATCACACTGTGAGCTTTTTTTTGTATTTGTGAATAGTTCCATAAAAAAGTGTTTGAAGTAAAAAAAGAAAAGGCCCCAAGCACACCTCTTTGGACTTAAAAGGGAAAGGCCACTGAGGAACAAGGCTATTGGAGTGCTTACTCTAAACAGTGGAAATGAGCCTCTACCAAGTAGCTCCATTAAGGAAATAACAGAATTCCATTTCCATTAAACCTGGATTTGGGTTAAAGCTAGAAATAAAACTATTTTAAGTTCTTCTGTTTACTGAAATTCAAACTTTTTCAGCCAAATAGGCTTTAGCAACTGTAACATATTCTTGAATTTAAAGACCACAGATGTGAAAGGAAATGAATTTATATCTCACACCAAGGGTTTAGGAAACCACATGGTATTGACAAGAATCTGTTTTCCTCTTTTAGAAACAGGGACTGGAGAACACATTGGATGAGACCCAGTGTAACGCTGCCACACAGCTTCAGAAGATCCAGGAACTGATCTGTCAGATGGAGGCCGAGTTAAGCAGAGTTAGGAATGATCTATCACGACAGAGCAATGAGTATAAGATCCTTCTGGACATCAAGAGTCGTCTAGAGAATGAAATCGCCACCTACAGAAGATTGATTGATGGAAACAACAGCAGGTATAATGACATGTGTGGTACTCCCATAATACTGATGTTTCATTCAAACCTTTCTGTGAGAAGTGCCATGCATTTTTTGATGCATATTGGGCATGTTTCATATGTTCCTCTATTTGTCCCTATGGAAGATGCCCTTTAATAGAAACTGTTCAAATGGTGCAGAAAGCTTGTTAGCAGGTGGCGGAATTCCTTGTGCGTGGCTATAGCAAGCAGCCAAGCTGATCCCTAATGTAAAGTGAATTTCATGGCAATATGATACCTTTGCCCATGACTTTTACCAATGTGTGGGCACTTCACTCCTAGGGTTTTGCAGTCACTGGCCTACATTTTCCTGGCCTGACAGCCAGGGGACACCAGCAGCATTCTCCCACTCTCTTCTGAGCAGCGTGACAACCAAATAAAGCCATCAGAAGGTTGAATGAAGGTATTGTTCTTTTACTGAAAAGCCTCACTCAATACATTGCTCCTCCTGGGTTGAAGACCCCAACACAGTTCTATAAGTACAATGTTGGGAATAGTTGATATTAGGCCCTGCCAGAGGCTGCTTGCATCTTCTGCAAAAGGGCACTCACTCCCTGTAGCTCTTCTAATCCTCTTTGCTTGGGCTAGAAGGGGAGGACCAAATGGTAGACCAATCCCAAGGTCTTCCTCTGGACCTGAACTGACCCTCTGAAGCTTTCCTTCTCTCTCAAGGCTATAGTGGGAACCCCCAGGGTACATTGCCTTTCCTTTGGAGGGGAAAGAACAGGTGCACAGCTGCTAAACATTGCCTCTTCTTCTTCCTCTCCAGTCTCTCCTGCCTCCCTCCTTGTCTGGCCTAAACTCTGCACCTTCTACCAGGGGGAGGAGGCACCTTAAAGGGGACCTGCTCTACCACCTACAAACTGTTCTTTTTTTGGGGGATTTATAGTTTGAAAGTGGGGGTGTTGTCCTTACCACACAGGAAGTGTCAAGCTTTGGACATTACAGTATGTGCATATTTAAAAAAAAAATCTCTGATCATTGTAGCTGTGGGCATTGTAGAACAATTCATCGAAAACCACAAAACAAAAAAGAGAGTGAACCGACCTAGTGAGCTATACTAAAAACATACTAAAAACCATAGCTTTATTATTATAAAAGGTGGTAAGTATTATACTCACAAAATTACAGTTGTATCAAAGCTCATCACAAAGAACAGCACCATGAGGTCCAATGTGCATCATAGCGTGTGGCAGGATAGTTGAAGATCTAATCGGCTAATGCATTTTGAGGGCTAACCCCATCAGTCTGGCTGAATGTTGCTGTTCTTTGTGAGGAGATTTAATACAACTGTAATTTTGTGAGAATAATACTTATCACCTTTTATAATAATAAAGTTATGTTTTTAGGATAATGCACTAGGTCATGTGCCCTCTGTTTTGTTTTGTATTTTCAGTGGTTCCAGAATCCCTCGGTCTTATGAGGGCAGCAAGGTGAGACTTATCCATGAAAACCAGGATGGAATTATAGTATAAAGATACTTCTGAGCCCACTCCCAAGCGCAGGAGATATTGTGCTTTGTGCCATTTAGAACAATTCATCCTCTCATTTCACAGCAAAATTCTAGTCTTTTAAGCAATTCTCTCAGCAGCTTAGCTCCCCCTGCTCCCCCTTGCAGCAGAGATTCAGCAGCTCAGCTCACCCTGCTCCCACATCCCAGCTGTGACATAGCAGTCTTTCAACTTCTAATTTCTAATGCAAACACAGAGCAAGAGCTCTGGGAGATGTAGCAGAGTGAGCTGAGCTGCGCTGCAGAGGGAAGAACTTGAACAACTTTTGAGCTTCTACTGTAAACTGTGAGCATGCCTTACTCCACAGTGCCTGTAGCTACAGAAATCAGCAATGACTTGTTGAAAAGCTCATTTACTACTTGTTAAGAATGTACATATACTTGAATATCTATAAGCTGGCTAAAAGATCCAATTTTATCTGGTTAAACTTTTTGGTTTTTATTGTTTTTGACATATATTTGTTTTTTGTTTTTTCAGTGAAACATCTACCGACTCAAAAGGTAATGCAATTTACTGTTTTATTGAATAATGAATTTTATGCCTAATGCTGTGATTGATGGATTTGTTAAGTAAGACATGAGAACTATCAAAGAGTTATGTTTAATAATTATAAAATACAGTTTGTACAGGTTAATGATTTATTTTTTTATTACATGGTTTAGTACTGCTATGCAGCACACATTAAACCAGTCTATGATGTGAAATCGTAGCAGAATGTTAATGAATAGAAATTGTAGTTTTGACACTTGAACAAGTTCAGTTATGAAATCAATAAAAAAAATAGTCATAGACTCCTAATTTTCCTGTCAATGGCCTTAGTCATTTCAAGGGTAATGCAATTTTGACTGGACACCAAAAGGTCCAGGGGAGGAGATACAGTGTCAGTCTCAAATTGTATAATAACAATTGAATAAATGGTAAAACCCAAAGGCACTCATAGTGGCAAAATATCACTACTGTAGTCCCCCAGAAATATAAGATAACAGTTGGTGTCCCACTTTGTCACAGTCTACTTATAACTTTTTAATGACTTGACCCTTGGAAATAATTTTTAATGCATTTAGCACATGTAACTGAGCTACTAAATAATTTAAACTTCTCTTCTTTCAGATACATATCGAAAGGTCAAGACTATAGTCCAAGACATGGTCAATGGAAGAGTGGTAAACTCCAGAATTTCTGAGATCCCCCAAAAACTGTGAAGACATGAAAACTTGAAATCTGAGGCATAACAAGCTTCACATCTCAAGCAGACGATTATACCCAGTTTACATGTGCCAATATGTATCGTAAATGTACAGAGGGAAAAAACAAGAGTGTAGAAAATCTCTACTGTATATTACTGCCAGCATAAATTCAATAGATGTTCAAGAAAAACAAAAATGCTAATTTGGCCAAGCATACATCAATACCTAGTTTGTTTCCCTGCAAGGGTTACCTTTTACTGTACTTTCCTGAAAAAATGTGAACCTAGTGCTAGGCTCTTTTTATCTGAAGATAACACCCCAGGGACATTAGGGAGCTTAGTACATGTCACTGCTAGTATATTTGTCATAGGCTGGAAAATAAATTTTGTTATTCATGACTACGAAAAGTAACTTAAGTATAGTTCAATTAATATAGCATACATATACAGGCAATTAATTTATCAATACTTCGAAGAAGGTGGTGTTTATTAATATTTATTTATATACAGCCTAGAGTCTGCTACTGTAAATACTCCAACATATTCAATGGGAGTGTTATTTTTGTTTAAACATTGTTTAGGCATTATAGTTTTTGACATTGGAGGTATGAATGAATGGAATATGTTACATTATATTTTCTTTTCTTGTTTTTTGTGATGTAATTTTGACATAGAGGAGTATACTAAGTGCACAAAAAGGAAAACTCATTAAATACAATTTAGCCTTAAAGTCAACCTGTACTTTACTTATCCATGGCAAGGTAACAAATATGCTGCATAGCAGAAGCTCCCCACTGCAGGAAATTACCTTTCTTCTGCTCTCCACCCACTCTGATCACCATTTGAAGACCCTCAAAAAGTATGTACCCACTGGTAGAGGGGAACATGACTATCTCCTATTCCCCCCACAGCAAATAGCACTTGAGTAGCTAATGGCCAGGCCTTTATGTTGTGTGTGAGGTGAATAGAGGGCCAAAAGCCCCGCGTAGAGCCAATATCCCCATGTTATCTGAAACTCATCCAACCAAGGACTTAGACCAAATTTGAAGAGCGAAAAAGGTGACAAAGGAGCAATGGAACCAACAGTACCAGTACCAGCAGATAGGGTCCTAAATAGGCAAAAGACAGATTTCCTTTTGAAGCACTCCATCAAAAACAATTTAATTAAAATTAGGTGCAGTACAAGAGGTGAAGTCACCCTGGTTTATTTTGTTTCTCAGAAAATCTAATCATCAAGTGTGCCTACCAGTTAAGTGTGCTTTTAGCTCTAGGTGTACCATTCTCCTCGCAGTGTTTCCGCTCCTATTGTTGTATTTTACATATTTTACCTAGGCAGCATCTTTAGCATCTGACATGTCAACTTAAGGTGAATTATCCTTTAAGATCAATTTTTTAAATCATATTTTGGTTAAATCCCCATTATAGTAATTTCAGAATTTAGTGTATCAAACTATACATACCAGAGTATAAAATCCTGTGCCCTGCCAATATACCACAGAGCAAGACATCTGTTATCTGTATTGAAGCAATTGTCTCTCTATAGTGGTCTGAAATCCTTGGCTGTGTTAGAGCTGGAGCTTGCCAGTCATAACAGGCACATATCATGCCCCCTGTTCATTGGAGAGTTCTGACTGAGCCGAGTGCGCATCAGACTACTGCTTACATACAGATGCCCATTTCTGCAATATATTAGAGGGGAGCGACTTTTTCGAATTCTGGTTGTGGCTGCCTCAGTAATAAACAAGATAGCACACACATAACCATTTTGCTTATCTAGAAGCTATTGATGCAATTTTTATTTTATATAAACTTAAATTTGGCTTTAAAGTCTCCCTGTGTTACAATTACTTTGTGATATTTTAATGTATTACAAATGACTCACATAGTGTAGTTACATTGTTATACTTGTGAAGTTGTTTTTGTTATTTTCTGCTTATTTATATTTTGTTTTGATTCAAATCATATGTGGTAATTTTTCTACATGATTTCCCTTATTTCCAGTACTTTTCTACTTAGCATTTGCATACAATTGCTTTAAATGTATCATGCAATGCATGTAATGAAGAAACACCTACAAATTTGTAACTTCAAAATATTTATTTGAGTTACATTTTCCGTTGTGCATTGTTCTGATATACTGCTTCGTCCAAATAGTATTGAATTATTAGAAGCAGCAATTATTAGAGCCAGCAACTAAATATACACAGCAACCAGCAAAAAAATACATGAATAAAGTAATGGCAAGGTTCATATTTTTATCCAATATACATTAAGCTTATATAAAGAGAGCATATGATTAACGGACAGATGTTAAACTAAATATTATAAGAGTATAGAATTTGTTAAAATCATATTTTCAAACTCTGGTCCTAAAAAACCCCATGAGAATCTTTTCAAGCTCTCTTAATAGAATCACAGATTCAATTTGGTTCTTCTTTTTGAATGATACAGATTAAAACAGTGCAGAAAGAAAAAACAATATTTGATCATAAATATGTAAGCACTGTCTATGGCTGCACTGTTCAAAGAACAAAAATTGATTTTAAGTATGAAGTACCTGTATTTCTTCATTTCCTGCTGATAGGACAGATAAGAACATGGAAACGTCCATTCAGTACTTAACTTTCCCCAGTTAACAATTTTTAAACATACCCTTAGTAGCATGAAAACAAAAAAAAAAAAAAGAGAAGAACTCTTGGTCCTACATGGAAGCCCAGAAAACCTAATCTATTACTGGGCTCCAAGGACCAGTTTAAAAAAAACATTATGAAAGCTGGACAGGGGGCTACTGCTCAACCAACCAAACATCTTTTTCTTTTAAAGATGGAATTTTATTGGTTGATATAAACATCTGTTCCACTTCTGCAGCATGTTTCTTTGATCCATTTTTCATAAATTAGCTCAAGTTAATTTTTCTATCCTGGTGCCAAATCCTAAAACCCCATCTAAAGCAGATAGTTACATTCAAATGGACTTTTTCTATAATGTTGAAGAAGTTTTGTAGCATATCTAAGCAGTTCCTTCAGCTCTAATGAGAGTCAGGAATATTCCCCAGAAATTATATCCACACAGGTAACTCAGTTATCTTTGTTGACATTACAACCAAGACTAGTTGAATGTAGCTAGCTACAACTAGCTATTCGATTAATTAGATAAATAGGAACTTTCACTGCCCTGGCTGCAGAATTATCCTCCCCATTCTAGTCTGAGGCTTGAAGAAGATCTGAGCCACCAATGTTACCAGAATTTTATTATGAGGGCTGTACCGAAAGTAAGGCAAATGTAAATTTAACATAATAAAAGTAATGTGAAGATCATTTTTTTTTTATTAACTTGCACGGGTTGTTTAAATTTCACATGTTGATAGAGTAACCGTTCCTCTATAATAACTCTTCTTCTTTTTCGCTGACTATAAATGATGGATTCCAATCAGAAGCAATGTGCCATCATTGAGGTCTTGACAAAGGAAGGGTGCAGGCTGTCTGACATCCACAGAAGGTTACAGAATGTTTATGGAGATGACACATTGACAGGAGCAATGTGCAGATGGATGAAGAAGTTTACTCAGCACTGAAGACAAACCTTGCAGTGGGAGACCATCAGTTTAGGACAGCCTGCACCCCCTCCTTGGTCAAGAACTCAATGATAGCACGTTGCTTCTGCTTGGAATCCATTATTTACCTGCAATGAAAAAGAAAAAGAAGAAGATTTACTATAGAAGAAGAGTTACTCCACCAACATGTGAAATTTGAATGACCTATGTAAGTTAATACAAACATTATGCCCACTTTTGACTTTTGGTACAGCCACATCATTTTTTTAAACTATTCTTGGTCTCTCAATCTCACACATCCTACGTATCCCCAACAAGGCTGAATTTCCTGCAGTTTTCATACAAGAGTCCCAATATATTTGTCAATACCAGTCAATTAAATTGATCAGTGTTTGGTAGGTGAAATCGTTAGAAAGTTGCAAAAGGTAGACTAAATAGATTGAATACATGAAGGTGTAAAGGAGATAATGGTCAATGAAAGAAAGGTATTGTTGAAAGATGAAAGCAATGTGGAGCTCATCCAAATAAATAGGCTCTTTTTCTTTAAACATTTTTTTGATTTACTAAAGGGTTACATCCTCTGTTTAACTCATTGAAGCTGTATTCTTTTAAGTCATCCAATCAAGTGTAATGGAGTCATTTTTGTAAGGTTCCACTGCACACATTTTAACCAAGTACTTCAAAGTGAAACATTTTAAAGCGGTAGATTCCTGTGCTACAACTTCAGCACAGAGGAGATGAATATGCCAACAAAGGTTTACTCTCATAATAAAGAGTTGGGTTACAGGGAATGCTAGTTTGAGGGTTAGTGTTAAGGATACAGGGAGTACAAGTATGGTATATAAAGAGATCAACACTCAAGCCCACAAAAGATGTAATAAAGCAATGGTTCAAGCAGCCAGTCAGACTCCTCCTATAGCTGAATTTATGGGCGGACTAGCAAGGAAGTGTGTCTCTGCCACCTTAAGAAAGGGGTCCTTTGTACCCCAAAATGTTGGTGATATTTATTATTGACTCTGCTTTTTGTATTTGGCCTCTGCCATTTGATCTCATTAAAATTATGAGGTGTATTGGCTAAGTGTTGGTGTCTTTATTGAGAGTTATGTAACCAGTTGGCAAAGTCATAGTGGTGATGGATTACCCTGTACCAAAAATAGCAATACATGAATTAAATACAATGCTCCCAAATTTGTCTGCCACAGCACTAAAAGCGCCTTCATAACATAAGTGAAGATGGTCTTTTCAATGTGGATTTAGTCTGTTTATTATATTTATTTATGAATTTCTGTTTCCTTATGACTCTTCCCTGTATTTTCTCTAAGCATTTATACATTAGCTGTGAATGTTGATATATGTCATTGTATCTTTGATGTCCATTCTATATTATACTCTAAAATAAAGAACCGTTACATCATATTGGTGTGATTTATGCAGACTATCGTTATATTATGATAATTACTTTAAGAGTACTTGCACACAGGACTGATGTTTGAACATCAGTATTCCTGGCAGAAATTTCTTACGTTCATAGAAACATAGAAAAGTGATGACAATAAAAGTAGTAGTCCATCGAGTCTCCCCTTTTTTTTTTTTCGTTAACTTTTTTATCTGAGTATAGATCTATGTTATGTTTATTTTGCATGTATTTGCGCATACACACGTACATGCATAAAATAAATTGTAGCCCCCCCCCCCCCAAATGCAATTTTGATCTCTTCAAATTAACACTGTGCACGTGTATTTGCATGTGATTGCATGGGGTGATGATGAATATAGCTGTCAAGGGGTGTTCTATGTACTGGTTACCCCTAATTCACTCATAGTCTAGGTAACGCTGCGGTGGATTTCTTATCTTTGTTTACATGTACGGGTTTAGATGGAAGCCCTGTCAGTGCCGCTGGAGGGCTTCATTCTAAGATAGGCATTTCATAATATGCTAGTATGCTATGCATATTAGCACTATATGCCATTGTCTTGCATAATGGTTTACTACTGCGTTCAAAAAACCATACTTTCAGTAAAAAAAAAAAAATACACATTCATTTTAGTGCACACAGACACAATATAAAATCCATTTTTTGTAAAATATAAAAGACATGGTTGCGTTCAGTAAACATAAACCAAACTTTTGTCAAAATGTCAAGCCTAAAATTTGAGTGCACCCGTGAAATGGCAAACATTACAGTACCCAAAATCGTCCATAAATTACACTTTATAGGCCTTAACAGGTCATCAGCTTTTAATAAATAATGGTCCTAAAAATTTTTCTTACACCCATATCCAGTAAGTGTAGCGCAATTGCTGTTTTTGTGTGACCTCAACGTGCATGTTTTCATTTGTATGTGCCTGTACATGGGGGCTTTAATTTTTTTTTTTGTATTTTATTAAACATTTTTTTCCACTTTTTTTCTTTTTTATACCTACTGAACTTTATTGCTATCACAATAAACTTCCTAAATGATAGCATAGTGCAGATGACAAGTTCTCTTTAAGGAGACAATAGACCCCTATATAGACCACCTCTGCAATCTTTTGAAGATGACTTAGCACAGATCGTACTCAATCAACTTTCTTTACGGATCTGGGAGACCAGAGATTAACAGCTATGAATTCTGGAGTGATCAGAGCTAATTGTTTCCATGGTAATTCTTGTCAGGGAAGATCGGCGAATAAATGTTCACTCATCTACCACCGCACTCAGTCCTGGCACCTGCCATAATGGTCCCAGGAGGGCTTGAATAACTTCTACAAGAAAGCAGACAGCCTGAAGAGAAAAGGTTAAAGGACATATTCATTAAAGTTTTCCTTTGAATTCCTTTTTTTCCATATTTTTGTTATTGTATTAAATATAGATTTTTTTTAAATTACCATTAGAGAAAGGTCTGTGTGATTTAACCTCCCTGTTTTAGATATCAGTCACAGGGAGTGCATTGCTTTCAATTGGATGGCCGACTAATGTACTTGGCTGGTAAGAATGAGTAATAAAGCGCAACTATTGTGTAGCGCTGCAAGTCGTATATAATTACAAACTGTATATGGAAACAAGGTTATTAAAACATGAGTACATATTGATTAGTTTATTTACATCAAGCTGATCTCTTTAAAGTAAAAGGTTTTATAGGAAGAAATTTTAAGGATGCCATTGCTGACTTGGTTTTCAAAGTTGTGGCACAAGGGCTGTCATATTGATCCTCTATTTATTTCTTAGTAAGTCACTGATCTGGAACAAGCATGTACTCCTGTTTTTTTTGTTAGAAATAAAAAGGTTTGCACTCCTGTCCTGCATGCCTGTTGACTTTTAGCTTTTTTGATGGGTTATTCACAAAAAACACTCACATGTGCATCTATTCCAACTGTGTTCTGTAGGAATCCACTGCTCCTGTGCTGCTCACTCTGCCAACTGCTGCCATCTTGCTCTCTGACAACATTGAGAGTTGGCTGTCTCTTCTGGCCAGCCCCCTGATGACAAGCAAGCACAGTGGCACACCATCAATGGGCTGTTTGCAAAAGTCAGGAAGAGACAGTCAACCTCCAGATGATGCAACACGGTTCATGGATTGTGGGGTACCCAAAGATCTTCTGGGATGCATGGCTTAATTATCCTAGGAGGCTATGGGAAGCTGAATACATCGAAGTGCAGGGATGTGTTCTCCAAAAGAAGTAAAAATTTAAAAAATCAGGTAGTGATAAAGAAGGGGGTAGGGATAGAATGTAAGAAAGTGGGTGGGAGAATAAAGGTCCACTTTCAGGGCTAAACACGTGAACATGGAGCTAAAAGCAGGCAGCTGTTTCCATGCTGTGAAACCATTGGCAAGGGAAGCTGAAGAACAACTTTGAAGAAACCTGCTGAGAGAATAACTAGAATGGAATTTAAAATCAGGGTGTGTTTACAGATTCTAGATTATCAAGAAGCTTTCATCAGAACCCTTTTCTTTCCATGTACCGCCAATATATAAAGACTGATGAAAAACAAATGATATAATTTTAGGAAATAAATAGGTGGTGTTGTTTTCCTTGTGACTAATGAGAGTGCCTCTGCCACCTGCTAAACTGGAATCAGTCCCAAAGAAGCTTTACTGTATATTTAAAACCAAAACCTTTTCTGTATAGAGTGGGGAATAGGTAAAAGCCCTGTCAGCCTATGTTTGCCATGTTTGTCCGCTTGGGAAATTTCCCTTTATTTCATATCCTGGTAGTAAGAGGAGATCTTTCCAAATGAGGGAAATTCCAACTTTAACAGTTATCACCAAAACAGGTGCCCCAATTAGAAGTCTTTAAGTGGCCACAGATGGATCAAAATTCGGCAGGTTCAGCAGGGATCGGCTGAATTTAGATTAATTTATGGCTGTTCCCACTCGTCAGATCAACTACTGTGGAAATGAAATTGTGAAAAACTTTCATTCAGTTAGCAGCTGCAGCAAATCACGTGCAGCACTGATGAGTGTATTCTGACAGAGGAAGAGTCCCTGCTGTTAGAATGCAATAGCACGGCTAGGAGGATTCCTCTATCCACCTTGGTTGTGTGGATGGGGAAATGTAATCAACCTACTGGCTTATCACAGAAAAATTGACCTATCTTTTGGCAGCCTTACTCTTTTTTCCTATTTAAGTGACAACTCAATTTCAGATTTCCCTCATATTCAGCCTCTGTAATAATGGTCACCAAGACAAAAAGGACACAGGCAACAATAAAAAACCTCCAGACCGAACCTTTAAAAAGAGGCATTAGATATACTTTAAATGGAACTTTCACCTTCCTTTGAAACATTTTTCTCATTATCTTCCTGTGACTGACCCAACCAGGACAGGGGCTTTTGGCAAGCCTCATACCCACTGTTTATGGCCCATGGAGAGAGCAGATCATTCTTTAATGGTGGACAACCACGTGATGAATGCTGAGAGCGTGGCTTGGAATAATTCTCTGAATAAGGACAATAAAGCGTTCCTTCTGGAGTGGATGGAAATTTTTAATATTAATCTTGTACAGGTTAATGGTCAGAGGAAATATGGTGGCCCTCCTGCAGACTGGGTTGGAGAGGCTCCTTCACTTGGGACAGAAATATTTTCAACAATATCCTTCAAGAAATCTATTAAGATAAATTAATTATACTGTATCAGGCTGCTGGAACATTGTTTGTTTTCTGATGACTTACCTAGTTTTGTCACATACCTGGAAAGTAGAGCCTGAATGTGCGGAGGAAGGCCTCTCTTACACCTCTGACTCAGAGCCCCTGATAGAGTAAACAGAGTGCAGAGTCGCACAAGTGCCGGTGGACGTGCAGGCTGTAGGACTGCTGGTAGCGTAGAGTTCCAGAAGGAGGCAGCTGTCCTGGGAGTAGTTGGACCAATGCAGCAACTAGGAAGCCTTGGGGAATACTGGAAGGTAAGCAGAGTCAGACAAGCTGGGTCATACACAGAGAGGTCAGATCAGGTACAAGTGGAGAGACTGGAGAATGGTCAAAGAACAGGCTGGGGTAGGTGCAGGCAGAGAACTGGAGTAGTCAGAGGCAAGCCGGGTCAAAATTTCAGGAGCAACACAGGTAACAGGAAGCAGGACTGGCACGGAACGCTGTAGACAAGACAGCACTGATCCTGGGAGCAGATCCAGCTTAAATAGCCCTTTTGGAGCCTAAACTGTCATGAGGTACGCCACGCACATGCGCACTCAAATTCGCATCCCAACGTTTCTGCATTAGCCAATGCGTCAATTAGCGTGCACTAACGCGTTGGCGTTAGCTAAGTGCACTTCTTCCTTGGGAGATTTGAGGGGCAGGACCTTGCCTGCGGTTGCCAACTTGTCTTCTGGCAGGACCTTCCTGACATGTGGACAGATTACATCTTCCATTGTGTCTCTCCTAGGTGTGAATTTCCATTGTTAATTAAATCACCTATTGTTTCTGTCTGTCTGTCTGATCATCTCTTGGAGAGGTGATTAAAATTGTGACCACTTTACCTTGTTATGGAACCGTTGTGGGATGTTGCTGTATGTTTTTTGCTTATAATAGTGTGTAATGTACAGTACTTTGTATTCAGGGCTGTAGGTGCTGGACTGTCTGGGTGGCTAGTTCCTTAGCTATGTTAATTATATTCCTGTATACAATTGCGATCATGCCCTACCTGATATGGTATGCTATATAATCTGTGTACATTTTTTAATTAACGGTTCCAGTTCCAGCCTTCATTTAAGCTAGTACCGTCTAGTATCTTGGGAGCAATACTCAGCTAGAATACTTGGGTCCTGGTTCCAGACTATAGGAAGCTTTATCTTGACGTAACACCCAAGCTGGGTGCTGGACAGTTCCGTCACACTTCCTCCTATGGCCATTTTACATATTCACATGTAAATTTGTTTTGTTTTCTTGCTTAGTAAATTCCAAATTTTTAATGGATTCCCCTGTAACTTCCTTTTTTCTTCCTTATAACCACGTCATACATTTCAGAAGGCTGTGGGGCAGTAAGTGCTGAAATGTTGCGAGATTTGGCCCATGCATAGATGACAGTAGTCAGCTAGATCTCTGTGTGCACTTGTAGAGTCTAGGGGTGAGTCACTGGGGGGGGAGGACCCCTGACATTCCCAGAATGAAAATAGTAATGCAGGAGAAGAGAAGCATGAGCAAAAAGTTGGCTGAAAGGAAGACATTGATTGACTCCAAGGATTAGTGTGTAATTTGGACGTCAATGATTAGTGTGTCTTTTTTAATGATAACATAATATTTATTACAGTGGCTGAATTATATTTTAGATATGGAAGGTCCTTCCTAAGGGCACACTCTAGTTAAATGACAAAAAATTAACACAAAAAAGGGTATACTGGGCCACAATTTTCTTGTCCTTCAGTTGTCTATCCTAGCAGCTTAGTGCACCATGGTACCCACCACTTAGAATCTCCTTGTGTCTGGGAGTTTCTGTCGCTGAGACATGTGAAATAACAGTTATAGGGATTCACAAACTCCTTAAAGTGAAGATGTGTTTTACCCACACATGGAAACAACAAGAAGTTCATTTAACACACACACACACGCCCCTTTGTCCCTACTGGGGAAATTCACCTCTCTATTTGTCCTGCTGACCATTGCCACCGAGACATGTAGTAAGCCATTTTTCAGTTGTCATAAGAGAAAGCAATAAAGAAACAGTTTTCTATGTGAACAAATGTTTTGGTGACAACTCTCTAATATGAGGATTCTTCCCAATTTAGGTTGACTTCCTCTCACTTCCTGTTGTGTTTCCAAGACCGGAAGTGAAGGAAAATTTCCCCAGTAGGACACAGATAGCAAAAAAATACTCTGATACGAGATTTAACTCATCCCTACTGAAAGTAAAACTAAACAAGTTTTGGCTATGCATACTCTAAATTCTAATTAACCTGGACAAATTAATTTTATTTGTATTCTTCTAAATAGAAGATACTTCAAAAACAAGACACAGCTTGTTTGCATTTACCTTTACATATGTATTACTGAATCGTGTTCTTGTTTGGATACACCTGACCACTTCTTAGACTGGTCCCCACCCTAGACTGCCAAACTGGTTCATTCTGGTATTGCAGGATAATAGAAGTTTCAAGAGCTCAATTATACGACAGCTGCATTTCAATTATGTTACTGCTATCACATTTACATATAAACATCAAGAATCCCACACTCTGTTTAACGAACTAGTTAATAAATGACAATATAAGTAGCATACACTAAGATATAGTATAACCTACAATTGGAGCACCCAACTAGCTCTTCTGTTGGAAAATAGATCTTGAAAAATAGAATTGGCTAAAAACAGTGATGTTAGAAACTCAAAATAACTTAAAGAAATAGTTCAAAATATAGACTAATTAGAACACATTCAAAGCAGGTCCAGGTGTACCATTGGGCAGCTTTTCCCTTTATAGTTAATATTCCCCACATTTTTTTTACAGAATAGCTGGACTGATGTGTTTCTTAACAAACTGTAGCAGTGGGTGGGATGTCTACAGCATTTTGCCCCCCCTTGATCCCACCATAACTTGCAACTAAAGTTATGTTCTTTATTAAAAAGAATGTTCCTCCAGTCTACAAAGAGGACACTGGTTGTTGGGTTGAGCATGAGTTCTGTATGGGAGGTTAGAGAGCGAGGACAGATTCCCTGGAGCTAAAAGGTAACCAGGCCATGCCATGTAAGTGGAAAATGTCTTGTTCTTTTCTTCGAGAACACAGGTTCAGGACTGTGTTCCCCAATATACTCCTAATGACCTGATGTAAATCCAAAGGAGATAAAAAGAGACTTTGTTGTGTTAGATGCTACATCACCATGTGTGCACCAAGTAGTGATTACTAGAAACCCATGTGGGAATGATGTTTTCCCTTTTTCAAGTCTGTGCCTGATCTCTGGATCATGATGTTTTACAAGTTACAGTGACTTTACTAGCAAGAGCAATGGTGTGTTCCTTGCCTCCGGTGGTGCTATAAAAGAGCTTGTCTGCGGTGGGATGAGGTGAGTACTGAATAAAAAATGGAAGTTGGGCCAGAAAGTTACCTGGCTAAATTCAGAGGACAAAAGAAAGAAGAATAAAGGGAAGAGGCCCCCGGGAGAGAATCGTGTGAGTGAAGAATAGGTATGACGAAGCCCATATTAGGCAGGTAAATTGGAACAGTATTAGAATTTTTCTCTAGATCTCAAAATCAACATATTTATGTTAAGCTTTTTATTTGATTTGCTAGTTTACATATACAGTACATGATGGGTGAGTATTTTTAATATCTTAAAGTGCCTTTCTGATGAAGTGGCCAGCCAAAGTGGCCAAAGTGCCTTGACAGGGTTTTATGTAGATCCAATCACTAATAAAGAACCCTTTTTATCATGCAAGTTATGTTCAAGCATCTCCTCCTTTATGGGCACCTCTGCACACCTCCCTATCCAATTTTGGGGCTTAGCTCCTCAACTACTACATGACATGTCAAGAAGAAACCTTCTATGATTTGCCCTGGGATGATATATGTATCAGTAATTCCTACCTTTTTTTTTTTCAGACTAATGCCCTTCAAAATTATCTTTGAGTGGATGTACAGTTCAAAGAGGGGCCTTACCTCACAATATTCTTACTTTTGTTATGAGTAGAACAAGAAATATTCACTGCAAAATGAACAATCATGACATTTCCATGTTTGCTAAGGCCTCATTCACAATGGTGTACTACAGCATACACCCATGCAAATTTCATGTTTGCCAGCATGGGGATGTACGGCTGTTGTGTACATCCCCAGGCAATCCCATTCATGTCAATTTGGGCACAGCAGCTGTGTGGACACAGCCACTGCTCCCAATGTGACATCTGTGCAGGTGCATGGCCCCAAATGCAGACAGCTGCTCCCTGCAGCTGTTGCATCCTAATTTACATGAATGGGGCTGTCTGAACAAAGATGCACCGAACACCTGTGCATTCCCGTGTGGGCAAACACTGACCTTTCATGGGTGTATGCTGCAGTACTCCTGTGTAAATGAGACCTGAAGGTTGCATGCCTACAGCCTTCAATGATGAAAATTGGACATTCAGATACACTTTTAAAAATATTTAAACTCAATAGCTCTTTTTCAGTATGTTTGGCATCATTACTCACTGTGTACAGATTTCTTACAGAAAATGTTTTTGTGTGAATCTTTTGCAAAGTTTCTAACCTGGACATCATGCCAGTAACAGCTTTTCATGTTGCAGGCTGACAGTGCTATCCCCTAATTATATCCTCCATTTGAATGGAAGCCAGTGTAGGGACTTAAAAAAATGGGGTGGTGTGGCCGGAACGGGGTTGGTCAGCTGAAAGTGATGTCGTTCTTTCTCAGGATGGAAGACTATAGTGGAGGATGTTGCAGAAATCCAATCTGGATGTTATAAAAGCAAGGATTAATTTTGGCATATCCTCTGTTGGAAGCAGATGTTTGATTCTTCTAATTGTGTTGTCCTTCCGGTTAGGATGCTAGGAAAATTTAGTTTTGACTCTTTCTGCATTTATGGGAAGAGAGCTTGTTTGGCCTGGTCTGTTCAGGGTTTTACAGGCTGTGAGTTTGATTGTTTCCCCTTGCCTCTAGTAGAAGTTTCTAGAGCTTAAGGAGGGAGAATTCAAATAACCAGCCTGATCATTGATCTGGGCATAGCCAATCCCTGAGGAGGTGTGCCCAGAGGGTGGCTGGGAAGCTGATGAATAGCCTGAAACCCTGGAGAAATTGTCTTTCCTAAGTAGGGGGAGTTCCAAGCCTTAGGGGGCTATAGCCCCTGAGGCAGCCTGTAAATTGTGTTGCTGTTATGTGAGGTTTCACCAAAGGGATCTGGTGTAGACAAGGACTATCTCACTCACTGGAAAGTGTCAGCTGTCCTGACTTGTAAGTAATGACCGTGAATTGATTCCTGGTGACTGTGTGCTTTTGTAATATAAGTACCAGAGGTTGCTTGGACAGGGATTGCTCATGTAGGGTCTCAGATACTGTACATTCCCCTCTCCTTAGCAGTGTATTGTGAGCTTAAAGAAGAGTGCCCTCCTGTACTGAACATGCAGTGGTCCTGAGATTGTACCAATAGCTGTGCAGTGGTGCTGGGTAACCAGATGCCAGATACTTGCCTTATGGTCCCTAGCTGCGAGGCTGGGGGCTCACAGCTGAGAAGTGGCCAACACCAGTGGCGACTCTAGGAACAATATATGGGGGGGGTCACTCCTAAATCATACCACGGAAAAAACAAAGTAAGTATATAGAAATAAGGTTACAAAATACGAGAGCGATGCAGTATGCAATTATACCTTTTTATTGTACTAACCTAACACTTAAAAGGCAAGCTTTCAAGAGTTTTCCTTTTTTCCAAAGGTAGTGCTTCAGACCTGAGAAAGAGGAAAATGCTCAAAAACTTTTCTTTATAGTTTAAAGCAATTTCAGCAAACAGTTTACACAGTAATATCCCCTAGTATTGGTGCCAGTTTATGCAGTAATAGTTCCTAGTATTGGTGGCAGATTACACACTAATAATCCCTAGTATTGGTGCCAGTTTATGCAGAAATAGCCCCTAGTATTAGTGCCAGATTACACAGTAATAACCCCTAGTATTGGTGCCAGTTTATGTAGTAATAGCCCCTAGTATTGGTGCCAGTTTACGCAGTAATAACCCCTAGTATTGGTGCCAGTTTATGCAGTAATATTCCCTAGTATTGGTGCCAGTTTATACAGTAATAGCCTCTAGTAGTGGTGCCAGTTTATGCAGTAATAGCCCCTAGTATTGGTGCCAGTTTATGCACTAATAGCCCCTAGTATTGGTGCCAGTTTACGCCGTAATAACCCCTAGTATTGGTGCCAGTTTACGCCGTAATATCCCCTAGTAGTGGTGCCAGTTTATGCAGTAATAGACCCTAGTATTGGTGCCAGTTTATGCAGTAATAGCCCCTAGTATTGGTGCTAGTTCACGCAGTAATAACCCCTAGTATTGGTGCCAGTTTCCGCAGTAATAAAGCCTAGTATTGGTGCCAGTTCACACACAGTAATAACCCCAAGTATTGGTCGCAGCTTACGCAATAATAACCCTTAGTATTGGTGGCAGTTTACGTAGTATTAAAGCCTAGTATTGGTGCCAGTTTACGCAGTAATAAAGCCTAGTATTGGTGCCAGTTTATGCAGTAATAAAACCTAGTATTGGTGCCAGGTTACGCAGTAATAACCCCTAGTATTGGTGCGAGTTTACGCAGTAATACAGCCTAGTATTGCTGCCAGTTTACGAAGGTATAAAGCTTAGTATTGGTGCCAGTTTATGAAGTAATAAAACCTAGTATTGGTGCCAGGTTACGCAGTAATAACCCCTAGTATTGGTTCCAGTTTACGCAGTAATAAAGCCTAGCATTGGTGCCAGTTTACGCAGTAATACAGCCTAGTATTGCTGCCAGTTTACGAAGTTATAAAGCTTAGTATTGGTGTCAGTTTACGCAGTAATAAAGCTTAGTATTTATGCCATGCTCTCAGATGAAAGTGTTAAGGCCAGCCGCGACATAGGTGGTGGTTTCAACACTTTTAACAACTTCATAGGATATCTTTATGATTTCTCCGTGAGTCTCATGATGCGCTACAGTACAGCGCACCTTTCTATCCAGGACACCTCTCCTCTGCCACACCCATTGCAAAACTAAGTGGGATGGCTGCTCTCCATCCTTTTGAAGATCGAGGGCCACTTTAGCGACTTGGCAACCGGTTACAGGCCACAATAAGCAGAGCAGGCAGGTAAGAGGTCCGTGTCCACTCAGCATATGCAGAGCTGACACGGACACAGCCTGCTCTACTCTATGGGCCTTCCGATCCAATCCACTCAGACAGAAGAGGACGGATCCATGTCTGTTTTTTAAGTGGATTGGATTGGAGATAGGCGGGTTTAAACAGACCGTAAAAGTTTGTTTACATCTTCCGCCTTTAAAGAGGTGAATGGAGGGCCCGAATGGGTCCACCTGAAAAACAGACAGGCGGACCCGATCGGACCGATTGTGTGAAAAGGGCCTAAGGCTGCTCACAGGAACGCACTGCGGTTAACCTGCACCTCAACTGACCTCAACTTCACTTCTTCCTCAGGATTCCTGCAGGTATCATGGGTTGCATCTGTCCTCCAGGTGGGTATGACTGGTGGCTGCTGCTGGCTGTCCTCCTGGACTGGTACTACTGGTGGGTATTGCTGGCTGGTACTGCTGACTGGTATTGCTGGTGGGTACTTCTGGTGGGTACTGTTGGCATGTGTTATTGGTGGGTACTGTTGGGGGTTACTGCTGGTGGGTACTGTTGGCTGGTCCTGTTGGTGGGTACTGCTGGCGGGTACTGTTGGCGGGTACTCCTGCCTGGTTCCCGACCCAACATTCCCAAGCATCAGTGTGATAGGAGCCAGCACTGGAGGAAGCATGTGGCTGCAGTAGAGAGCAGAGCCGATGCTTCCTGTATTGCTCCTGTCACAGGCAGAGTACACTTGGTATCACCCTACCTGTGACAGGAGCCAGCGCTATATAGGAAGCATTGGCTCTGCTTCCTCTAGTTCTTCACACTGATGCTGGAGGATGGCGGGTCTGAAATCCGCAATCTGGCCTTACCGACCCCACCCATCCCAGAGATGGGATCCTGTTGCGGGGGAAAAGTATAATGTTGGGGGGCCATGACCCCCTCTGGCCCCCCTAGTCACACCACTGGCTAACACCCATAAATACTAAGGAAAAAACTGTTCTCTAATTGCTAAGTACCAACCGATTTGGGGTATGCCATGCCCCAACCCCCTTCTTGTTACAAGTTTTACCAGCAATAAATCCCAAACAGTCCCTAGGCTGTTAATTAAAGGCCGGATGTACTTTTGCTTGGGTTTATTTTGGACTCCCTACTGTTTGGAGGAGAACCAGTCAATTTCAGTGGTCCCTGCGAGGGTAACACAACATAATGTTCCTTAGATGGTGGAAGGAGGAGTTGATACCTGTTGCTTAAAGTGGTTGTAAAGGAACAAGCTTTTTTACCTTCATGCCCTCTATGCATGAAGATAAAACAACCTTGTTTGTGCAGCAGCACCCCCTAATACTTACATGAGCCCTTCTTGATCCAGCAATGTCCAAGAGAGCCTTGCCTCTTTGGGGATTTGTACCCCTGATTGGCTTTTGACAGCAGCGGGAACCATTGTCTCCCACTGCTGTTAATCACAGCCAGTGAGCCAATCAGAAGACAGAAGGGCCGCTCGGTGTGTGAATGGACACACAGAACAGTGGATTGGCTCGGGTGCCCCCATAACAAGCTGCTAACCCAGGGGCAGGGAGCAACGGCGTGGGACTCAAGAAGAGAAAGATTGGGGCTGCTCTGTGTAAAACCACTGCACAGAGCAGGTAAGTATAACATGTTTGGTATTTTTTTTTTAAAAAAGAACTAAACTTTAATATCACTTTAATCAATGGGTCAGTATCCAGAACCACGCACAGGCTGTGCACATGTTCTGAGAACATAAGATTTGTATTCACAAGGTTTTCTGCCACTTTGTTGCTAGCCTCTGCCCTCCAAATACCTCCAAGTACTTTTTTCTCATCTGGGTTCAGATTCAGCCAAATGGCAGTGGATTCCTTTCTATAATTATTTTAAGGTCAACATTATGATTTAGTTGCTTTATATTTGTTTTTCTACTGTATGTAAATAATCATATACATAGAAATCATTACAGCAAAACAGTTAATATTTGAAAAAAATGATTTTCAGAGAATTATGCAGTAGCTAAAATGCCAGCATAGCAGTAATTAGCTTCCAGACAGAATGAGAAGCTTCAGACTAAACCATTGCATAAGAGATGGTAATGAGTTATTGCTCTGCCTCGTGTACCGTATATACTCGAGTATAAGCTGACCCGAATATAAGCCAAGACACCTAATTTTACCACAAAAAAGTGGGAAAACGTATTGACTCGAGTATAAGCCTAGGGTGGAAAATGCAGCAGCTACTGGACCCAACTGGACCACTACGAGACACAAAACAGGGGCTTCAGGCATGGTACAGGTGATGCAGGGCTGTGGGCATGGTACAGGAGATGGTACAGAAGATGGCACAGGACATGGTTCAGGCATGGCACAGGTGATGGTATGGGCATGGCACAGGAGATGGTACAGGCATGGCACAGGAGATGGTACAGGCATGGCACAGGTGATGGTGCAGGCATGGCACAAGAGATGGTACAGGCATGGCACAGGAGATGGTGTAGGCATGGCACAAGAGATGGTACAGGCATGGCACAGGTGATGGTACAGGCATGACACAGGGGATGGTACAGGCATGGTACCGGAGATGTAGTGCTGCAGGCATGGTACAGGAGAATTCCTGCACCATGCCCACAACACTGCATGAGGAAATGCAGGGGCTGTGGAGGAGTCTCACTTACCTGCTGGTGAGATGCCTTACATTTAAAAATGGCACTGCCCGGCGCCAACACGTCACCGCGCATGGTCGTGAGAGTGTCATGGTCTGGGGCTGCTTGGGTGCTGCTGGGGAGCTACAATTCATTGAGGGAACCATGAATGCCAACATGTACTGTGACATACTGAAGCAGAGCATGATCCCCTCACTTCGGAGACTGGGCCGCAGGGCAGTATTCCAACATGATAATGACCCCAAACAAACCTCCAAGATGACCACTGCCTTCCTAAAGAAGCTGAGGGTAAAGGTAAGGGACTGGCCAAGCATGTCTCCAGACCTAAACCCTATTGAGCATCTGTGGGGCATCCTCAAAAAGCAGGTGGAGGAGCACAAGGTCTCTAATATCCACCAGCTCCATGATGTCGTCATGGAGGAGTGGAAGAGGGACTCCAATGGCAACCTGTGAAGCTCTGGTGAACTCCTTGCCCAAGAGGGTTAAGGCAGTGCTGGGAAATAATGGTGGCCACACAAAATATTGACACTTTGGGCCCAATTTGGACATCTTAACTTAGGGGTGTATTCACTTTTGGTGACAGTGTTTTTACACATTAACAGCTGTGTGTTGAGTTATTTTGAGGGAACAGCAAATTTACACTGTTATACAAGCTGTACACTCACTACTTTACATTGTAGCAAAGTGTAATTTCTTCAGTGTTGTCACATGAAAAGATATCATAAAATGTTTACAAAAATGTGAGGGGTGTACTCACTTTTGTGAGATACTGTATATTCATTGAAAAATGCAAGGCGTTCTTTTATTAGCAGCAGTGCTGACTGAGTAACCCCTTGTGGTTACAAAGCAGAAGAGCAGCAGCGTACAGAGGATCGTTACTATTGCTGTAGCTCACTGGTGATCACTTCCACAGTGATCACTAAGGTATATGAGATATGCATCCAAGCTGAACCAGTGTAACTATGCAGTAAAAAACATGCTTGGAGTTCAGCTCTTATTAAATTGTACAACTATTAGAGAAAATCTTATGAAACCAGATTATCAACATTATCCTACTGTAATTAGTGACCTTTTCCTTGACCTTGAGTTTCATATTTTAAGACGTTTCTACGTATCTCAGAATATACTGCAACTTCCATGAAAATCAATGTGTTCCTCTTCTGTGGGACATCATTTCTCCTTGTAAATAATGGAAGCTGTTCCCACATTGCATAAACACTATCTCCAGGGTGCGGAAAGGATGAGGTCATACAATTCAGTTACCATGTAAGGCTGGACAAACTGGATCTACCAGTATTGGGTTTGAACCTGCAGATGCAATTAAGAATATGAATGTTTATTTCAATAGCTATTGTGCTTCTTTAGCTTGCTGTAACACCTTTATGTTCCTCTATGCCGATTGTGGTATCCTTTCACTTTACTGAATTAAAGGACCAGCAAAACTAAACTATAGGCTACCTTTATGTGAAAGCACTAATACTGTAGGGTAGGGCACAGAGGTTCTTTCTTAAGGTACTAGATGTCCCCATAGCCATAAATCAGGGGAAGCTCAGGACTTATTAGAGTTAAACACCAGTCTGCCCCTGCCAGTATAGGGGCACCATAGGAAGCCAGGGTTTTATATATATAGTGTTGATAGTAATCCACAGAGGTCTCCGTGTGGAAGGACTGGAGGAGAACAACATGTTCACCATGGAGAGAAGCGTAGAGCAATTAAAGGACTTTATGCATTTTTAGGACTACTCACATCCTCGTGTCATGGGATGCTGGACTCCAGGACAGCCCTTTTGTGAGTAATGGGTTTCTTCTCTCAGTGTGTGCGTCACTTACCTGGGGAAGAGATGGCACCAGGATGCGGTATAAGAAAGCAAGCCGGCAGAGGCAGTGTGATGCTTTTGGCAATGTTCTGCTGGGAAATCTTGGGTCCTGCCATTCATGTGGGTGTTACTTGGTGTCCATGCCTCAATGGGTCAGGGCTGTTTTAGCAAAAGGGGGACATACTCAATATCTGGTTGGTGGTCATAATGTTATGGCTTATCAATGTACAGTATATTATCATTATATTGTATGTAGTAACATTTAGTTTGACATCTCTAAACTTGATTTGAGGATGTTTCCTGGAAACAAGCTTGTGCCCAAGGGGCAGAGTGGCAACAGCTGGAGGGCCACAGGTTGAGCACCCATGTTGTAAGTCCTGAAGCAGGTGTGCAGACAACTTTTAGCAAGTATCAGTTACGCCAGGGCAAGTCATCCCACAGGGTTCACATTCGAGTGAGAGTAGCTTTTATAGCAGATTTTCCAGGCATTGGGCCTGATGTGGGTCAGTAAACAAAGAAAAAATGATCTGCGCCCCCTACAGGGTACCATCATCTACCTCAAACTTTGGAAGGTTAAAAAAATATTGCACATAAAAGGAGCGCTAGTGTACAACTGCCATTAATTAAATAAGATAAGAGTAAAGTCCATCAAACGATGCCACAAAATCGGTGGTTGCACTACGGATGGTAAACTGTGAAATCTTCACCTAAGTGCTTAGCACGGCAGGACAGTGAACAAACCAGCCACCACACACTGACTCTTACCAACGGTAAAGATGTGAATAGCTGTAAGCAGGTATGGGACCGCTAAACCCCGTTCAAGGAGCCAGATAGCTGTAGACCTCCGTTTGTACATGAAAACCTCCTCATACGGTATATACACCTGACCCGATCCTCCTACTGATGCTCCGATTTATGACAGCCTCATACAGGGGAAAATGATAGAAGGAGAAGGCCCATAGTGTAGTACTTTTATTAAAAGCCTTTTTTGACAAATAAGACATGCACTCACCATGTGAAGGCAAAGCAAGGCATATATTACACGGGTATATCCAGGACAATGTTCCTCGAGTACAACCAACAAAAGGGCCGACCTTCAACTTCCGGGTGTGACGTGTGATGCTTGGCAAGCTCCTCCCGACGCGTTTCGTCGCTACGACGTCTGATGTGGGTCTGCCATGGTTACCGGTAACACCTTCAGCCCATTTTTTTTTTAAATAATCTTTATTTAACAAATTCAAAACAACATACAGAAATATAAAATAGCAAAGAAGTGCATAAGTGCATGTAGGAGAAAAAGAACACAGAAAAGGCACAATCGGCATTATGTTCAGTCTGGACATCATTAGTGAAACAAAAAAAAGTCCATAGGAGTCAATTAATCAGTCATTGTGAAAGCGTGTGCCAATATCGGCCAAACAGCAAATACAATTATGGACCCCCAGGATGCGCTGTGTCTGTCAGTGCCGCCCAAAAAAAAGGGTTCCCTGCAGAGGAGGCCGGAGGGCCCGACAGACACCACACACAGTTCCAGCATCTGTACACATTAACGTCCGTGTTACAGTTTATACAGCCGCAGAATCGACTACTGGCCTCAGAGAGACAAGAAAAAAAAAAAAAAAGAAAAAAAAAAGGGGGGGGGGAGAGATAGTATAGGGGAAAAGACAAACATGAAGGATAAAACAGGTAGGGAAAGGGAGGTCCGGGCAGGGGGCGCGGGCCCCAGGCTGGAGAAGACCAGGTAGGAGTCCTAGAGTTCAGCCGCTAATATTAGGAGTGTGTTCATCCGAGATCTCATCAGAGTAATACATCCACCCCGTCCAAGTGTCCTTAAAGCGTTCCTCCCTACCCTGTGACGTGAGAACACGTCTTTCGGCTTCCATCACTAGGTTGACCTCCTTTTTCCACTCAGAGAGCGTGGGGCAGGCGGAACTCCGCCAATGCCTCGGTATGAGGCACTTGGCGGCGTTCAGCAGGAAAGGAACTATACTACGTTTGTAGCGTTTGATCGAAGAGTGTGTATCATGGAACATGTATTGAAGGGGAGCACGGGAAGGAGGGGTGAGCGACAGCTTGGATACCCAAAGATGTACAGCGTCCCAGAAGGGCTGCAGTAGGGGACACTCCCACCAAATGTGGAGGAAAGTGCCCACCTGACCGCAGCCCCTCCAACAATGGGGGTCCGAGCCCGGAAATATCCGAGCCAACTTGGCAGGGGTCCTGTACCAGCGGGCCACAAATTTATAGGCCGACTCCTGTATCCTGGTGCTAATAGAGGAGACATGGGTCAAACGCAGAATGCGAGAGAGTTGTGGAGGGGAAAATTCCACCCCCAGCTCTCTCTCCCATTCCTTCATGAAATAGGGAGGCGAGGAGGAGACCCCGTTCAATAACAATTTGTACATGTGCGACAGTAGGTGGCGGGACTCCGGAGGGTCAACAAACCACTTTTCGAAGTCCGAGAGGCCAGTTATCGGGCGTGGAGCAGTTGGGAGTGTGACGAAAAAGTCAGTCAGTTGCCTATAGCGCCAGTCAGACTTCGGAAAATCGCCGAAGCGATCGCGCAAAGTCGCAAGGGGCAGCAAAGTGCCTGCCGGGGCAAATTTCCCGCAGTACAGTTTGCCATCCGCGTTCCAAGAGCGAAAAAAGCGTACATCCTCCCCCGGGGGGAACCAGGGAAATCCCCCCAGGGGAGCCAAAGGGGACACGCCGGAAGACATGGCGCCAGACGCATTAAGGCCATCCCAGATGCGGAGTGTGGCCACAGTCAGGGGTGACGTCCAGGCCGACAGTCCACGATCGCCCGAAGGAATCCACGGGGCACCCGCAAGATTCCGGCCCGCCAGCGTTTTCTCCAAGGGGACCCAAGGTTTAGACTGACCGTTGTGCGCCCAATTCAGCATACGAACTAATGCCATAGCTTTATAGTACAATGTAACATCCGGAAGCCCGACGCCACCGTCGGCTTTCGTCCGCCTGAGGACAGCATAGGCCAGGCGGGGGCTCCCCTCCCTCCAGACGAATTTTAGAAAAGCCCGCCGCAGACGTTTAAAAAAGGATACCGGTAAATGCATGGGGACCGTGTTGAACAAATAAATCAGCCGGGGAAGGATGGTCATTTTAAGCACGTTAATGCGGCCAAACCAAGTTACCGAGTGGGATGCCCACGATTCCAGGTCAAGATGGATACGCGCCAGCAGGTCGCCGAAGTTCTTGTCATATAGAGTTTTCAAGTCAGGGGAGATGTTCACGCCGAGGTATGGGAGGTAGTCCTCCCGCCATCTAAAGCCAAAGGATCGCCGTAGAGTCGAAGCCAGGTCGGGGGGTACATGAATAGGTAGCAATTCAGATTTATCATAATTGACCTTGAAATTGGAAAGTCGCCCGAACAGATCCAGCTCTCGTACCAGTACAGGGAGGGAGAGCTGTGGTCGGGTAAGATAGAACAGCAGGTCATCGGCATATGCCGACACCTTATGTTCCGTACCACCCACCGTAACACCAGCAATGTCAGACAGTGCCCTCACTCTCCTCAAAAAGGGTTCCAGGGCCAGGGCGAAAAGAAGGGGTGACAGGGGACAACCCTGTCGGGTGCCATTATAAAGGGGAAAGGGATCCGACAGCAACCCGTTCACCCTGACCCTGGCACTTGGGCCGTGATATAGGGCCAAGATCCACCCCAACATACGGGACCCGAGCCCCAGAGATCGAAGAACCCCCGACAGGTATGGCCAGGCCACCCTGTCGAAGGCCTTCTCCGCATCCAGGGATAGAGCCAGACAGGGAAGTCTGTCCGGTCCATGCTGAGCCCAGTGGAGCACATGGAGAGCCCGGACAGTATTGTCCCGGGCTTCTCGGAGGGGCGTGAATCCCGCCTGGTCAGGGTGGATCAAGGACGCGATATGGTCTTGGAGGCGAAGCGCCATAATTTTGGCCAAAATCTTGGTATCAGCGTTGAGGAGAGAGATGGGCCTATAGCTGGCACAGTGGTGGGGGTCCTTACCCGGTTTCGGAAGTACTACAATATGGGCCAACAGCGCCTCAGGTGGGAGGGGCCGTTCATCCGACACCGCGTTAAAGTAGGTACACATATGGGTGCCAAGAATGGGGAGCAGGGACTTATAAAAGTGGTTTGTGAAGCCATCCGGGCCCGGGCTTTTGCCTTCAGGCAAGCCAGATACCACCCTGCTCACCTCCGTCTCGGTAATGGGAGCCTCCAACTCCTCCAGGACCCCATCCGGGAGCCTGGGGAGTCCGGAGTCTGCCAAGTAGTCTTGAATGTCGGACGGCTGACCCCCCCCAGCCCGAGGGAGATGGTACAGGGACTCGTAAAAGCGTTGGAAGCAAGTGGCTATGCGAGGGGAGCTGACAACTTTGCCCTCAGGAGTCTCCAAGGCGTGGACATGACGGGCTTCCGACCTTTTATGTAGCATTCGGGCCAGCAAGCGACCGCACTTGTTCCCATGCTCATAAAAACGGTGTGCCCAGAAGCGCAGCTTATCCCGGGCCCGTCTGTCCAGGCAGGAAGACAAGGTGTTCCTGAGCTCCTCTAGGGAACGAGCATCCTCAGGAGCCCTGGCACGCTTATGTTTGATTTCCAAATCGTGGATACGATCCAGCAAGTCAGAAATCTCCTGCTGTCGTTGCCGCTTCAATCGTGCACCGTGCGAAATGAGGACCCCCCTGATCACAGCCTTATGGCCCTCCCAGACAGCGGACGGGGAGACATCAGGCGAAGAGTTAAGCTCAAAATAGGAGCGCACCTCTCCAGTAACCTGATCCAAAATGGAGGGGTCATCCAGGAGGTTTTCATTGAGGCGCCACGTCCGGGTCACACGGTGAGCACCGGGGGGCGTGATCGTCAGGGAGACCGGGGAGTGATCAGAGAGGGTAATGGACCCAATCGAAGCGGCAAGGACAGAGTCCAGGTGGTACTGATCCACCATGAACAAATCCAGTCTGGAGTACATGTCATGAACTTTGGAGTAGTAACTGTAGTCCCTAACCCCGGGATTGAGGATCCGCCAGCAGTCTACCAAATGCAGGGCCCTGAACTGCCTCCGAAGGTGCTTCTGAGCTCGAAAAGAAAGAGGAGAGCATCCCGAGGAGGAGTCCAGGGAGGGATCAAGTACCACATTAAAATCCCCCCCTAAGAGAACAATGCCCTCCCGAAACCCCTTGAGCTTGGTAAGGGTTGAGGACAAAAAGGAGACTGTTCTAGAGTTAGGCGCATACACATTAGCAAGAGTGTACGTGTGGCCATGGATCGTACCCTTCAGAAATAGGAAGCGCCCCTCAGGATCCGTTAGGGAGTCCATGAGTACAAAGGGACATTGTTTGTGGATGGCTATGGCAACCCCCCTGGCTTTGGCAATTGGGGATACACTATGATACCACTGGGAAAACATCTGGGTAGGTAAGCGGGGAGTGGAGGAGGCAGTGAAGTGCGTCTCTTGTAAATAAAGCATATCAGGGCGCAAGTGACGCAGTTCCTGCCACATCCTTCCCCTCTTATTGGGAGAGCAAAGCCCCCGTACATTGTACGAGGTCACTCGCAATACATCAGCCATAAGACAGCGATGGGCAGTCGGCAAGAACCGGTAAACAACATGCAATCAAAGGCCTCGCCCCGATCAGCAAGGGAAGCAACAAGGACTCCAAGACGCATTGCTCCACACCTCCACCGTGGGCCTCAGGCCCCCCCCCAGACCACCCAAGAAAAGGAAAAGAGAGAAGGGGATGGGAAAAAGAGGGGAGAGGGCAGGGGGGAGACAGACAGAAAAAATAGGACAGTGGAAACAATGAGTAGAAAAGAGAGAGCAGGAGACAAAAACCATCCCCAGCATGGAGAGCCATCCCGAAGGGACACGCCCCCTCAACCTCAAAAAAGAGGGGGCAGCTCCAACTAACCATAACCAAAAAAGAAGGGAGAAAAAAACCCTCAAGGACTCGGGATTACCCAGACCCACGGGGCCACCTACTGTGGGGTAGTGACTGAACCACCAGTGAGAGGAGCAATGCATCTCCGAGCCATTGAACATCAACAATGAAGTAAACATGACCTGTAGCCGGGCTGGGGGGACCCACGGCCCCTGAGGGCCCCGGGTCAGCCCCAGTCTGCAGGGGGGAAAATCCCACCCTGAACCCATCAATATATAAGTCAAGCATATTTAACAACATAGTGCAAATACCACCATAACAATAGAGGGACCCAGACAAGCCCCCCATAGCAGCAGAAGTTGAGTTGAGCCCACCGTCCGGCAAGTCTCTAGCGAGAGTGAGCAACGTTCAGTCGTGCTGGGAGGCCCGGGCGGAGCCCCGTCGCGAACCTCTGCGACGCTTCCCACCTTGCGAGGCGACCTGCTGCCACCGCTCAGGGCGTTGCGGCAAGGGGAGAGCACTCTGCAGTCTCCAGTCAGGAAAGTCTGTCAAGGGGACATCCAGGGCAGTACAGAAGCGTTGCAAGTCACCCTTGGTGCGGAGAACGGCCGACTTGCCATTCCTGGAGGCAGTAAGACGGAAGGGGAATCCCCAGCGATACACCACCTGGTGAGAGCGTAAGGTATCCAGTAGGGGGCGCAGGGAGCGCCGTTGCATAAGTGTCCGCCTAGACAGGTCGGGGAACAGAGAAAGTTGTGCGCCATCAAAGTCGATCACAGCCATAGACCGTGCAGCCTTCATAATGTCCTCTTTCACAGCATACTTATGAAGTTTGCATATGACATCCCGGGGTGGCTCCCCCTCTTTTGGTGGGGGAAGCAAGGCCCTGTGCGCTCTGTCAATGTCAATGGTATCAGGGGCTCTGTTTCCCAAAATCTGGCGGAAAATACCCTGAACAGAGGGGACCAGGTCAGGAGCTCTGGTGGCTTCAGGAAGCCCCCGAATGCGGATGTTCTGGCGTCTGTCCCTGTTCTCATAATCATCAAGCTGATCCATAAGTGTATTAAGGACAGTGTCGTGCGTGCTAGCAGCCTCCTGAAAGGAGGACAGGGAATGCAGTATATCATCCTGGCCGGATTCCAGGGAAGCCACCCTGTGTCTCAGAGCCTCAGTGTCCGCCCTCAGCCCCTCCAATGCCTGAGTGACCGACTGCTCCACCGTAGTGGTGATCAGGTGTGCAATCTCCGTCCTGGTCGGCAAGGCCTTAATGTGGGCCTTCCAGTCCGAGTCCTCCTCCGTGTCTCCAGAGTCTGTGGAGTGAGGTGACACCGCAGTATATGGCAAGAAGGGGTTGGGGCTGCGCCCCTGTACCTGGGATAGCTGTATTCCAGAGGAGGAAGGTGGTCCCGGGAGCAGCGTGGAGGCCGGAGAGGATCGGGGCGCCGCCATCTTGGCCGCCTTGCGGCGGCTCCGAGGGGTTGCTGAGAAGAGATCGCGGAGGTCCGTGGAGCGTGCAGAGAGCCCTCCGGGGGGCTGGGAGGACGGTCGCTTCTTTGGTGGCATCGCCAGTAGGTAAGTAGATGATCGGTGGTCGCTACAGGTCAAGCGGCAGGCTCAGGGAAGCAGGAGCTCGCACGAGATGCGTCCTCACACCATCACGGTCAGGCCACGCCCACCTTCAGCCCATTTAAGCTGAATACCCAAGTGTGAGATTCGAGACAATGACCATTCCGGCATCTTTGGTTTGTTTTGTTTATTTGAGATTGGGGATGGGAGAAGGGAATGAGTGGGATACTCCTCTGGCTCAGCTAGGTACAAAATGGGACACTTTGTGGAAAAATGCCTTTCAGCGCTGTCTTGACGCCGGCTGGATGCCGACCAATGCTTGCTGGCGCTTGAAAAACACTGACTTGCTGAACTCTACTTGAACTTGACTACTGACACTCTGATCAGCTCAAAAGTCCTGGACTGTGCTTAGACTTGACTTCTGATGCTCTGGCTAGCTCAAAAGTCCTGAATCCAGCTCCCTCCAGTCCTTCCTGACTGAGGTAGCTCCTGTAACTGCTTGTGCTGCTGAAACTCTCAACACTGCACACTGCACGCTGTACACTTTAACACTTTAGGGCCCAACCGCTGGCGCCTCCTCTAACTTCAGGGTCCTCTGACTAGGCACCCTCTCTGCACTTCAGGGTCCTCTCACTAGGCACCCTCTCTGCACATCAGGGTCCTCTCACTAGGAACCCCCTCTACACTTCAGGGTCCTCTCACTAGGCACCCCCTCTACATGTCAGGGTCCTCTCACTAGGCACCCTCTCTGCACATCAGGGTCCTCTCACTAGGCACACTCTCTGTACTTCAGGGTCCACACACTGGCACCCTCTCTGCTTCTCTTCAGGGTAAACACTGGCACCCCATTTACTTATACTCCTGCACTGACTAGCTAGCTAATTGATCCCCACAACCTTCACTGGAGTAGTCCCCTCTTTCTCTAGGCAGACCCCCAGGGGGCAGTTTGCAGTACTCACGAACTGGGAATGCTTTCCTGAAACTGGACCCCTCTCTCTCCGCTGGTCCTCCGCACTGGATCCTCTCTGCAGCTCAGCTCAGCCCTCTGTCACCTCAGGCAAGCCGCCTGGGACACCCGATCCTGATGACAGGAGGAGAGACAGCCACACTCTCCCTCCTGGGACTTTGCTTCCCGCCAAAGACGCTGCGTCATATGTTCCCCTCAAACTTATACCCACTCCCATAATGCTGTGCGTCAGAATCTGCCTTTCTGGGGTAGATAGAGGCCTGAGTGCACCATTGGCTGGGTTTCCTCCACTGCCCAATGAAAACCCTCTCATGGAGCACAGTGGGGAGACTCCCCAGTCTCAACAGCTACACCTGGGAGACATGACAGCCCAGCTGAAAATCATGGCCCTGCTGTTAGGCAGCCAGAGCCCACTATACTTTACCTAGCACCTATTTTGTAGGGTGCTACTCTTAGTTCAGAGTTCCCCTGCCCACGGTATGTTGTCAAGATAAGGCCACTACCCCTGGGTCCAGGTGGGAAAAATTAAGGAGTGGAAGCACAGAAGGCCAAATTAAATCAGTATTTGGCTAAAGTTAACACATAGGGTATGCATAGTTTTTGTTTTGTTTTTTTGTTAAAAATAATTGGAAAGGGTTAAAACCTATGTCAATGTATTGTTTACGTCTGTGGTCTGTTGGAGAATTTCTCTTTACTTTTTGTCCCAGTGACCCAACCTGAACTGAGAGGAAGTCTCTACCAAATGAGAGACAGTTGTTTTTTACTCTTGGATTTACATATCCTTTAACCTTCCTAGCGGTATTCCCGAGTGTGACTCGGGGTAAGATTTTAGAGCCAAAAGCGGTAACCCCCGAGCCACACTCGGGGTAGCGCTAGGAAGATCGCTGGATGCTGGAAGAGGGTTTACTTACCTTTTCTCCGGGATCCAGCGAAGACTGCGAGCGGTATGCGGCGGCGGAGCTGTCTCCTGATCGTCTGCGAGCCCCGGCTTCCGTCTCCGGCGACGTGACGTCCGCCGGGGGGTGGAACCGGCGGCAAATTCGGATGTAAAACACACCAAACACACTGATGCCGTTCAAAATAAAAAAAAAATCACATTACATTGCCCCCCAGTGCCCTTTCCTGCAGTTTTACTGTACTTTTTATGTAAATATATGTATATATATATATATATATATATATATATATATATGTACATATGTATATATATATATAAATATATATATATATATATATATATATACATAATTCTTGTGAATGAGCAGCCCAAACCAACTGTATACATATATATATATACGTATGTATATATGTATACATAATATATGTATACATACATATATATATAATATATATATATATATATAATAAATGTATACAGTTGGTTTGGGCTGCTCATTCACAAGAATTACATGCAAAATAATGGTACCGCTTTCAGCACCTAAAATCCAAAAGAATCATACCGCCAGGGAGGTTAAGCTTCTAGTGGTAATTCCTTATTTCATGTTATCATTAACAAATGTGCTGTAACTTGCAGGGATATGATTATGGATGGGCCGAATGACCCCCTGTTCGGCCAGCACCAGAACTTTCGAACATTGTGAAAGTTCAGAACCCAAAAACGAACCCTAATAAAGTCTATGGGACCCAAACTGAAAAAGTTAAAAGTGCTCATTTTGAAGGCGTTAATGCAAGTAATTGAGCATGCAATGATTATGGGGGTCTGGGTACTGCCCTGGGGGACATGGATGAATGAAAATAAGTTTGTAAAAAATGCCTTTTTTAATGAGCAGTGATTTACTGATGCTTAAAGTGAAAGCATCAAAATGAGAAATACCTGAGTGCTCACTACACAGACACACTACAATATACTGCAGTAAAACTGCACTAACGCACAGAAATATACTGCGCTAAACGTGCACTAATGCACAGAAATATATTGCGTTTAACGTGCACTAATGCACAGAAATATACTGCGTTAAAAGTGCAATGGCATGCGCGGCTTCTGGTGATGGCGGACGTGTAGAGGGAGAGCTCCGATCCCCGCCGGCTCTTCGCTACCTCTAATCAGCTTACATTGGCCTCAATTCTGCTGGAGGTGAGCAGCTTTGTCCACTACGCTTCCCTGGATCCCCATGGGTAAAGTCGGTCAGCAGAAGCAGGGCTATTCGGCACCTCTGGAGCCGTGATCGCAGGCCGCCATGGAGAGGTTCCTCACTAGGCCGCAATCCCCGGCCTCAATTTCGCAGCAGGATCCGTTCGCTGCGCTGGACTCCTCCCTGGGTATGGACTCTCTGGCGAACCCCCCCCCCCCTGTCCCCTCTCAGCCTCGGGGGGCTCCGATCCCCCCAACATCCACCTCTACCACTTCTGTATTAACCCCAGACATTCTGGATGAGAAGCTCCAAGTGTTTCTACAACAGATGACCCGGAATATGGCTACTGAGGTGGGTAAGCTAGCTCTCTTTGGACCTTAGGGGGGAGATTTCTCACATTGGGGAACGCACTGATACCCTGGAGACAAAGTTTGATGAACTGGTGCAGTATGTCCAAGTGCTGGAGGATGAGAATTTTACACCGAAACACTCCATTTCTCAGATTCAACTGCAGCAGGAAGACTTGGAGAACCGTGAAGGGCGCCAAAATCTGCGTTTCAGGGGGATCCCTGAAACGGTGGGGGATAATAATTTGCGCTCATATCTTTTGGGACTGTTTAATGCTATTGCCCCCAATCTAGTGGACATTGATTGGCGCCTGGATTGCGCACACAGGTCTTTGGGCCCCAAGCCCCCTGCTGGCGCCAGACCACGCAATGTTATAGTGCGCTTCCATTATTACGACAGTAAAGAAGCTCTGACTTTGGCTACCTGTAATAAATCTCAGGTGGAATACAAGGGGGCAAAGGTTCAAATCTTCAACGATCTTTCGCCTACCACATTGAAGAAACGCAGAAATCTGAGACCAGTGACTGCCTTCCTGCAGAAGCATTGAGTTCCCTATTATTGGGGCTTTCCTTTTCGCTTGGTAGTTACGAAGGATGGTGCTCAACATCAAATGCGTGATCTGCACGAGGCTGAGGCCTTTATCCGCAATCTAGGCCTCCCCTCTATGCCTGAGAGGAAATCTTGTCGCAACCTGGTGCCTCTCGTCCTCTTCCGTCCACCCCGGGTCGTATGTGGACTCCGGCCAAGAACCCGCAAAGGAGGAATGTTGGAACCCCCCTCAGACCTTGTCTCTTCAAACCACCGACCTGATGTGCACCTCCGGATTCTGAAGTGGCTTGATTGCTTTCGGCTCGTGGTGTTGCGGCCCCATGCAGGCCCGTGTTTCCACCCTGTTGGAGTGTATTTGTTTTCCACACCCATGGGGTAGTAAATTGGCTAAGAATGTTGGCTGGTTCACGTCAATGGACTCGCTATTTTTTGTTTTTTCTTTTTTGCTCCGCTGAAGAGCTCGCGGGACTCATCTACTTTGTTTCCAACTCGTAGGAGTCGGTCAACTGGGGGCTCCCATGTTGCTTCTTGAATACCAGGACCTGGGTCCTGGTCCCCCGAGAGGTCGTGTCCTCTCGGGTATGTTATTGACGTTTTTTTGGACTGTTTTTTGGACTTACAATGTCCTTTTTTCCTTCTTCTGTTATCTTCTTGATGTTATTTTCCTTTTTTGTGTTATTTTTTATTTTTTGGCGAGGTTTTTTTTGGGCAAGGCCTCGCTTGGTCAATTTTTCCATATGCTTCGGTGCCTCTGTGTCCTGACTGCGGCTGTGTCACAGATTGCATTGGAAACTGTATGTGTGTTAGTTTTCTTGCATACTCACAATGCTTTTTTATTATGGTGTAATGCTTATGTGCACTACCTAGTTCCCCCCTTTTCATGGCTTTGAGAATTCTCTCGTACAATGTTAAGGGGTTGAACTCTGTGTAGAAGCACTGGTTGGTGCTCAAAGAGTTCCATACCTCGGGTGCGGATGTCATATTGGTTCAGGAGACTCATTTTCGCTCCAAGGGTTCTTTTAAATTTGCTTCCAGGTATTTTCCCACTGCCTTCTTGGCCTCTGACCCTTCGGGCAAGGAGGAGTGGCAATCCTGATAAAAAAAACATGCCCTATTCGGGTCAGAGACTCCATGTTGGATCCTCAGGGGAGGTTTGTGGTATTGGTCTGTGATTATCTGTCTACTTCCTTTACATTACTTAACTTCTATGCCCCCAATTAGGGCCAGCTGGGATTCCTTGATGATGTCTTTCATTCCACCTCCCACCTGTGGCAGCCGTTCACGGTGGGAGGTGGCGATTTCAATCTCATCATGTCACCACGTAGGGATCGTCATTCGTTACGCAATGACACTCCCTCAAAGCGTATTCATGCACAGGCTAAAGCTTTTTGTAGGTGTGTACGTTCCCACAGGCTGTTTGATTCCTGGCGCATCAAGCATCCTGTTCATAAACAGTTTTCTTTCTATTCCGCAGCGCACAAGATGCATTCGAGGTTAGATCACTTTTTTTTATCTCTGCTCCCCTTATACCTTGCGTGGTCACCTCGGATATTCTCCCCATCTCCTGGTCGGATCACACTCCGATCTTGCTAAAAGTTTCGCCTCCTCGCGCCCCAAAACGTGTCACTGGATTCTGAATGATCATCTCCTCCAGTCTCAAGAGATTTGTGACAGGCTGGCCCACAATTTGCAGGAATTTTTTGATTTAAACACAGGGTCTGATGAAGAGGTGTCCACCCTGTGGGAGTCTCACAAGGCTTTTTTTCGGGGGCCTCTGTATAGCTGAGGTTTCTAGACTGAAGAAACAAGCCGGCGGCCTGAGGTATTCCCTATTGGCTGACCTCAAGGTGGCTGAATCTCTACTTGCGAGCTCCCCCAGTGTGTCCTCCCTTCGCAAGGTGGTGGGTCTGTGGGATAGGCTCAAGTCTTTGGAGATGTCTAAAATGGCGAAATCACTTTCCTGGTCCCGTCAACGATTTTATGAATATTCCAACAAACCTCATCGGATGCTGGTCAACCAGCTCCGACCCCAGCCTTTCCACTCGGTACCGGAGCTCTTGGTCAGGAACATTTTGAAACCTTTTTTCAGGACTTATCCCTTCCCAAGTTGTCTGCTGCTGATCTCTTAAAATTGAACGCGGACATCTCCTTTGATGAGCTGGCTTCCACGGTGAAACAGTTGCCTTCCCATAAGGCCCCGGGTCCCGATGGTTTACCTTATCTTTATTATAAGACCTTTTGCCCACCATTGCTCCGCACCTTCTTGATCTATACGCTTCTTTGTTGTAGGGCAAGACTCCCCACCCCCACTTTACCCACTCCTACATTTCGGTCATCCCGAAACCGGGGAAGGATGCTTCTTTACCTGATAATTAGAGACCAATAGCATTGTTGAATTCTGATAATAAAATTTTTACTAAGATCTTGGCCAACAGGCTTGCCTGCGTGGTCCTCAAGTTGGTGGATCGGGACCAGGTGGGCTTTGTTCAGGCACGCCATGCTGGGGATAACACTAGGCGCATGGTGGACCTGATTGACCTTCTCGATCGATTCCCCAGTCCAGCGGTGGTCCTCAGTCTGGATGCCCAAAAGGCTTTTGATCGCCTCAGTTGGCCTTACCTATCTTCCACGTTGCAAAGGTTTGGCCTGAAATGCCCTTTCTATAGTGCCATCCAAGCCCTCTACGCCCCAGTCATGGCTCAGGTGAGATTAGCCTCTGCCTTTGTGTCGCCTCGGTTCACCATGTCTAACGGTACCCGTCAGGGGTGCCCTTTGTCACCCTTGCTTTTCATTCTGTGCTTGGAGCCTCTGGCTGAGGCCATTCGTTCCAATCCGGACATATCGAGGGTACTGATGCTTCACAGAGAATACAAGCTTTCATTGTTTGCAGATGATATCCTGCTGACTCTGACTAACCCTTTGGTGTCTCTACCCTCCCTGCATTCTGTATTATCCTCTTTTAGTGCTATTTCGGGTTATAAGATTAACGCCTCCAAAACTGAAGCCATGCCCTTGCATATGCCCGCTGACTTGCTCGCTCAATTACAAGGTTCATATCCTTATAGATGGTGTCCCTCTGCCCTCAAATACTTGGGGGTTCTTTTAACCCCTTCCCACTCTATGCTATATCAAGCTAATTATGTCCCCCTGTTTGGTGAAGTCTCCAAGTCTCTCAGTCAATGGATGGGTCTCCCGTTGTCACTGTTGGGGCGCATAAATGTATTGAAAATGTCCATTCTTCCCAAGTTGCTCTACTTGTTTGACACCCTTCCGGTGGAGATCCCTAGAGCTCAGCTTAAAGCCTTGCAACGCTCCTTTCTACATTTTATTTGGAAGGGTGGTCCCCATTGGTTGGCTGCGACAGTGGTATTCTCCCCGAGGAGAAGGGGGGGTCTGGGAGCGCCTGATATTTCTAAATATTATTTTTCCTCCCACCTCCGTGTGGCGGCCTCCTGGTCCTCCCTGGTGGCTCCCAACCGATGGTCAGAGATTGAGCGGGGTGCGATCTTCCCGGTCCACCCTTGCTCCCTTCTTTGGACGCCTGTCTTACACACCGATAGGGTGCTGAGGGGGATGAGCTTGGCTCCTATGAGGGTTACCATGGAAGTTTGGCGTCAGTGTCTTCACAGGTTTTCTCTCTCTTCGCCTTGCCCCCCCTTGACCAGTGTATTGTTAAAACCTTTGATCCCGGATGGTCTCCAGCTAGGTAGAATTTGGTCCTGGACTCACCCCCCTCTCTTCCAACTCCGCAACCTGGTCCATCCGGTATCCCGCACTCTCTTCTCCTTTGATACATCGCGGTCCAAATTTGCACTTCCCAAGCAGACTTTTTATTACTATCTTCAAGTCCGGCACTTTTTTTAAGTCCCTTGCGCCTTCTCTGTCTTTGGAGAGGCCGACTGCATTTGAATACATGTGTTCCCATGGTCCACACCAGGGTCACTTAGTGTCCACTATTTATAATATCCTCCATGATGCTACCCCCCTGACTGAAGATTATCATCCCTATATGTCCAAATGGTCCAAGATCTTGCAGCGCCCAATCCCTTTGCCTCTTTGGAGTAAGATCTGGACCGCCGCCTTTAAAGTGTCTAGGTGTGTGGTGCAGAGAGAGACTACCTTAAAAATTCTCCTTTTTTGGTATCGTACCCCAGCTCGCTCGCACAAGATTAATCCGGCAAGTTCTGCCTTGTGTTGGCGATGCGGGGCTGAGGTGGGCACCTCGTTCCACATTTTTTCCACATTTTTTGGCAATGTGCTGACATTCAAGCTTTCTGGGCTATGGTCATGACGGTATTATGTAATGTTACTGATCTACAATTACCCCTGGATCCATTGCACTATTTGCTCGGTCTCCCGTTCCCCGGTGTCTCCAAGTTAGCTAACAAATTGGCTTCCTTCATTTTACTAGCAGCCAGAAGGGCTATTCCACTTCAATGGCTCAACCGCACCCCTCTGGATAAAGCTCTTCTTTTGCGATTTATTTCGGAGGCTCGGGGGATGGAATACCTTACTGCTTTGGTCCATGATGTTGTGACTAAATTTAATGCTGTGTGGAATGATTGGGACCTTTATCACTCTGCCTTGACATAGGTTTTTATGGGCTCTGGCTGGGTCAGGTTTCATGTCTGCTGTCTTCCCTGATTTGTTTTCAAGCAGTTTCTGATGTTCCATGTGGTTTTTTTCCATTATTGCTGTAGTAACTCTGTACTGTACATGGGGGCGCCGCCCCTGGTTTTGTGTTATTGGATTGTGCTTTTCTTTGCCCATGTATGTTTTTATTCTTTGTATCTTGTCCTTTTTTTTTCTCTTCTAAATAAAAATTACAATTTAAAAAAAAAAAAAAGTGCAATAATGTACAGAAATATATTGCGTTAAACATGCAATAATGCACAGAAATATACTGCATTAAACGTGCAGTAACGCACAGAAATATATTGTGTTCTCACAGCGACTTCCGGTCTCGGCCGTAGACCAGGAAGTGGTGACGTCACTTCCTGGTCTACGGCCGAGACCGGAAGTCGCTGTGAGAACACAGGAACCGCATCGGCGGCTTTATCTTACCTACATGCTCGTACCTATCTACTGAAATGTGAGTTTAACTTCTTGTATACCTGAAATAAATGATGTATAAACTTACTACACTATGAGACCCTCTCCATCTTTTCCCTTCAACCATCGAGTGTCTGAGCAACAACTTTAACAGTAATATCTTAGACCAACCTATGTGACCAGAGCCTTGATACCTATATCATCAGTGGAGATTGCGGTTTATCCTGGGAAAGTGTTTCTTTCCCCAAAGGTCTGCAGGTTGACACGAGACACCTGATACACCCATATGAGAGATAAGTGAGGTGAGCGGCCATTACACCTGTTTTGAGGATTCTTTGCTCACTCACATTGGCACTGGGATCACTAGATATCGCCTGCTGTATTTGCACTTATTATGAACTTTTAACTATTAGAAGATTTATATTGGACTTATCCACCTAATATTATGGACCACGTTCTTTGAATATTACTTATTCCACTACACATCACGTGTGATTTTCCTTATATATTTTAAATATTTTTTGTCACAGTGGTTCTCCCATCATAGGGCATTGTGTACTTTTCAATTTTAAGATTATTGTTCATTTCACTTTTTGATGTAATCACTACTATTTACATCACTGTGATTTATACCACTCTCTAACCACACCTGGAAGAACTTCTTCAGTTCACTCTTCATAGGGCACTTTTCCTTTATTCTTTTCCCAAATTTTGGAGCGTGTAACCAGTTCTTTCACTTATAGAACCTGTGATACTCGCTCCTTCGTCACAGGGCAGCTTTGCCCTTACACCTTCTTTAAAGCTGTCAGCAGCTCACCCTTCATAGGACACTTGTTAACTTCATTTATATTAATTGTTTCAGTCCGAGCCTTTGACCAGTTCTGGGTCTATAGAACCTGTACAATCGCTTATTATCTGCACATATCATATTTTACATTATCTGCACATATCATATTTTACATTTTACCACTAATTTTCCTGGAGCACGGATCATCTTTTGATTTCAACTCAGCCACTGCTTTTATCAATCGAGCACTTTTGCACATTTTGTTTGCACTTGGCACTTTATTCCACTTATATTACGTTATTGATTGCTTTATTAATCTGTTTAAGAATATTGTGCAAGTTTTTCACAATATTATTTACAGTGATGTATGGTTCACCGTTTTAAAGGGGTTTCAGCGCTGGTTGTTTTTTTAGGCTTGTACTTGATCGTATGTGGTGACACTACAGAACTAGCTGCAGGGCCTCTGGTGCTCCATTTATCTACTTCTTCTTTTTCTGACACTTGTTTTCTCTTTTGGTAGCGCATAGATTACTATTCATTACAGAAATATACTGCATTAAACGTGCAGTAAAGCACAGAAACATACTGCGTTAAACCTGCCCTGACAAAAAAAATAACACTAAAGTAAAAATGAATGGTCACTCACTACACTCACACAGACTGAACTATCACTAGATTTACACTAAAGTGACACTAAAGTAAAAACGATTGGTCACTACACTCACACTGACTGAACTATCACAAGATTTACACTAAGCTGTTATTCTACACTGACAATAGAATCAGAATGGCACACTATAGCACTTTAACTCTCTAGTAGCACTGAACAGTGCTAATGGCCACTATTGAAAGAATACGTGTATAGTGTGGGTGGGACTAAGAACAATAAGCCATGATTGGATCATCATTACTTTCTCCAACCATGGCTCTGACAGTGCTCTGTGCCCTGATTGGGCAAAGCTTTCATTGCTTCAGCCAATCAGGGCTTCCAATGCATTGTGCCGTTGCGTAGGGCCTTTTGGTCATTCGGCGGGGACGAACAAACGGTCTAATGCCCCCGTTAATTTGGGTGTTCGTCAAATGGGCAAACAGCCAATATTTGGCCAATTCTCATGCTCGGGCCAAACTGTTCGCCCATTCCTATTATCTATACCAGGGATTGCTAAACTTTTGATTGTGAGGGCCACATTGTATATTTACAATTATTCGCACATCGAAAAAAAAAATCAATGTTATACATGAAAGAATGCAATTTAAATGAATAAACACACTCCAATAAATAACTTCATATCAGAAGACCCCTATCACATCAGATGCCCCCCCCCCCCCTTCCCTCACATTAGAATCCTCCCTATCACATCGGAGCCTCATTTCGTATCAGAAACTTACCCTTCCTTATGTATGTGAGTTCCCTTTACATCAGGGCCCCCAGCAGAAGTGGAAACCAACTAATCTGAATCCTCAGTCTGTGCACTTTAAGTCTGAGGATATGCCACTGACCCTGACTGAAAGCCAGAAAATGTCTAGGAGCAGGCTGTAGGTGGCCCAAGGGCCGTAGTTTGGAGGCGTTGATCTATACAATGCAATGTAGAGAGTATGTCATGTCATAAGAAGCCAGTCCACTCAAAACTGATTATTGAATTGAAAGGGGGGGAGGAACACTCAAAACTCCCATTTGGACAGAAAGAGAGTCAGGAATTTTGATAGAGAGGACTCAAGCCAATCCATCTACTTGAGTATCCAACTTATATAAGAAGCCTAGTGCTGACCCCGCTAGGCCTCATTTATAATAAAAATATCACTTTTTTGTGCAACAACCTTTGAAGCGTGATTTTTTTTTTACCAAAGAGCATTAACACAGTGTTTTGATTCTGAAACCAATGTCTCCATTTTCTTAAAGCAATTCCCTAATTTAACCACTCCCCCCAAATTAATGTATCCGTACATCCTCTGTTTTCAGTGGCTCTACCAGGGTCATGTGGCAGAATGTAGTCTTCCCGCCCCCTGGCAATTTCCTCCTCCTTCCTGGGCTCTCCCGTTCCACCGGGGAGCCCTGGACTGAAACCAATGGTTGGGGCAGCATACCATAGACATGAAGGAGGAACTTCCATTCCCCGATCATCTCTACGGTCTATTAAGCCGGAAGAGACGAAGATTATGATTACTTCTGGTTTCTAAAAGACCCCAGATGTCTCAGTAAAGAGTACCTGTCACTGCCCCAGCTATCACAAGAGATGTTGTCCACTCCTTGTAATAGCAATAAAGTTGACCAAAGTATTTTAAAGAGACATAGTAAAAAAATAAATGTAACTAAAATAAATAATAAAATTAAAAAAAAAAATGTAATGCGCCCCTGTCCAACCATGCTCATGTGCAAATGCAAACACGCATGTCAGTCCCAGGTAAACAGTGATTGCACCACACATGTGAGGTATCGCCATGAATGTCATAGCGAGAGCAATAATTCTAGCACCAGACCTCCTGTGTAACTTTAAACGTAACCTGTAAAGGCTTTTAATTGTTACCTGTGGAGATTTTTAGGTACCAGAGTTTGTCGCCATTCTGCAGGCATGCACAGTTTTAAAGCTTGACATGTTAGGTATCTCTTTACTCGGTTTAACATCATCTTTTATAATTTATTAAACAATAGAATATTATATTGTGTTTGTATGAACTAAAATTCATTAAAGTGTATATTTTCATATAGGTCTACCTACAACAAATGCAACACAGAATTGATTAGAAATCATTACAGAGCAACCAATGATTACTGGAGAAGAGTTACCCCTTTGTGTATACAAAGTTCCATCTGGGTTTATCGGTGCCACAGTGGTTGGGAACATCTAACCTGGTTACTGGCTGTATACTCAGGACCCCTGCAGGGGTATTCCCATCCAGCGAGTGCTGTCCTATTGGGGGGAGTACCATTTCACTATTGCACACACCTGAACGGATTGAATTTGAGAACTACGGACATTTTTTGCACCTTCTTTGCACTTTGCACCATTTGGAATATTTGGACTTCATAATTTATTTAATTATTTATATGATACTTACTTTGCATTGACTTTGTGATTTTTTTTTTTTTGCAAATTCAATATTTATTAAGGAGAAAAAGGCATACACAAGCAACAAGAACAGTGAATCAAAATACATCCGAAGCATCAAGGAAACATCGGAGCAGAAGGCAGGAACTATGCGGATATAACAGTATGCAATAAAGGACAATACACAGTTATTATAAGTATCTGCAGGATAGCAAGCCTCAAGGGAGAAACCCCACCCCCACCAGCATCTGTCACATGGCCGGTATACAGGAGTGAGGAGGGCATCCCACGAGGCCAGCCACCCCAACAGACCCCAAAAGGAGGCAATGATATGTATGCCGTAAGGGAATGGGAAAGATTTCGGAGAAGACGTACATAGTAAGAGAGGAATAAGATCAGGAAGAACCACGGAAGAAGGAGAAGTAGGGGGGAGAGGGAAAAAAAAAAGGGGGGGGTGAAGGGACGGAATAGGTGAGCTGGTGGGGTGAGGGGAGAGGGCCGTTCAGAGTGAGCAAGTCGTTAAGGCGACTAGAGCTTTTTATGCTGCGGGAAAACCGAATTCATGCCAATAGAACCATCGTTTGAGGAATTTATCCCTAGTACCGCGTTCGGCCACTATCAGGTCTTCCATTTCATTGATAAACACTACTTTAGGTAGCCACATTGCCACCGTAGGAGGATGGGACTGCTTCCAGAGCAGGGGAATGCAGCTCTTGGCTGCCGTAAGTAGGAGTGGCAGGATCGACTTCCGATAGGATGCCCTCGAAAAGCCGTGATGGTGTAGGAGGAAGAGAGCCGGGTCCAGAGTTAGGGTATGATCCGTAAATTTTTGGGCAATGCGGAGGACCTCCTGCCAGAAGGACCGTAGTCTACTACAGGACCAGAAAATGTGGAGAAGGGATCCCACCTCCTCTCCACAGCGCCAGCAGAGATCTGAGCAGCCAGGGAACATCCTGCGGAGCTTAACCAGGGTATAATACCACCTGGTCAAAAGCTTATACCCCACCTCCTGGTATTTAGAGCACGTGGAGGTTTTGTATGCAAAGAAGAGCATACGCTCAACTTGATGATCCGAGAAGGAAACCCCCAGATTGCGTTCCCAGAGAGATATAAACGAGGGCCTGAAAGAAGGTTCGGGCGTCATCAAGATACGGTACAGCAGGGAAATTGCATGGAGCACTGAGGGGTCCGTTGCACATAATTCCTCGAAAGGCGTGAGGCGTCTAGTAAAAGAGACCGCCGGCGGTAATGATTCGAGAAAGTGGGCAATCTGTATTTTCTGCCAGAACGACAGAACGGCAAAAGTGCTGTGAGAGAGGAGGGTTCGTCGAGAAAACCAATGTCCACCGCTGATAAAGTGCCTGGCCTGGTGGAGACCCTGAGCTCTCAGTGTACGGAAGGCTGGGTCCCGCAGGCCAGGTGCAAATTTCGGGTTCCCTATCACCGGGAGCAAAGGGGAAGGCAAAGTCGCGAGGCGGCCATCACTGCACAACCGGCGTCCCAGCAGCAACGTAGCCCCCACAGTCGGATGGTCCACGACTCCCTTCACCAGGGGGGATGTCCCCCAGAAAAGAGACTCTGGGGGTGAATCTCCGCACAGCCATTCAATCTGCACCCATTGTTTCAATGGGCCATGCAGATGCCAGTCCAGGACCCTAGTTAGGTGGCATGCCGTATAGTACATGGTCGCATCTGGAAAGGCCATACCGCCACTGAGCTTCGGCATGCGAAGGAGCTTCAGCGCCAGATGAGGGGGGCCTCGAATCCACAGGAACTTACGGAAGGCTCCATTAACTGAACGGAGGTAGGGCAACGGAACAGCGATCGGGAGGGCCTGGAGTACATAAAGCAAGTGGGGCATGACATTCATTTTTATGATGTTACATCGCCCAAACCAGGAAAACAACCCTTTCTGCCATTCCTCCAAGTCCCTCCGGATACGAGTAAGAAGGGGAGGGAAGTTTCAGTCGAAGATGCGCTTGGGGCAGTTGGGGAGGGCGATGCCAAGGAACTGGATATGCGAGGAGCTCCACTTGAAGGGAAAACAGTCTTGAGGAGATGTGACAAAGAGGACGACATAGCGACCGGGAGGGCCTCAGATGTTTGGAAGTTGATTTTGTAGGAGGACAGGGCTTAGTATAATCGAAACTCCCGCATAAGGTTCGGCAGAGAGATCAGCGGCTTGGAGAGAAAAAAGAGGAGGTCGTCCGCGTAAGCCGCCACCTTCGGAGTAAGTGACGATGAAACTGACAAACCCGAGATATCGGGACTGGCCGGTATCGAGCACAAAAAAGGCTCAAGGGTCAGCACGAAAATCAGGGGAGAGAGGGGGCATCCCTGTCGTGTGCCGTTTGTGATTTCCAACGAGTCAGAAAGGAATCCATGCACCTTGACACAAGCCGACGGTCGGGAATAGATCGCCCGGATCCACGCCATCATACGGTGTCCCAAGCCTATATGGTCCAGGGTCTCCAGAAGGAAGTGTCAATTCACTCTTTCAAACGCCTTTTCGGCGTCCGTCGAGAGAAGCAGCGTAGGGATCCCCCGGGAACACGCCAGATGGAGCAAATCAATCGCCTTTGTGGTGTTATCTCGTGCTTCACGAGAGGGTATGAAACCCACCTGATCATCATGTACCAACTGCGGGAGCAGCGGTGCCAGTTGGGAAGCTAAAATTTTGGTAAAAAGTCCACATTGAGGAGGGAGATGGGACGATAATTCGGGCACAGAAGAGGGTCCTTGCCCTCTTTCGCTATCACCGTGATGTGGGCCCGAAGGGAATCCAAGGGAAAGTCGGCTTCCAAGCCCGCTGAATTATAGGCCGTCAGGAAGTGTGGGGAGAGAATGTCCTCAAAGAATTTGTAATACGAAAGCGAATAACCATCAGGGCCGGGGCCTTGCCCCTGTGAGACCCTGCTAACGCCCCAGACAGTTCGGCAGGTCGAAGTTGTTCGTCCAGCTGATCCAAGGCCTCCAGAGGGAGACTGGGAAGGCCTGAGGCACGGATATACTCCCTAATACGCGTCCGCGAGGCACCCCGGGTGGAGGAAGAGGAGTCTGAAGTTAGGTTGTACAAGGAGGCATAGTAACGGCGAAACATCTCCGCTATATGCTCCGTGGCCTGTACTTTCTGTTGGGAGGGGGAGAGAATGGCAGGGATAAACGTTTGCGCCCTCTGTTGACGCAGCGCGTGCGCCAAGATCTTGCCGCACTTGTCCCCATGCTCATAGAAGATACGTTTCATTTAGTCGACGAGACCTTCGCTTTGAAAAGGGTCAGGGAGCGGAGCTGTTCTCGGAGGACCGTCAGTTCCTGAAGAACGGTTTGGGCCATGGACCTCTTATGGGTCGCTTCCAGCCCACTAATGCGCAGAAGAAGATCCTGCATCTGTCGGATCCTTTCTTTTTTACGCCGCGAGCCAATTTTAACCAAAACCCCCCGCATATAGCTTTTATGTGCTTCCCAGACCATGTGAGGGGGACTATCCGGGAGGACATTGGAAGCAAAGAACCGTCCCAATTCCACACGCAGTTCCGCTAGGATGGAGGGGTCCTGCAGGAGACTTTCATTCAGCCGCCATTGCCATTGGCGCGTTTCGGGGGTCCTCAAGTCCAGCTCGAGAACCACTGGAGCATGATCCAATACCGTGATGTTGCCTATGGAAGCCGACACCACTCTACCCAGCAAGACCTGGGGTAGCATGAAATAATCTATGCGCGAATAGGAGTCATGCGGAGGGGAGTAGAAGGTAGAGTCCCTGGCTGTCGGATGGAGAGCCCGCCAAGCGTCCACCTGACGAAAGGCGTTAAAGGTTTTCTTAACACGTTTTAGAGCTGCATACGAAATGTGGGAGGCGCCTCGGGAGGCATCCACAATCGGATCAAGAGCAAGATTGAAGTCCCCGCCCAGAAGGACCTGGCCCTCTATAAAGTCATGTAGCTTAGAAGATATCAGTTCGAGGAACGCCACCTGGCCAGAATTAGGTAAATATAAATTCGCCATTGTGACCAGTACGGAAACCCAGACGACCCTTTACAAATAAAGCGCGACCCGTCTCATCGCTCCATGAATCTGAAAGCGTCCATGGAGTCTTACCCCCAATCAATATACTAACGCCCTTGGATCTAAATTCGGAGGAGCAGCTATGGTAAACCGTGGGGAATCACCGATCACCCAACTTAGGAATCTTGGTAGATTTAAAATGGGTTTCCTGCAGAAAACCGACATGGGCTCGTAGGCGGTGGAGGTCATTCAATACGATGGAGCGTTTTTCTGGGGTATTGAGCCCCTTGACATTAAGTGTGACCAATCGAATGGGGTCTACTCGGGGGGCAGCCATCTCCCCCCAAAAACACCAACACACAAAAAAAAAAAGGGGGTGGGAGAGGAAATGTGGCAGGGAGGAGGAAGAGAAACTTGAAATCAGGAAAGGGCAGTAAGAAGGAAAAGGCACCCGCAGAGAGCGGGAAGGAGGGCGAGAGTGGAGGAGAAGAATAGAGAGAAGAGCAAGAGCAGGAAAGGCTGGGGGAAGAGGGGAAAGAAAGGGAAAGCACAAAGCACGTGCAGGCATTAAGAGAAGGGAAGGAAAATGACAGTGCCGGAGGCACTACGGAGATCGGAGATCAAGTCTCTAGTTTCCTAGGGTTCCTGTCCCTCCACCCAGAATTAGGGTGGAGCGGAGGGAACTCGAAGGAGAACAAACCCTATGGGGGGTACGGGGAAGGTCACCACAAGATGAGGAGGGTGATCGCTCCCCACCAAACCCGACCCGGCCTAGGAAGAATAAATCATGCAACAAGAAAAAGCGTCCAACAACATATATAAACATTGTAAAGCAGTAAGAGCAGGATAACCCAGAGGAGGAGAGAGTATCAAAACAGTAGGCCCAACCCGAGGCATATGTGAGAGTCCCACATTTACAGAGTCCCAGAGCGGTGCGCCCGAAGTGGCCCAGTCGGCCCGCAGGCGCCCCACTCCACAGACTCCCCCAGAGGGGCCCAAGTCATGAAAAACAGAATCCAGTCCGGAGGAGGCCCCGACAAGAAGGGAAGGGGGACAGGCTATGGAGAGGAGGGAAGGGTGAGGGATGGGAAGGGAGAGGGAAGGGAAGTCAAGGGAGGGGAAGAGGGTGAGGGAGGGAGAGGGAGGGAGCGATGGAAGAAGAGAGGGGAAGAGGGGGGGAAGGGAAAGAATAAAGGACAGATTGACCCGCAAAAAGCAATAACAATCTGATAAGCAGTAGGCCCCCGATTAGCAATATGATGGAGTATGGTGCGATGCATGAACGACCACAGCCCACAGCCTCTAGAGGCGCAACTGTGGACAAGAGTCTCAAGACGGAGGTGCGGGCCTGCAAGCCGAACCACGTCATCCACCCATCGCACCGAGGCCAGTAACAGGAGAGGTTAGCAACCCTCAGGCAGCAACACATATCCCAAAAGAGGGCAATCAACCCCCCAATCCTATAGCAGGAAACCTGCCCACCCCCTGCCCACAAAGCCACCCCCGGCATGATCTGCAAGAAAAGCAGGGGGAGCTCCCGATCCCCAGGTCCCCCACCGCCCCCCACCATCCCAGGAGGAGATCACATGGAAAGACATGGAGGCACAGGTCAATGGGGCACCCCAACCCCCACACCCAGGGCCAGCACGCCCCCCACATCCCCCCTACAGCCTCAGTCCAGAGGGAGGTCGCCCCACACATGCAGCCCCTCATGCACATCCCCAACAACCCCCCCGACAGTCAGCAAGAGTCTGGATCTGCACCAGCAGGGAGCACCAGAAGCAAGGGATGACACAGGGGAGGCAGGGAGACGATGCATGCAGGATCTACATGGGCGCAGTCCGGCACAATATTCCACAGCAGGGAGAGGAGTACAGGGCAGCATGTGCAGGCAGGGAGGGCAAGCAGGCAAGGACAGCATGGGTGGCAAGCCCAATAGCAGGTCACAGCAAAGAGAGTCTAGCAGGGCGGCAGGCGTGGAGGCACCCAGGCCAGTGAGCATAAAGACAAAGGGGGGCGGAGGGGGGGAGAGTCAGTGGGCAGACGTCAGGGATGGGGAGCGGTGACAAAGAGGGGGTCCGGTGAAGTCCAGGATCATAAAGCCAGCCAGCGGGAGACATCAGGAATGGGAAGGGGGGGAAGGGCCAGGGTAGGAGCGGGACCATACTTACAGATCGGAAGAGGGGGATCAAGTTTCAGGGGCCGCGATCGCCGGACCCTGGAAGCTCCGCCGTGACCTCTGGTTTGTCCGGCGTTGTCGCCGAGGCAAGGAAGGGCCGTTTCCTCGGGGACCCTGGCGGGCATCACGGTCCGGGAGCCAAGCCATCCAATCCGGGAGGACCATCGGGGCTAGAGCCAAAAAGCTGAACAGGGCTGACAGATCAGCAGGGTGAAGGAGGATCCATTCTTGTGGACCGTGAGCTGAAGGGGGAACCCCCAGTGATACGTGGTGTCCGGGGAGCGAAGCTGCTCCAATAGGGGCTTCAGCATCGCCCTGCACTGTAATGTCCCGCGAGCCACATCCGGAAAGATCTGTGCGGTGGCGCCATCAAACTCCACAGGGCCTTTAGACCAGGCTTCACGGAGTACCTTCTCCTTAACGGTGACTCTGTGAAGATGGGAGATGACATCTCTGGGCCTGGCGGGATCCTTCGGTCGGGCACCCAATCGAACTCAAGGGTCATTGGAGGCTCTGGCGGTAAGATGCGGGAGAGGATAGCCTGAACCGTCTCCTCGAGATCTTCCCGTCCGGTCGCCTCTTGGATACCCCGGAGCCGCAGGTTATTGCGGCGGTAGCAAGGTGAGTAGCAAGGGCTTCACTGTGGGACGTCTGGGTCTGCTCCAGCGCGGTCACCCTGGACTGTAGATCGCTCACCGCCAATTCTCCAGCCGTCAGGCGCCCGTCCAGCAGGGCTACCTCGCCGCCTAATTGTTGAAAGTCCCGCCTGTATTGTTCAGCCACCTGGGCCATGATGGACTCCATGTCCGCCCTGGTAGGTAAGGCCCGGAGGAGAGCCCACAGTTCAGCAGTATCCCCAATCGGCACAGCCGGCGAGGGCAGGGATGCAGACACGGGGTTAACTGTGGCCATAGTGTGTGGGGTAGGCAGAGATGAGGAGCTCAGTCCCGGTGAGGAGGCGGCCGGCGACCCCTGGCCACCACGCGGCATCAGTTGCAAGGCCCTCGGCGGCGGACTAGCGGAATCCAGGAAGAAAGCACGGATAGGGGCAGCCGAGGCAGTCCTTGAGGACGATGCAGACGCAGGCTTCGTCTTCCTCTTCTTATGGACGCTCATATCAGCGAAATTGATCAGTTAAAGGCCGAGAAGGGAGGCTGGAGAGCGGGAGCACCAAGAAGAAGCGTCCTCACACCGCCATGTCCAAGCCACGCCCCCCGACTTTGTGATTTTTAGCAATTGTTATATATTTTTTTTAGCATCAGATTTATTGATTTTTATATATGTATTTATATTCATGTTTCTGCACACATGATGAATTGAATTTCAGCGTTACGGCTAATTTTCGGTTTTTGCACATTGAGATTATTGGATCTTATATTTATTTATTTGACAATTGATTCAGTATTGGTTCGTATTTATTAACTTATTAGTATCAGGTTTCTGTTGATTGATACTGATTTACTTTTATGAATTTTCCAAGGCACATTTTGAGCACATTTTTGTTTACACACAGAATTCATTATTTATTTATTATAGATTTATATTTTTTTGCTCCTTTGCACATAAACTGATTTGTTTTTTAAGGCAGCGCCACTATACCTTCTTTCTTTTTACAAGAAAGGGAATGTACACTGTATCGCTCTTTACTACTTGTCCCCACTAGATGGTGCTTCAGAGTACCATCTGGCATTCTCATCTACTGGGTGCTGTCTACAAATAAAAAAAAAAGTCAGATTTTGTTTAGGTAGATCCTGTGATTATTACTTTCCAATTAACCATTTTAAGATTGTTCACAGTAGATCTGAGGCATGGGTATTGCTAAACTAATCTGGCAAATTTCCTGTTAGATGTTCTTCATATCTGAGCTTTCAGGTAAAAATTGCATTGAATTCTATGGGGTGCAAATCTTGGTGGTTAATTCTGGCAATTTGTAGGAAGACTGATCACTACCACAGAGAACATTTGCCAATACCAAAACCACTTCTGGACCGGAAGATTTTCCCCCTTAATGACCAGGCCATTTTTTGCGATTCGGCACTGCGTTACTTTAACTGACAATTGCGAGGTAATGTGACGCTATACCCTAATAAAATCTATTTCCTTTTTTCCCCACAAATAGAGCTTTCTTTTGGTAGTATTTGATCACCTCTGCGAGTTTTATGCGAAGTGACATACTGGTATGTCGTTTCACGGGAAGCTGCCGACCGGCTGCAGTATATGTACGGCGGCTGGTGGGCAAGTGGTTAAATACTGTATAGCAGTGAGAGGGTCCTTTGAGGTCCTTCCATGGTTAAAGTACACAAATCCTTAACCACTTTTAACTGCGGCAGGGTGGCTCTCCTGCGAAAACCGATGAAGGTCTACGTCGGTCATGCAGGAAGCTAGGGGGCAGCGTCCTCCTGCCCCCACTCGGCAGCAGGGACTCAGATGCTCCGATTGCCGCCTGACACCCGTAATCTCTCCCTGCTGAGAGAGAAGAACGGTCGACTGTTGTAAAGGATCACATGTCTCTATGGTCATCTCAGAAGCCCCCCCCCCCACAGTTAGAATCACATTTAACCCTTTGGTCACCTATACTGTTAACCCCTTCCCTGCCAGTGTCATTATTACAGTAACGGTGCATATTTTTAGCACTTATTACTGTATTAATGTCACTGGTCCCCCCAAAAGTGTAAAAAAATGTTAGTTAGGGGTCCAATCTGTTGCAGTCCCGCAAAAATAAAAGTCGCAGATCGCCGCCATTATTAGTAAAAAAAAAACAATAAAAATGACATAAATCTTTACCGTAGTTAGTAGACGCGATAACCTTTGCGCAAACCAATGAAAATACGCCTATTGCAATTTGCTTTTACCAAAAATATGTAGCAGAAAACAAATTGGCCTAAAAAGTTAAAAAATGTTGATTTTTAAAAAAAAATTTGAGAATGTCATATAGCAGAATGTGAAAAATATTGTTTTCTTTTTTTTTTTTCAAAATTGTCGCTCTTTTTTTGTTTCTAGGGCAAAAAATGAAACATCGCATGATCAAATACCACCAAAAGAAAGCTCTATTTGTGGGAAAAAAAAGGACTTCAATTTTATTTGGGTACAGCGTCGCAAGACTGCGCAATTGTCTGTTGAAGTAACGCAGTGCCGAATCGCAAAATAGAGCCTGGTCATTAAGGGGGCAAATCCTTCCGGTCTTAAAGTGGTTAAATGGTACAGGTTTGGGGGATGCCCTAAAGCTCTACATGATGTAACAGAACAGTATAATATTTAAGGAAAGCTTCAGTGATTTTCAAATGGTTATGAATAGAAGCAGCAGCACCCCAACGTACTATTTTTGAAGCATACGGGTAAAAATAAATGGATTTTTGGTCTCAACATAAAAGCTCTTTCTTGTAGTTTAGTAAAACAGACTTTTATTGTCTAAATTGATTTTTTTTTTTTTTTTTATTTAACCACTTTACCACCGGAGGATTTTGCTGTCTTACGTCCAGGCCACTTTTTGCGATTCGGCACTGTGCGACTTTAACTGACAATTGCGCTGTCGTGCGACGCCGTACCCAAACAGAGCTTTCTTTTGGTGGTATTTGATCACCTGTGCGATTTTTACTTTTTGCGCTATAAACAAAAAATAGCGTAAATTTTGAAAAAAAAACAATATTTTTCACATTTTTTTATATGAAATCCCCCCTCAAAAAAAATGTAAAAATCTAAATTTTTTAAAATTTTTGGCCAATTTGTTTTTTGCTACCTATGTTTGGTAAAAAAAAATCGCAATAAGCGTATTTTGATTGGTTTGCGCAAAAGTTATTGCGTTTACTAACTAAGGGAAAGATTTATGTCATTTTTGGTGCCTATTTTTTTAACACGTGACGGTGATCTGCGATTTTTTTTTGCGGGACTGCGACATTGCGGCGGACAGATCGGACCCTTGACTGACATCATTGACACTTTTGGGGGTACCAGTGACATTACTGCAGTAATCAGTGCTATACAAATGCACTGTTACTGTAAAAATGACACTGGCAGGGAAGGGGTTAATTTTTATTGGTGATCAAGGGGTTAATGTATGCCTGGTGCTTACTGACGTGTGTGGGGGGGAGGGGACTATGTGACACAGGGACAGATCGCAGGTTCAGGTATGCTGAACCCTGCAATCTGACCCTGTCTGTCACTTAGGAGATCCGCCCGCTTGTGTTTACACAAGCGGGCGGATCTCCACACTCGATTCCCCGACGATCGGGGAAGAGCAGCGGCGATCGCCGTCACTCCTCCCCTGGCCTGACTCCCGCTGTGACTGAATACAGCCGGAGCGCGCCTTCGAGAGAGGGGAATGTCTGGTGACGTAGGTCTACGTCGCCAGACGTTATCGAGCCACTTTGCCGCAGTAGAGCTCTAGTGAGCAGTGCAGAAGTGGTTAACAGATTTCTTGCCTAGACTTTGAATCCCTATGGCAAACCTGCACATGCGTGGCTTTCCTGCACATCTGCGCATGAAAACAGGGCTGCAATGGATGTCCCAAAATTTAGCAGTGTCTGTGCTTGCCTGAAAAATCCCCTGCACATGCGTAGATGTGCTGAAGAACTCTGCTGAGACCTGAAGGCTAGACAGAGCCCTTCCCGGCATGTGTGCACCTACTGAAAAATCAAAAGTGGTAGTGCCATGATTAAAGGGGACTAAAGTTCCTCTGTAAGGGACACAGGATTCTGTTTTACAGAGACAGTTGGGTTATGCTGTTATCTACATAAGGAATTGGACACTGGCAAAAAAAAAAAGGAAGAGCGGTTGGCTAGTTAGGTATACCCCTTCCCATTTTTATTAAAAAAAAAAGTGTATTATTTATTTCAGGAACTTCTATATCACCATTAATTTACGTGGCACTTTATACATTCACATCAGTCCCTGCCCTCATGGAGCTTACAATCTAAGTACCCTAACTTACATTCTTAAGCTGGCCATACATTATACAATTTTCTTACAATTTTCCTTAAATTTACCTTCAACTATATAGTACAAAGGCCTGCCTAACAGGATACAATTGAAAGTTTTTTTCGTTTTTGACCTCATATTATATGGTTTTTTGGAAGTCTAAGGCCCCTTTCACACGGGCGATCCGATCCACCTGTCAGTTTTTCAGTCGAACCTGATCGGATGCTCCATGCATTCCTATGGGGTAGCGGAGTCTTCTCCGCTGACATCCGCTGCTATCTGATCCGATCCTGTCCAGACGCATAGAAACCCTATTTTCCATGTGTCTGGAGGATCGGATCGGTTGAAAATGGACAGGCGGTCCGTTCTCATCCGATCTCCCCACAGAGGACAGCAGGGATCTGACAGCTCCGGGAGCCCCGAGCACCCAGCCGGCACGTCCGCCAGCTGGATGGAGTCTCGATCAATGCCGGAAACGGCTTCGATCGGGTCTCCGATGACGTAACACCAAGGCGGCGTCCATGACGTCACTTCCAGGTTACTGTGCTGCAAAAAGCGGCAAATTTAAAAAATGGCTGTGTCGGGGCGCAATTTTAACCACTTTACCACTAGAGCATTTTGCTGTCTTACGTCTGGGCCACTTTTTGCGATTCGGCGCTGTGCGACTTTAACTGACAATTGCGCGGTCATGCAACGCCGTACCCAAACAAAATTTATGTCCTTTTTTTCCCACAAACAGAGCTTTCTTTTGCTGGTATTTGATCATATGTGCGATTTTTACTTTTTGTGCTATAAACAAAAAAAGAGCGTTTATTTTGAAAAAATAACAATATTTTTAACATTTTTTTATATGAAATTCCCCCCAAAAAAGATGTAAAAAACAATTTTTTTAAAAAAATTTTGGCCAATTTGTTTTCTGCTACCCAAAAAAATCACAATAAGCGTATTTTGATTGGTTTGCGCAAAAGTTATTGCGTTTACTAACAAAGGGAATAATTTTTGTCATTTTTTTTTTTTTTTTTTTTAACGAGTAATGGCGGCGATCTACGATTTTTTTTTGCGGGACTGCGACGTTGCGGCGGACAGATCGGACCCTTGACTGACATTTTTGACACTTTTGGGGGTACCAGTGACATTACTGCAGTAATCAGTGCTATATATATATGCACTGTTACTGTAAAAATGACACTGGCAGGGAAGAGGTTAATTTTATTGGAGAGGGAGGGGTTAATGTATGCCTGGTGCTTACTGACGTGTGGGGGGGGAGGTGACTGTGTGAGCCAGGGACAGATCGGATGTCCAGCTATGCTGAACACTCCGATCTGTCACTGAGGAGATCAGCCCGCTCTGTTTACACAGGCGGGCGGATCTCCAAACTGGATTCCCCGACGATCGGGGCAGAGCAGCGGCGATCGCCGCTGCTCCTCCCCTGGCCCGACTCCCGCTGTGAATGAGCGAGCGCCGCCTACAGGGGGAGGAGTCTGGCGACATAGGTCTACGTCGTCAGACGGGAACGAGCCACTTTGCCGCAGTGGTACTCCGGTACATAGCGGTAAAGTAGTTAAACCGTAACATGTTGGGTATCTATTTACTCAGCATGACATTATCTTTCACAATATACAAAAAAATGGGCTAACTTTACTGTTAAGTATTTTTTAAATGCAGTGAAATGTGATTTTTCAAATTTTTTTTTAAAAAAAATGGCGTTTTAAAGACCGCTGCGCAAATACCGCGTGACAAAAAATATTGCAATGACCGACATTTTATTCTCCAGAGTCTTTGCTAAAAAAATATATATAATGTTTGGGGGTTCTAAGTAGTTTTCTAGGAAAAAATACTGATTTTAACTTGTGAACAAAAAGTGTCCGAAATAGGGCTGGGGCTTAAGTGGTTTATCTACCAGCATGTCTTTGGTGTGTGGGAGAAAACCGGAGTAAAGCCCCGTACACACGTACGGATCGTCGTCATACAAACGTCGGCGGACGAAAGATCTGCCGATTGTACGCATGTTAGTATGGTGCCTCCGACAGATGTCTGCGCACAATCCGCGGACAAAAGTCTTTCTTGCAAACATGAAAATTTTTGTCTGCGGACACCAGAACGGACGATTGTTCGCCTGTCAGTACAGAAATCAGCCGACAGACCGCAGATTTGCAAGACTGGGCATGCTCAGAAAATAAAAAACACAGGGAAAGTTAACCATTACATGACATCACTTCTGCAGTCAGCTGAAGTCTGCGGACAAAATTCTTGTGCTGTCCTTGTGCTGTCTTTGCACTTTTCAACAGACACCGACATCCCGGGGAGAAAAGACGAACGTTTGTATGACGACGATCCGTACGTGTGTACGGGGCATAAGGGCTCTTTCACACGGGCGGTCCGATCAGATCCGCCTGTCAGTTTTTTAGGCGGATCTGATTGGATCCTCCATGCAGCTCTATGGGGCAGCGGATGTCAGCGGAGACACCTCCGCTGACACCCGCTGCCATCCGTATCCGATCCTGTGCTGAAATCTGGACGGATGGAAACCCTATTTTTCCATCCGTTCAGTAATCGGAGCGGAGCGGATCTGATGAGAGCGGACAAGCGGTCCGCTCTCATCCGATCCCCCATAGAGGGCAGCGGGTGTCTCTGCAAGCGGAGACGGAGCTGTCATCCGCCCGGCTCAGCGGGGATCGCGGATCGATCCCCGCTGAGCAACACGGATCCGCCTGCGGAGGCGGACCGTGTGAAAGAGCCCTAAAGCAGAGAAGTGTGACACCACTCCAGGCAACCTGTAAAGATCTCTTGCAGTTGTGTAGACCTGGGTGCCAGCCTGGTCCACGATCAGAAGAATGGGGGGAAGAAGGAGAGATCGGCGGAACTTCCAGGGATAAAACCACTTCTGTATTGAAACTTGATAAAAGCAGCAACAATCTGTGCTTGGTCAGCAAACATGTTTGACACTCCTGTGCTTAATCATTGCTGATTGTACCTAGTATGCTTGTTCCTTATAAACTCTGGCTGACAGGTGTAATCAATCAATGAAATGGATCCCCACACACCAACGATCTTCACTCTGGCAGCCAAAGTCCAATTGAAACAGCAACATATGTTTATAAAAAAAAAAAACACTTCCGCAACATTTATCTACCCATCTATCTTGCTTCTATCTACATCTACATCCATCAGTGTGCCCCCTTAAATTATTTGTCCCCATCAGAGTGCCCCGTTATATCAGGTGTCCCCATCAAATCAGGTGTGCCCATCAGAGTGCCCTTTAGACTAGGTGTGCCCATCAGAGTTCCCCTTTATATCAGTTGTCCCCATCAGAGTGCCCCTTTAAATCAAGTGTCCCCATCACAGTGCCCCTTTAAATCAGGTGTTCCCATCAGAGTGCTCCTTTACATCAGGTGTCCCCATCACAATGCCACCTTACATCAAGCATTCCCGTTAGAGTGCCCCCTTACATCGGATAGCCCCATCAGTGTGCCCCTTACCAACATAAAATGTGCCCATCAGCGTGACCCTTAACATAAAATAAGGGGCATGCTGATGGGCACAATATATGTTAAGGGTCATGCTGATGGGCACATTTTATGTTATGGGTCACACTGATGGGCACAACAAAATGTGCCCATCAGTGTGCCTCTTAACAGAATTTGCCCATCCAAGTTCCCCTTAACATTAAATGTGCCCATCAGCATGCCCCTTATTTATTGTTAAAGGGCACTTTAATGGACACATTTTTATGTTAAGGGACACTCCGATGAGCACAAGAAAATGTGCCCATCAGTGTACTCCTTAACATAACATTTGCCTATCGGCATACCCTTTAACATACAATGTGCCCATCAGAGGAACCCTTAACTTAAAATGTGCTCATCAGAGTGACCCTTAACATAAAATAAGGGACTAGCTGATGGGCACATTTTATATTAAGGGGCACTCTGATGGTCACAAAAAAATGTGCCTATTAGTGTGTCCTTTAACAAAATATGCCCATTAGTGATCCCCTTAAGAAAAAATGTGCCCAACATACCTTGAGGGCAGGAGTTGGCACAGGTAGCAAGCTGCAGGGGGCGAAAGCTGCAAGGTATCATACCTTGCAAGGAGCAAGAGCCGGGATCCAGGACCCGTGAGCAGCAAGGGGCAGGATACGCATGTGACTTCATGCCTCAACTTGCCTCCCGGCCAGGATTCCCTACCCTCGTCACTTCCTGTTTACATACGTCATGGAACAGCTGAGCAGCTTACCAGTGCGCATGCTCACAGCTCCGGAGGGTAGGGAATTCTCACGGGGTAGTGATGTGTAACGTTACACCGCATCAGCTGTTGCCGCGGGTACATTAAAACATCTCCGCTGCAACATGAAATCATCTCCGCTCCTACCTCTGTGACTTCCCTGATCTCGGCTACTAAATGTAAAAGCAGCGGGTGTATGAAAATATAAATCACGGAGCTCTCAGCTCCGTGATTTATATTTTCATAGACCCGTCGCCGCTTTTACATTTAGTAGCCGAGATCAGGGAAGTTGGAGATGATTTCATGTTGCAGCGGAGATGTTTTAATGTACCCGCAGCAAAGGCTGATGCGGTGTAATGTTAGAAAACCCTACCCCGTGAGAATTCCCTACCCTCAGGAGCTGTGAGCATGCGCAGTGGTAAGCTGCTCAGCTGTTCCATGACGTAGGTGCACGGAAGTGACGAGGGTAGGGAATTTTCACGGGTAGGGTTTTTTCACGGAACACCGGGAGTGAGAGCCGTGGTCAGCAGCAGGGGGTGGGGCGTACACGCAATGTCACTGGTTTGCGGGGACACCCGCGATCCCAACAACCAATGACTGCTAAAATGTGGCACTACACTGGTGGCCTGGCGGTCCGGGCAGGAGCGTTGGACGGTCTGTGTTCGGACTGCAGGCCGCCATTTAGTGACGGCTGCCATAGAGGAACCATACTCTTCTTGACTTCCTCTTCAGCTGCAAGGTCACTGCAGGTGAGCGCCACCTGCAGTGAAGAAAGTGCACCTTCCACAAGAGCCAACAGACATCCCCCCACATTGTAAAGTTGGACATTCCTTCATGCCGGAAAGGTCTTGTCTGTTATAGTTTAATGGGTGGATTACAATCATACTGGAATCCTGGCTTGGGTTTGACTTTGGAGTATGAAGCCTAGGAGAAACAAAAGGAACTCTTTTTGGCTTCAAAAGGTGAAGGAGTCTTCCCAGATTGAGGACTGTGCTTCTTCAGCCAGGGCAAATGAGTACTCTTAGTGCCAATAACATCCATTATGAAGTTGTCTAAAAGGAATGCACAGCAGGTGCATTATTTTGTTTGGCAGAGCAACATGTGGGCAGGGCCTACTCACCCTGCACATGGGAGTACCATTCCTTGTGTGCCTGGGACCAGTGGCGGTTCTACATTAAATTGCTCCCCGGGCAAGACTCCCTCCCGGCACCCCCCCCCCCCCAAAAAAAAAAAAATAACATGACAACATAACAATAAATGCAGAGTGCCACAGCAATGCTCCCAATAAATGCAGAGTGCCACAGCATTGCCCTCAATAAATGCAGAGTGCCACAGCATTGCCCCCAATAAATGCAGAGTGCCACAGCATTGCCCCCAATAAATGCAGAGTGCCACAGCAATGCCCCCAATAAATGCAGAGTGCCACAGCAATGCCCCCAATAAATGCAGAGTGCCACAGCAATGCCCCCAATAAATGCAGAGTGCCACAGCAATGCCCCCAATAAATGCAGAGTGCCACAGCATTGCCCCCAATAAATGCAGAGTGCCACAGCATTGTCCTAATAAATTCAGAGTGCCACAGCAATGCCCCCAATAAATGCAGAGTGCCACAGCATTGCCCCCTTGCAATGTAGAGATGCCAGCGCCATGCGTGCCACCTTTCAATGCAGAGCGCCAGCGTTCCCCCCGCGAGACCCGTTCGTGCACTTACCTCACTTCTCTTCAGTTCAGTCCCCGGATTCCCCGCGTCTCCTCAGTCCTCCCGCGGCGCCTCCTCCTCGGCCAATGGCGTGGGGTTTGCCTTTCGGCCAATCAGGAAGCGGGAGGACCCGTTCCCTGATTGGCCAGGAGGAGGATCAGTGTGACAATAGCGAATTTTTATGCTGCCCCCCACGTGTCATGAAAAAATGCCGCCCCGGGCGGCTGCCCGTTCGCCCATGCCTAAAACGGCCACTGCCTGGGACCAGGCGGGGTCGCTTTTACATGGGAATCAAACATTATGGCTGTATCCCGACTTAGAGTTGAGCTGTATACTGTGTACAGAGTCCCTCTGTGAAACGTGCTGTCCCATGTTACTACACACTTTTACTTGATGTATGTTGCATTTACATTGGACACTGCTGAGCTTGTGCCCTCTCCACCAGTCCAGCGTGCCTCTGCCAGCTCACTCCCTTTGACAGAATGGGGTCCTGCCGTGCCCCTACTGCAGACCTCATGCACAGTGGCGTAGCGTGGGGGGTGCTGGGGGGGCCAACCGCACCGGGCGCAAAATCTGGGGGGGCGCATCCCGCAGCCGCGCAACTGTCACTTAAACTTTAGTACGAGTCATAAAAAAAGAAAATGTCCCAGGCTTGGGAATAGCCGAACGTATATGAGCTTTCCTGAGCGGCTGCGGCGCATGCGCAATGACGTGTTGGCGCCGGGCGGTGCCATTTTTAAATCTGTACCATCCCTGCATCTCCTGTAGTATGCCCGCAGCCCCGCATTCCCCATAGTGGTCTGTGTAGTGGTCTAGTAGATTTTTGTAGGGGGCGCAAATTAGTTACCTTGCCCCGAGCGCTGACAACCCACGCTACGCCACTGCTCATGCATGCTCTCACCTAACTCCTTCACTCTCCCGTACTATGAGGCTAGGAACATGGAGTCTCCATACTGCGGGTTCAGTCCTGATTGCTTTTGGGGAACCAACGGCTAGGGAAGGAGCCAGATCATTGACCCCTCACTACCAGAGGACCTGTCACCCACACTAGGTAAAACCCTTTATGACCGGTTGCTTTACACTTCCCACCAGTTCTAGGTTACCTGTGGCAATTGATCTCCAACTCCAACTCTCCTGCCGAGTTAACCTTTCTTAAAGGTCTTGCTTCATACCACCTTTGTGCTATACATGCCCTGTTCTTTTGATATGCCATGTTACCATGCACACCTTTGAATAACTTCAGACCAGACTTAGAATGTTTTAAAAGCTTTTACTTCTTGTGGCAATTTACACACAACTGAAATGCCAGTTCATCACTCACTCACTAACTGAGGCTGCTCAGGCATACCTTACTGTCCATACTTGATGTCCTCCAACAGCCGGGTAGATGCTCCAGTGTTCTGGTGTTCCATGGGAGTACAGTAGCCCCTCTTTAGTATCCCATGTATGGCAGCAGCTCGAGCCGCTGGGATCCTAGGACCCACTGCAGGCAACCCACATTGTAGGCAACCTACTTACAAACATTTCAGACAAAGAGCACCCTCTTTTTATTTTACAGAAAGAAGTCTTGGAAAGATAGACAATATCCAATAACCCATCTAAGCAATAGTGTAGGGCTGCAGGCATAAACTTTAGGCGCTCTACAGCTACATGTTTAGCAAGGACAGTAGATACAGTAGATCCTTGGACAATAAGCTTAGTCCACTCCTCTAAGGTTTGACAAAAGGGCATCACCGATATAAAAAAAGGTTGCATGGCTGGGTCTGCCAATGAAAACAAAGATTTGGGAAAAAGTTTATGGACATTTGAGAATGGGATCCCTAAAGTTGAACTCCAAGATAAGTAAATATTTTCTAACTACAATGGCTATGTGTATTCTTCCTTAGATCTTAGTGTGCTTTGGTTGTTTCTTCCAGATCTGTGCAGTAATCTGAGAAACGTTGCCTCTGTGCAAGGAATTCCCGTAATATAGACCGGTCACTGCTGCTCTCTCTCCTTGTCCAGGATGACTGGTCTTGTCTCCGCCCCCTTCGTTTTCTTTAGGCAGCCTGTAATGGGTGGTGCCTGATAGGTCCCTCCCACAACTCTGCTCTCTGCACAGGCTATGTGCAGCACAGTGATGATATCACTGCTACATTTACAAGGCAATATTTGAATTTTCAAAGGCATGTGGTGCACAAAAAGTGGATTTTTATCCTTTGTGGCTATTGAGGAATACATTTAAATAATAGTTTTTTTTGCCTGAACTTCAGCTTTATGACTGGGGTGTCCTCAATAGGACAGGACAGCCCACTACGTAATAACAGCCTGATAAAACAGGTATTGATCAGTAAAACATTTGTGAGTGAATAACTTATCAGGATTTGTCCAGTCACTGTACAGAACAGGTTCCAGCAAGGATTGAACAGCAAAAGTTTTAAAGTGGAGTTCCGGGCACAGAAATTATTTTTCAACAAACATACCCCCGGGACAGTCAGGGCTAGTACATTCCACAATGGCTAGCCTCTGATCTGTCCCGGTTCCCACTTACCTTTTAGAAGAAATACAGCGAAAGAAATTCCACAGCGTTTCCATCTCTCTTGTGGGCAGCTGAAGCCGGCGCGGTCCTCTTCGGCGTCTTCTTCCACGTCTTCTTCTCCCAGAATGAGCCTGCACCGGCCCCTCTCGTCACTTCCGGTGCGGCGTCGCCCGGAAGTGACGAGCGGGGCCGGTGCCATCGCATTGATTCCTGGGAGCGATGACGTTCAGCTCCCAGGAATCAGTGCAAGCCAGGAAGTGACGGCGGAGCCGCGGCGCTGAGGGAGGAAGTGAAGACTAGGTGAGTATATTCGATCTACAATTACAAGGTGAGTAAATAAAAAAAAAAAACCTAACTATCCAATTCCTTTTCAGGTGAAGGGGAACAAGCGGACGGGCACAAAAAAAAATATTGATTTTGTGCCCGGAACTCCGCTTTAATAGTCCTGGGGCCTCTTAGAGATCTCACACTAGTAACAGCACTAGTAATAGTAAAGAAAATAATTAAGATAACCCCTTTCCCTATTTGACTAGTTGTACACAGTTTTCAATTTAGTAAATTCCAAAAAACCAGAGCAGTGACCTAAAGCCTAAACTGGGGCACATACAACCTGTCTGTCAAGAAGTAAGATGAACAGGTGGCAGCACCTATCATCCAATTTAGAAGTATTATTCCTAGAAAGGATTAGCTCCAGGCTAACAGCTACATTCACAGGTTAAACACCACTTGCATTGAAAAATACATAACAGTCACTTAAAATGTTCAACCTCATGAGTTCTCTTAAGCCCCGTACACACGTACCGATCGTCGGCCGACGGAACGTCCTACAAATGTTCGCGGCTGGTGTGTTTGTTGTTTGTCTGTTGAAAAGTGCTCAAAACTTGCCCAGGACATTTGTCTTCCGACAGAAAATGACGTCACTACGTTCCACGCACGTTCGCCGCTACAAAAGAGGAAGTGAGTGTTTGGCCGTGAGTCGTGACCCTTCTGGGCATCTCGCGCTGATTTCGGTAGCATTTGTTTGGTTGACGACATTTCGCTATTTTCCGAGACATCGTTCGAGAATTTATTATGGCGACCGTGAATTCGTCCGTTGCTGTCGTTAGTGTTGGAGTTTTGGCTCTGAGACGACGTACGAGCAATAGGAAGAAGAAGCGGACCTCCTGGACGAAAAATTGGTTGCTTAACCGTGATCAATTTTCTCATATGTCCTTGCTGAGGGAGCTCCAGGAAAATAATCCTGATGACTTCAGGAATTATTTGAGGATGACGGATCCCATCTTTTACCGTCTTCTTGCCCTGGTGTCCCCCTATATTCTGAAGCAGGATACTTGTATGCGGCTTGCAATTACTCCTGAGCAAAGGTTAATTGCGACGTTGAGGTATCTTGCAACAGGGAGAAGCCTGCAGGATCTGAAGTTCACCACAGGCATCTCCCCCCAAGCTCTTGGAGTCATCATCCCTGAGACCTGCTCTGCCATCATCAAGGTCTTGCAGAAGGACTATATCAAGGTATGTTTGATTTTTTACATTACATTACATGTATTACTAGTTTCACCTGAATTATGATGTTTTTGGATGTACAGCAATTGACACAGGCCATTATTTGTAAACTACCCTCTGTCCGCATGCACATAGTAGTAAAGATGTAGATTATCTTTAACCATTTGTAAAATTACCCACTAACCACCCCACCATTCTCTCCTATGTGTCCCTAAACGCATTGCCTGTTAACAGTATGTCGAATTTATCTAATTTTATTGCTTTCCCTCAAACAATTATTCCTTGGCCAATGTTTTAGTACCTAGTTAATGATTTATCTAAAATACATCAGTCCATCCATTCCCACCTATGATTCTGTATGTTTATGTAATGATGTTAAAACCTTCACTGACCACAAGCCCTTATTGATGTATAAATGCCCAGTTTTACTTACCCATCCCCCACCCACATGCTAAATCTCAAAGTCAGCATATACCAAAGCTCAAGTTCAGAGGTCTTCAAACTATGGCCCACCAGTTGTTCACGAACTTCAATTTCCATCATGCCTAGTCATGTCTGTGAATGTCAGAGAATTACAAGGCCTCATGGGATGTGTAGTTCTGCAACAGCTGGATGGCCGTAGTTTGTAAATCTCAGCTCTAGCTGGTGAGTATAATGGGCCATACACACTAGAAGATTGTCAGAACAATTTATCCTTCCGATTTACCAAAACCAAATAATATAAGGTCCAACAAACACTTTCAAATCCTATGCAATCTGTTAGGCCCTTGCACTACATAGAAAAGGTAAATCTGCACGAAAAAGTCTTCAGAGAATCTTCTAGTGTGTATGGCCCTTTACAATATAAGAACAATAGGAGGTTGAAAATAAATGTATGTAGATGTTACATCCCCATATCCAAACCTTTGCCTTCCTGTTGTATATTTTTTTAGCAAGTTGCATAAGCATTTAACAGACAACTGTGTGTGTAATTAATAATGTGATGTGCTCAAGCACTAATTTTTTTTTTTTTATTTTTTCCCCACAGTTTCCTTCAAACGCAGAGCAATGGCTGGAGATTTCTGATCAATTTCTGGAGAAGTGGAATTTTCCCAATTGTGGGGGTGCTATTGATGGGAAGCACGTCCGCATTGTCCCCCCTCCGAATTCCGGCACATTTTTTTATAATTATAAAGGTTTTTTTAGTATAGTCATGCTAGCCATAGTTAATGCAAACTATGAGTTTATTTTTTTGGATATTGGCAAAAATGGCCGCAATTCGGATGGGGGAGTTATTGATCAGACGGAGTTCGCTCGTCGTCTAAAGAACGGCACTCTGAACCTGCCATCCAGGGAGCAAACTGTTGAGGGTATGAGCTTTGTGTTTATCGCAGATGAGGCTTTTGCGCTTGGGGAGCATCTCATGAAGCCCTACCCTCAGAGGAACCTCACCCCAGACCAAAGGATTTACAACTACCGGTTGTCCAGAGCTCGCAGAGTTGTGGAGAATGCCTTCGGGATAATGGCCAACCGGTTCCGGATATTCCTGACGTCCATAAACCTGGCACTGTACAAAGTGGATAATGTGGTCTTGTGTTGCTGCATTTTGCACAACTTCCTACGCAGGAATGCACAAAATTATGTATTGCAGCAACTGGATACTGACCCTGCTATGCCAGGTACAAGTGGAGAGGCCCAACCTTCTAACCAAGTGGAGTCCATGCCGTCAATGGAAGTTGGACGGTCAGCATTGGCATCACACAGGGCCCGTCAGATCCGCCAGGAATATCTGGACTATTTCGTGGGGAGAGGAGCTGTGTCCTGGCAGCAATCACTGTCACACACCCATTAATCTTGTTAAAGATTGGACACACAAGATAAATGTCAGAGATATATTATTTTTCAACACATTAAACAAAAATTGCAATGATTCTGTATTGTGGATTATAATCATTTGGGCACATATGCCAAACACAATTATTTGGGTTAATCATGTGTTATATATGTGTGACTTTGGAAGGGTTAATACATTCATCAGTGTGTTTCTTGACTGTAGTCTCTCACCAGCTGATCCAAAGTGATGATGGCCATGTGTTATTTTTTAGCCAGTGGTGTAAATACAAGGGCCTTCTGCACCCCACAAAATGTACACAAACCCTGTCACATTGAGAACTAGGTCACACCCAAGGTTCATCTAATGTCACCTTACATTGGTGTTCATTGTCCAGAATTTGCCCATACTATATATTTCATATAATACATTAGGGTATTAACAAAGTACCTACACCTGTTATGTTGTGTTCATTTATGACATCCTTCTCACTGCCCACCAATGTTAGGATATGTCAGTGTTATGTGAAACTTGATCATTGTTCATCTCAAAGTGTTATATATATAGGTAATGGAAAGTGAACTAGAGCAACGAACAAGCAATACACTATAGATTACACTGATCTCCCTACACTGATTGCTACTGGCAATATCAATGCCATATTGAATCCTAGGACTGCTAGTACCTTGAGTGTTGAGTCACACTTATGCGATGCGGGAAGTCTGCGACTTTGCAGCCTTCCAGCATTGCATAAGGGTGACCCGCCACTTACTTTTTGCACAGGATTGTATTCCACAAGTGTTAAGCACTGTGCGATCCAATCCAGATACATCAGAAATAAAGGGTCATGTGCGACTTGTATGCGTGTTCAGTGCGAATGTAGCCATACAAAGTGTATGTCTCAATTCACACTGCACATCTGATGGCATGTAATATCGTAGCGCACTGCTCCTTTATTACATGCGATCAGATGTTCATGCGAAAATCAGCTATACAGTTTGTATGGCTCAATTCGCACTGCACTCGCACAAAAGTCGCACATGATGCATTTATTCAGCCGCATCAGGATAGGATCGCACAATCGTTCAAACTTGTGTGATCCGATCCTGTGTGAAATGTCAGATCGCACTGTGATATGCGTTAAAACTGGGGGTATCTTTAACATTTCATTGACACCTCCAGCAACTCGCATATGGCAGTGTCCAAAATGCTTTCATTAACATGTAAATATGGGAATAGGACAGCCATCATACATTTAGTGCTTCTTTACACAGCTTTAGACCTCGACCCCCCAACGAAAGTCTAATAAAGAATTGAACACACATTGTTGAATGTAAAAACGTTTTAGTATCAAACATTCACAGGGTTAGGGTTAGGGTTAGGGTTAGGGTTAGGGTTAGGGTGTTGTAAAGTGCTTTTCCCAAACTTGGGTACACTCTTTAACATCTGAGTGTAATTAAAATGCCCTAAAACATTATAAAAAATTTGTAACATCAGGAACATCCCAATACAAACATTAAAAACCTAGTAAAATTGTGGCTTAAAATTTGCCAATCATGTCCACAAAATTGCGCATTTTGATTTGTAATGCCGTTGCAGTCTCCTTTATTTGTTCCAGGTCTGCGCAGCATTGGAGAGCCTCACGGGTCAATTTGGCTAATGTGCAACTATGTAAAACATGGTCTGTAAAAAATAAAAAAAAATGAGTCAATGTGAATCACCTACATGAGGTCATAATAATAGAGAAACATTTGGTGTCCAGGTAATCTTAAATTCCTCTCGAGTTAATACCTACCCTGTTCTTATGCTCTTTTGCCCTAGGCTCTTCTTCTTCCTCCTGTCCTCCTCCGATGCTGTTGCTGATGATTCTGCCGGTCTCCTGAGCTTACTATATATTCATTAGGGGTGTGAACGCATGATGACGTCATTGTGAGGGCATGGTTGTAATGTATATATATTAAGATGCAGAGACCAGAGACGGGCAGAATGCACGGCAACAGCATTGGAGGAGGACAGGAGGAAGAAGAAGAGCCTAGGGCAAAAGAGCAGACAACATAAGAGCAGAAGATTGGACAGCAGAAGACTGGAGAGGAGAAGATCCAAAGAGCAGAGTGGAGAAGACCGGATGAAGATCTTTAAGAACATTTCATAAACGTCTCCTGTCGTTATTCACATACACTTCCATTTATGTGGTTAATGTGTAGGGGTACTATGTACCCCATACCCATTCACATAGTGATTGGGGTCTGGGATCTGGGGGCCACCCTTTGTTAAAGGTTGCTTCCAAAGTCCTAGGAACCCCCTGGCCGCATGACCCCCCAAAACCACCAGACAGGGTTGTGGGGATGAGGCTCTTGTCCTCCTCTACATGGGAGTAAGGTGCTTTTGGGTGTGCGGTGCAGAGGCCCCCTGGCCCAAAGCAACAAAACCCCCCCATGTTGAGGGCATGTGTCCTGCTGTGGTCCAGGGGGTGTTTGGTCCGCTTGCTCGTTCTCTTTCCTGGCCTGACAAGCTGCATGCTTGTATAAGGGTCTGGTAGGGGTTTTGGGGGTAACCCACGCTGTCTTTTTGTTGTGGGCATACCCTCAAACTCAATACCACACACAAAAGGCCTGGTTGTGAACTTGGGGGGACACCCACGGTGGGTTCTTCAATTTTTTGGTGTAGTTCCCCCTCAAAAATCTTCACAACGCAAGTGGCCCCGCAAGTCAGAGCATCCTGATCCGACTTACGGTGCGACTTCCATTCAAATAAAGAGGCTCCCATAGGGAACTAGTGTTGTAAATTGGAGGCTAAAAATAACACTGATAAAAATCATTCTGCAAAAACCTACGTGGGCACACAATTGGCTCTTGGACACTTGGTCCTGGTTCCTCCACAGTTTCGGAACTGGCTTCCATGCTGCTTGGCAAGTTGCCAGGAGATCGGGCTTCTGACCTGGCTGGGGATGCCACATCCTGGCATGATGCAACATCTGCAATGTAAATTTGTAAGGGAATACAAGAATATAAGGTTAAACAATCATTGCAAATACACATATTTCTATGATCCCACTACACAAAAATCTGTGACTACCAACCTTCTTGTTGCTCTGGTGTCTCATCACTTGTTGGCTCCACCAGGATTATTTCCGGAATAATGTCTTCATCTACATAATACAAAACATTGGCCATATCATAAAAGTCACAAGAGGTACATTTGTTAGGACATGGTGCCCTGCTTGATAGCTCTTTTAGTAACAAATATGAAGACATGTACATGGTTATCTACGAAAAATATGGTACATTAATGTTTGACAGTGCATAGGAACCAATTACCTTTAGTGGAATCTGTGCCACCTTCTGTGCCCATGTCCTCATCTTGTTCGGCAACTGCCGATGGAGCTGCCAGACCTCTCCTCCTCCTTTCCCATAGTTTGGCACGGAGTTTACGTTTTTCTCCTATTTAAAGGTTTGAATAATAATCTGTGATTAATAGGAATGTTTGCTGAGAAGATTCGTGCAGGAAAGAACGTTCGTTGCAACACAATACATATATTTTTAACTATGGCTTCCTGACTTTTAATGTCATATACTAAAACATCAACAATAGATTGATCAAATCACGACATGACAACTAAAATGAGTAATCTAACTTTTTACATAGACATTATAATCTAGACATGTTAATACAACATACACAAAATTATAAAAAACATATTGCATGATTAAAAAAATAACGAAAAAATAAAACTTACTTTTTTTCAAAATCTGATGGATTTGGGAAAGCTGATCCTGCTCACGGTGTTTGAGGTCAGACCACCGTTTCCGAATCTGATCTTTCGATCGCTCGACACCGAATTTTTTGACCAAACAGGCCACCACCTTGTCCATGATGCCATCTTTCCTGGCATTGGGCCGATCGTAATTTGCCAACTTTCCATCGTAATCCATTTTTTCTAAAATGGAGACCATCTCCACCATTTCTGGCTTTGACATGGGTGTAGCCCTTGATTTTCGGGTGGCCCAATCACTTCGGCCCCCACTAATTGAGCTCCCAGATTGTTGAGACATGGTTCGTAATTAAACAATGATTATTCCACTGCCTCAGGTGTGAGTGTCGCATGTAGGCCTGATCTTCGGCACGTACACACCCCTGCAAAAGCCCGCCACTGGAGGAGGAGTTGACGCCTGCGCTGTATTTAAAGGACGCCAGATCGTTCGGCCGACGATTCGCTAGCGGACATATCGAGAGTTGGAGCACGATCGAGCGGCGAATCACGACTTTTCCCCACAAACAAAGGTACGACTCTTTTAATAGAAAGTGTGTGTTTTGGGCCCTATACAGCTTTTATTAGGAATATCTTTATTATGTGCCAAAATACATGCTCTTTTAATATGTTTTGTGTTGTTTTGTGTCTTGCAGGCATATACTGTCCTGCAATATGGTGGACAATTTCACCACCCACAACTTTCTCATCAGTTTCATTGATGAATTCAGGCAACTGCCGTGTTTGTGGCAAGTCAAGTCCGCAGATTATAAAAATAGAAAACTCAGAAAACAGGCCATGGAACATTTGGTGGCCTTCTACAAGCCCGTCTGTCCTGGGGCAAATTTTGAGTATATACGCAAAAAAATAAACAGTATTCGCACTGCCTACAGGCGGGAGTTAAAAAAAATAGAGGAGTCCACCCAGTCTGGAGCAGGGGCACGGAATGTATATGTACCACGGCTGTGGTACTTTGATAACATGCGGTTCCTGGCAGACACCTTGGAATCCAGGCCGTCAATTTCTACGCTGCCTTCTACTTCGGCAGAGGGCTCAGTGTCGGTAGATCCAACCAGGATGAGGATTTCCTGGAGGAGAGTTTTACTCAGGTATGGCATTTCACAATATATTGTCTGCTAAAATGTAATCATGTAACAAAATTATAAGCTAAACCATAATTGACCCTTTAGGTAAACGGGCATAGCAAGGGGTTGGCATGACAGGCAACCGCCAGGGGCGCAGGCCAAGGGGGGTGGGTCACAAAAACATTGGCATTGTTTTATTGTTTATTTTAACAATCCACTCAGCCTGCACACCCCAGAACCCCCAGTTTGCAGGCGGATTCATGCAGGTGTAAAACATTGAGAGCAGCTTCATGCAGGTGTAAAACATTGAGAGCAGCTTCATGCAGGTGTAAAACATTGAGAGCTGCTTCATGCAGGTGTAAAACATTGAGAGCAGCTGAGCCAAAAGACCAGGAGACTGAGACTGCCTCTCACTGCATCCCCAGCACACCTCTGGTCTTACAAACACTGCTGCATCCCCAGCACACCTCTGGTCCTAACAAACACTGCTGTAGCCTCAGCATTCCTCTGGCTCAACCTTTTTTAATACAAAACTAACAGCTCCTGCAAATGATCCATCCATCCTTGCTTCCATGTCTCTGGTCTCTCACTCTGGGTCAGCAAGGCAGGTGGCTTCCTTATTCATGTTTCCCTGCACTGCTTCACCCTCAATGCCCTACATCAAGTCCTCTGCAAGTTCAGGCCCCTCTCTCTCTGCAACCCCCTCCTCTCTCTCTCACACCCCCTCTTTCTCTCCCTCTCTCTATCTCTCAACCCTCTCTTTCTTTTTCACACCTGAGACAATGATTGCCCACTAGAGAGCTCTACACTGGGCAAACAAGGGGCAAATTAGAAACTTTTAATGCCCTTTAATTTTTTTTTGGGGGGGTGGGTTACAGTTTTACATTGATCTTGGGGGGGGGGGGTTGTTGCCAAATACAGCTCCTCAACAAGGGCACTGGAGACCCTAGATATGCCACTGTATGTAAAGTCTGCTATTTGTTCACAATAATATAACAAACATGACTTTTTATATACACTATAACATTCTAATCAATTGTTCATTTCATCAACAGGGAAGTGTCACTGAGGAGGAGCCAGGTTGCAGCCAGGAGCCTGGGGAGCCTGCGGAGCCTGAGGAGCCTGAGGAGCCTGCGGAACTCTTTCCACCACCACCTCCTCCTGCCAAACGGAGGCAAAAGAGGAAACACATCGACGACATCACAGATGAATTCATACAGGAGGCCACCATAGCCCTCCGTAGGAAACCGGAGGCAAATGAGTCCTTCGGGAATATGACTGCCAAAATTTTGGATAAGGTGGACCTCAGGCAGTGTCAGTATGCCAGAAAAATTATTCTTGATGTGCTGCAAAAGGCTGAAAACGGCATACTTACTGAGCACAGCCATGCATGCCAGGAGCACCCGTGCCCTCCACCTCCACCTCCACCTCCACCTCCACAACACCCACCACCTCGCCAAATGCCACATGGCCAGTGGCAATATGGCCAGCAGGATCCAAACCTGCCCTCATGGCAACCTGATTACAGTTACCAGCAACTTTAATTTTTGTAACCCCCTATTATTTATTTTACCCCTGTTTGCCAGTTTCTAGTTTAATTTTGTCCAAATGGACCTTTTTTATGTTTAGTTATACGGAAAGTATTGATGTTTGCTTTGTTTTTTTTTTGCTGAGATCCAAAAAATAAAGAAAATTGAAAATAAAAAATGGCCTATCTGAATTTGTTAACATGTTTAATATTGTGCATAACCTGAAAAATATGTTTTAGACATTAATTCATACAAGAATAAAGGGTCATATCAATAGTTAGATCTTTGGTGTGAAAATACAAAAATAATGGTGAAGAGTTCAAATTATTTAATTCTAAAATTTGATAGAACAGATAGAATAGACAAACATTATCTTCATCATAACAGAACACATGCCTTTTTATTAGAAAAGTATGGCATTATGAGCAGCATCTTCCTTCTTCTCACATTTATCAAGATGAGCATGTGCTCCGCATTTCACCTATTTCTTGGACTTCCGCGAGCCGAAAGTTCTTTCTGAATAAAATGTTGAGTTTACTAGAGAAAATTCTTCCGGGAACTCATTTGGTTTGATCATGCGTGTTGGGATTTGTAGCTGTGTGTCGGCCGAATTGTGTACTGACAGGCGAACAATCGTCCGTTCTGGTGTCGGCATACAAATATTTTCATGTTTGCAAGAAAGACTTTTGTCCGCGGATTGTGCGCAGACATCTGTCGGAGGCACCATACTAACACGCGTACAATCGGCAGATCCTTCGTCCACCGACGTTTGTATGCCGACGATCGGTACGTGTGTACGGGCCTTTAGTTTCCCTTGCAGTTGGTGGCAACACACAGTTACACCCTAGTGCATTTATAGGCACAGCAGTTGTTTCATTCATCAATAGCTGTAGTGAAAGCATTATTCTGACACGGTTTTTGAACTCCCTTTCGTTGTCTTTGCACTTTGTAGTTAGGGCTAAATTGACAGCGCTATATAAGTCCCTGAAATAAATAAATAATTGCACCTTCCTTTTGAACTGCACCCCAAGTCAATGCAGCTACTATGCACAGTATCTCACAAAATTGAGTACACCCCTCAAATGTTTGTGAATATTTTATTCTATCTTTTCATGTGACAACACTGAAGAAATGACACTTTGCTACAATGTAAAGTAGTGAGTGTACAGCTTGTATAACAGTGTACATTTTCTGTCCCCTCAAAATAACTCAACACACAGCCCTTAGAGTCTATTCACACTGCCGCGACTTGTGACAAGTCAATGTTAATCAATGAGAGCCGTCTTAATTGGCACTACTGAAGTCGCTCCGACTTCTGAAAAGGGTCCTGTACTACTTTGAGGCGACTTGTATCCGACTTGTCCCATAGACTTCAATGGGAGTCGCCTCCTTATCTTATTTGAAGCGACTTGTGATCCGACTTTCCATTAAAATGGTCCTGAACCAGAAAAAAAGATAATTTTTCTTAGAATTTTTAGTAGCACAGGGATGGGGCTCCGCTCCTTTCACACCTGGGCGTTTTTGTTGCAGGCATTTATTGTGCATTTTTTGGGTGTCTTTGGAGGCAGGCATGACATCTGAACTTCTGTATAGGGGTATCTATACACACACACATATACGTATATATACACATACACACATATAGGTGTAATAGGAGCGGAGCCACATCCCTGCAAATAATTTCATTAGCGCATGAATGTGGCTCCATTCCTATTACACCTATATGTGTGTATGTGTTTATATACATACATGTGTGTGTGTGTATATATATACCCCTACACAGAAGTTCAGATGTCATGCCTGCCTCCAAAGACGCCCAAAAAATGCCCGATAAATGCCTGCAACAAAACGGCCAGGTGTGAAAGTAGCGGAGCCACTATCCTGCTCTAATGCAATTCTAATACAAATGAACGCCCAGGTGGAGCGGAGCCCCATCCCTGCGCTACTAAAAATTCTAAGAAAAATTATCTTTTTTTCTCATTCTGGACATGCTACAGAGCTGAAACTTCACAGGTACACTTTTTATACCCCCCAGACACTAAATCCAAAAAAAGTCATGCCTGCCTCCAAAGACGCCCAAAAAATGCCCGATAAACGCCTGCAACAAAAACGCCCAGGTGGAGCGGAGCCCCATCCCTGCGCTACTAAAAATTCTAAGAAAAATTATCTTTTTTTCTGGTTCTGGACATGCTACAGAGCTGAAACTTCACAGGTACACTTTTTATACCCCCCAGACACTAAATCCAAAGAAAGTCATGCCTGCCTCCAAAGACGCCCAAAAAATGCCCGATAAACGCCTGCAACAAAAACACCCAGGTGGAGCGGAGCCCCATCCCTGCGCTACTAAAAATTCTATCTTTTTTTTCTGGTTCTGGACATGCTACAGAGCTGAAACTTCACAGGTACACTTTTTAGACCCCCAGACACTAATCCAAAGAAATCTAATTTTTTTTTTTTTCAATAATTTTTTCAATAATTGGCTCTCTATCAAAAACAACAATTTTTAAGAACTTTTTTTGTGTGATTGAGCATGACCGAGAACCATCATATTCTGATTGGCCAAATACAAAGTCGTACAAAGTCGTCTATGATACAAGTCGCGATGAATTCGCGTAAAGTCGCGCTGAAGTCGCGCTGAAAGTCGCGCTAACAAGCCGCCCCTTATGAGGCGACTTTCTGGTCGCGGCAGTGTGAATGGGGTCTAAAGCCTCGTACACACGCATCGATAGTTGGCCGTGAATTATCGGCCAACGTCCGATCGGCCGATTTTCGGCTTGTTAGTATGATGCTTCCGACAACCGACTCCGACTTTTCAGCCGAACAAAATCTGGTGTGCATGCTATAAAATTTTTGTTGGCCGTCAACAGAACGGCCGATTTTTCGTCAGTCAGTACAGATTTCGGCAGACAAAAATCTGATGAGCAAGACTGGGCATGTTCAGAGAAGAAAAAACACACGGAAAGTAAACCAGAACATGACATTACTTCTGAAGTTGGTTTTTGTTGGCTGATAAAATTAGTGTGCAGTCTAGAGCACATTTCAACCAACACAACAACACTGGAAAAAGACGGCCGATGTGTACGAGGCTAGCAATAAAAGTAGGTACACCCATAAGTGAAAATGTCCAAATTGGGCCCAAAGTGTCAATTTTTGTGTGGCCACCATTATTTTCCAGCATGGAGCTGGTGGATGTTAGAGACCTTGTGCTCCCCCACCTTTCATTTGAGGATGCCCCACAGATGCTCAATAGGGTTTAGGTCTGGAGACATGCTTGGCCAGTCCATCACCTTTACCCTCAGCTTCTTTAGCAATGCGGTGATCATCTTGGAGGTGTGTTTGGGGTCGTTATCATTTTGGAATACTGCCCAGTCTGCGAAGGGAGGGGATCATGCCCTGCTTCAGTATGTCACAGTACATGGTGGCATTCATGGTTCCCTCAATGAACTGTAGCTCCCCAGTGCCGACAGTACTCATGCAGCCCTAGACCATGACACTCCTACCACCATGCTTGACTGTAGGCAAGACACACTTGTCTTTGTACTCCTCACCTGGTTGCCGCCACACACGCTTGACACCATCTGAGCCAAATAAGTTTATCTTGGTCTCATCAGACCACAGAGCATGGTTCCAGTAATCCATGTCCTTAGTCTGCTTGTCTTCAGCAAACTGTTTGCGGGCTTTCTTGTGCATCATCTTTAGAAGAGGCTTCCTTCTGAGACAACAGTCATGCAGACTAATTTGATGCAGTGTGCGGCATATGGTCTGAGCACTGACAGGCTGACTCCCCACCTCTTTAACCTCTGCAGCAATGCTGGCAGCACTCATACGGCTATTTCCCAAAGACAACCTCTGGCTATGAGGCTGAGTACTTGCACTCAACTTTTTTGGTCAACCATGGCGAGGCCTGTTTTGAGTGGAACCTGTCCTGTTAAACCGCTGTATGGTCTTGGCCACCGTGCTGCAGCTCAGTTTCAGGGTCTTGGCAATCTTCTTATAGCCTAGGCCATCTTTATGTAGAGCAAAAATTATTTTTTTCAGATCCTCAGAGAGTTCTTTGCCATGAGGTGCCATGTTGAACTTCCAGTGACCAGTATGAGAGGGTGAGAGGGATAACACCAAATTTAGCACGCCTGCTCCCCATTCACACCTGAGACCTTGTAACACTAATGAATCACAAGACACCAGGGAGGAAAATTGGCTAACTGGCCCCAATTTGACTTAGGGGTGTACTCACTTTTGTTGCGAGCCGTTTATACATTAATGTCTGTGTGCTAAGTTATCCTGAGGGGACAGCAAAATTACACTGTTATACAAGCTGTACCCTCACTACTTTACATTGTAACAAACTGTCTTTGTCACATCACAGCACACAGTGACACATTACCATGCGTTGTGCTGTATAGAGACGGGCTTGGGGGTGTTTGAGTTGATGGGCTTGCACAGTGTTACATATGTGCAGCTTTTACTTACAGATCTGCTGCTTTTTCTCCCTCCAGTCAGATTTGATTTTAGAAAGAAAAAACAGACAGATCGCTGTCTTTGTCATAGAAACACTGCACAGTGCCATGGGAGCCCTGATTGGCCGAAGCAATGAAAGTGTTGCCCAATCAGGGCAGGTAGCACTGTCAGAGAAATGATTGGATACTGTGATGATGACTCTATTCAATTATGGCTCTTTGCTTTTAGTCCCACCCCACACTAAAAAAAATTCTTCCCATTGTGGCCATTTGCAGTGTGATATTGGCATGGAGAGAGATAGAAAAGGGCTCTGTTCAGTGCTACTAGTGAGTTAGTGTGCTATTGTGATTCTTTTTTTTTCAAATATAAGTTTTATTCAGGAATCTTCATAACAGAAAAAACATACATCTACATTCCATGTGGAGTTTACATCACTTTTTAACACTTAATTTAATCTTCATCTTCCACTTTTACCCTCTTATATTCCTTCTCTTTTTTCCCCTTCCCTTTCTTTTCCCCCCCTTCCCTCCCTCCTCCTCTCCCACCCCAAAAAAAAAAAAAAAAAACCCTCCCCCTCTCCCCCCTTCCTTAAATTACTCATTTATCCACGGCGAATGACCGAATAAGTCAGTAAGCTCTTCCGGGTTGCTTTTATCCTATTATAAGTTGCTTCCCTTCTTCAGAGACTATAAACTGACCCCACACATCCCATATTTTCTTGTATTTTCCCTTCCTATTCTGAGAAGTTGCAATCAACTCTTCCATTCTCCTTATTTCCTCTACTCTATTTACCCATTTTCTTATCGAGGGGGGTTGTACTTTTTTCCAGTTACTCGGGATACATGCCTTAGCCGCATTTACCAGGTATGGTACAATCGAGTTTTCATATCTCTTTATCGGGATATCCGATAGATGTAACAAAAAAAAGGCTGGCTTTTCCTCTATTCTGCTTTCCGTAAATTTCTGAATTATATCTTTTACTCTTCCCCAAAAAGGTTTTACTTCTGTACAGGTCCAGAGGATATGGATCAGCGTGCCTATTTCTTTTTTACATCTCCAGCATTCACTGGTCTCTCTTGGATACCAATTATGTAATTTCTCGGGTGTGATGTACCATCTCGTCATAAACTTATAGTTCATCTCTTGAGTCTTGGTACATCTAGCTGGCTTAAAGGCTAACCTTACTATCCTCTGTACCTGCTCCTCAATTAGTTCACACTCCAAGTCTCTCTCCCATTTTCCCACCCACGGGGGTTTGAATTGCTCCTCTGGGTTCATCAGTAAATCATAGGAGATTGATAATGTATGTGATAATTTTCCTGGTTCTATACAGTACTTTTCAAATTTTGTTAATGCTCTACTATACCTCTCTGGATTTTGTATCGAGTCCAAGAAATGGTGTAATTGCACTGCTTGCCAAAAAGGCAAGTTGTATAATCCATTTCTCTCCAATAATTTACTAATTGAAACCCAGTTATTTTGTATAAGGAATAATGAAGCTTGTTCCTGTTTCTTTTCTCTCAATGGTATAAAGCTTCTAGGATCTAAACCCGGGATAAACTGTGGGTTCCCTAATATTGGGAATAAGGGTGATTCCTTCTTTGTTAATTTACTATATATATTTGGGTGCGAGCATATCCGTAGTGTGTTTCCTATTATTGGGTGATGTTTCAATTCCTTAGGTAACCACTGGAAAACCCATATCGCCCTCTTTAGGTCTATCTCTGTTTGAGTCTGCTCAATTTGTACCCATATTTTGTTTTCCGAGTGGTGCCACCAATCCAATATCCTACTCAGATGTGCTGCGTAATAATAAGCTCGAATGTCCGGTAAAGCAAGGCCTCCATTTTTTTTCGGTAATGTTAAAGTTCTGCGTGCTATGCGAGGTCTTTTATGGGCCCATATATATTTCAAAAAAAGAGAGTGCATTGTCTTAAAAAAAACACTCGGTATCTTAACCGGCAGTGCACGCACCAGGTATAAAAATTTTGGTAGCACTATCATTTTCAATAAATTACATTTACCGAACCAAGAGTGTAGCCCGCCATACCATTGTTTAAGTAGTTTCCTAGTCATTGCCAAAAGGGGTAAAAAATTAAGGTCGAACACCTGGCTTAACTTCGCTGGTATGTAGGTCCCCAGGTATTTCACTGCCTCACCCCTCCATCTAAAACCAAAACTGGTTTTCAATAGGTTAATTTGGGCCACGGGTAATCCCACACACATTGCCTCTGATTTTCCATAATTAATTTTTAAATAAGATATAGCATTAAATTTTTTAAATTCCTGTAATAGGTTTGGCAGAGAAATACCCGGTTTGGTCAAGGAGAATAACAAGTCGTCTGCATAACCAGCTACTTTATACTGTTTCCCTTTTACCTCTATCCCTTCAATATCCTGGTTCGATCTAACTCTGCACAGGAAAGGTTCCACCGTCAAGGCAAACAAAAGGGGTGACAGGGGACATCCCTGTCTGGTACCGTTTCTTATTGGAAAGGCTTCTGATAATAGCCCGTTGGCCTTTACCCTGGCTATCGGTTCTGTATATACCCTAGTAATCTTTTCTAGCATATTTTTTCCCAATCCAATGTGTCTGAGTACGGAAAACAGAAAAGGCCAGCCCACTCTATCAAATGCCTTCTCTGCATCCGTACTCAGCACTACATAAGGGATCTTTTTTTCTTTTGCTACTTGCATCAAATTGAGAATTCTTATGGTATTGTCTTTTGCCTCTCTAGATGACATAAAGCCTACTTGATCCAGATGTATCAGGTTTGGGAGGAATTCTGCCAATCTACTTGCTAAGATTTTAGTCAATACTTTTAAATCCACATTTAATAGGGATATTGGCCTATAGCTGCCACATATAGCTGGATCTTTACCCTCTTTTAGTATTAATGAGATATGGGCTGTAAGTGTGTCTCTCGTCAGCTTCCCATCCAAACCTGATGCATTGTATAACTTTACCATATATGGTCCTAAGATATGGAACAGTACCTGATAATATTGTACCGTTAGGCCATCTGGGCCAGGTGCTTTCCCAGGGTTCATTGCCTTAACTGCCTGTTTTATTTCCTCTAGTGTAATCTCAGCCTCCAAGCTTTCACGATCCTCCTCCGAGAGTCTAGGTAGCTGTGACTGAACTAGATATTGATCTATATCTTGTTGTTGGGGGGGTGTCTCCTGTAAGTTATACAGAGAGGTATAATATGTCTCAAATTCTTTCAATATTTGTGTAGGTAAAGTTTTTTTAATTCCTTCTCTTGAGGTAATATATGGTATATAAGATCTCGTCCTCTGCTCCCGAACAGTTCTAGCCAGTACTTTCCCACATTTGTTACCCGCCTCGTAATTTAACTTACGGCACCTTTGTAAGGCAGCTTTTGCTTTATACTGCATCAAATCTGTTATCTTTTTCCTGACTAGCTTTAACTCGATCAAGGTTGCATCTATCGGTCTTTGTTTATGTTCTGTCTCAAGTTCCCTAAGTTTTCCTAGGAGTTGTGACAGTTGCTCATTTCTTTCTCTTTTAATACGTGCTCCATGTTTTATAAGGAGCCCTCTCACGACTACCTTATGGGCCTCCCAAAGTATTCCCATCTTACAATCCGGTTGCTCGTTTATTTCAAAAAAGCTTTTCATTTCTTTCTCGACTTCCCTTAGTATCTCTTCTTTTTGTAGTAGGCTTTCATTCAGCCTCCAGAAGCTCCTCCCCTGTGCAGAATTCGCTGTTAATTTATATAACAAAAATATAGGTGCATGGTCTGACCATGTGATACTGCCTATACTTGTATTTTGAACTGATTGTAATTGGGCATGAGGTATAAAAAAAAAATCAATTCTAGAGTAGGTCTTATGCGGTGTAGAAAAGAATGTGTATTCTTTTTCAGAAGGATGTTGTAGCCGCCATGCGTCTATAAGTTGAGCATTATATAATATTTTTAAAATCTTTTTATTCCTTCCTGCTGAAAAAGTCGATGTCCCTGTTGATATATCCAGGGCTGGTGTTAATGGGCAGTTAAAATCTCCCCCCATAATTAACTGTCCTTCTGAGAACCTCATGAGCTTCTCTACTACCTTAGCTATAAAGCTGTCTTGTCTGCTATTGGGTGTATATATTGTTGCTATTGTTATTTGTATTTCCCCTATTTTCCCCCTAACAAACAAGAATCTTCCTTCCGGATCCTGCATTTTGTCTTGGAAAGTCCATGGAACAGAGTTTGCAATGAGTATGGAAACCCCTCTTGCTTTTGCTTGTGTATAAGTGGAATGGTATGCATATGAAAAATTTCTATTTTTAAGAAACGGTAATTTATCTGTCCTGAAGTGCGTTTCTTGTATCAGCGCTATACTAGTATGTGACTGCTTTAATTCAGATAATAACATGTGCCTTTTTTCTGGGGTATTAAGTCCCTTTACATTATATGAAACCACCTTTACATCCTCCATCATTCGCTCGTGGATAAAGAAGAAGAAAAGAAAAAAAAAAAAAAAAAAAGCCCCCCCCCCTACGGATTCGAGAAGGTCGGTCTCTACAAGAGAACGGCCTTCTCTTCCGTAGTTTCGGATAACAAAAAATGTATCCTTATTTCACACGGCCACTTTCGTGCCACTTGTGTGACTTTATTAGTAGGGTCGTGCCCCGAAGTGACTCTCTGTGGACTCTCCCCCACCTCCTCCCACCACTTTTTATCAACATATTTTGGCCATATCTTATTCTAAGGTCTACCGGCATTCCTCTCTTTCCCTTCATGGTCTTTGGTTTCCCTTAATGGACAGTGACATTCCCTTCTCACTGAATTACAAAAAAAAAAAAAAAAAAAAAAAAAAAAAAAAACATCAAAATACTTGAGTAATGGTCCCGGGGATTGATGGGGAGGGGGTAGGGTCGAGGGAAACCTCCCTCTTCCCCTCCCTCACTTCCCCATCTATCCCTCCCCCCATCTACACAAACGCTATTCATCATAATATGGATATCACAACATTTTCATATTCAATAATTCAATCCTCCCCTTCTCATCCCCCTCTTGTTCTACCGAATTAAATTGTGAGTTAACCTTTATATACTTCATAAAACACACAACAAAAAACAAAAAACAAAAAAAAAAAAAAGGGGAAAAGAAACCCCCCCCTCCCCCGTACCCCCTATAATATTAGTGACAAGAGGAATAACTTCCATCCTATATATCAAAAACTGTGTCAAAAAAAAAAAAAAAAAAAAACCACCACCCCCTATAGTATACAAGAGGAACAACTTCCATTCTATATTTCAATAACTGTGTAAAAGAAAAAAAAAAAAAAAAACCCTTCCACTTCCCCATACCACCTATAAAATTAGTGACAAGAGGAATGACTTCCATCCTATATTCAAAACTGTGTCAAGGAAAAAAAAAAAAAAAAAAACCCCCCTTCCACTTCTCCATACTACCTATAATATTAGTGACAAGAGGAATGACTTCCATCCTATATTTCAAAACTGTATCGATAAAAAAAAAAAAAAAAAAAAAAAAAAACCCCTTCCACTTCTCCATACCACCTCTAAAATTAGTGACAAGAGGAATGACTTCCATCCTATATTCAAAACTGTGCCAAGAAAAAAAAAAAAAAAAAACAAAAAAAAAAACATCAAAATACTTGAGTAATGGTCCCGGGGATTGATGGGGAGGGGGTAGGGTCGAGGGAAACCTCCCTCTTCCCCTCCCTCACTTCCCCATCTATCCCTCCCCCCATCTACACAAACGCTATTCATCATAATATGGATATCACAACATTTTCATATTCAATAACTCAATCCTCCCCTTCTCATCCCCCTCTTGTTCTACCGAATTAAATTGTGAGTTAACCTTTATATACTTCATAAAACACACAACAAAAAACAAAAAAAAAAAAAAAAAAAACAAAAAAAAAAAAAGGGGAAAAGAAACCCCCCCCTCCCCGTACCCCCTATAATATTAGTGACAAGAGGAATAACTTCCATCCTATATATCAAAAACTGTGTCAAAAAAAAAAAAAAAACCACCACCCCCTATAGTATACAAGAGGAACAACTTCCATTCTATATTTCAATAACTGTGTAAAAGAAAAAAAAAAAAAAAAAAAAAAAAACCCCTTCCACTTCCCCATACCACCTATAAAATTAGTGACAAGAGGAATGACTTCCATCCTATATTCAAAACTGTGTCAAGGAAAAAAAAAAAAAAAAAAAACCCCCCCTTCCACTTCTCCATACTACCTATAATATTAGTGACAAGAGGAATGACTTCCATCCTATATTTCAAAACTGTATCGATAAAAAAAAAAAAAAAAAAAAAAAACCCCTTCCACTTCTCCATACCACCTATAAAATTAGTGACAAGAGGAATGACTTCCATCCTATATTCAAAACTGTGCCAAGAAAAAAAAAAAAAAAAGGAGGGGGGGGGGGCGAGAAGGATGTATCAATAATTAACCCTTATTTCCCGTAGGGGGATCTCACTACAGTCTCTTAATAGTCAAATTTCTTTATCTCCTCTCTTCTCTCGATAATGTCTCTGGTCTTTTCTCCCGTTGTTGATGGTATACTGGCGGGTTCTCATTAGGCAGTCGATTCAGCCAATTTACTATTTGAATAGGGTCTGTCTCTATAAACGAAAAGAATGCCATCCTGTCTTGGTATGTTCTAAGGTTAAAATACTGTCCATTCCTACGGAACGTTACCGAAAATGGGAACCCCCATCTATATGTGCATCCTGCTTTTCTTGCCAATTCTAATAATGGTCTCAAGAGAGCTCTTCTCCTCAGTGTACCTCTGGCAATGTCTGCATATATCTTAACTGGTACTCCTTCCACTTTTATATCCTGGTTATCCCACACTAGCCTTAAAATCGCCTCTTTATGCACATAATGAAATAGTCTGCAGATCACATCTCTCGGTCTTCTCTCCTCTTTGCTTCTAGGGCCAAGGGTTCTGTGTATTCTTTCTATCTCCAAATGTTCCGGATATTTATCCTTCATGATCTGCTTAAAAATTTCCTCTGCTACTTCTGTCAGTTTTTCTTTCCCCACCATTTCAGGTATGCCTCGTATACGTAAGTTATTACGTCTGTTTCTGTTTTCTATTTCCTCCAATTGTAGTTGTATCTTCTCATCTATCTCTCTTTGTATGTCTCTTGTTGATTCTAGTGATGTTACCCTCTCTCCAATACTTTTTCTGGCTACTGCTTCCTCCGCTAAGCCTATTGTAATATTTTGTATGTCTTTCTTTATTTCCTGCATTTCTCTCTGATGTACCTCCTCTATTTTGCTGATCATCTGTTCTATGTCCGATTTAGTTGGGAGAGCTTGTAGCATAGCTTTTAGCTCCATGTTGTGAGATAAGCTCTGTACATAAGTGCAAGATGTATCATTCTCCCTTTGTCTTGCCTCTGGACTTTCAAGGTAATTCTCTGAAGTAGGGGAGGCAGTCAGAGAGCTAGGTACATCTCCTGACTCTGGGCTTGTTAGGGCACTATTTCCACTTCTTGCCATTTCTCTTGACGTCTTATGATTATTAGCAAAGTATTTGTCTATTTCTCCTTCTGGTTTACTTGTTTTAGGTTTCGTCGTATTGTTCTTTCCTTTTCTTTTTTTAGTTAGTGTCATACTTTCTTTTTAATTCTATGGCCTATTCTCCCTCAACTTCTATTAACTCCCCTGGGAGATTTTATTCCAAATAACCACGGGGAAAAGCCACAGGACAAACAACCAGTAAGAAGAAATGCAGTCCCTTTTCCTCTTCAGTCTCTTAATTTAATCGTTATAGATATCACAGTCAATAGCCATCCAGCATACAATAGAGATATACGGGAAGGGGTATAAGATAGAAAAAAAAAAATATTATCTCACCCACATTCCAAACTGTCCTTCCAATAGGGTGACTATCCTTTCCCTTAAAAATACCAGTATAAGAGGGAACCTGGTTTAAAGGGATAACCCGCAGGGGTTGCCTTGTATCTGATCCAGGCCGACTCTCAAGGCCTCTATCCTCCGCAGCTCCAGCCTCTATCTCCGCTCCTGGAGATTTTAATCTGTACAGACACCAAGCAGGGGGGCTCACCATCCAGGTACTCTCCCCTCCTCATCTGCAGCACTGGTTCCTCGGGAGGCTGGTATCCTATTCTCCTCCTGCTGGTCTTGCTTTCTTGCCTCCGTAGCCTCTATTTGCTCTAGCTGATGGGGAATTTCGGCAATAGAGGCAATCAGCTGGAGGCTTGAGATACAGCCCCTTACTTGATCGAGCCGTCGGCGCTCCGAACGGCGGGACCGGGATAAGCTCCGCTTCTGACCTCCTATGTAATCTGGCCGCTTTTCCCTCCTCACCCGAGGTGCGGGCTATTCAGATATCGGCGTCCGGGTCACGGCTCACTTAGCTCTGCTGCTTTCGGGTGTACTCTCGGCGTCTCTACAGGCTCGGGCGGGAGAGGTGTTCAGTGGGAAGACGCACAGCCCACACTCACATCGTCACTTCCGGGCACGCCCCAATGCTATTGTGATTCTATGTGAGTGTAGAGTGTCAGTTTAATGTGAATCTAGTGATAGTTCAGTGTGAGTGTAAAGTAAATATGAACCGTCCCACTAGTGTCACATTAGTGTGAATCTAGTGATAGAACAGTGTGAGAGTAGTATGACCGTTCATTTTTATTTATCTGTAATTTTATTTTGTCAGGGCAGGTTTCCTGCAGTATATTTCAGTGTGTCACTGCACGTTTACCGCAGTATATTGCATTGCATTCTTGCATGTTTACTGGAGAATAGTGCAGTGCGTTATTGCACATTTACGGCAGTATATTGCAATGCATCAGTGCAGTTTACTGCAGTATATTGTAGTGTTTCAGAGGAGTGTTTCTGAGTAATGAGTACTCAAGTTAAAGTGCACCAAACACCACTTTCCATTGGTAAAAGTGCATCCACGTACACATTTCCCCATCTTTCATTGTTATTAAGGCCCCCCATCATGCCTGGGAGGCCAACAAGGAGAGGCAGACATTCCCATGGCATTGTGAGGGGTCCAGCAGCATCTGTGTCCACAGGCAAAGGTGGACGTGGTCAGTCCTCAGGCAGGGCATCATTTCCGCTGTTTAGTGATGTTGCCTGTGCTATCCAGCCAAAGCAGCAGAGGAGGTGCTGGACTGGTTTAACAAGCCATCCTCATCCTCCTCATCCTCTGTCACCCAAGCAGAGACTAGTGCGCAGTCAACCGCAGCTGCCAGAATGGCTTATTCTGCCTCCTGGTCCACCACCAACAACCAAAGCCCAATTTTTCCGCTACTGTTTGACCAGGGCATATCATTTCAATCTTTGACAGCAAGGCCAATTCTTGCTTTTATTAACAGTACCTTTATATGGTTACGGTTTGAAGGCACCATCAACACCCAAAGCCCAATTTTTCCACACCTGTTACTTACAGTATCTCACAAAAGTGAGTACACCCCTCACATTTTTGTAAATATTTTGTTATACCTTTTCATGTGATAACACTCAAGAAGTGACACTTTGCTACAATGTAAAGTAGTGAGTGTACAGTTTGCATAACAGTGTAAATTTGCTGTCCCCTCAAAATAACTCAACACACAGCCATTAATGTCTAAACTGCTGGCAACAAAATTGAGTACATCCCAAGGTGAAAATTTCCAAATTGGACCCAATTAGCCATTTTCCCTCCCCAGTGTCATGTGACTCTTTAGTGTTACAAGGTCTCAGGTGTGAATGGGGAGCAGGTGTGTTAAAGTTGGTGTTATCACTCTCACTCTCTCATACTGGTCAATGGAAATTCAACATGGCACCTCATGTCGAAGAACTCTCTGAGGATCTGAAAAAAATAATTGTTGCTCTACATAAAGATGACCTAGGCTATAAGAAGAGTGCCAAGACCCTGACACTGAGCAGCAACATGGTGGCCAAGACCATACAGCGGTTTAACAGGATAGGTTCCACTCAGAACAGGCCTTGCCATGGTCGACCAAATAAGTTGAGTTCAAGTGGTCAGCCGTATAGCCAGAGGTTGTCTTTGGGAAATAGATGTATGGGTGCGGCCAGCATTGCTGCAGAGGTTGAAGGGGTGGGCTGGTCAGCCTGTCAGTGCTCAGACCATACACCTCACACTGCATCAAATTGGTCTGCATGGCTGTAGTCCCAGAAGGAAGCCTCTTCTAAAGATGATGCAGAAGAAAGCCCACAAACAGTTTGCTGAAGACCAGCAGACTAAGGACATGGATTACTGGAAACATGTCCTGTGAACTAATGAGACCAAGATAAATGTATTTGGTTCAGATCGTGTCAAGCATTTGTGGCAACAACCAGGTGAGGAGTATAAAGACAAGTGTGTCTGGACTACAGTCAAGCATGGTGGTGGGAGTGTCATGGTCTGGGGCTACATGAGTGCTACTGGCACTGGGGAGCTACATTTCATTGAGGGAACCATGAATGTCAAAATGTACTGTGACATACTGAAACAGAGCATGATCCCCTCCCTTCGGAGACAGGGCCGCAGGGCAGTATTCCAACATGATAACGACCCCAAACACACCTTCAAGATGACCACTGCCTTGCTAAAGAAGCTGAGGGTAAAGGTGATGGGCTGGCCAAGCATGTCTCCAGACCTAAACCCTATTGAGCATCTGTGGGGCATCCTCAAATGGAAGGTGGATGAGCACAAGGTCTCTAACATCCACCAGCTCTGTGATGTCGTCATGGAGGGCTCCAGTGGCAATCTGTGAAGCTCTGGTGAACTTCATGCTCAAGAGGGTTAAGGCAGTGCTGGAAAATAATGGTGGCCACATAAAATATTGGCACTTTGGGCCAAATTTGGAAATTTTTACTTAGGGGTGTACTCACTTTTGTTGCCAGCGGTTTAGACATTAATGGCTGCGTGTTGAGTTATTTTGAGGGGACAGCACATTTACACTGTTATACAAGCTGTACACTCACTACTTTACATTGTAGCATAGTGTCATTTCTTCAGTGTTGTCACATGAAAAGATATAACAAAATGTTTACAAAAATGTGAGGGGTGTACTCACTTTTGTGAGATACTGTAAACCCACAGTCTGCGAAAGAGACAGCAGAATTTATCCAAAAAATCTCTATTCTTGTTCCAATTGCACAAAATTGTGGCCTCATCATACAGACTGGCCCCTCAAGCTGTTGTTTACAAAATGAAGAAAGCTTGCAGGAAAAATGTAATTTTTTTGTCTTTATAAATGTCATTATTGCTGCAGCAGGTTCTATACATGGTACAGATGTGCCGCTTTACAGGCAGGCTAAGAAGACCCCCCAGGCTCTATATTAAAAGGGTTTTTTCCTTTTTATTGTTATTTCTCATTTTTATGGGTTCACTTTAAGCATCAGTAAATCACTGCCCATGTAAAAAAGATGTTTTTTATAAACTTTGTGTTCATTGATACATGTCCCCCAATGCAGTACATGGACCCCCATATCCTTTTCCAACAAACATACATACACTGCTCAGGTTAAAAGGGGAAAGTACAACATATCCTTTGCAGGTGCTCACCTTGGCTCACCATTGTAGACCATGAGGATACCAGAGAAAGATACGGCCACACTCCACAGCTAAGATAAAATTATGAAGTTTCTTTATTCACCATAATTCCAGACAGAGAGGGGACAGGTAGACAGGTTAACGTTTCACACAACACACTGTGCTTGTTTCCCTAAGCAGGGAAAAAAATAACAAGGTAACAAGCAAATGCAGCACATAACACACATTACACATAGTTAGGCACACATTTAATCTGTTGACCGCCCTAGATGGTAAACCCTTCCTATCCAGTGTCATTAGTACAGTGACAGTGCATATTATTTATATATATATATATATATATATATATATATGTGTGTAAAAAAGTCACGCTCAGTGAAAAATTTAACTAATTAAATGTCCAAAAAAAGTGTCCAAATTAATGTCCAATTATTCCCAATATAAACAGTGAATTAAATGAAGAAATGGTGTCTATCCAGATTCCCCTTAGGTAATATGCTTACCAGAGAAATATAATATTAAAGGCCCAGGATCCAAATCAGCAATCTTGGTGTTTTAAGTAGATATCCTTTGATGGACTTCCAGGAATTTGGATGTATGAAATCATGGAAAAAAATAGGAAAGCGCCATAGCGTAAAATCCCACAAACAAATGATGATGTAGAAATACTGTATATCACCAGTGAAGTGTTAAAACTGAAATGATGTGTGTGAAAAAAGAGGATAGATCAATCCGCCACCAACATTAGTACTGCTTACCAGAAATAAATGGGATAATGGCAATATTGATAGAAAAAGCCAAAGCCAGTTGGAATAGTGTCAGGAAATGGCCATAGGAGAACTGGCAACATTTCCAGTAATAGCAATGGATGCTCCTGGCTCAATCGACACAGCCCTCTGCTAGCCCGTCAGGGAAATGGCCGTAGGAGAACTGGCAACATTGCCAGTAATAGCAATGGTCATTCCTGCCTCAATTGACACTGCCCTCTGCTGGCCTATAAAAGGTGGCCATAGGATCAGACTCATTGCTGGATTATCTCTCAGCTTCCTGTGCTTCCTATTTGGGCTTCCTGTTGTGACCTCGGCTTGTTCCTGATTCCGTTTGATCTCCTGCTCCTGGTTTGACCCTTGGCTTCTTCCACTGACCTTGCTTCTGTTACCTACCGTGTATGACCCCGACTTGCTTCAAGACCTCGGCTATTCTGGTTGTCTCCTGTGCATGACCTTGGCTTGTACCACGGTTCCCGCTGCCTGCTCCAGTCCCAGACCTCGGCCAGTTCCTGTCTCTGCTACCAGAGACTATTCCTTGACACAAGGTAGCCCGTCTGCTCCAGAGCCCTTGAAGACTCCTACCCTGCTGTGGTTCCAGCCTGTTCCAGTTCACCCTCGGATTGCTTCTGGTTCTACCTACCTGCCTGCAGCTGGTAACCCGTGCCACTTGGGGTGCCACACCCTCTGTACCATCTCCAGGGGTGTGCCGCACTGAGCCGCAAGGGGAGCCCTCTCAGCACCTCGGCCTCGGATTAGGTAACCCTGACAAATAGAGTTATTCTTTTACCAAAGAGGGAGATAACCACCAGATGTAATCCACCACTGATAGGTCAGTCCCTTACCAGACTGAATGCATAACACTCATGTGTAAATGGATAAACCTCCACCCCAGCAGTCCGGTGTAACAGCACCTCCATGCCTCTTACCAGATAAAAACTTTAAGTAAATAATGATGTCCTAGATGGATGGACAATGGAATCCCCACAGGGACACAGGAGAGATAAACCAGACTCCAACTTGATTGAATCAGGAAGGCAGGTAGTATATCACCACAGATGCTCAATAATGATTGGCCCCAAGTGAACAAAACATAAAAACCGCCATAGTGTAAAACGTAACTAAAATTTATTTTTAAAAAAGTAGTAAACTCACATGTACACAGATGAAAAAGTCGCTTGTAATAGCCGCCGGCCGGACGGCTCTGCACTTTCGCACTCGTCGAACGCTAACCGGAAATGACGTCAGCACGCATATTATTAGCACTGATCACTGTAGTAAAGCGGAGTTCCACCAAAAAGAGGAATCTCCGCTTAACGCCCCCCCCGCCACATTTGGCACCTTTTGGGGGGAAGGGAGTAGGTACACCCCTCCTTTCCCCGCAGTCTTCTGGGGACACTTCACAGGTCCCAGAAGACTGAGGCTCATTCACAAAGTGCAGACCAGTAGGAAACTCATAGTCAAGATGGTGGCGCCAGCACCACTGGATGCCTGGACAGGTAAGTGCCCTAATATTAAGAGCCAGCAGCTACAGTTTTTGTAGCTGCTGGCTTTTTAATTTTTTTTTTTTTGAAGGATCTCCTCTTTAATGTCACTGGTGACGTCAGTGGCAGTTAGTCAGATCGCCCCAGTGTCAGTTAGGGGTTTGTTTACTAAAGCTTGAGAGGGTAAAATTAGTCACAATTCTGCAGAGAAACCAATCAGCTTCCATGTTTTATTGCTCAAGGTTAATTAAACAAGCTGGGGTTAGAAGCTGATTGGTTTCTCTGCAGAATTGTGACTAATTTTGCCCTCTCTAGCTTTAATAAATAAACCCCTTAGCCCAGGTTCACACTGAGGCCCTTTTGAAATCACGCAAGTTTAGCTGAACTTGCACGATTTCAAGTTGGCATTTCAGTCTGACTTTGGGGGCAATTTCACAGACATCTGTGGTGGGTTCCTGCACAGATGTCTATGGAAATGCCCCCTCCCACCCAAATCGCCAAAAATAGTACAGAAACTACTTTTGGGAATCGGTGCAGTGCCGCAAAGTCGACCAATTTGGACAGTGCCATTGTCAGCAATTGGATCCGGTTTGACATGCAATTTGACATGTCTAATTGCATGTCAAATCGTACCAATGTGAACGTGGGCTTAGTGTCAGATTGTTTGCCGCACTATCGCAGTCCCATTATTAGTCACTGAGCACAGCCATTAGTAGTATAAAAATGCAGTATATATCCCACAGTTTGTAGATGCTATAACTGTCTGATAAACCAATCAATATACGCTTATTGGGATTTTTTCTTTTTTTTTTTACCAAAGATGTAGCAGAATACATTTTGGCCAAAATTTATAAAGAAATTAGTTTTTTTACTATTTTTATTAAATAGGTTTTATAGCAGAAAGTAAAAATACAGTATATATATATTTTTTCCTAAATTTTGGTCTTTTTTCATTTATATCGCAAAAAAATAAGAAAACCCAGTGGTGATCAAATAGCACCAAAAGAGAGCAATGTTTGTGTGAAAAAAATGATATAAAATTTGTTTACGTTTCATGACCGCGCAATTGTCAGTCAAAGTAGCGCAGTGCCGATTAGCAAAAAATGGCCTGGTCATGAAGAGGGTAAACTCTTCTGGAGGTCAAGTGGTTAAAAGAGTTATGGTGAATTGTTTACATAATTACATAGTTATGCTGGCCATACATGGATAAAAAAAAAATCGTTCCTCAAAAACGGTCGGAACTTAAGAAAATATGTTGAACGTGCATGCGATAACGCCATCATTGTATCAATAGATGTTGCCCAATTATTGACATATATAGATCGATAACAACATGAACAGTACATTTTTCCTTGATCAATTATACGATTAGCAGAAATGATGTAACGCATTTTTGACCTTTGGGAATCCTCCCATCGAAACACATCATGCATCGTTGCCGTTGGAGGTGTCGTTATATTCTGTTGGCATAATCATGGATTGTGGTCCAGTTATGGATGCTCAGAGAAGAGGTAGCAATAGCTATGCTGGCAATAATGGTACTGGATAAGGAGGCAACAAGAAAGATCTTTCTGTTCGTTGCTTGTTGTATTGACTCACAGGGTTACATTTTAACATAAGCAATGCGCTGTCGATTATTCAAACTTTCGGTTACACTACTGATCTTTCAAAAATCATTTGTTTTAATCAAAGAAAATCCAAAACGGGTGTACGTTTTTTTTTTTTTTTTTGCATTAAAATTGCCATTTTGAGAATCGAAATTAGTCCACTAACATTTCGAAAGTCGATTCCATTCCATATTTTCACAGCTCTTACTGTGAAGAAACCTTTCCATATTTGGAGATTAAGCCCTGATTCACATTGATGTTACTTTGAAATTTCATGATTGCTACTTTGATGATTTCAGGTCAGTGCAATTTCAGGTGCTGCTTGAAAGACATCTGTGCGGCTTCATGCACAGATTGTCTATTGAAGTCGCACCTGAAATCCGCAAGGAACTACTTTTGTAAATCGGTGCAGCACCACAAAGTCGGCGTCACGCTGATTGGATCAGTGCCATTGCTGGCATTAGGCTACAACTTTTCTTGCGATTTGACCTGCCAAATAGCAAGACAAATCGCACCGATGTGAACGAGGGCCTAAAGGGATTGTAAAGGTAGAAGATTTTTTTTATCTTAATGCATTCTGTGCATTGATAAAAAAAAAAAAAAACCTTCTATGTGCAGCAGCCCCCCTAATACTTACCTGAGCCCATCTTTATCCAGCAGTGTTGCTGGAATGTTTTAGCTGCCAGTGACTCCCCTGTTCATTGACTGAGACAGCAGCCCAGCACGACTTGCCCTTATTGCTGTCAATCAAAGTGAGTCAGTCAATCAGGAAAGAGTGGGGAGGGCAGAATGGCAGCTCTGTGTCTGAATGGACACATGGAGCTGTGACTCGGCTCATGTGCCCCTATAGCAAGCTGCTTGCTTTGGGGGAACTCAGCAGGAGGGAGGGACCAGGAGAGCGAAGAGGGATCTGAGCTGCTCTGTGCAAAACCACTGCACAGAGCAGGTAAGTATAACATGTTTGTTATTTAAAAAAAAAAAAAAACAAGACTTTACAGTCACTTTAATCTCTTTTCCTCTAGACATAAGGCATGCCCCCGTGTCCTCTGTTTATACTGTATGTTTGAAAACCAATAAACAAGGCCGCAGCCGTTATTAATCCAGTTTGGTGTATCTAGTGTCCTTTGTATGTTTGAAGTTTATGCCTCCTACCGTCCCATGCTACATCACTTCCACTTTCAACACAAAACATGTCGTCACTTTCACACCTGCAAATCATGTAGTGTTTGCATATTTTTATCCAACCCATGTACAGTATCTCAAAAAAGTAAGTACACCCCTCACATTTTTGTAAATATTTTATTATATCTTTTCATGTGACAACACTGAAGAAGTGACACTTTGCTACAATGTAAAGTAGTGAGTGTACAGCTTGTATAACAGTGTATGTTTGCTGTCCCCCCAAAATAACTCAACACACCGCCATTATAGTTGATAAATTGCTGGCAACAAAAGTGAGTACACCCCTAAGCGAAAATGTTGAAATTGGGCCCAAAGTGTCAATATTTTGTGTGGCCACCATTATTTTCCAGCACTGCTTTAACCCTCTTGGGCATGGAGTTCATCAGAGCTTCACAGGTTACCACTGAAGTCCTCTTCCACTCCTCCATGACGACATCACGAAGCTGGTGGATGTTAGAGACCTTGCGCTCCTCCACATTCTGTTTGAGGATGCCCCACAGATGCTCAATAGGGTTTAGGTCTGGAGACATGCTTGGCCAGTCCATCACCTTTACCCTCAGCTTCTTTAGCAAGGCAGTGGTAGTCTTGGAAGTGTGTTTGGGGTTGTTATCATGTTGGAATACTGCCCTTCGGCCCAGTCTCCGAAGGGAGGGGATCATGCTCTGCTTCAGTATGTCACAGTACATGTTGGCATTCATGGTTCTGTAGCTCCCCAATGCCGGCAGCACTCATGCAGCCCCAGACCATGACACTCCCACCACCATGCTTGAATGTAGGCAAGACACACTTGTCTTTGTACTCCTCACCTTGTTGCCACCACACACGCTTGACACCATCTGAACCAAATAAGTTTATCTTGGTCTCATCAGACCACAGGACATGGTTCCAATAATTCATGTTCTTAGTCTGCTTGTCTTCAGCAAACTGTTTGCGGGATTTCTTGTGCATCATCTTTAGAACAGGCTTCCTTCTTGGATGACAGCCATGCAGCGGCGTATGGTTTGAGCACTGACAGGCTGACCCCATCACCCCTTCAATCACTGCAGCAATGCTGGCAGCACTATTTTCCAAGGACAACCTCTGGATATGACGCTGAGCACGTGCACTCCACTTTGGTCGACCATGGCGAGGCCTGTTCTGAGTGGAACCTGTCCTATTAAACCGCTGTATAGTCTTGGCCCCGATGCTGCAGCTCAGTTTCAGGGTCTTGGCAATCGTCTTATAGCCTTGGCCATCTTTATGTAGAGCAACAATCCTTTTTTTCAGATCCTCAGAGAGTCCTTTGCCATGAGGTGCCATGTTGAACTTAAAGTGACCAGTATGAGAGAGTGAGAGCGATAACACCAAATTTAACACACCTGCTCCCCATTCACATCTGAGACCTTGTAACACTAACGAGTCACGTGACAACGGGGAGGGAAAACGGCTAATTGGGCCCAATTTGGACATTTTCACTTTGGGGTGACCTCAGTTTTGTTGCCAGCGGTTTAGACAATAATGGCTGTGTGTTGAGTTAGTTTGAGGGGACAGTAAATTTACACTGTTATACGAGCTGTACACTCACTACTTTACATTGTAGCAAAGTGTCACTTCTTCAGTGCTGTCACTGGAAATGATATAATAAAATATTTACAAAAATGTGAGGGGTGTACTCACTTTTGTGAGATACTGTACATGAGTTGGATAAAAATATGGAAACACTACATGATTTGCAGGTGTGAAAGTGACGACATGAAAGTGGAAGCGATGTAGCATGGGACGGAAGGAGGCATAAATATATATGTATATGTAAAGCACTGCTTAAGATGACGGCGCTATATAAGTACCTTTAATAAAGACAAATAATATAAATACATTTTTTTAACCACTTACCGCAAAGTGACGTAGATCTACGTCGGCAGACTTTGCGGTAGTATACCGAGGTGATGCCTCTAGCTAGAGGCATCATCCCGGTACTGTGGTTTACAGCCAACGGTCGGCTTTCCGTCCGTAACGACCGATGCGGCTCGGGAGCAGCTCGATCGTTACCCGGGTGAGCGGGAGGGGACGTAGCCCCCCCCTCCCGCCACCTTCCATGACTTTGCTCGGGGCTCCCGAGCACCCAGCCGGCACGTCCGCCGGCTGGATGGAGTCCCGATCAATGCCGGAAATGGCTTCGATTGGGTCTCTGATGACGTAACACGGAGGCGGCGTCCATGACGTCACTTCCGGGTTACTGTGCTGCAAAAAGCGGAAAATTTAAAAAAGGCTGTATGCAAAAACGCAGTTTTCTGCGTTTTGCATACATGGAAGTGTAGTGGAGGGGTCTAGGGTCTTTTAGACCCTCGATCCCTCCATAAAGAGTACCTGTCACTACATATTGGTGTCACAAGGGATGTTTACATTGCTTGTGACAGCAATAAAAGTGATCAGATTTTTTTTTTTAAAAAAAACCTTTAATAAAGTTAAAAAAAAAATAAAATAAATAGGAAAAAAAATAAAAAATTTAGCCGCCCCCTGTCACCGTTAGCTCACGCACAAAAGAAAACGTATACGGAAGTCGAGCCGCGAATGAAATCGCTGTTCAAACCACACATGTGAGGTATCGCCGCGATCGCTAGAGCGTGGGCAATAATTAAAAAAAGAGCTACACTCTAACTCTAAAATGGTAACCGTTAAATTTAAAGCATCGCCGATTGAGATCTCTATTGACTGTAGTTTGTCGCCATCCCACGGGGGGGCGCAATTTTAAACCGTAACATGTTGGGTATCTATTTACTCGGCGTGACATCATCTTTCACAATATGCAAAAAAAATGGGCTAACTTTACTGTTTAGTATTTTTTAAATGCAGTGAAATGTGATTTTTCAAAATTTTTCCAAAAAAATGGCGTTTTAAAGACCGCTGCGCAAATACCGCGTGACAAAAAATATTGCAATGACCGACATTTTATTCTCCAGAGTCTTTGCTAAAAAAATATAATGTTTGGGGGTTCTAAGTAGTTTTCTAGGAAAAAATACTGGTTTTAACTTGTAAACAAAAAGTGTCCGAAATAGGGCTGGGGCTTAAGTGGTTAAAAAGGGCATACTGGGTTCTGTGCTTGCGGCACCCCGGAGGAGCCCAATTGGTTGAGAAATCGTGGTTGAGAAAAGCAGCAGTAGATGTGACGTAAGGCTGCTGTTATCAAAACGTTGTTGTAGCACACAAGAAAGGGCTATTATTCATTATGTAAATCGTGTGTCTCATACTAAACAGTACATATCCCCAGGCAGCGTGGTGGAATAAACCAGCCTCTGTCTCCCTATCTCCTTCCCAGGCAGCCACTTTTAGCTCTACCAGTTTACAAGCAGGTATTTTGGATCCTTGTCACCACTGGCATTCCAGGAATGCCTGACACTTCCAGCTAAGAGTTTTCAGCCAGGCCATACTAAAGCCGCATGGTGAGTAATCGCCCACTGCAAACCTGACAATCCCCAAAGGCAAAGCAAGCAAGGTAAATAATAGTGGAGAAATGATTATCCTGAGCCCAAGGTGAGTGAAATCTGAGCTGGCGGGCACGGTTCGCTTGTCGAGCCAATAACACGCAGCTAAGATTAAGCAATAAGATTTCCTTTCGCTTGTGTTACTATGGGAGCTGTAGAACCACTCTTCTGATCATGTCCTAAACTAGGAGGACCGCACTGCTAACTCCTGCTGGATTCTCTCATCTTTCACCCATCGTAATGTCACTCTGGCGAGTGGACGATTTAATCAGGACAAATTGGCAACTGCAAAACAACGGGCGCCGACTAAACCATGGGGATAGAAAGAACGGTGGAGATTTTTACTGTGCCAATCAGAAGGACGTCTTGATCCATTTAAATGATCGCTTGGCGGCTTATCTGGAAAAAGTGCGGACACTGGAAAAGGCCAACCAACAGCTGGAGGAGAATATCAAGAAGCTGTCCGAGAAACGGGCAACAGACCGCGATTACAGTCGTTATCTAAAGACTATTGATGAACTGGAAAGCCAGGTAAAATAATTCATTTTCGGTAATATTATTATCTTTTATTAATAAACAAGAAAAGCATATTATATAAGGTCTCATGCACACAGGCGCTGGGGGGCGCTGGGAGTAGTGATCGACCGATATCGGTTTTTCGTTGCCGATACCGACATTTTGACCAATGCATAACGATATCGGCCGATATGCGCTGATATTTTCGTAGATTTAAAAAAATGTTTTATTTTATTTGACAGGTACTCCTGTGAAGGGATCTGGGGGCCCTCCTCTTCAAAACACCAAGTTTGGCTGTTTTGAATGCTGTCATTTTTTTAAATCTGGCACCGAATACCCGGAAGAGATGTCATGACATCACTCTCAGGTTTTTGCATTGTGACCCGATCAGAGCCAAATCCGGCTTTGATCGGGTCTTCGGCAGCCATGCAGGCTGGTTGCCCGGGTCTCCGAGTGGGACGGGATACCCGGGTGAGCCGCGGAAGGTGGCGGGAGGGGGGGACGTCCCCTCCCGCTCCTTGTAATGACAGCCAAGTGGCTTCTCAGCTGCATCAGTTGTCATTACAAGACAGCCGACCATCGGCTATGGACGCCGGCACCGGGGTGATGCGGTCATGCAAATTAAATTTTTATAATTTTTTTAGACAGATAGAGCTTTCTTTTGTTGGTATTTAAAGCGGAGTTCCAGTAATTTTTTTGTTTACTAAAAGTCAGCAGCTACAAGAGACAGCAGCTGCAGCTATACGGAAGCAGGTCGTCAGGTTCCCGCAAATCGCCGTACCTGTAAGGCGGTCCGCAGAAGCGATCCTGGGGGTACCCACTCGCCAGCGAAGAAGCTCACCCACGGGGCTGTAAACACAGCAGACCATTGTTCTCTCTGGTATCAATGCAGAGCTCCTCCTATTTAGGAACACAGGTCTCTGTATTGATTCCATTAACCCATCCCCCCTACAGTTAGAAAACACCCCCTAGGCTCACATTTAACCCTTTGGGTTAACCCCTTCCCTGCCAGTGTCATTATTACAGTAAGAGTGCATATTTTTAAAACTGATTACTTTAGTAATGCCACTGGTCCCCCCAAAAGTGTCAAAAATGTCAGTTAGGGGTCCGATCTGTCCGCCGCAATGTCGCAGTCACTAAAAATCGCAGATCGCCGCCATTACTAGTTAAAAAATTAAATAAATAAAAATTACATAATCATAAATCTTTCCCCTAGTTTGTAGATGCTATAACTTTTGCGCAAATCAATCAAAATACACTTATTCGGATTTTTTTGGCCAAAAATATGTAGCAGAATACAAATTGGCCTAAAATTATGAAAAAATTTGATTTTTCCTTTTTTTTTTTTTGGGGGGGGGGGGGGGGGAATGTTATATAGGAGAAAGTGAACAATGTTCTTTTTTTTTTTCAGAATTGTCACTCTTTTTTGTTTATAGCGCAAGAAATAAAAATCGCACAGGTGATCAAATACCACCAAAAGAAAGCTCTATTTGTGGGAAAAAAGGACATCAATTTATTTGGGTACAGAATCGCACAACCGCGCAATTGTTCTTTAAAGTAACGCAGTGCCGAATCGCAAAAAAATGACCTGGTCATAAAGGGGGAAAATCTTCCGGTCCAGAAGTGGTTAATAAACACACACTCACCTGCCCCACAATCCAGCGATGTACTCACCCCAGCTGTGTTCTTCGTGTGTCCTCCCTCAGCGGCGCCGGCATCTCTACTATGGGCACCCGGCTGTGACAGCTTGCGGCTTCACGGCTGGGTGCCCATTGCACATGCGCGAGCGGTGCTGCGCTCTCTTACTGGTCCCAAAGTTTTCTAGGACCTGTAATGTGTCCCTAAAGACTTTTGGAAGGAGAACTTCTGCTTCCGATCGCTTGCTCCCCCCCCCCTCCTCCCCAAAAGCGCTGTTTCACAAACAGGAGAGGGGGAGGAGGCCTTAAAGGTTTTGGGTGGAACTTCGCTTTAATCACCACTGGGTTTTTTTATTTTTTTGCTAAAGAAATGAAAAAGCCCCAAAAATTTTTTAAAAAAAATGTTTTTCTTAGTTTCTGTCATAAAATTTTGTAAATAAGTAATTTTGATCCTTCACAGACATGCGCTGATGAGCAGCGACAGGCGGCACTGATGGGCGGTCTTTATGAGTACTGATGGGCGGCACTGAAAAGAAGGCACTGACTGGCATTACTGGTGCGCACTGACTGGCATCATTGGTGGGCACTGATTGGCATTACTGGTGGGCATCGCTGGTGGGCACTGGCGGGCATCACTGATGGGGCTGCACTGATAATCATTGCACTGATAATCCGTGCAGAACCCCCTGTAAGGAAAGCCGCTTATCCGTTCTCCTCTACTCATGTGCTGTCAGCGTGAGGAGAGGAATGCTGATAACCGGCGCTTCCTATGTACACTGTGATCAGCTGTGATTGGACACAGCTGATCATATAGTAAAGACTAGAGCCTACGTTATAGACTCTTTACCGTGATCGGAGATGTGGTGCGTCCGAGTGACACACCATACAACTGATCGCCGCGCTGCGTGCCCCCAGGGGTTGGCACAAGCAGGTGGTTCTGAAGGGCATCATATGACATCCAGTCAGAAGTGTTAAATCCCCACCTGGCTGTCATTTTGCTATAGATTGGCCTGGAAGTCATTAAAGCGTATGCAGAGCTAACATTTGTTTTTTCAGTTTCAGATACAGTGGGGAGTAAAATGTGTCAGCTCGTATTGCTTGTATAGAGAGTCTAATGTGAGCATTAGACCATGAAACTAAGGGGGGAACTGTTTAAAGCAGTTGCGTACTGCTGAAAAAAAAAAAAAAAATTGCAAGACAAAGGCATAATGTGCTAGTATGCATTGCTAGTAGTGCATTTCTGGCAAGAGGCTCTGAAATTCCGCTGGACTTTCGGAGCACATGCGCTGCAGACGTCAGCGTCTGCATGCAGGGTGAATATCTCATAAACCGTGCAGATTTAGGAGATATTCCTTTCATAAAGGTAAGCCTTATTATAGGATTACTTGTAGGTAAAAATAACAAAGTGGGGTATACAACCGCTTTAACCACTTACCGTAAAGTGACGTAGGACTACGTCGGCAAACTTTGCGGTAGTATACCAGGATGATGCCTCTAGCTAGAAACACCATCCCGGGAGCCGCTCGATCGTTACTCGGGTGAGGGGACGTCCCCCCCCCCTCCCGCCGCCTTCTGTGACTTTGCTCGGGGCTCCCGTCCCACCAGGAGACCCGAGCACCCAGCCGGCACATCCGCCGGCTGGATGGAGTCCCGATCAATGCCGGAAACGGCTTTGATCAGGTCTCCGATGATGTAACCCGGAGGCAGCGTCCATGACGTCACTTCCGGGTTACTGTGCTGCTAAAGGCGGCAAATTTAAAAAACGGCTGTATGTAAAAACGCCATTTTTGGCGTTTTGCATACATGGAAGTGTAGTGGAGGGGTCTAGGGTCTTTTAGACCCTCGATCACTCCATAAAGAGTACCTGTCACTGCATATTGGTGTCACAAGGGATGTTTACATTGCTTGTGACAGCAATAAAAGTGATCAGATTTTTATTTTTTTTTAAAACTGTAATAAAGTTAAAAAAAAGTAAAATAAATAGGAAAAAAATAAAAAATTTTAGCTGCCCCCGTCACCGTTAGCTCGCGCACAAAAAAAACGTATACGGAAATCGCTGTTCAAACCACACATGTGAGGTATCGCCGCGATCGCCAGAGCGTGGGCAATAATTAAAAAAAAAGAGCTACACTCTAACTCTAAACTGGTAACCGTTAAAAAAATTTAAAGCGTTTCTCTATTGACCGAAGTTTGTCGCCATCCCACGGGGGGGCGCAATTTTTAAACCGTAACATGTTGGGTATCTATTTACTCAGCGTGACATCATTTTTCACAATATACAAAAAAAATGGGCTAACTTTACTGTTTAGTGTTTTTTAAATGCAGTGAAATGTGATTTTTCAAAATTTTTCCAAAAAAATGGCGTTTTAAAGACCGCTGCGCAAATACCACGTGACAAAAATTATTGTAATGCCCGACATTTTATTCTTCAGAGTCTTTTCTAAATAAATATATATAATGTTTGGGGTTTCTAAGTAGTTTTCTAGGAAAAAATACTAATTTTAACTTGTAAACAAAAAGTGTCCGAAATAGGGCTGGGGCTTAAGTGGTTAAAACTGCAGCAGAATCTGGAGCAGCTGTGCATAGTAACCAATCAGCTTCTAACTTTGTAAGGCTCCTTTCACACGGCCGCTCCGCTGCTTTAGTCCGCTGCGGGACTTTTTTTTTTTCACGGAGCGGATGACATTTGTGTCATCCGCTCCGTGTGCCCGCATATCATCCCATCCGTTTGCGGATGATATGCGGACATAATGTAAGTATATGGCACTGCGGATGTCAGCGGATGACACCGCTGACATCCGATTTTCCTTCCTTTCTGTTTTTTACACGGATGAAAAAATAGGGTTCTGTTCCATTCGAAAAAACGGAACAGAACTGAAAGGAGGAAAATCGGATGTTAGCGGATGGTATTCCGCTGACATCCGCAATGCCATTCACTTACATTATGTCCGCAAATCATCCGAAAACGGATGGGATGATTTGCGGACACACGGAGCGGCCGTGTGAAAGGACCCTAACTTTCGCTTGTTAAGTAACAGTTAAGCTTTGAAATTGAAACAGTGTTACCAACCTACCAGATTGAAATTTACTGACACGACACCCAACATTTAGTGTCCATTCACACTGGTACGACTTGTCAGGCAACTTGGTCAGCCTGACAAGTCGTGCACCATCGCTCCCATTGTGTAGTACAGGAGCCGTTCTAATAGGAGCGACACAAGTCGCTCCGACTTAGAAAAAGGGCCCTGTACTACTTCGGGGCGACCTGGAGGCAACTTGCATAGACATTCATGTTATGAAGTCCGTGCAAGTCGTGCCGACTTCACATGTCGCCCCCAAAGTCGGAGCGACCTAATGTGAACGGGAGCTTCCTGGCGCAGCCAAATTTCTACTGGCATTTCCAAAAGTTACAAAATTACAATTTTAAGTGAAAATGTCAGTATTTAAGCTACAAACAAGTGCAGTATGCAATTAGCAATGTCATTTAACCACTTCTGGACAGGAAGGTCTTACCCCCTTAATGACCAGGCCATTTTTTTGCAATTCAGCACTGCGTTACTTTACCGGACAACTGCGCGGCCATGCAACGCTGTACCCAAATAAAATGAATGTCCTTTTTTTCCCACAAATAGAGCTTTCTTTTGGTGGTATTTGATTACCTGTGTGATTTTTATTTTTTGTGCTATAAACAAAAAAATAGCGATAATTCTAAAAAAAAAAAAAAACAATATTTTTCACATTCTGCTATATAACATTCCCAATATAAAAAAAAAAATAAAAATCTAATTTTTTCATCATTTTAGGCCAATTTGTATTCTGCTACATATTTTTGGTTAAAAAAATCCCAATAAGCTTATTTTGATTGGTTTGCGCAAAAGTTATCGCGTCTACTAACTATGGGAAAGATTTATGTCATTTTTATTTATTTTTTTACTAGTAATGACAGCGATCTGCGATTTTTAGCGGGACTGCGACATTGCGGCCGACAGATTAGACACCTAATTGAAACTTCTGGTGGGACCAGTGACATTACTACAGTAATCAGTGCTAAAAATATGCACTGTTACTGTAATAATGGCATTGGCAGGGAAGGGGTTAACACCAGGGGCGACCAAAGGGTTAAATGTGAGCCTAGGGGGTGTTTTCTAACTGTGAGGGGGATGGGCTTATTGGATCAACACAGGGACCTGTGTTCCTAAATAGGAGGAGAACAGGAGCCCTCTGATGATAACTGACAGAAGAGCGGTCTGTCGTGTTTACAACAGCAGACCCCCATTTTGCCTTCCTGGGTAGCGATCGCGCCCCGCAGATCAGCTTCCCCTCCCGCAAATCGCGGCGCGCGCCCCCCATGCTCGCTCCTGAGGACCGACCTGCAGGTACGGCGATTCGTGCAGCCGAGCCAGCCTGCCGCAGTATATGATTAAGGTAGATATTAAGGCAAAAAACATATTTCTTATTTTATTTTCGATATGTAAGTAGCTTAGGGACAGGACTCAGGAGGGCAAGAAATTAGAATGGGCTGGCACACACATGAAATTGACTCTCACAGTGACAGCAGTGTGCAACAACACAGATGATGACACCTCTCCGACACGACATGTCCCCTCTTGAGTCACAGTGACGGTCTCTCTCCATGCCAGGTGGTCCCTTCAGTCCACTCCAGTCCAAAGAGCACTGACAGTCCCGCTCCCGGCTGGCCTTGCTTCCATCCTGCAGACGCGTACATGAGGCTCCAGCAGCTCTGCTCGGCCCCCTTGCACCATGACATCACATGGCACACTCCTGCACTGCCTCCGCCGAACCCACCAGAGCTCACTGTAGCAGGCACTTGGATGGTCTCTACTGGCTCTGAACTGGAGCTGCGCCTGCACGATCCCGAGCTGAACGTCACAGCAATATGTTTTTACGGGCAACCTTTTCCTGCCACTGGCATTTACTGCCAGGAGAAAAGTGCCCAATTTTTAAAAATACTGGTGATTGGCAACACTGAAATGAAAGCTAGAAGCTGATTGGTTTCTATGCCCAGCTTCTTCAGATTGTCCTTGCTTCGGTCTTTGTAAATTGCCTTTAGGAGTCTAGCAAACAGCACGTTTTTGGTTCCCTGTTTTATGTCTTTTTTGTTATGAAACATGGGCAATACAAATCTTATTAAACTATTGATTCCTTTGCTCGGCACTCTCACTACATCATCCATACTTGGATTCCAAATTCTGGGTACCCTCGATTAGGGGTGTCCTGTTTGTGTTGAAAGCAGCCACACCAGAGCCATTGCACCCCATTAAAATGTGACTGATCCTCTTTAAAGAGGTCCTTCAGTCATTTTTTCATTTTTCCATCTATTAAATCCTCTGCCCTTGTTGTTTTAACTTTGGATAGTAAAACATTTTCTTTCTGCCAGTAAATACTTTATAGAGCTCACTTCCTCTTCTTGTCTGGTAATTGGCCTAGGCTAATGACATTGTGCACAGCTCTCTCTCTTTCTCTCTCTCTCTCTCTCTCACTCTTGTGAGAGTTTGTCAGAAAGGGAGGAGGGGTGAGTAATAGGAGGGCCAAGGAGAGCTGCAGAGCTGGAGGGGGCTGGATGAGGGCGGAGATAACAGGAGACTGCAGATATCCATGAGTATTCATCAAGAGAGGAGAATTGTGCAGGCAAGCAGTGGTGTGAGTGTGTGTATGTGTGTGTGTCTGTATGTATGTGTGTGTGTGTGTGTGTGTGTGTGTGTGTGTGTGTGTGTGTGTATATATGTATCTGTGGGTATGTGTGTGTGTGTGTATATATGTATCTGTGGGTATGTGTGTGTGTCTGTGTAAATCCAGGAAGTGAACAGACAGCAGCTTCAGCTGCCAACAGTTAAAATGGCTGCAGCCAGCCTTAGTGGATGGAGATTTCTGCAGCATATTTGGCAAGTACACAATTACTGTATATATAAAATAATATGCAAAGTGGTTGGAGGAAAGCTTCAGAATGGCAAATATGTTATTTGAGCAGACTGCAGTTCCTCTTTAACTATGAATTATTGACAAGTCAAATACAGTATCTCAATGAAACATGTTCCAAGTTTTTATTGATTCACCCTTTGAATTTGTTCTGGTGACTGTTGTTACCAGTGAGGGAAAGTCCATATTTATTTATTTATTTTTTAATTAATTTTATTAGGTTTTCAAGGATAGATTAAAGAAATTGTAAACCCAAAAAAAAAAAAAAAAATGAAAAAAGAAAAAAACATGAAATACTTACCTTAGAACGAAGCCCCCACAGTGCACACTGACATGTTCGGCCATCCTGCTTCCTGGTTCGCCTCCTCCGGCCATCTGATTTGCCAGAGGCTCCATGACATCATCCCCGTGCATGAGCCCTCGAGCCGCCGTTCACGGCACAGGGCTCTGAAGGAACTACACGGGTGGCCGTTCCTTCAGAGCGCATGCGCCGGTGACGTCATCGGCTGCGTTAAAAGTAAATCTCTCCTAAACGTTGTGAGTCTAGGAGATATTTACAGTACCTATAGCCTTACCTATAGCTAAAAGTTATAAGAGAAGGTTTATAACCTCTTTAACAACATTAGCACACATAAATGCGGACGCAGCCGCTGTAAAAACAGAGAGTAGGACATAGCATCTTGGTACGGTTATTGATTAAAGCACAACATGACACATACAATGGCACAAGTGTCATGGTGAAGGTAGCAAGTAAATAATAGCTTGTTTCATCTTTCACTAAAAGGTAATGATTGATCAGAGAGAGTAGCAAGTGGTGTGTGTTTAATACTTCCTTTAGAAATGAGAGGGCTTGGGGTTTTAGGGCCGAGAGCTGATCAGTACCTTAATTGTTTATTAATGGGGGATAATTGAGGGATAAGGGGCGCGAAAAAGGCATGTGTGTTAAGAGGAGCTAGGGCAGAAGTGGAGATGGGTTAGGAGTAGGGATAGACCAATATGTTTTTTTCAGGGCCGATACCGATACCAATATTTTGGTCACAACGTATCGGTATCGGCCGTATGGACCGTTATTTTGTACATTTAAAGTTTTGAAAAATAAAGACAATTTTTGACACAAATCTGGTACTGAACATGTTAATTTTTGCTTAATGCTTAATGGCTGGCTGGCACCCTGTGGTGGGTGGTTGGCTGGCTGGCACCCTGTGGTGGGTGGCTGGCTGGCTGGCAGGCACCCTGTGGTGGATGGCTGGCTGGCTGGCACCCTGTGGTGGATGGCTGGCTGGCTGGCTGGCACCCTGTGGTGGATGGCTGGCTGGCTGGCTGGCACCCTGTGGTGGATGGCTGGCTGGCTGGCACCCTGTGGGGGGTGGCTGGCTGTCTGACATCCTGTGGTGGGTGGCTGGCTGGCAGGCTGGCACCCTGTGGTGGATGGCTGGCTGGCTGGCACCCTGTGGGGGGTGGCTGGCTGTCTGACATCCTGTGGTGGGTGGCTGGCTGGCAGGCACACTGTGGTAGGTGGGTGGCTGGCACAGGGGCTGTGGGTGGCTGGCTGGTACAGGGCCTGTGGGTGGCTGGCTGGTACTGTGCCTGTGGCTGGCTGTTACAGAGCCTTTGGGTGGCTGGCTGTCTGGCACCCTGTCTGTGGGTGGCTGGCTGTCTGGCACCTTGTGGTGGGTGGCTGGCTGGCTGGCACCCTGGGGTGGGTGGGTGGGTGACTGGCATAGGGGCTGTGGGTGGCTGGCTGGTACAGGGACTGTGGGTGGCTGGCTGGTACAGGGACTGTGGGTAGGTGTCTGGCTGGTACAGTGCCTGTGGCTGGCAGGTACAGGGCCTGTGGCTGGCTGGCTGGTACAGGGCCTGTGGGTGGCTGGCTGGCTCGCTGGTACAGGGCCTGTGGGTGGCTGGCTGGCAAGCTGGTACAGGGCCTGTGGATGTGGGTGGCTGGCACCGGGCTGGTGTGGGTGGGTCTATGACTGTGATACACTGCTGCGAGACTAGTCCCGACTCCAGACCATGATGTCCAAGGCGAGGGAGGCAGCCTAAGAAGGCAGAATGACGTCACAAAAATATCGGCAATACCAGCCAGTTCCGGGGCCGATACCAATATATCGGGGAAAGTGCATAGTGGCCCCTGATTTATCAGCCTTGCCGATATTCGGTCTATCCCTAGTTAGGAGTGCCATTGAAAGGTGTTAGAGGGGAGAGAGAGAGAAAGGGAATGGGTATTACGTCCTAATCTCCCCCGTCTGGGACCGGATCAGACAGACATGGCTGATATGTGTCATATTCCGTGGACTTAAGAAAATGCTGCCAGTCTGACCATGTGTTTCTAAATTTGGAGGGGGTATCTTTTGCTTGATGGATAAGGTCTTCCATGTCTGCAAATCCTTGAATACGTTTGACCAATCCCTGATGATTGGAGGGTCTGGGGATTGCCACTTGACGGGTATGCATAACTTGGCTGCATTTACAAGATGCATGGCCAGAGAGCGAAAGTACTTTTTGGTTTTGGGATCGTTGAGTGGGGAAGTAAGAACTGTTCTAGGGAGTAATCAAGTAAAAGTGAGGTCATTTTGTTTGAGAGTCGTGGACTTCTTTCCAGAATGGTTGTAATCGCGAACAGGACCACCCGATGTGTAAAAGCGATCCTATCTCCTCTTGACAGCGCCAACATAAAGGGGAAAGGGAAGGAGAGATATTATTCTCTATATAAATAGCGGAACTTCACCTTTTTTTTACTGGAAGAGGGTACCAATTTCTGACAGGTACCCACTCCCACTCCGGCTCTGGTCACCTAGGCAAGCAGAGCAGAAGTTTGCCCCCCCCACACACAAACTGACTTGTCCCAGGAGGCTGCGGGTCTATTCAGAAAATACTGTATGACTCACAAATGTGCAGTGGGGAGACGACTGTGAACAGCAGGAAGTCACATCCACCTTCCCAAAAGAAAGATGGCAGTGCCAAAAACTTGTAGACCGGCGAAGAGCCAGCCCGGTGTTCCGTGAGAATTACCTACCCGTGAGAAAAACCTACCCCTCGTCACTTCCGGTTCACGGCACTGTATGGAATGCAGCGCTTACATTAAAACAGCGGGGCTGCAATACGAATCATCTCCGCTCCTGTGCCTGTCACTTCCCTGCTCTCGGCAAGTAAATATAAAAGTGGCGGCGGGTGTATGTAAACATAAATCACGGAAACGCCAGCCGCTTTTATATTTAGTTGCCGAGAGCAGGGAAGTGACAGGCACAGGAGCGGAGATGATTCGTATTGCAGCCCCGCTGTTTTATTTAACCGCCGCGTGGGTAGGTTTTTTCCACGGTACACCGTCCTATTTCCATACTAGTGTGCATGCGCACTAGTCTGCTCCTCTGTTGTCCCTTTAGGTATCCGGCCCTGTGAGCATGCGCACTGCTGCGCTGCTCAGCTGTTCCTGGCCGGAAGTGACGAGGGGTAGGTAATTCTCACGGGGTAGGTAATTCTCACGTTACACCGGATGAGGAGAACGCTGGATCCCTGGACTGGTAAGGGTATGATTATTTGAAGTCAGCAGCTATAGTATTTGTAGCTTCTGGCTTTTTTTTTTTTTGTACAAATGACCAAAGTTCCTCTTTAACCACTTGCTGACCAGCCACCGTAGTTATACAGCGGCAGGTCGGCTCTATCCCGCGAAACGATGTACCTGTACGTCGCTTCCACGGGACCGCTAGCGAGGGCGCGCTCTGTTGGAGGCGCGCTCACGCACCCATTCCCCACGGGGGGAGCTGATCAGCTGGTCCGACGCCTGCAATGTCCACCAGGCACCCGCGATCGCTCCCCAGAGAGACAGAGCAGCGTTGTAAACACCACTGTTCTGTCAGTGATCTGTCCGTGATGGACACAGGGATCCTGTGTTCCTCCTATTTAGGGACACAGGTCTCTATGTTCAGCCAGTAAATACACCCCCCCCACAGTTAGAAATCACCCCCTAGGGAGTGCTTAACCCTTTGATTGCCCCTGGTGTTAACCCCTTCCCTGCCAGTGTTATTAGTACAGTAACAGTGCATACTTTTAGCACTGATTACTGTAGTAATTTCACTGGTCCCCCCCAAAAGTGTCAAAAATGTCAGTTAAGTGTCCGATCTGGCCGCCGCAATGCCGCAGTCCCACAAAAAATCGCTGATTGCCGCCATTACTAGTAAAAAACATAAATAAATAAAAATGACATAAATCTTTCCTCTAGTTTGTAGATGCGATAACTTTTGCGCAAACTAATCTATATACACTTATTGGGATTTTTTTTTACCAAAAATATGTAGCAAGAATACATATTGACCTAAAATGATGAAAAAATTAGATTTTTAAATATTTTTTATTGGGAATGTTCTATAGCAGAAAGTAAGAAATATTGTTTTTTTTTTCCAGAATTGTCGCTCTTTTTTTGCTTATAGTGCAAAAAATAAAAATAACAGAGGTGATCAAATACCACCAAAAGAAAGCTCTCTTTTGTGCTAAAAAAATAATTATATATATATATATATATACATTTTTAACTTTCTGCTAAAAAACACATCCAATAAAAAAAATCAGATTTCTTTATATATTTAGGCCAATATGTTTTCTGCTACATATTTTTGGTAAAAAAATCCCAATAAGCGTATATTGATTGCTTCACTTAAAAAGTTATAACATCTACAAACTATGGGATATTTTATTTTATGGCATTTTTTTTTTTTTTTATTACTAGTAATGGCGGCGATCAGCGATTTTTAGCAGGACATTGCAGCGAACAAATTGGACACCTAACTGATACTTTTTTGGGGACCAGTGACATTATTACAGTGATCAGTACTAAAAATATGCACTGTTACTGTACTAATCACATTGGCTGGGAAGGGGTTAACATCAGGGGCGATCAAAGGGTTAAATGTGTCCCTAGGGGGTGCTTGCTAACTGTGTGGGGGATTCTCTGACTGGGGGAAGCAGGAACTGCTTAGCAGAAATATGAGATCTCTATCTTCTTCACTGCCATTCTGCCTCTCTCAGGAACGATCGCAGGTGGCGGATATCAGGGCCACCCGACCCATTGATTGACTCCCCGCCTGTCCAATTAGTGCGTGATCGCGCCTCCGGCAGTGAGTGCACGCCCCCTATTGCACGAAATGATGTACAGGTATGTGATTTCACACAGTACATGTACGTTTGGCGGTCAGCAAGTGTTAAACAATATATCTGTAGCACTGCCCTTTAGCTGCTGAGTATTACACCTTAAGGATTCCCCTGAATAACCCGTAGCAACTGGTTGCAGAAAAGTAGTACTTTAAGGTCTTTGCTCAGTCAATGATCAGTCCAGGAGATGTTGTTTTGTAGTTTTATTTAGAACTGGGATAGGAGAAGGGATGAGTGGGATACTCCAACTAGTAACTATTCACAGTATTGAGGACATCTGACTTGAGGATGCGGTAAGACCGCTGCTTCACTCTGCCACTGGAATGAAGGTAACATAATTGTTCCTGCTTGTAATTATCTTCAGGGTTCTAACTTGGCACCCCCTTTCTCTCTCTGTGTAGCTGACACCCGTCCACTGACTCCTACAGAGTGGTCCCCTTCCTGGACAGACCCTGGGCAAATTCCTCTATATTCACGGACACTGTTTATCCAGAATCATCGATGCCCCAACTCCTCCAGTCAGCTTCTCTTGGACCTCCAGATTCAGCCACACACTCTGGTTCACCAGGCCGACCGCCTGTGACCACCATCCACTGCTGCAGAAGAGGAGACAGCCATCACCCTACTTCCAGAACCTGGCTTCCCGCCCAAAGACCCTGAGCACATGTGTCCTTGGCTTTATATACCCTGCCCCATAATGCACCGAGACAGCCAGTCTGTGCCAATCCCTAGGGCAGTAACAAAGCCTATGTGTCACTGGCTGGGTTTCCTCCACTGTCCAATGTGCCTTCCCATTGGACAGAGTGGGGACACTCCCTCAGCCCAGATAAATCACACACTGGAAACATGGAACAGGCCTGACTAACAAATCCTGCTCCCTGAGAAGCAGGGAGCATATACATTTAGCCTGCTGTTCTGCTATTAAGCATACAGAGCCAAAACTACTCTGCCTACCTAACACCTATCTAGGAGGGTGCAACATATATATATATATAAATATAATAATAGATTTTCTTTAACTTACTTGCTCCGAGTCCAGGCTGTCATGGACCTACCCCCTAGGGTGGCATTATCATGCAGGCTGGGCTCAAAATAATAGTACATTGAAAAGTGCTCACATACATTCAGGTTCATAAATATTGGGACATCTACACAATTATAATATTTTTGGCTCTATACACCACCACAATGGATTTGAAATAAAACAAACAAGATGTGCTTTAACTGCAGACTTTCAGCTTTAATTCAAGGGTATTTACATCCAAATCAGGTGAAAGGTGTAGGAATTACAGCAGTTTGTATATGTGCCTCCCACTTTTTAAGGGACCAAAAGTAATGGGACAATTGGCTGCTCAGCTGTTCCATGGCCAGATGTGTGTTTATTCCCTCATTATCCCATTTACAAGGAGCAGATAAAAGGTCCAGAGTTCATTTCAAGTGTGCTATTTGCATTTGGAATCTGTTGCTGTCAACTCTCAATATGAGATCCAAAGAGCTGTCACTATCAGTGAAGCAAGCCATCATTAGGCTGAAAAAACAAAACAAACCCATCAGAGAGATAGCAAAAACATTAGGTGTGGCCAAATCAACTGTTTGGAACATCCTTAAGAAAAAAAGAACGCACCGTTGAGCTCAGCAACACCAAAAAACCCGGAAGACCACGGAAAACAACTGTGGTTATGACTGAAGAATTATTTCCCTGATGAAGAAAACACCCTGCACAACAGTTGGCCAGATCAAGCACACTCTCCAGGAGGTAGGTGTATGTGTGTCAAAGTCAACAATCAAGAGAAAACTTCACCAGAGTGAATACAGAGGGCTCACCACAAGATGTAAACTATTGGTGAGCCTCAAAAACAGGAAGGCCAGATTAGAGTTTGCCAAACAACATCTAAAAAAGCCTTCACAGTTCTGGAACAACATCATATGGACAGATGAGACCAAGATAAACTTGTACCAGAGTGATGGGAAGAGAAGAGTATGGAGAAGGAAAGGAACTGCTCATGAATGATCCAAAGCATACCACCTCATCAGTGAAGCATGGTGGTGGTAGTGTCATGGCGTGGGCATGTATGGCTGCCAATGGAACTGGTTCTCTTGTATTTATTGATGATGTGACTGCTGACAAAGCAGCAGGATGAATTCTGAAGTGTTTTGGGCAATATTATCTGCTCATATTCAGCCAAATGCTTCAGAACTCATTGGACGGAGCTTCACAGTGCAGATAGACAATGACCCGAAGCATACTGCGAAAGCAACCAAAGAGTTTTTTAAGGGAAAGAAGTGGAATGTTATGCAATGGCCAAGTCAGTCACCTGACCTGAATCCGATTGAGCATGCATTTCACTTGCTGAAGACAAAACTGAAGGGAAAATGCCCCAAGTACAAGCAGGAACTGAAGACAGTTGCAGTAGAGGCCTGGCAGAGCATCAACAGGGATGAGACCCAGCGTCTGGTGATGTCTATGCAGACTTTAGGCTGTAATTGACTGCAAAGGATTTGCAACCAAGTATTAAAAAGTGAAAGTTTGATTTATGATTGTTAATCTGTCCCATTACTTTTGGTCCCTTAAAAGTGGGAGGCACATATACAAACTGTTGTAATTCCTACACCGTTCACCTGATTTGGATGTAAATACCCTCAAATTAAAGCTAAATTCTGCAGTTAAAGCACATCTTGTTTGTTTCATTTCAAATCCATAGAGCCAACTGGTGTATAGAGCCAAAAAGATTAGAATTGTGTTGATGTCCCAATATTTATGGACCTGACTGTATTATTGCACAAGTGTCCTTCACAAAACAGACATCTATTTAGGTTGTATTTAAAACTGCCCACTAAGGTATTTATTTTTGGAACCAGAGTTACTCAGATTTTACTAGGAGCCATTTGTCTTTTTAATAGCCTTAGCCCAGGGAAAGTAATCTTGGTTACATTAGGTAACTATGTTTTGAGGGATGGATCGTGGACACAAAAAAGATTCCAGTGTTTTATAGACTATTTCTATGGGCTTGTGCTGGTTGGTGATGTGAAGCTGGGCAGCATGAAAACTGTCCTGGAAAAATGAGCTGTGCACTTGTGTCACATTTATTTTAGGCCTTGGACACAAGTGCATGCTTAAGGGTCCACCCCTGTGAGGGCCGTGTTTGCCCCAAGGGGATACATAGGTGTTCTGTGCATTCACATACAAGTAGTTTCATTCATGTCAATTGGGATGCAGCAGCTGCATGGACACAATTGCTGCTCCCAATTTGACAATAATGTGAGTGCGGGTGAGTGTGCATTTGGGGACATGCACTCACACATTCACGGCAGGGCCATCTTACCAAATGGGCACACTGGGGGGCCCCACCTGCCCAGCGACCCAGCCCCAGCCAAGCATTAGTCCCAATTCCCGTGTTAGTCCTGATTCGCCTGTCGCCATGCGCTGCTGTCAGGCCACTTGGGCCATGGAGTGAGAGCCCACAACTGCAGGAATGCTTGTCTGCCTCCACGGGAACAGGCACGGACTCCCACAGGAATAGGCACAGAACAGAGTCTGACTCCCGTCTGTGTGTGTGTTCACCGAACCCAGCCGTCGAACTTGGAAGAGGTCATTAGCCTGGCACTGCTGTACCAATAAATATTGCCTTATCGATAATTTGCATTTTTATACTCGTGGGAGATTGTGTAGGCAGGGCCCCAGTGCACTGCATTGCCCAGGAGCCTAGGCTCTTAAGATGGTACTGGGTGACGGGCACTCGATGTCCACCGGCACCTGCCGATCATCAAGCAGAGACTCAGAACAGAGCTCTGCCTATGTAAATAAGGCAGAGTTCCGTTCTTACAGGGGGTAAGGGATGGATTCTATGTTCCTGCAAAGCAGGGACTCAAATCCATCTCTTTCCCTAATAAAAGCAGCACACATAGTAAACACAGACTAGCTAGGCACACAGTCGCCACAGGGGGAGCCGGTGGCTGCGATGTCCGTCAGGCACCCGTGATTGCTCCCCAGAGAGACAGAACGGCGGTGTGCTGTTGTTAACATGGCACACCACTGTTCTGTCAGTGATAGACACAGGAATCCTGTGTTCCTCCTATTTAGGAACACAGGTCTCTGTGTTCATCCAGTAAATACATCACACAGTTAGAAAGCGCCCCCTAGGGATACATTTAACCCTTTGATCACTCTAGATATTTAACCCCTTCCCAGCCAGTGTCATTAGTTCAATGACAGTGCATATTTTTAGCACTGATCACTGTATTAGCGTCACTGGTTCCTGAAAAATGTCAAAAGTTTCAGTTAATGTCCAATTGTCCACCGCCAAAGTCACTGATAGCCACCATTACTAGTATAAAAAAATAAATAAATACAGTTTCCAGTATACTGTATATCACATAGCTTGTAGACACTATAAAGTTTGCGTAAACTAATCAATATACACTTATTGGGAATTTTTTTAACCAAAAATATGTAGCAGAAAAAATATTGGCTTAACCTTATGAAGAAATGTGATTTTTTTTATTTTTTTTTATTGGATATGTTTTATAGCAGAAAGTAAAAAATATATATATATATATATTTTTTTTTTTTTCTAAATTGTCGGTCTTCTTTTGTTTATAGCTCAAAAAAAAAAAAAAAACGCAGTGGTGATCTAATACCACCAAAAGAAAGTTCTACAGTATATGTGGGGAAAAAAATTACATAAATGTTATTTGTGTACAGCTCTGCATGACCGCGCAATTTCTAGTTAAAATAACCATAACCATGCCATATTTGCCATATCGCAAAAAAGTGGCCTGTTCATGAGGGGGGGTAAATCCTCCGAAAGGCCAAGTGGGTAACTTTTAATATTATATATATATATATATATATATATATATATATATATATATATATATTTTTTTTTTTTTTATTATTATTATTTATTTTTTTATTTTTTTTAACACCAGCCTTATCACTGCTTTTTAAATTTGCCCCTAAGGCATAATTACTGTTCACAGTCCAGTATCTGTCAGAAATAAAACAGTAATGCCTAGTTTACACCTATGCAGGTTGCAGTTGATGCGTTTTCCTGTGTGTTTTGCATTTTTCACACAAGTTTTTGACGTGTTTTTAATGCATTTGAGATGCCTTCTGCCTTTTTTAGAGGCGTCTGTTGTCATGTGGGAGAAGCCAACAAAAAACCTAGCAAAAAAAAAAAGAGCAGAAACACATCAAAAATGCAAGCACTGCATTTTTGATGCGTTCTGCTCCATTTCCATTGAAGTCTACGGAACCAAAAGTGCAACCTGCTGCGGAAAAAAAGTCCCTGACTCTTTCCCAAAAAACACACCGGTGGAAAACACACAGGCGTGAACGTGACCCATAGAAAACCATGTTAAATGGACTGTAGTCCGTTTCTGCCAAACTGATAAGGCACTGAAAAACGCATAGGTGTGAACCAGGCCTCTGCGCCCATCATCGCCACTCTGATTAGGGCAGCCTATTCATTGGAGAAGCGTACATTTAGCATTTTTAGCAATGCAGTTAATTGAAACACCTGTTAGTGCTTTGTTTCACTAAAAGGGCATTTTATACAGGCTCAAGATCTTGAGAAACAGAAGGAGATAGACCCTTCAGGTAGCGTAGTTCACAACATGATGGATCCCTCTACACATGCATCATGCTGTGGGAAAAAAACTATACCTCCTTAATGTCCCTCATTTTGAGGGACTTTTTCTATTTTGGAGCCTTCTTAGTTGTCCCACTTTTTGGTCTGATGTATGGACCTGTCTACCAAGTGTTCTGGGCCCAGTTTACACCCATTTGCACTGGACGTCATTGGGTAGCCTTGTCTCAGCACAGTCCCAATGCAAAGACAAGGAAATTTGGCTTGTTTGATATAAAGTCAGTTCACATCACTGCATTGCGGTGGTGCACACTGAAAAAAGTACTGCATGCACAGTTGTAATGCATTACAATGCCGCTGTACTGAGTAAAACTGAATGGAATGTTACTTGTTGTGACAGTTCAGTAAAGTTCTAAAAAAAAAAAGAAGAAAAAAAGTATGCAGCCCTACAGGAGCTTCCAGTAATACTGGGTCCTCCGTACTTTGACTTGGATAAAGACCTTGGCCCAACCCCCACCCTCATCTCAGCACCCTGAAACTCAGGTGACCCTAAGTATGGTGAAGTTGATAATCCACAGTATCTACATTAGTGTACAATGAAGATACTGTAGATTATCAATCTTACCAAATTTAGGGTCACCTGAAATTAAACTTGAGACTCTGAAGTAGACAACTGTGTCTATTGTCACATGAGAAGCCGATAATACAGAATAATAAATTGCAGAATATAATGATGGAAAATATAACAACCCAAGCAACACACTGATGTTGTACCTAGATTTTAACCTGACCAGTATAAACTGTAGCTTTCTCCAATGCATGTGAAGTAACAGGCGACCAGAGACTTGTAACAACCAAGTTTAGGGACTAGGTTGCCTGTGAGCACTTAGGATTAAGGAGCTAGGCCTAAGCTTTTGTCAGATGTTAATATGCAGGAACAGAATGGCTGTGCTAAAAGCAGGAAAAAAAAATACTGTTTTAGAATCAATCTTCTGCCGGCTGCTGGGGCCTTTGGAGATGTTGGCGCACCTATGATGACAGATGTTCCTGTACACAGATAGGGATGGTCAAAGGAAGCAAAGGGGTTCCTCAGTGTTCAGGGTTGGGCCAAGCTCAGATAATGAGTTAAGGGGCTTGGTGGTGTTAGCTTAGCAGAATAGGACAGATTGTGCTTGAAATCAAATTGCATAGGACTTAAGCTAAATTAGAAACAAATACAAATCAAATTAATAATAACATTAACTTCAAAAGTATTCGGTACGTCAATACCAACTACAACTGACATAGGTCCCGTCACAACATGTAGGGTGGAGCTTCGGCCCACAACGTTTATTGTATGTAATGTTTAGCGCTGCACTTTATCTAAACTGATTTTAATTTGTTGCCTGCAAATTGTGCTAGATGCTTTTTTGGGTTTTTTTATGCCCTAAGCACAGGTATTATCTGGTACTTTATATTCATATTCATATTATTGTCTGTGTATCAAGGTTTGTGTGTTTTCCCTGCATACATTGTGCTTGGAAAAAATGTCTGCCTTTCTCCCCTTGCAAATTTGATGGCATCTGAGTTAAATGTTGACAGGTGTTCCTGTACACAGATAGGGATGGTCAAAGGAAACAAAGGGGTTCCTTTGCTTCCTTTGACCATATATCTAAATCGTTTAGGTATTAAAAATTTGAAAGGTCAATGGATGAATGTTCTGAAAAACTGGAAAAACCTCTTAACCATGGCTGTAGGGGTTTTAGGGCCCCACTCTAAAACCATTAAAGAGACCTCTGCCTCTGTAATCACCATCTCAAAGGCCATTCCTTTAATAATACAGAATACCAATGGCTGTCAAAAGCATCGAAATCCTTCGATCTACATTTGTTTGAAAAAAATATTACTGGCTGCATAAATCCATGTTCTGAGACTAATACCAGCTGCAAGTTCTTGGTAATAAAGTAAACTTAAAATAAAGATTTGGTATAATATGGGGAACATCTAGAAATAGCAATTGGCTAAAGCATGAAAGATTTAAGCTGGATACACACTATCCAACTTTTGTGGTTAGATTTCCTTCAGATTTACCTTTTCTATGTAGTACAAGGTCCTGCCAGATTGCATACAAATTGAAAGTGTTTAGGTTTGACCTCATATTATATGGTTTTGGTAAGTCTAAAGGAAAAAGTCTTCAGAAAATCTTATAGTGCGTATGGCCCATTAGCTTTTACCTCGGCTTGTTTCCAAAACCTGTGCCCTTCCTGTTCCAAGACACCCTGAGTCCCATAAATATGTATAGCTATTTACTTTATCTGCAGTGTAAGATCATCCAAGGCACTGTGCCTCTGATTGCTACTCGTGCCAGATTTGGAGTGAGATTTGGTAATGTCCCTTCTGTGTTGGTCACTGTTGTCCTTGTTGGAAACAAAGCTGTACCTGAGGACCTGCAGTGCAAACATCCCCTGCTTCCTAGTAATTCATTTTGTGAACTTCAACCTCTCTTGTTGCTTCTTGGTCAATACTCCCCCAGTCATCAGATCAGCAATCATGAGCTGGGCTCTGACATAAGGAAACAAAGCCTTCTTCTCTTCCAAGATTGCCACCTCCGTATAGAGACACAGAGCAGAACAGCACAAAGTAAGTCACTATTGGAGAAAAGACCAGCTTCAGAGAAAGAAAGAGAATATGGAGACTAGTCCTTAGTTCTCTGCTTTCCTTTTTAGACACAGCTTCCACAGTTCAGGTGCTCTTTAGTATGTCCTTTGAACATAACCCAGACAGATTGTATGTATTTCAATATCATTTATTGATTTTTTTTATAGGGTAATATAGCAAGGGCATGGATCTTTTTTTTTTTCTGGGGGGGATGTTCAGTCTTGGGCACCTATAAGAGGACAATTAGGTGGCACACTGTGGTGAATTGTAGTTTTTGCAAAATTGCACTAACAGTGGGAGGGGCTTAAAATTTGAGTCTACTCACTATGTACGCAGTAACATGTGCTACAGGCCTTGTAACCAAATAGTACAATAGTTCATACGAGCAGGAAAAACACACGAAAGGTCAGCAGCGGTTGCACTAAAACAACAAAGAACCCCAGAAAAGCCTGGCTTGATGCATCCATGTTGGCTGTTCTCTCTCTCTCTCTCTGCAGCCCCCCAGAAGTTCACTTTTCCTGCTGCGGATCACCTCTAGGATCCTGCACTTGCCAGTGGGTGGGGCCAAAGTCCAGCTGCTAATACAGCCAGTCAAAGTTCTCCATCCCTTTCCACTTTGTCCTATCAGCAGTGGAGAGACATAGGCTGCTGTGTTGAGGTTTTGGGGGGTCTGCAACTCCGTAGCCACCAGTCAGGGCACTCCAGGGGGTTGGGTGGGGTGATTGATGAAACCCCATATCCCTCTTCCCACCTACACCCCTGAATAGAGCAAACCTCTCCTTTTACTGTATAACCCTAGCTCACTCTCTCTGTAATTGGAGCGCACAGCGGGTTAGGCCAGGAATAATACAATAGTTACATTGAATATGAAAACAGTATATACATGTTGATATCGGCGTCCTTTTAATGAAAGGCAAACCACAGAAGCCAAAGGGAACAGATTATCTTTTAATAAACAAAGGGCACCTTCATCTTTCAGAAAATAAAATGTGTCAACAAAACGCTTGCACAAATAGCGTGGGAAAGGGATTGAGATCTTTATCTGTTTTATTTGCAATAATTACATTGATGGGAGGTGTGTAGGGCACCAATAAAATATCTGTTCTACAAAATACGGTCTGTGACCAGTGGAGAAATTATAGTGTATTTGTCTGCTCTTGAATATTCCACAATATATTGTAATAAATAGAAGAGCACGTAGAGGGATACATCTACAGTATGTGTTCACATATGGCGCAACCACCATGTTGACTGACTATGAATGGGTCACTACCAGTTATTAGATTTATTTTAGAGTTTATGCCTATATTCTATTTGTCTTTACTGATAAAGCAGGGTTGAATTGACATGGAGCTCTCAATCTCTATGGTAGGTACAGTAAGTTCCGGGAACCAGGAACCAAACAGTAGTAGTTTATAGAAAGTGGCTTTAGAGTAAAATGCCTAGGCTTTCCTAAAGGCCTCTAACACTAAAACTCGCAACACTAAGGAGTCTATTTCTTAAAAACGTTTGTTGGGCAAATGATACACACATTAGTGCAGATTGCACAAATGTTGGCTGTAATTTCTGCAAGAAATTCTTTACACTATATTACCAAAAATATTACGCCTGCCTTTCCAGGCACATGTACTTTATTGGCAACCCAGTCTTAGTCCGTAGGGTTCAATATTGACTTGGCCCACCCTTTGCAGCTATAACAGCTTTAATTCTTCTGGGAAGGCTGTCCACAAGGTTTAGGAGTGTGTCTATGGGAATGTTTGACCATTTGTTCAGAAGCGCATTGGTGAGTTCAGGGACTGATGTTGGCCAAGAAGGTGTAAGATTCTGGTACCTCCGGTACCCTTAATCACCACTTTCTCTGTAATGCGTCCCACCTTTCTCTTCAGGTGGTACGCATATACCTTTAAGAACGATGATGTCACTGCTGAGCGCCGCAGAGCGGCTATTTCAACCGCCGGCGGTCTCACTCACATTGTTCGTTCAACCTGCCTTGTTATCCACATGCTTTCAAGCCTGTCTCTTGATCGGAACCTCCAGCTATTCCCTTTACCTGGAGCAGACCGGAACCTCGCTACTGATCCCTGTATCTCGCTACCGGATCATTCCTTATCTACTGGACCTCTCTAAACTACTAACATTACAAGTGATAAGTACCCCGCAGGGGAACCCTCCATAACCTTATTGCACTATCTACCTATGCACATTAAGGACTGTTACTACCTATCCATACTATCCTATCATCTGCACTGTTACATAGATTGCTAGCTCTTGAGCCTACTACCATCTATCATCTGCACTGCTGCATAGATTGCTAGCTCTCCTGTCTACTACTATATATCCTTGCACTGGGTTAGTCTATCCTGTATTTGTCATCTGCTGTCCTCACCACCTGTTAGCATACTCGATACTAACCTATCTGCATTCCTAAATACCATCTTGAACTCTCCTATACAAACCTGTCAAGTGATTACCATCCTTGTCACTGTTCACACCTGTCCCTTCAGCACATCACCTTCATACTATCATATACATCCTATCACTCCAGGAACATCTCATTGAGTGTGTATATATCTGTATGTTGAAGCTGACAGGCCCACGGTGATGAGTCCTGGAGAGTTGGATCTGGTATTCAACACATCTCTACATGACTACTGAGTGGAGATTTTGCAGCTGCAAATCCAGCCTATACTAAAAACGCAGGAGCGTTACAGAAGGCCTGGCTCGCAGTCTGTGCTCTAATTCATCCCAAAGGTGTTCTATCAGGTTAAGGTCAGGATTCTGTTCAGGCCAGTCAAGTTCCTCCACCCCAAACTCGCTCATCAATGTTTTATAGACCTTGCTTTGTGCACTGGTGTGCAGTCAAGTTGAAACAGGAAGGGGCCTTTCCCAAATTGTTCCCATTAGGAGCATGAAATTGTCGAAAATGGCTTGGTATGGTGACGCCTTAAGAGTTCCCTTCACTGGAACGAAGAGGCCAAGTCCAACCCCTGAAAAACAATCCATGTTTATCCATGTCTTTATGGACCTTGCTTTGTGCACTGGCCCAAATCATTTGGTGAAGGAGGGATTATGGTGTGGGGTTGTTTTTCAGGGGTTGGGCTTGGCCTCTTAGTTGCAGTGAAGCAAACTCTCAAGGCATCAGTATATCAAGACATTTTGGACAATTTTGTGCTCCCAACTTTGTGGGAACAAGTTAGGGATAACCCCTTCCTGTTCCAACATGAGTGTGCACCAGTGCACAAAGAAGCGCATTTGTGAGGTCAGGCACAGAGAGAAGGCCTGGCTCGGAATCTCTGCTCTAATTCATCCCAAAGGCATTCTGTTGGGTTAAGGTCTGGACTCTGCGCAGGCCAGTCAAGTTCCTCCACCCCAAATTCGCTCATCAATGTTTTATAGACCTTGCTTTGTGCACGGGTGTGCAGTCAAGTTGAAACAGGAAGGGGCCTTTCCCAAATTGTTCCCATTAGGAGCATGAAATTGTCGAAAATGACTTGGTATGCTGACGCCTTAAGAGTTCCCTTCACTGGAACGAAGAGGCCAAGTCCAACCCCTGAAAAACAACCCCACACCATAATCCCTTCTCCACCAAATGATTTGGACAAGTGCACAAAGCAAGGTCCATAAAAATATGGATGAATAAGTTTGGCATGGAGGAACTTGACTGTTCTGACCTCAACCCAATAGAATACCTTTGGGATAAATTAGAGCGGAGACTGGGAGCCAGGCCTTCTCATTCAACATCAGTGCCTGACCTCACAAATGCGCTTCTGGGAGAATGGTCAAACATTCTCAAAGACACACTCCTAAAACTTGTGGACAGCCTTCCCAGAAGTGTTGAAGCTGCAAAGGGTGGACAACCTTAATATTGAACCCTACAGACTAGGACTGGGATGCCATTAAAGTTAATCTGCATGTAAAGGCCATTAGGCCAATACTTTTGGTGATATTGTTTAGCTTTCTAAAAAACCTCAATGAGAAAATATACCGCATTTGGGCCACTAGATAGAGCTGACAATTATAGGAATGAATCTATTACAGAAATGATGCCCATAATTTGTCTAGGCAGCCTGTGGTGTTGAAAAGGGTGCACAGATATGTGTTGTGTATGTAACTACAAAGTCTTCAGTCCGGAAAACAAAACTCTTGACTAAAACCTTTTTATTTTGTTTGTTCTTCAGATAAGAAGTGCAAAACAAGCTAATGCCGAGTGTTGGCTGAATATTGAGAACACGAAAATAGCAGCAGACGACTTTAAAGAGAAGTGAGTTCCATTGTTTCCACAGTAAAAGGTTTCTGCTACTCAGACCTTGTTATGCATGACCACCCTGGGTGTTCTACAGATTACCAGAAACTCAAAGGTTCCTCTGTGTGACGGAACTGAAGAATAGAAAATGGAAAGGCTGACCTCTCTTTAACAAAATGGGCAGAATCTGCAGTGAAACATGAGAAAACCTGTTCTAGAAAAAGAATCTATTAGCTTCTTACAATTGTTCCATTTGGGCACATTTTAACTAAAGCAACTAAAACAGTGAAATGCTTAGGCTATTTTAAAGGACCAGTACACCAAAAAAGTTTATATTGATCATAGGTGGAGTCGGTTGAAACACCAACTGGCTGTATTTCTCGGGAATGCTAGTGGTGAAATCCCCATGTATAGTCATTAACTGAGTTTTTTATTTGTGCAAAGTTCTTGCTACTGTTTAGATTTTTGTTCTTGCTACTGCTTAGATTTTTCTATATTTTTGAACCCAACTAAAACTTTTTTTTTTTGGAAATGTTGGACAGATTTGGGAAGACTTCGAATTTCTGTAAGGTCCCACTGACCACAAAGGTCATTTCCTTCATGCCTAGTCATGTCTGTGAATGTCAGAGTTTTACAATGCCTCATGGGATGTGTAGTTCCACAACAGCTGGAGGGCCGTAGTTTGAGGATCCCTGATATAGGGCACAGGTGACAATAAATCTAGAAGAAGTTCTACACCCTTCAACACTCTCATGCCTATCATGGTGACCATACAGGAAGGAAGACGAAATTACTACAATGGGACCTAATACTGCTTTTACACTTTCCAGCTTTATACAAAGCTAACAGAAACAAAAGTTTTAGGTTGGATTTGGGCTTCAAAAAAGAAATAGTGGGAATCAAATATATAATAGCAAAGACAGGTGTGAAGACCTAGGAATGCTAGGGTAGAGACCCTTACCACCTGAGTTCCCACCAGAGCGACATAAACCCATTTTAGAATGTTTCAAAGAAGACAATGACTTAGTGCACTTTCAACCAATCTGACCAGTTGTGGATTCAAAATAATACAAGTGAAAAATAATAACTAAGCCATCAATTATTGTTTCTTGTACCAGACTACACGTGCCCCACATCATTATATCTCATGGAATTCTTTTTGCACTTTTCCACTGCAAGTACCGGCTCGGCTCCACTCAGCCCTGCTTGGCTCTGTTGATTTTCCACTGCATGGTACCGCATGGTACGGTGTTGGAACGGTTCGGTACGGTTTGCTTTCCACTAAAGTAAAGTGGGTGGGATAACAATGATTCTCTGACCAATCAATGGCTAGTAGTGACAAACAGTCAAGGCTACATGCAAAGGATTGTGGGATATGGTACCGGTACGGCCCTCTTGGAACCACAACTGAAGTGGTACTGTTTAAGCGAGCCGTACCGTTCGGTTCCATGTAGTGGAAAAGCGCCGCCGTACCGTACCGAACCGTTCCTACACCGTACCAGCAGTGGAAAAGCACAAAAGCGAGCCGAACCGTTCGGTTCCATGCAGTGGAAAAGCGCCAATAGTTGGCCTATACTGTATGACCTATGTCAGACAAGCGATTTTGTTGCCAATGACATTTTTCCAGCAACAGAATTGATAAAAAATTTAATTTACATTATCCTGAAAAACCTAAACCAGCCGTAAAGTGTGCAATGCTAGCATTTATAGCAATAATAATTAATATATGATATAACCTATTATAAATATCCTGTAATAAAAGAACATCTTAAAGATACATGTTAATGATTCTACTGTTGGCAAAGTGTCAGTAACAACAGAACTGCCAGTATGACACAGCCTTAATACCAAACCCACAATAATCTGGATTTTTTTTTTATTTTTTTTATTATTTGTAGCGCTTTTCCCATAGGAGCCACAGGAATTATTTGTCCAGGTCTTCCCAACTTCAGCCCATCAGGCATGCAACAGGCTCATTCACTCCTCCTCCAAAAAACAGTCTAGGGGATGTCATTTTTGTTATTTTTATTTTTGGAGATAGGAATGAGGGAAGTGCTGGGATACCCCAAAAATAAGAACTATGTACAACTGAGGACTTAATCTTTCTTTTAGCTTAGGTAGTGGTAGTAGAGCTAGTAGAGCAAAGTCCCTTTAACCACTTAAGCCCCGGAAGATTTTACCCCCTTCCTGACCAGGGCCTATTTTGCGATTCAGCACTGCGTGACTTTAACGGACAATTGCGCGGTCGTGCGACGCTGTACCTAAACGAATTTGACGTCCTTTTTTTCCCACAAACAGAGCTTTCTTTTGGTGGTATTTGATCACCTGTGCAATTTTTTGATCATGCGCTATAAACAAAAAAAGAGCGTCAATTTTGCAAAAATAGCAATATTGTTCACATTTTTTAATATGAAATTCCCCCCCAAAAAAATGTAAAAATCTAAATTTTTTAACATTTTTGGTCAATTTGTTTTATGCTACATATGTTTGGTAAAAAAAATTGCAAAAAGCGATCTGCGATTTTTTTGCGGTACTGCGACATTGCGGCGGACAGATCGGACCCTTGACTGACATTTTTGACATATTTGGGGTTACCAGTGACATTACTGCAGTAATCAGTGCTATACATATGCACTATTACTGCAAAATGACACTGGTAGTGAAGGGGTTATCTTTATTTGAGAGGGAGGGGCTGTGTGTGTCCCTAGGGGCGTGATTCTAACTGTGATTGGCTGTGGCTTGAGCTGTAGAAAGAGTGATCAATGGTCCTACATAGTAGAACCGTGTGATCACTGTTTCTACACAGGGGAGAATGACAGGCGGCTTGTTTACACTAACCGCCTGACTTTCTCCCTCTGCAGCGACGATCGCAGAGTGACTGGCAGATATCGGGTCCACCGGTCACACGTGCGGGGGGGGTCCGTGACCACGCGGGAGCGCGCTCCCTAGACCCTCAGAGGCTAGCGACGTAGATCTACGTCACTCTGCCTGTGAGGGGCTGACTGCCGCAGTAAATATACTGTGAGCAGTCGGCAAGTGGTTAAGTAGGAAAGTGTCTCTTCAGCACTCCAGCCAGTGTCCCTTTTAATAGACCCACCCACAGCTGACTAAAACTAGGCACCAGAGGGGTAGCTAGAGCACAAGGTCCCCAAGATCTTTTCAATGTCTGTACTCACAAGGCCCAATATTCTAAACCATACCCTCCAGCGATACCAGACAGATCTTTAGCAGACAGCTCCCCTCAGTCAGCTTCTTCTAAGCAGCCAGTCTCAGCATTCCTCCCTAAGGTCAACCACCTGAGGCTTCCTCATGGCAGCTTGTGCCTGAGAGGGCAGCATACCCTCCTCAGGATGAACTCTTCCACTCTGAGACAAGACTCAGAGCTCCATTGGCTCTAAGAATAAATACAGTCTCCCAGCCTGCCTTCAGAGCCTGCCTCTCTGGGATAGGCCAGGGCTGTATCAGTATTCATTCTGCCATCTAGTTCCACACCTATCATCCAGAAACTTTTTAAGTTGCCTGGATATAGAGGGAGCTATCCGACTAAAAGCAGCAGAAAACACAGATCAGGCCTAACTAAACAATTGCAGCCCACTGAGGACAGTAAGCAGTATGGCAACAGCACAGCAAGCAGGGGGGAGGTCAGTCCCAGAGAGAACATTGATGTGTCAATTTGGAAGACTCTCTGAAGTTTTAAAGGCCCTGGCTGGGTATGGAGCCACAAGTGCTTGAGAGCTTTTGTAATGAGAGGCTCATATAATTCGGTAAGCGAGTCTTTCAGCCTTTGGTGGTGGTGTTGATACACAGGATCACACTGTGGTGGATGGTGGTGATACTCAATATATTATATTATATTATATTATATATTATATATCATATATTTTATATATATATATATATATATATATATATATATATATATTAGAACATATCACTTGTGGACTTTTTATGTTCATTTATTAAGTACAACTTTATAAAGCTAGATAGCATGTACCTGTTATAGGTGGCATGGCCTCTAACAGTGAGGGAGATGATGTCGGCATTTCTTCCACCAGCGGTCTGTCTCCCATAGCAACAGGAGTGGGTTGCACTGCAGAGGCTCCCCAACCTGTACAGAGGTACGGAAGTTCAAGAGTTAAAGCGTTTCTTACCCCAACGCTTCATATTTCTCATATGTGGCTGCTGTGGCTACCATCTACTTGTGCAAGAAAGTCTCCTGTTCTCTTTGTGTTACTTCCTTTGTGTGAAATCCCTGGTGTTCCTGTCCCTTTGCTTTCCAATTGAAAACTGACAACACTAAGCAGGAGAGTACACAGAGGTCAGTTCTCTAGCTGTGCTGGAAACTCAGTGTACTCTCCTCCAATAAACAGACTTGTCCTGATGCACCCCCGCTGTACATCCATTCACTGGGAAGCTTAGTGTGCTGCTGCTTCTTAAACCCCCCCCCCCCCCAAGCTCTTGTGCAGCTGAGAATAGAGGGAACGTGATCACTTATAAAAAGAGGATATAATGTTGTTTTTTATGTCTATACACAAATGTTTTGCCTTTTATGTATATTATAAACTCAATGGGTTGTTTTACAAGGTGATCATTTACAATCACTTTAAGTTAAGTGCACATGTGGAGCCCACACAGAGTGCATGGCAATGCCCACTCCGCTACTGGGGAATTGTAGTGGAAGGCACTGGACAGGTGGTTATTGACATTGGCTCAGCATGTCTTTCCAAAATGCAAGTTATTGTGAAGGTGTACGTTGTCACAAAGTCTCTGCATCAGCTAATGTGCTAATCTATCAGTAAAATGCAAAATTCAGCAAGTCGTTGAAGTTCAGTTTGCTACATGTGTAATATAACTTTCCATTCATTGTTGTTATTATTATTATTACTACAGGCACTTATATAGCACCGTCAATTTGAGCAGCTCTTCATATATAAGTGGCACCCTCCTAGATAGGTGTTAGGAATTAGACCAGCTGCTGCCAAGCTGGTCTAATAGCTCCCTCTGCATCTAGAGAACTTGAGAAGTTTCTGAATGATAGGTGTGGAGGTATGCATATGGCAGCATGAATATTGATATAGCCCTGGCCAATCACAGAAAGGCAGGCTCTGATGGCATGCTGGGATTCTGTGAGCACACTGTGCTTGGGGTCTTTTCCCAGAGTGGATTGGCCCAGCCTGGAGGGAACGCTGCCCTCCCAGGCACTACTGTTATGTCTGCTGTCATGAGGTGGGTGACCAGAGAGCCTGGATGCTGAGACCCTAGAGCTAAAGAAAGCTGACTGAGGGGAGGCTGTCCACAAAAGATCTAGTCTGTTAGGTCAGTCGCATGGAAGTTGGAAGGAGGCAACTAGCTGTTCCTTGGGCCTTGTGTGAGTACATTCTAAAAGATCTTGGGGACCATTGTGCTTTTGCCAGCCCTCTGGTGCTAGGGAAAGTCAGCTGTAGGTGTATTTAAAGGGGATGCAGGCTGACGTCCTGAAGAGCTTTGTTCACATGTTCTTCATTTAGGGACTCTGCTCTTGTGGCTCTACTACTCTGAATCTAAAGTCTACTGTTTGTTTAAGCCCATACTTCATTATAGCTTGCTTAGAAAGAATACCAAAGTACTCTAGTTGTACTAACGTTCTTTTTTTTTTGGAGTATTACACCTAATTCCCTCAACCATATCCAAGTTCTACAAAATTAAAAACAATAAAAACAACACCCCTAGACTAGTCATAAAAAAAAAGTGAGTGAGCCTGTGTGCCTGGCTGCAGGGCAAAGCCTGTGGTGAAGACCTGGATAGTAATCCTGCACCTCCTAAGGGAATAGTACTACATACATATTGTACATATTGTACATTCACATCAGTCCCTACCTTCAAGGAGTTTGAAATCAAGAGCCAAATAACGTATCAGCATGTCTTTGGAGTTGTTTCATTGCAAAAGGCGAACATGTGGCAGATTTGCCATCTTGTGGTAATTTGCCTAAAAGAAAAAGTAAAAAAAAAAAACACTACAAAAGTAATTATTTTAACAGACCTGGAAGGGGTTTCTTTCACCCACTCTACTTTCCCTAGAATCTGAAATGTTTGTTGTTTAGCCTTCTGTACATGTACTTTTATGCATTTTCTTTCTAATACCTATTGACATATGGTGTTGTATAGCATTTTTGGAAAACTTTAAAAAATTATTAAAAAAAAAAAAAGGTCAGTTGATAATTGTACCTGTTTAGAGTAGTTCACATCACTTAGTAATTATTTGACAGGTCACTGTGTTAATTCTCACTCAATCTAGTTCATAGTTGCGACATTTGCAGATAGGTCCCAGAAAATCGAAAAAAGCAAGCAGTGTGTGTTTGTGCAAGCAGGGTTTGTAATATTTTATGTTTTTTTTTTTTTCTTCTAGTGATATGAAATTTTTCTTTGCAAAATCAGAGTACCCTCTTAATGTTAGAGGCCCTCCCACCGCAGTAGGGTCCCCCATACATCAAAGGCCCCCTATACATGAGTCCTCCATCACATTAGAGTCCCCCTTCACATCACATTGCCTCCCCATTACATTGGACTCCTCCATAACCATAGTTCCCCAAATCACACAGTTCCCCCATCACAAAGCACCCCAACCACACAGTCCTCCCTTCAGAGTCCTACCTTTTGGCTCCAGCAGCGCAGCAGATGGTGGGGGGATCAATAGGAGGCAATTTTTTCTTCTTCTACCGAATGCTGGTATGTCCCTGCATGCTGCCTTCCCTGAATTGGAGTCATGCATTGCCATGGTGCGAAAGAGTCAGCCACCTCCACCATATTAATGATACCATGCATCCTCACCCTAGAGCACAGGTGTCAAACACAAGGCCCGCGGGCCGAATCCGGCCCTCCAGGCCATTTTATGTGGCCCTCGCACCTCTCCTGAGAGCTCCAGTCCTCTTCCAGACCTTATACTTTCTGCTTTCCAGCAATGCCTCCAGCTTCTTTCCAGCAGCACAACAAGGTAAGGGAGGTACACTGTGATGTAAGGGTGGGTGGGGGACTCAACTTTTGATGGTAGAGAGGTTCTTGATGTCTTATGTAAGGGTAGGGGATGCTCTTGACATCTAGTCTTACAGATACAACCGGCCCTTTTGAGGGCAATCATAATGCTGATGCGGGCCACGATTAAATTGAGTTTGACACCCCTGCCCTAGAGCATCATTCGCTGTTATGGTGCTGGTGGCCAGCCTACAATCATGATGCTGATCCAAAGAAAAAAATGGTCCAATACTTGCAGCCCCCTGGGACAATCCAGAGGGCTTCTCAGGCTGCCACAGTACCCTGGTTGGTTAATACTACCCTATAGCTTGGTTGTTTTGGGGCTGGTGGCCAGCCCACCCCCACCATGGAAACTTTATGTGCCAATTCAGGAAAAACTGGGTCACATAGTGGTGGCACTTCAGTGAAGCTGAAATGGCACCCTGGTTATGAAATACCGCTATAGCGTGTTGAGTGAGAGAATCAGTCAGCCATCTGGCTCATTCTGCTACCTGTTTGTTAAATGAGCTTTAGGTTTTTAGCTCTGTAACAATGGTCTTCTTTAGTGAAGCAGCTAAGATTAGTCTATTATATTTTGAAGTCCAGAGCTTCACCCGTTGGCTGGAAATAGGCAAATATGTTAACAGCACAGATCATTTGTATGAAAATTTATATCTCAAATATGATTGTGAAAAAAGCGATAATTAATATCTCACACCGCGACAATCATTAAAAACAACACAATTAAACATTTTCCCTTGAAATCATACAGGTATGAAGCCGAATTAGCTTTTCAAAATACTATAAAGGACGATGTGAAGAAGCTCAAAGCTGCCAGCAGTGGTCTGGAGATGGAGATACGCTGTTTGGCAGTTGAGGAACAGATCTTCATTAAGGAACTGGAGAACCTGAAGCAGGATCAGAAGGAGGTAAGCTATCTGAACTATTATAGTTAGACTCACATTTCTTACAAAATAATTTTTTTAGTGTCAAATCTAAATAGTATACTGCACTAAAGTAATAAACCAAAAATACAGTGAATGAAAGCAGCGACTAACTATGTGATATAACCATAGTGAAACACATAAACAACAAAGTCGCTCCAGTCAATATATAAATCATAAAGTGTGAAATAACAACAGCGTAAGTCAGTATCAGTGATATTATACAATGATGAAACACATTACTGTAAAGTAATATTGTCCTTATAACATCCCATATAAATTGCGATCAGTTCTGGAAAGAATTGCAAGAAGTGAATCCAAGTGATTATATACTGTATTTTCTGGCGTATAAGACTACTTTTGAACCTCAAAAAAATCCCCCAAAAATGGGGGGTCGTCTTATACGCCGTGTATAATATCTCCAAGGTAACCTAAGTACTGTATAAGTATTACTGGTAGATGTAATCTCTCAAGACGCTGGCTGTGTGGGAATCCTGTACCGGTATTCCGTATGTACCGCGCTGAGCCAATCAGGGAGAGCGATGTATTCTATTATTGAATGCAGAGCCTGCTCGGATTGGCGGAGTAACATCAGCCCGCCTCTCTGACTCTGCCAATCCGAGCAGGCTTTGCATTCAATAATAGAATACATCGCTCACTGATTGGCAAAGCGCGGTATACTGTATGTAGCCGAAGCTACGGTACATACGGTATACCGGTACAGGATTCCCGCACAGCCAGCATCTTGAGAGTACATCTACTGGTAATACTTATACTTAGGGTACCTTGAAGATATTATGAGAGATTACATGTATTACATTACTTTAGGTACCTTGGAGATCTATGAGAAATCTGATGTTTTTCAATGGTGTTGCCTTGCTTCGGAAGGGGGGTAGTCTTATACTGCGAGTATAGCCCAAAACCTATGTTTTAACTTGAAAATTAGGGGGGTCGTCTTATACGCCGGAAAATACGGTATATAAGGATTCAAAAAGGAGAGGTACTTCAAGGAAGTTCCACCACTAAAGACCAAAAAATCCTCCTGTGATACCCACCACCCTGTTAATGGGGACGCTTAATCAGATATAGTGGACCATATATTTCTAGAATGGTCAAACACGCTTGCAACTAGACCTCTGCAAGGTATGGTGAATGATAAGGTCTTTTATTGGTCACTAGAATACGCTAGTAATGGGGGAATTCCTCCAATGATATCAGACTCCCATTAAGATGTCCCAGTCAGCCATGACCATATGGGGTTGATATGTAGAAAAAAAAGCTCCAATAGTGTGATATTGCATAAACTCGTTTAATAAAAAAAGCCAAAAAGCTCTTTAAAATTAGTAAAAACAACATGACCTCGATAAAATTTTAGTTTGCCGGCAAACAGATACAAATACACCCGCCGTTCCGGGGTCAGGTAGGACATGATGACTTCAGCGAGTAGCACCACAAAGCTCCATCGAGTCTGCCCTATGTTTATCCCAGGCATGTTACTATAACCCACTTACTGTTGACTCAAGTCACTACTTCTGCTGGGAGACTTTTCCAAGTATCAACTACTTTTTCAGAAAAAAAAAAAAAAAACTTTCTTAGGAACAATGTATGGACAACAGAACAGCCCTCCTCATCTTTATCTCCATAAAATAGGAGGAAAGTGTTCTATAGTCTGCAGTAACCACTGCAGGAAGATAAGACTGCTTGAAATAACACTGCAGTGAAGTGAAGTTTATTTTTATGGTTTACCCATGCTTTAAGTACTTGACCTCCAGATTATTTATCCCCTTCATGACCAGGCCATATTTTGTGATACGGCACTGCGTTCATTTTACTGACAGTTGCTCTGTCATGCGACTCTGTACCCAAACAAAATGTATGTCCTTTTTTTTCTCAATAGCGTTTTCTTTTGGTGGTATTTGATCACCTCTAAGGTTTTTATTTTTTGAGCTATAAACTAACAAAGACTGACGATTTTGGAAAAAAAAATGTAATTTCTGCTATAAAACATATCTAAAAAATTTTAAAAATCGAATTTCTTCATAAATTTAGGGCAATATGTATTCTGGTACATATTTTTGGTAAAAAAAATTCCATTAAGCGTATATTGATTTTCACAAAATTTATAGCATCTGCAAACTATGGGGTGTATACTGTAATTTTTATTTTTTTAATTTTGTTTTTACTGATAATGGCGGTGATCAGCGGCTTATAGTGGGACTGTAATTTTGCGGCGGTCATTCTGACACTAACTGACACTTTGTGGGAACCAGTCAAACTAATACAGTAATCAGTGCTAAAAAAAATATATATATACTGTCACTGTACTAATGACACTGGCTTGAAAGGAGTTAAACATCTAGGGCAATCAAATAATAAATGTGTGCCTAGCCAGTGTTTTGGTGTACAGTGTGTGGTGCTTTTACTAAGGCAGGAAAAGGATTTTATTCCCTGCTTTGTGGGGAAAGAAAATTATTTACTTTCCCACTGACAGGACAGAGCTCTGCCTTGTTTACATTGGCAGGGCTCTGTCCTGTGTAATTCAAGATGATCGGTGGGTACAGGCGATAATTCATTGGCTGGTATACTGTTAAAATAGCCAACTCGTTGAAATCTCCAATTTTGTCACTTCCGACGACTGCAGCAGCAGATTTCGACGAGTTGGCTCTACTGCCCATGCGAGCACGTGCACTTGACAGCAATGAGTATGCACAAGGTACGTCACTAACCTTTTTTGAAAACCTGTTGAGTTCTCCAACAGCTGCTAGTGTGCATGCACTGCGGCGATTGGAAGATCCAACGGGGTTTCCGTTATTCAGCCAGGTGTACACACGTGCATGGGCAGTAGAGCCAACTCGTCGAAATCTGCTGCTGGATAGTCACCGGAATGTAATTCAAGATTTGGATGAGTTGGCTATTTCGACAGAACACCGGCACCTGCTGATAGACAACTGCTGTGTTTAATCACAGCACAGCTGGGTCAGCGGCGGCGCAACGCACGCCCCCTACCCGGGAGTGCCAGATTACATACCTAGTATGTGATCTGCTGCTCTGTATCTACAAATAGGTCCATATATATATATATATATATATATATATATATATATATATATATATATATATTGTAAGGGATTAGCTCGGTGGTAGGCGTATGGGTGACCCCTTTGGGGGTGCGTTTTCACAGAGAGATAGCCGAGCAGAGGTTGAAAACAAGACTGATTTATTCATGCAATTTACTTCACACAATTGCAAGCGTCAAAACAGCCAAAATAAAATAAAAGACAAAATAAATCCTTGCCTCTGTGGGCGGCTACCTTCTCACGCTGGAACCTACCTAAGAAGTCTTCCCAACCTACTGTTGGGCCGACACTGCTGATCCTACAGCAGACACTCAAATGTCCATTTGTTTGCTTTTCACACAGCACAAACATTGTCCATTGAACATGTCCCTTTGTTTTCTTTCACACAGCACATGTTCATTTATAACAGGATCCTTTACTCTTCAGATTCTTCACATTGAACACAGTTCATTTAACAGGTCCCTTTACTCTTCACACTCTTCACATGGAACACTTTGTCTTCTCACCTTTGAGACGTCTTCACTCGTGGTTACCCTCCTTAGCTTCACATCGCTTTAGGGGGTCTTCTCCCATGCTCACCAGCTTGTCGGGAGGCACACATCCGACTGTCCCCCTCTCCCAGCCCACACGGCGACAGGCGGCAGCAGTCCTTCTCCCATGCCCACACGGCGTCGGGAGGTACACGTATGTCTGTCCTCCTCTTCCCAGCTCACACAGCGACAGGAGGCAGCACTCAATAGATTTTCTCTGGACAAATTATAGAGGCCTTGATCTCCTCATTCTGAACAGCTGAATGGTTTTCAACTTCCTGCTGGCTCTTTTTGCAGCCAACACCCTATAGTATCAGTGAACTTTTCAAAGCAGGTGGGAATGTATCTCCTTCCTGTGACTACATTCCCAGATTTAGCTGACTTCCTGTCACATACCCCCCCCTCTTGTTTCAACCCTAGGGTTGGGACACATATTTCCAGGCACGCATGTGTCAGGCACTGCTGACTCACTGATAAGCCTCCTATTATCCTCAAGCTTCCGGATGAAACTGTTTCTGTCATCTTCACTGACAGATTTCTCATAAATGCCACACAGTTTGTCTCTCATCTCATATACACATTCTTCAACTGCATTTTTGGCATAATTTTGCTCCTTCTCGTTTCTGTCATCTTCATTGACAGCTTTCTCATAAATGTCAGACAGCTTGTCCCTCATAACCGTCCGTCCAATCCACCATGGAGGACCGTGATCCATAGGCAACTCAATTGGGCTAGTCTTAATGTCTTCAACATTCTTAAGACGCCTCTCTCTGCAATCCATAAATGTTTTCCACAAAACTTTGAGAACCTTTGCTTCACTAAGCTTTGTTCCAAGTAGGGACTCTTGACATCCCTCTGTGACTTGAGTTGCCTCTCCATACAGCTGTACACAATCATTGACTTTTTGTTGTAAAAGGGAATGATCTTCCTTCTTGAGCTTTGCTTGCTCTAAGATGCTGTGCAGAGGATTTTCCAATTGAGACAACAGGCTGTCACACATTTCTTCAAAGTGACCCCTGTTCCTTTTCCCAGAGATATCAATATCATTCAAACATTTCATATTCATAGGCAGATCTGAAGCATTTGCACTCATCAACTTCTTAAACTTTTCGCCCTCCTGAGCGAGTCGCAGTAAAGGCCTACTATTTGATTTGATATTCAGTTTATATTTCTTGCCAAACTCTTCACAGAAGTAGCCAACCAGAACATCATCAACTTTCCTTCCACCAACATAGGGGTCAAAGGCAACAACACAGTTGAACCCAGCGATCTGGGTGGTATCCATTATAGACCTCCTCTCTGCATCAGTGAAGCAGCATGGAACTGCAACACATTCTTTTACAGGTTTCTTCAATGCACTTTCTGCTGAACTATTTGACCGCTCAAGGTCACCTAGTTCTTTTTCTCTATCTGAATTCCACATGGAATGCATCTCAAGATCACGATCAAACTTCTGCCACCCGTCTTTCACCAGTTCCATTTTGGAAACACTCCCTGAAAGGCACTTATTCATTTGCTTCACGTTTTCACCAACAGCCTTAGTTTTCTCCACTAGGTTTTCAGCCTGAACTGAGAAATCACCACATTTCTTACTCAGCTCCTTTGTTTGCTGAAGCTCTAATGATACATTTTCCAATGCTTGAAGTTTTTGAAGGAACGGTTTATTCCAAAGGGGTGATTCAAGCCACATGTCGTCACATTTCTGAGGCTCACTCAGGACAGACCCCAAAACACTGATCCTTTTAAAAACTGCATCAGGCACACTATCCCCTCTTTGGGACAGATCCTCTGTTGCCTGGAATTCCTCTTCCAGTTCCTGCAACGGAATCTTCATCTCTTCTAGTTGCTGTTCTAAGGCTCGCTTAGACTTTTCTAACTCCTGAACGCTTTTCACAACATCATCCTTGGAGCTGACCAATTCTTCCATTTCTGTACGCAGCTGTTTAACACTTTCTAGTTCAGCCTTACACTCTAGAGCTTCCTCCAAAGAGCGAGCCAAGAACAGGGCTTTGCTCTCGTTATCACGCACCTCCGTTTCTTCACGTGCGCGTTCTTCTGCATATTTTGCAGACACAGTCTTCTCTTCACCAAGCATCTGATCAAAATTCTTTTTCACATCTTCAACACACTGTAATGAACCAACGCTTTCTTCCATGCGTTTTTTCCTATCCGCTATCTGAGCTTGCAATGTTGCGACTTGCTCTGATAGGTTTTTCTTTGCTTCCGCCTCCTCTTTTAATTGTTCCAGGAAGCCATTTTTCTCATCTTCCATTTGTTTGAGCTTTGTGCTAAAACTCAGCCTTTGACACCTCTCTTCCTGTAAGAGTTCCTGCGTGTCTTGCAGCTGCGATTCCAAGATAGAAAAATCTTCCGCAATTTCTCTAGATTTGCTGTCTGCTTGAGAAAGCTGATTTGTAACATTGTCCAACTCAACCTGCAGTCGGTTTGCCTTCTCTAACAGCTTAGCACACAATCGGTCACCTTCTGACACCTTGACTTGCGATTCCAGAAGCTGTGCCTCTACTTTTTCCCTCTTATGTTCACAATCTCCTTTTCCCTGCATAAGAGCCTTCACCTCATTGGCTAGTTTCTGCGAATGAGACTGTAATTCTGCCACACAGGCTTCTTTCTCCTTTAACTGCTGCTGGAAACGTTGGGCTTCACCTTTCCAACTTTCACAGTCTGCACGTAATTCATCTACCACATTGCTCAAAGTGGTGAGCTCATACACAGTACTCAGTAATTTAGCCTCTCTTTCACTTTTCTCGTTGTCGCTGAGAGACAATGTCGTTTTCAGAGCGACATTCTGTTCCTGCGACTCCTGCAGGTCTATTTTTGTAACTTCCAAACACTGAAGACTTTTTTTCAGCTGATTACGCAACTCCAACATTTCACACATACTTTGCTTCTGCAAAGTCTGAATTTCAATTTCCTTTTCCATGAGGATGGTATCTTTCTCCTTTATAGTGTCTTGACATTTTTGCAACTCGACCAAAAGAAGAGCAGTGGATTCTTCCCACTGTAACACATGAGACTTGAGTAGTTCATTCATTTCCTGCAAGTTTCTATGCTCCATTTTAAGCAATTCCAAGGCTTGTTCCTTTTCTTCCATTTTCCGTTGCAAGGCATCCAACTCAGCCCTGCACACATACTCGGTTTCCTCCAAACCGATGGCCTCCATTGGCTGCTGGCGTCTCTGTTTCCAGCCTGCCATGCTCTCTTGATGAGCCTTTTGTTGAGCTGCAAAGCTCCGTTGTTTCAGCATCTCCCCCATTTTGGGTTTACTTTTCATCTGAGAACCCTGCGTCTCCATAGCAGTTTCATTTGCCCCAGTGTTGCTAGGGACAACAACTTTTCTCTTTAGCCGATTCCGTTCAGGCATGGATGGGGCTGGTTCAGACGGTAACATCCCCTCCATCCATAGAATCCGGTCTCTCATTTCATCTATCTTTGCATTTTTCAGGCGTTTGGATCGCCCCATCTTCAATAACTCCACAAACAAATTTTTCACAGTCCAGCAAAAAAATTTTCAGACCACTGTCTCTTTAACACATGTAGTTGTTCTCTCTCTTGCAAGATCTCTTTTCCTGCGCACACAGTTTGTGCAGTCACTTGCACCAGACACAACAAAGTTCATCAAATAATTTTGAGACCGCTGTCTCTTTAAAACACTTTTTTTTTTTTTTTTCTGTCAGGATCTTCTCTCCTGCACACATAGATTGTGCAATCTCATGCACCAGATAAAGTTCATCAAACATTTGCACTTCCTTGCAGGGATCTTGCTGCTTCTGCCCACTGCATACCTCCACCATATGTAAGGGATTAGCTCGGTGGTAGGCGTATGGGTGACCCCTTTGGGGGTGCGTTTTCACAGAGCGATAGCCGAGCAGAGGTTGAAAACAAGACTGATTTATTCATGCAATTTACTTCACACAATTGCAAGCGTCAAAACAGCCAAAATAAAATAAAAGACAAAATAAATCCTTGCCTCTGTGGGCGGCTACCTTCTCACGCTGGAACCTACCTAAGAAGTCTTCCCAACCTACTGTTGGGCCGACACTGCTGATCCTACAGCAGACACTCAAATGTCCATTTGTTTGCTTTTCACACAGCACAAACATTGTCCATTGAACATGTCCCTTTGTTTTCTTTCACACAGCACATGTTCATTTATAACAGGATCCTTTACTCTTCAGATTCTTCACATTGAACACAGTTCATTTAACAGGTCCCTTTACTCTTCACACTCTTCACATGGAACACTTTGTCTTCTCACCTTTGAGACGTCTTCACTCGTGGTTACCCTCCTTAGCTTCACATCGCTTTAGGGGGTCTTCTCCCATGCTCACCAGCTTGTCGGGAGGCACACATCCGACTGTCCCCCTCTCCCAGCCCACACGGCGACAGGCGGCAGCAGTCCTTCTCCCATGCCCACACGGCGTCGGGAGGTACACGTATGTCTGTCCTCCTCTTCCCAGCTCACACAGCGACAGGAGGCAGCACTCAATAGATTTTCTCTGGACAAATTATAGAGGCCTTGATCTCCTCATTCTGAACAGCTGAATGGTTTTCAACTTCCTGCTGGCTCTTTTTGCAGCCAACACCCTATAGTATCAGTGAACTTTTCAAAGCAGGTGGGAATGTATCTCCTTCCTGTGACTACATTCCCAGATTTAGCTGACTTCCTGTCACAATATATATATATATATATATATACACACACACACCAAAATGTATTCAAGCTATGGGCTGAAAGTGCACACTCTCAGGTTTAATTTGAGGGTATGTACATCCAAATCTGGTGAAGCGTTTAGGAATTACCACTCTTAAGAATAGTAATTCCCCCCAATTTCATTGGCTCTTTACCCTGATCTGGGATGGGCTGTGTCAGAGTGACACTTTCCATCCCCGGGGCATGCAGGAGCGGCGTGCACAAGGACAGTGCATGTAGCTGGCTGTGATTGGACACAGTCAGTCACATGGTAAAGAGTCATTTTATTGGCTCTTTACACTGATCGGGGATAGGCTGTGTCCCAAGGGACACGCCTCATCCTCGATCGCCGCACTGCCCCGGGGGGCGCGAGAGAGCGGTGAGAATGGGCGGACGTCATATGTCGTCCACCCGGAGGGAGGAGGCACTACTGCTGGTGTCATTTCCCTATACCCCGGTAGGGAAGCGGTTAAGCAGGTAAAAGGTTGTTGATTTCAAGTGTAGTATTTGCTTTTGGAATCTATTGCTATGAACCTATATCATGCGTTCAACAGAGCGGTCCATGCAAGCGAAACAGGCCATTGTAAGGCTTCAAAAACTAAACTAAACAAATCTATCAGAGAGATAGCAGCAACATTAGGAGTAACCAAATCAACAGTTTCGTACATTCTGATGAAAGAAGAACGCACCAGTGAGCTCAGCAACATAAAAGGCCTGAACGTCCACAGAAGACAACTGTGGTGGATTATCGCAGGATCCTCTCTATGGTAAAGAAGTGTGATGGCACGGGCATGCATGGCTTCCAGTGGCACTGGGTCATTGGTGTTTATTGATAATGTGACAGAAGACAGAAGCAGCTGGATGAATTCTGCAGTATTTAGAGATGTACTGTCAGCCCAGATTCAGCCAAATGCAGCAAAGTTGATTCGCAGTACAGATGGACCATGATCCAAAACACACTGTAAAAGCAACCCAGGAGCTTTTTAAGGAAAATAAGTGGAATATTCTGCTATGGCTGAGTCAATCACCTGATCTCAACGCAATTGAGCATACATTTCACTTGCTGAGCGCAAAACTAAAGGCAGAAAGACTCACAAACAAAGAACTACTGAAGACAGCTGCAGTTAAAACCTGGCAAAGCATCAGAAAGGAGGAAACCCAGCCTTTGGTAATGTCCATGGGTTCCAGACTTCAGGCAGTCATTTCCAGTAAAGGATTTTCAACAAAATACTGTAGTAAAAATTAACATTTTATGGATGATTATATGTATTTGTCCAATTACATTTGAGCCCCTGAAAATGGGGGGACTGTGAAAAAAAATGGTTGCAGTTCCTAACATTTGTACTTGATATTTATATTCAACCCCTTGAATTAAAGCTGAAAGTCTGCACTTAAAATTAATTTGGATTGTTTAATGTTAATTTTAAAAGTATTGAAAATTGTGCCTGTTTCCAAATATATATATATGGACCTAACAGTATGTTATACAGTCGGCAAGCAGTTAAAATTCCTGACTGCAGTCAGAGGCCCATTACTAGATGCCTTACAAGAATACATATATATATATGTTTTATTTGTAGGAAAGAGAGGGTCTCCTATGGGAAAAATCCAAGTGCCAAGTGAATGTTGAATTGGACAGTATGCAACCAACAGAGCTTACAGATGCTTTGGAGAAGATGAGGGAGCAGTACAAGGCCATGGCGAGTCATCATCGAAAACACTATGAATCCTTGCTTGAGGAAAAGGTTTGGATAATTATATTACACTTAAGGGTTCTTAAAAATGTACCTTCCATCTTCTTCCATCCTGAAATATAAAAAAAATTGTAATCATCATTATTAAAGGAAATGCATAGTATTTAATTTTTTTCTGGATTAGATCAGCTGGAAGTAAAAAACATTTTCAATTTACTATTTTAGGGACTTTGTATATTAAACTTTTTAGTTTGGATATATACACGGGGTAATTATATTTTCCCTGCTTCGTGCTTTGCTGTGCATCACAGATGCACAAAAAATGTAATTTCCCTTGCATATTATTGGATATTTAACACTGCTTCTCCATTTTCACCAAACTAAGTTATAACCTTGTTATGGGAACATCTTCTGCTTTTTACTAAATGAATCCCTATGAGTCAACCTACCTAATAAAAGCAATACAATACACTCCAGGATCTCAACAGTTGGTAAAAAGGAGGACAAACTGATCATTTGCCCCCTCTAGTGTCTAATCTATAAATCTCTGTATTTGTTATGATAGCAAAAATATGGACGTGTGTGCATGTGAAAGTCACATCAAGAAATAATTAATGATTCTGCAATAGTACCTAAAAGCAGACTTTTACCCCAAACACTAAAAACCCCTGGTTCATGCTGTTCCCAACATCTGCAAGTTAGTATTTAAATGAAACACTTATTGAGTTATTTACAGTGGATCACCAATTATCTCATTAGTAAACTGCAAGATCTCACAAGATTTCCCCAAATCTTATAAATTCATGGGAAGAAAAACGTTTTTTTTTTTAAATTTTATTTTGCTCTGATGACGTGTATTGTCACATGTTCAAAGAGGCAAGAGGTATGCATGAATTAGCAAAATCCTACAAGAATTTGATAATTAATTCACAGATCTGTTATTGGTTCATATTGCACTTACACTATATTGCCAAAAATATTGGAATGCCTGCCTTTAACCACTTTAAGACCGATAGGATTTGCCCCCTTAATGACCAGGCTCTATTTTGCGATTGATAATTACGCGGTCGTGTGACGCTGTACCCAAATAAAATTGACGTCCTTTTTTTCCAACAAATAGAGCTTTCTTTTGATGGTATTTTATCACCTGTGTGATTTTTATTGTTTGTGCTATAAACAAAAAAGTGTGACAATTTTGAAAAAAAAACAATATTTTTCACATTCTGCTATATGACATTCTCAAAAAAAAAAATTAAAAAATTAACATTTTTTTTAACATTTTAGGCCAATTTGTTTTCTGCTACATATTTTTGGTAAAAAAAAAAAAAATCACAATAAGCGTATTTTGATTGGCTTGCGCAAAAGTTATCGCGTCTACTAACTACTGGAAAGATTTATGTCATTTTTAATGTTTTTTTTTTTTTACTAGTAATGGCGACGATCTGCGATTTTTTGGGGGACTGTGACATTGTGGCGGACAGATCGGACCCCTAACTGACATTTTTGACACTTTTGGAGGTACCAGTGGCTATAAATATGCACTGTTACTGTAATAATGCCACTGGCAGGGAAGGGGTTAGCAATTTAGGTGATCAAAGGGTTAAATGTGACCCTAGGGGAATGATTCTAACTGTATGGGGGGGGGGGGGGGACTTGTGAAATGATCACAGAGACATGTGATCCTATATAGAAGGATCACATGAGCTCTGTGATCATTCCAGGGAGAAGAACGGTCAGCTGTGTTTACAACAGCCGCCCGTCCTTCTCCCTCAGCGGGGAACGTTCGAGAGTGTCAGACGGCAATCGGAGCTGCCTAACACAGGCATCAGCTTCCCCCTAGCTCCTCCCAGTCAAATGACGTATCCATACGTGGTTTTGCCTGGGAGAGCCACTCTGCCGCCGTAATATATACAGTATGCGGTCGGCAAGTGGTTAAACCCACATCAACTTTAACCACTTCAGCTCCGGAAGGTTTTACTCCCTTAATGACCAGGCCATTTTTTGCAATTCAGCACTGCATTACTTTAACGAAAAATTGCGCAGTCGCGTGACGCAGTACCCGAATACAATCAATGTCCTTTTCCCACAAATAGAGCTTTCTTTTGGTGGTATTTGATCACCTGTGTGGTTTTTAGATTTTGCACTATAAACAAAAAAAGAGCGATAATTTTGAAAAAAAAAAAAAACTATATTTTTTTCTTTTTGCTATAAAACATTCCCAATAACATTTTTTTAAAAAATCTAATTTTTTTTATCAGTTTAAGTCAATTTGTATTCTGCTACATATTTTTTGGCAAAAAAAATCCCAAAAAGCGTATTTTAATTGGTTTGGGCAAAAGTTATAGCGTTTACAAACTATGGGATAGATTTTGGACTTTTTATTTTTTTACTAGTAATGGCAGTGATCAGGGATTTTTAGTGGGACTGGGACATTGCGGCGGGCAGGTCAGACCCCTAACTGACATTTGTGACACTTTTTGGGGACCAGTGACATTATTACAGTAATCAGTGATAAATAATATGCACTCTTACTGTATATATGACACTGGCAGGGAAGGGGTTAACACTGGGGGTTATCAAAGGGGTTAATGTATGCCTAATAATGCTTACTGACTGTGTGGGGGGGGGGGGGGGCTTTGTGGCAGGCACAGAGAGATCGGGGTTTCAGCTTAGCCTGTGTGAAAGAAGACCCGCCTACTTTGTTTACATGAGCAGGCGGATCTTCTGTCAGTTTCTGTGATGAGTGCAGGAGGCTGGCGGCGATCGCCTGCCGATCCTCCTGCTGGCTGACTCCCACTGTGTCTAATCACGTGATTATGCGCATCCCAGCCACCCTGCTGCAGTAAAAATGCATGGGGCGGTCGGCAAGCGGTTAATGGCATCCCAGTCTTAGTCCGTAGGGTTCAGTATTGAGTTGGCCCACCCTTTGCAGCTATAACAGCTTCAACTCTTCTGGGAAGGTTGTCCAGAAGGTTTAGCAGTGTGTCTATGGGAATGTTTGACCATTCTTCCAAAAGTGCATTTGTGAGCTCAGGCACTGATGCGGATGAGAAGGCCTGGCTCGCAGTCTCTGCTCAAATTCATCCCAAAGGTGTTCTATTGGGTTGAGGTCAGGTTTCTGTGCAGGCCAGTCAAGTTCCTCCACCCCAAACTCACTCATCCATGTCTTTATGGCCCTTGTTTTGTGCACTGGTGTGCACTCATGTTGGAACAGGAAGGGGCCATCCCCAAACTGTTCCCACAAAGTTGGGAGCATGAAATTGTCCAAAATTTCTTGGTATGCTGACGCCTAAGGGGCCAAGCTCAAACCCTGAAAAACAACCCCACAACATAATCCCTCATCCACCAAATGATTTGGACCAGTGCACAAAGTAGGGTCCATAAAGACATGGATGAGTGAGTTTGGGGTGGAGGAACTTGCCTGGCCTGCACAGAGTCCTGACCTCAACCCAGTAGAACACCTTTGAGATGAATTACTGCGGAGACTGCGAGCCAGGCCTTCCCGCCCACATCAGTGCCTGACCTCACAAATGCGCTTCTGGAAGAATGGTCAAACATTCCCATAGACACACTCCTAAACCTTGTGGACAGCCTTCCCAGAAGAGTTGAATCTGTTATAGCTGCAAAGGGTGGGCCAACTCAATACTGAACCCTACGGAGTAAGACTGGCATGCCATTAAAGTTCATGTGTGTGTAAAGGCAGGCGTTCCAATAGTTTTGGAAATATAGTGCAATTGTGAGGGGCAGAATAGAATTTGGGAAGTAAAGGGAGGAATAATCCTCTGCCCCTGTTAAACATGACTAAAGGGAGAAGAACATTGCATTTAAAAAAGGGAATACTGAATTATGAGTGAATGTTGTCTGAATATAAACCTGTTATAAACTGGTCAATTGAACATGCTATGTATCTTCTTGTAGTTTAAGGAGACATCCCAGGAGAACAGCAAGGACACAGAACTTCTTGAAAGCCAAAGGAGACATCTTTCTTTGTTGAGGAGAAAAGTGCAGGAGCTGGAAACTGAACTTGAGGTTCAACATAGCTTGGTAATATGAATATTAACAAGTTACATTTTTGGAGGCCCTCCTCACAAATGGGTTTTCCATGTTCCTGCAAATGCGTCAGATTCTATCTTAAACATGTTCTTAATTAAAGAATAAATGTAGAGAGTGGTTAGGTGTCCCCGGAGCCGCACATCAAGTCCAAACCTTCTGTATGATAGTGAATGGCAGTCTTTTTTAATTTTGTTTATTTTTTTAATAAAGGAATTGTCAAAAACTGCCTCCTGTCTTTATTTATTTTTGACACTTTTTTTTAGGTGAATGAGTAGGGGTACAATGTGGGGAAGGGGTACAATGTTAAAGGGGGCTTCAAGATTCCGATAAGCCCCCTGCCCGCAGACCCCCACAACCACCGCCCAGGGTTGTTGTGAAAAGACTCTTGTCCACATCAACATAGGGACACGGTGCTCTGGGAGGAGCAGAGCCCCCCTGCCCCAAAGTACCCCCTTATGTTGAGGGCATGTGGCCTGATATGGTACAGGAGGGGGATACTCGCTTGTCCCCCCTTTCCTGACCTGCTGGGCTGCATGCCCTGATAAATGTCTGGTATGAAATTTGGGGGGGGGTCCCAATGTAATCTTTAAAAAAACATTTCGGTGTGGGGCCTGGTATGGATTGAGGGGGGAAACCTCTCTCCCCCCACGTAATTTTTTTTTTTTCTCTTTTTTCTATTGTCGGCAATGTTTTTCTTTGGTTCAGCTGTCAGTGGGGAAGCCCGTTGACAGCTGATGACTCATCCGTTGCTAAGGACGCAGTGGCCGTCGTCCCGGCCTGCTCCTTAACAACCAGCTATGCACTATGCACAGTGCATTATGGGGTGCAACCATCCCGCTGAGAGTCCCGCAAATTCAGGTGTTTGCTGAACGAGTGAACAGGCAATGTTCAGCTGAAACTTTTGCTAGGTCCAAACTGTTCGCTCAATTCTACTTATTATTATTATTATTATTATTCAGGATTTATATAGCGCCAGCAGTTTACGCAGCACTTTACAATATAAAAGGGAGACGATACAGTTACAATACAATAATATACAAGAGGATTAAGAGGGCCCTGCTCAGAAGAGCTTACAATCTAATGTGGTGGGGCAGGTGTTACAAGAGGTTGTAACAGTAGGGAATGAGCTGATGGAAGATTAGTTGGCGGTGTGATAGGCTTCCCCGAAGAGATGAGTGTTCAGGGATCGCCTGAAAGCAGCTAGAGTAGGAGATAGCCATACAGGTTGAGGTAGAGCGTTCAAGATGATGGGAGAGGCCCTGGAGAAATCCTGGAGATGAGCATGGGAGGAGGAGAGAAGGGAGCTTGAGAGTAGGAGGTCTTGAGAGGAGCAGAGTGGACGGTTTGGGTGATATTTGGAGACAAGATTGGTAATGTAGCTCGGGGCAGAGTTGTGAATGGCTTTGTATGTTGTGGTGAGTATTTTGAATTGAATTCGCTGGGCAATCAGGAGTCAGTGTAGGGATTGGCAGAGAGGGGAGGCAGACACTGAGCGGTTGGTAAGGTGGACAAGATAAGCCTGGGAGCAGAATTCATGATAGACTGAAGAGGGGATAGCCTATGGAGTGGTAGGCCTATGAGAAGGAAGTTGCAATAGTCGAGGCGAGAAATAACAAGGGAATGAATGAGTAGCTTGGTGGTTTCAGTTGTTAAAAAGGGGCCTATTGTAGCTTATTCAAGCTGCTAAAGAAGTGGCTTGGATGAGCTATGAAATATTTTTAACCTAACAGAACAAGTCCAGATGAATGTGGCCAACTACTAGTAGACAACCAATGACCTGTATAAATGAAAAAAACTCACTGGCGGTTTCTTTCGCTACCTCTTTTTTTTTTTTTTTTAAAAGACAACAGGGCATTAGCAGAAATTTTCATTTTAACAAATTCTATGGTGTCCTTTTTTTCTAGAAATCTGCCCGGGAGTCAGAATTGTATGAAATCAAAGCTGGTTACGGTGTATATCTGGAAAGTATACAGGGAACTGTATTAAAGTTACAAAATGCATTGGTAAAAGTAAGGTCAGAATCTGAGAAATTGACTTCTGATAGTAGGATATTGCACTACCTGAAAGACCTTCTGGAGATGGAAATAAGAACATACAGCATATTGATGGATGATGAGGAGAAAAGGTAAAGATACTTCATTCAAAACTTCTAACAGTTGGGATGTTCTGGATTCATGGGTCACTTTAGTTAGGACTTATATTTTAGTTGCTGACCATTTTCTCTGGTTTTTACTTCTAACTGGGGCAAGCGGTTTTAAAGACTGCATTCAATATATGCTGAGAGCTCTGAAGGTTACTCCAGTCCGTTCAGTATATATAGCAAGCAGGATGCACTGTCTCTACTGTCCCCTGTAAGTGGTGTGGAAGGAATTGGGGACATTGGAGGGTATCTAATAGCAGAACTACTGGATGGAACATACCATATTCAAATAAGGAGGTTGTCATGTAAACATATTATCTGCTTCTTTTGGTGTAAAACAAACAGAGTGATTGACATAGAAAGTTTAGGTAGTTTTGCTGTTGTTTTATGATTTTTGTTTGATTATTTGTTCACTATTGCTACTTGTCCTTTTAGGATAGAAACTGTGATCCATGAGCCTTCCTACAGCAGACAAAGTAAGTATGCTACAATTTGGGCACACCACAAATATTAGAGGTAATGGATGGAGATCAGAAGAATGCAAATCCAACATATCACGGCCTAGTTATGGTTCATTAATTTTTATTAAGTTTGACATATATAACAGAATAAACAGCCAAGTGAGCAATCAAACAATGCATTACAAAAGGGTCCAAAAGATATAAAAGGCACAGTAGTGAGATAACCAATCACTGATAACATGGCAGCATAACAAACAACCGCTGGTAAGCATAACACCTTTAACATCACCCCTCCCCCCCCCCCCCCGGCACCCCAAGGGGAACAAACTGTGCCCGGAGAGGATGAAGGAGAGATCCGGCACAGGTTCATAAATTGCAGTGCAAACAATCTTACAACCATTAATAATAACAACATGCCCGGGGCGAACAGCAAGGCACAGGAGGGTGACCCAGATACCTAGGAAGAGCACTTGGAGGAGGCATGGGTTAGAAAGGCAGAATGGAGGGGAGGCTAAAGGAGGGGACAGGAACGAAGGGAGGGAATAGCAGAGAGAGGAGTGGGAAGGATGGGGAAGACATGACAGGGAGAGGTCCAGCGGGGTCCAAGTAGAGAACCACTATATCAGTCTAAGACTGTGCACTTGGGGTGAGATAGCCAAACTCCCCACTTCCTCCGGAAGGAGGGAGCGGCAAGATTGACCACTGCAAGTGTTCTCTCCATCATGCAATGGTGGTTGAGTGCAAGGACAACTTCGGTGCAAGAAGGCGGTGTTGGGGATTTCCATTGTTTAGCTATGGCAGTTTTCGCTGCAAGAAGCAGATGTATGATAATCGTCCTATGACAGGGCTTAAAGTCATGTACATTGATATGGAGGATGGCCAAAGCCGGTGATGGAAGGACCTTATCTTGTTTTATGTCCGAAATGAGTGCAAATAAAGCGTTCCAGAAGGACCGCAGCGATTTACAGGACCACATTGTGTGATATAGAGTACCTATGTCTCCGCATTGCCTCCAGCAGAGGGAGGAGTGGGTTGGGTAGAACTTAGAAAGTTTGAATGGGGTGAGGTACCAGGAGTGTAACACCTTCTGGTACTGTTCCCAATGAGTAACACATTTTGTGGCTGAGTAAGTGGAGGCAAATGTTCTAAGCCAGGTGGATTCAGAGAACGAGGACTCCAGGGTACGTTCCCATCGGAGGACTGAAGGGGTTTTAGCAAAAGAATTGTGTTTGTTGTAAATGGCATAAAATAGCGTGATACCTTTCATGTGAGGTGCTGCGTTATGAAGGAAAAGGTATACCAAATTGGGTATCTCTATATAAGTGGGGAGCAGTTGTTTGTGGAGAAAGGATCTAATCTGGAGGTATGAGAGGAATGCCCCCTGCGGGAGGCTGTAGCGGGCTTGTAGGCTAGCAAATGTACATATGCGAGAGTCGAGATACAGGTCACTGAGGAGAAGCACTCCATGTCGCAACCATGGTTGTACATCTAGGTGTGGGAGGATGTAGCCCAGGACCTTCAACGGGACATGTAGTTTGTGCATGGAGGTGGCAGGTAGTTTTAGATGACAAAACTCCCTCCACATGGAGAGGGAGGCCTGCACCATCGGGTTCTCGGACGTCCCAGGCCAGTCTCCCAATGCAGTAGCTACAAGAGCCAGCTGTAAGTCAAGACCCGAGACGTCAGAGGACTCAACGGAAGTCCACGACTTGTGTGGGGATGGCACCCACCAATATCTAAGTTGGTCTAAAACACATGCCTTGTGGTAGGCGGCCAAATTAGGGACCCCCATACCGCCGTGCCTTCTGTGTAGGGCCATAGTTTTAAGGGGGCATCTCGGAGGCTTCGCGTTCCACACAAAACAGGTCAGTTGTTTTTGGAGAGCCGAGAGGAAGGACACCGGCAAGGGTATGGCAAGGGTTCGGAATAGATAAAGTAGCTTCGGGAGGACAAGCATTTTAAAGGAAGCTATCCGACCCATAGTGGATAGTTCCTGCATTCTCAGCTGTTGCAGAAGGGAGGGCAGGGAATCTAGGAAGGGTTTAAAATTTTGAGCATACAATTGTGACGTGTGAGACGTAAGGTGAATACCGAGAAAGGGGATTGAATGAGGAGACCAGATGAAAGGAAACCTCCCGGCCATGGAACTCTGCAGGGTGGGTGGCACGTTAAGGCCCAATATTTGGGATTTGTTAGCATTGAGTTTATAGTATGACACCCTACTGAACTCAGTCAGGAGGGAGTATGCTTCCGGTAGGGAGGAGGCAGGGTCTGTGAGCATAAGCATAACATCATCGACAAAAAGGCTTATCTTGTGGTCCAAGCCGGCCACCGACAAGCCTTTGATGCCCGGGTGAGAACGAAACCGTTCCGCCAGGGGCTCCATGAGAAGGGCGAAGATAATGGGGGACAGAGGACAGCCCTGTCTAGTGCCATTAGATATCTGGATGGGTTTCGATTTCAGTCCCGAGGTGAGGACAGTGGCTGGTGGGTTGGAGTACAGAGACAGGACGGCTGACTGCATCCATCCTCCAATCCCAAAGGCCTCAAGAACCGCCCGTAGATACCCCCAGTGGACCCGGTCGAACGCCTTCTCCGCGTCCAAAGAGAGAAGCAGAGAAGGCGTTCGAGCGGCCCCAGCCCTGGAGATCAAACCGACAAGTCGCCTCGTTCCATCCGGAGCCTGACGGCCAGGGACAAAGCCAACCTGATCCGGATGAACCAAAATAGGCAGAACCTTTTGGATCCTGAGGGCCAGCAGTTTAGCGAATACTTTAACATCGGTGTTTAGAAGGGAAATCGGCCTATAATTGGCCGTAACCTCAGGGTCCTTGCCTGGCTTAGGAAGAGTCACTATCACAGCCCTCAGCATTTCCGGAGGGAACATAGACGAGGAGGAAGCAAGTTCAAAAACAGGCTGCAGGTGCGGAGTAATGTCATTAACCAATGCCTTATAATATTCGTTGGGAAGACCGTCTTCCCCCGGGGATTTATGGTTGGGGAGTTTGCTGATGGCCGATGAAATTTCAAGAGAGGTAAAGGGTTGAGATATAGACTGGAGTTGATCCGCCGAAAGAGCGGGAAGCTGGACCTTGCTAAGAAAGTCCGCAATCAGTTCAGGGCTGGGCTGAGGAGTGGCAGGGTCCGACAGCAGGTCATAAAGCGATTGATAGTAATCCGCAAAGGCGTCAGCTATATCTTTCGGATTAGTCTTAGGGACTTTCGTGTCAGGGTGCACAATGGAAGCAATTTTGCGTTTGGCTTGTTGCGTTTTGACCCGCCTGGCTAGCCACGCCCCAGCCCTGTCCCGAAGACCATAGAATTTGGCCTTGGTATATTTTAGGTGGTTCTCATACTTATAGAGAAGTAGTGAGCGCAGTTTTTGCCTCTCAAGCACCAATTCCTGAGTAAGAGTAGGAGTCGGATTAGATTTGTTGGTTGCCTCCTTGGTAGCTATGGCAGCTAAAAGTTCCTCAACCTGCTTCCTCCTTTGTTTCTTAAGACCTGAAGCCAGTTGTAGAAAAATACCCCTCATATACACCTTATACGTAAGCCACAGGGTGAAACGGGAAATATCAGCTTTATCATTAAATTCAAAGAAATCTTTATGTGCCTGCACGATCTTTTGGTACGAAAGCTTGTCCTCCAACAAGGAGGTATTCATCCTCCAAATGGGGGGAGGCGAATTGCTAAGAGTATTGTCAAATTCCAATGTAATCGGAGCGTGGTCGGACCAAGATATCGTACCAATCTCAGCGTGCAGAACATTTTGTAAGGACCTCTTATCCGTCAAAAAATAATCAATACGAGAATAAGAAGAGTGGGCAGCTGACAGAAAGGTGAAGTCCTTCTCGTTACCATGGAAGCATCTCCATACATCATACAAGTCATATTTCTCAAGCAGGGATGAGAGAGAGCAAGTCGGTCTCCTAGACGGGGCAGTAGAGTCCATGCTTGGATGCACAACAGTATTAAAGTCCCCACCAACAATAAGTGTGCCTTGCACAGACCCTTCTAGCAATTTAAAGAGGAGGGTGAGAAAGTGTCTCTGTTGGACGTTGGGAGCGTACAAGTTCACCAGGGTGAAAAGGGAGCCGTTAATATCACACACCAGAACAATATATCTCCCCATCGGATCCTCGATGGTGCGTTTGTGCAGGAAGGTAGCTGAGGCGTTTATGGCTATAAAAACCCTGCATGCCTTTTTGGGAGCATTAGCCATATACAGGTGAGGAAAGTTAGGGAAGGAGAACTTCGGACACTTTTCCTTGGCGAAGTGGGATTCCTGCACAAACAGAACGTCTGCGCGAAGGGACTTCGCTTCTCTCAGCAATGAGGACCGTTTAGCTGGACAGTTCAGGCCTTTAGCATTCAATGACACGAACTTCAGCGGCATAACATCATAGGAGGGCTGCGTAGTTTAGTGGCAATGAAATACAATAAGAGAAGAATTAATACCACAACTTGCTGATATAATGTCCTGCACCGGAATTGGGTAGACGCCACGAAGTCCAAGCAACCTGGGGAGTAATCATCACACATCTTCGGAGCATCAGTGCACTTCGACAGCCAAATATGAGGGCGATGGTGAGCACAATGAGCCACGGTGGACACTGGACCAGGAGGGAGAAAGCCAGAAAAGGGGATAGCAGGGAAAAAAAATCAAACCAAAAAAGTACACAGTTACACATAAAAAGAGCCTGAGCATGCAGGCGCAATGGGCGGCCGAGGCCGCTACAGCACAGCGGGGGAGATGACAGAGAAGCATCACTGAGAGACAAAAAATCAACCAATGTGAGAGGTTCCCTGTCCTAACCCTCCAATAGTGGCCTAGTGAAGCGGAGAAGCGTAGTAATTCAAGTATCCATCCCAGACCCGGCTTGGTTCAGACGCTCAGGGTTGGACCTCCCAGGCGGCTCAGAGTCAGCTGGCAGCAGGTTCCATTGTTTGAACAGTTGGATGCCCTTCTCCACGCTGTGAATAGGAAACATTTTACCATTCCACGTGACAAGCAGTTTAGTGGGGAAGCCCCATTTGTAGATAATACTGTTGTTACGGAGGATTTTTGTAAGCGGGGACAATTTCTTTCTGTTGAGAGCCGTTTGTTGGGATATATCAGTGTAAAGGGATATACCCGTAAATTCATCAGGCACAACCGGGTCGTGTTTGGCTGCCGCCATAACCCTCTCCTTAACATGATAGTAGTGGATACGGGCCAGAGTGTCTCTAGGTGCGGTATCTGGCAGGAAGCTAGGCTTAGGGATGCGGTGGGCCCTATCCACACACAACTCAATGTCACTGAGAGAGGGGATAAGTGACTTCATAAGGCGCTGAACAAAGTTGGTCAAATCTTTATGCGGCACAGATTCAGGGATGCCTCTGAATTTGATGTTATTGCGCCTAGAGCGGTCCTCCAAGTCCGCAATTATGTACTGGAGGCGCTGCATCTCACTTTCCTGGTCAGCATAGGCATCAACAAGGTCATTGTGGGCAGTGTACAAATCCGCCATTTTAGACTCTAGATGCTGTATCCTGTCATCATGTACTTGTACAGTGTCTTGGAGTGGAGAGAACATGGTGGCAAGTTCATTAAACAGGGTGCTTTTCATGGAGAGGAGCATCCGTTTCATGGTGGCCTCCGAGATTGCCTGATCTGAGGCAGGGAATGCCTCTATATTTATGCCCGGATTCTGCAGCAGTAGTGCCTGACATGCCGCAGCACGAGCTCCAGGAGGGTCCTCTCCCTCGTGCCTGCGGTATTTAGTTTTGGTGGGGCTGCTGGTAGTAGGAGACAGGGGTGGAGAAGGCACATCCAGGGCTCTCTGGGGGGATCCAGAGGCTTGAGGGGACAAAACTGAAGCCAGGCTGGTACCTGTATCTGAGCGCGGGAGACTAGGTCCGGAGCCGGCGCCATCTTGCCGGCTTCTGTGAGGAGCCGCCGGGTAAAAGTCCGTCAGCCGCTGCGGCGGCTTGTTAGTCTTGCGCCGCTTAGACATGATCGGGACCTGTCTGCGGGAGTCTCGGGAGGCTGTAGGGAGATTACTGGCCCGAAATTCCGCTACAATCCGCCGCTGTGAGCCGCTATGTGGAGAGGTACCAGGGAGTGCTCACACTATGCGGCCATACTCAGCGCCGGCCGGACACGCCCCCTATCACGGCCTAGTTAATGGACTTTGGTTAAGTGCCCCCGTACGTTGATGATCAGTGGAGACAGTGGCCAGTGGTGAAGTGCCCCTTTTACATTGATGGCCAGTGGAGAAGGTGGTCATTGGTAAAGTGCGCCCTTACATTGATGGTCAGTAGGAGAAGGTAGCCAGTGGTGAAGCGCCCCTTTTACATTAATGGTCAGTGGAGAAGGTGGTCAGTGGTAAAGTGCGCCCTTACATTGATGGTCAATAGGAGAAGGTGGTCAGTGGTAAAGTGCGCCCTTACATTGATGGTCAGTGGAGAAGGTAGTCAGTGGTAAAGTGTGCCCTTACATTGATGGTCAGTGGAGAAGGTAGTCAGTGGTAAAGTGCACCCTTACATTGATGGTCAGTGCCAGGTAGTCAGTGGTAAAGTGCGCCCTTACATTGATGATCAGTGGAGAAGGTGGTCAGTGATAAAGTGCGCCCTTATGTTAATCATTAGTGGAGAAGTGTCCCTACAACATTGGAGGTCAGTATAGTGAACCTTATGTTGGTGTTCATTGGTGAAGTACAGTGCATCTGAAAAGTATTCACAGCGCTTCACTTTTTCCACATTTTGGTATGTTACAGCCTTATTCCAAAGTGGATTAAATTCATTATTTTCCTCAAAATTCTACAAAAAATACCCCTTAATGACAACATGAAAGAAGTTTGTTTGAAATCTTTGCAAATTTATTCAAAAATAAAAAAACAAAAAAAATCACATGTATATAAGTATTCACAGCCTTTGCCATGACACTCAAAATTGAGCTCAGGTGCATCCTTTAGATGTTTTTGTAACTTGATTGGATTCTACCTGTGGTCAATTCAGTTGATTGGACATCAGTGGTAACCTGTCTATAGGTTGCGCAGGGGCGCCCCCCCCCCCCCCCCCCAATCGGCCGGAAAAAAAAAGATAAAAAAAATCTCAATTTTCAGCGCCCACTAGGGGCGCCGGACCTAGTGGTGGGTATGGGTGGGTGGGGTTTTCCAGCCCACGTGCGGCGGGCAGAGGCGCCGATTGGCGACCTTCTGGGGGTCATCGGGGCGCAGAGCAATGTGCCCCGACACTCCCCACTTTACTGATGTCCTGGCTGTGATTGGTCCAGACTCCAGCCTGGACCAATCACACAGGAGGACATCCCGGGACCTGGTGACGTGACGCCGTCCCGACGTCACGTGACCACCTTTCCGCCCGCCGGCGCCGTCGGAGACTGTCTGCGATAGCCGCACGTGAGGAGTGCAGAAGACTTCCTGGACGACGGGGCTTGTCCGCTTCTTTGCATCGCAGAGCCGCAGACAGTGTGTGAGCTCAGCTGAGTAGTCGACTCAGCAGTGTGCTGCAGGTGACCGTCCGTCCGGTCCGTCCGTGAGTGTCAGTGAGGTAAGTTTGTGATGCCTCAGGGGGGGCCCGCCCGGCCAACACACTGTCACTGACAGCTTTGAAGGGGGCACGCACGCATGCTGATCTCTGCATTGGGGGCATGTATGCTGGTCACTACATTGGGGGGCATGCACGCTGATCTCTGCATTGGGGGCATGTATGCTGGTCACTACATAGGGGGCACGCACGCTGATCTCTGCATTTGGGGCACGTATGCTGGTCACTACATTGGGGGCACGCACGCTGATCTCTGCATTGGGGCATGTATGCCGGTCACTACATTGGGGGCACGGACGCTGATCTCTGCATTGGGGGGCATGTATGCTGGTCACTACATTGGGGGCACGCACGCTGATCTCTGCATTGGGGGCATGTATGCTGGTCACCGCACTGGGGGCACGCACGCTGATCTCTGCACTGGGGGCATGTATGCTGGTCACTGCATTGGGGGCATGTATGCTGGTCACTACATTGAAAGGGGCATGTATACTGGTTACTACATTGAAAGGGGGCATGTATACTGGTCACTACATTGAAAGGGGGCATGTATGCTGGTCACTACATTGAAAGGGGCATGTATACTGGTCACTACATTGAAAGGGGCATGTATACTGGTCACTACATTGAAAGGGGGCATGTATACTGGTCTCTACATTTAAAGGGGGCATGTATACTGGTCACTATATTGAAAGGGGGCATGTATACTGGTCACTGCATTGAAAGGGGGCATGTATACTGGTCACTGCATTGAAAGGGGGCATGTATACTGGTCACTACATTGAAAGGGGGCATGTATACTGGTCACTGCATTGAAAGGGGGCATGTATGCTGGTCACTGCATTGAAAGGGGGCATGTACTGTGGGGTTTGTGCTAGGGGGCCTGTACTGTGGGATTAGTGCTAAGGGGCCTGTACTGTGGGGTTTGTGCTAGGGGGTCTGTACTGTGGGATTAGTGCTAAGGGGCCTGTACTGTGGGGTTTGTGCTAGGGGGCCTGCACTGTTGGATTAGTGCTAGGGGGTCTGTACTGTAGGGTTTGTGCTAGGGGGCCTGTACTGTGGGGTTTGTGCTAGGGGGTCTGTACTGTGGGATTAGTGCTAGGGGGTCTGTACTGTGGGGTTTGTGCTACGGGGCCTGTACTGTGGGGTTTGTACTCGGGGGCCTGCACTGTTGGATTAGTGCTAGGGGGTCTGTACTGTAGGGTTTGTGCTAGGAGGCCTGTACTGTGGGGTTTGTGCTAGGGGGTCTGTACTGTGGGATTAGGGCTAGGGGGTCTGTACTGTGGGGTTTGTGCTAGGGGGCTGTACTGTTGGATTAGTGCTAGGGGGTCTGTACTGTGGGATTAGTGCTAGGGGGTCTGTACTGTGGGGTTTGTGCCAGGGGGCCTGTACTGTGGGGTTTGTGCTAGGGGGCCTGTACTGTGGGGTTTGTGCTAGGGGGTCTGTACTGTGGGATTAGTGCTAGGGGGCCTGTACTGTGGGGTTTGTGCTAGGGGGCCTGTACTGTGGGGTTTGTGCTAGGGGGTTTGTGCTTGAGGCGTTTGTGTGGGGTTTGTGCTTGAGGGGTTTGTGCTGGGGGGGTCTGTACTGTAGGGTTTGTGCCACTCTCAGTCAGTGTATCCCATAATAGGGTGTCTCTCACATTATATCCCATAATGGGGCCCATGCTCCCCTATTATGGGATATACTAGTACTGATGGACCCCTTAATAAGTGATATATTGGGAGAATTTGTTCACGCAAGCAAAATACAGGGGACAAAATGGGTGGAGTCTATAAGGGGTGGGGCTTCTGAGAAATGGGAGTGGTCAAATGGAAGGGCAGGATCTTGCGCCCCACCATCTTAAAACTTCACCAGCCGCCACTGTTGGACATGATTTATAAAGGCACACACCTGTCTGTATAAGGTCGCACAGTTAACAGGGCATGTCAGAGCAAGAACCAAGCCATGAAGTCCAAAGATTTGTCTGTAAATCTCCGAGACAGGATTGTATCAAGGCACAGATCTGGGGAAGTGTACAGAAAAATCTCTGCAGCATTTGAGGTCCCAATGAGCACTGCTTTTTTTAGCCGCTACATTTTTGGAAAGGTTCAGGGACCTTTTTAAAAGAAAACTTGTGCGTTTTTAGTTCAATAGACTTCAATAGAGAAGCTACAGAAAAGCATGTATTGTGTTTTTGCCAAAATTTTAAAAGAAAAAAAAATGTAAAAAAAAAAAAAGCATAAAAAATGCAGAACGCAAAATGCATCAAAAGCATGTGAATGATGCATAAAAAAAAAGTGTGTGCAAAAATGAAAAACGTACCACAAAAAGCAGAAACAGATTAAATGCAAAGTGCATAGGTGTGATCCGAGCCTTAAACATAAAAAACTGCACTGGAAGAGACCACTGAAAAAAGAGAGCCTTTTGGGGATGGCCATCCACACAGAGGTATTATAAGTAATCCACTAATTAGACCCCCCTCTAGTTTTTTTCTATGTGATCCGAGCCTTAGGCCGGCCATACATGGATCGAATTCCGAAATAATTTTGTTTTGAATTAGAATTTCGCACTATTAGAGAGCTGCAGCCACAGCCGATTTTTGTGCAGCCATTGCCTGCAGCAAACTGAATACATTATTTCCCCAGGAGCTTCTCTCAGATCTAGTGTCAGGAATCAGCAGCAGGGAGGGCCAGATCTGTGTGGCTACACTCAGGAAACTGGGACCAGACTGTATATGCTTTAAGTGAGATTTATTTACAGTGAAATAAAATCAATCCAAACTCCAACCAACCACCAACACACAGAAAACAGAAAAATACAAGTGAACCAAAAAACCCAGTGACAGAATACCAAACTAAATAACCCACAAACAGAAAGCCTAACAACTCATTATATACAATATATACAAAATAGGGAGCACAGAAAAGCAGGGGAAAGCTAGAGGTGCAGGGAGCAGATGGGAAGAGGGAACCAAAACTCGGTTTAGGAACAAGGGGGAGCAAGGGACTGGGTGCAAGGTGCAAAATCACAATCAATGGCAAAAAGAATCTGGCAGCAGCAGAACACTGGAGCGAGAGGCGCTAGTAGGGGATTACCTAATACCCTCCCATCAGCCAGCATCAGGTAGAAACTGATTACTGGGATAGGCTGGCTGCCGGGAGACACCAAAACTAAAACTTTCTGCTCTGGGAAGCACAGTGCCACCTGCAGATGATCCAGGTCCTGACATCTAGTCAAATGCAAAAAGATAGATTGGCAACACCCCAAGATGGGTAAAATCTCCAAAATGAGTGAGGAAAAAAGGCACCAAAGTATAGCAGAGAAATCCCACCTGATATATAAATAAGCTAATAGGTGATTCCATCCATCAAACTTTGCCAATAGCTAAAATATAATTTTGGTGGCCAGACTGATCCTTTAAATCCCCACCATCCAATCAAAAAAGGGCATAGGAATTATCTGAGTACCAACTGATGATGCCCATTTTGTTACCTTCTCACTGTAAAATATAGTCTAAAAAAGAATTTTATAGTATTGCCATATCAGCGTACAATTGCATCATTGAAATGTTTAGTGTTTTTGTTTCTGGTTTCAGAGTCGAGGTCTTCACTCACCAGGAGCTTACTGTTTGCAGATGAAGGAAGAAGACGCACAGAACGTGTTGGCGCATCGACTTTTCATGAATTAGAAGAGAATGTTAATTAGATTTTTGTATAAATAAATAAAGCTATTTATTGATAACTAAATCATAGGTAGACATGATTTTTGATACCTTGAGGTTTGGTAGTAGCATTAACTACTTATCGGGATAATTCTACTATTCTACCAAATTGTGTACATTTACTAAATAATAAAGGAATTAATTAAATCATTTTTACAATTTGAGTGGTGTAGGACGCGGGTCTCCACTTTTTACCACAAGCTATATTTTACAAATATGTGCAGCTGGAAAAAACAATCAGTTTTATAAATCAATGAATAATAAATAAATAAATACTTTTTATTTGGTCCTTTTTTTTTGGAATCATCATGATACGATTCAGAACAAAAGAGAAAGAACTTCAGAAAAACATAGTCCCCATCACATCAGAGTCCCCATCACATCACAGTCCCCATTAGAGCCCCCTTATATCAGGAACCACATCAGAGTGCCCATTAGAGCCCCTCCATATCAGGGTCCCCATCAGAGCCCCCCTATATCAGGGTCCCCATCAGAGGAATAGTGCCCCATGATTGGTGTCAGTGGGAGGAATAGTGCCCCATGGTTGGTGTCAGTAGGAGGAATAGTGCCCCATGGTTGGTGTCAGTGGGAGGAATAGTGCCTCAGTGTTGGTGTCAGTGGATGAAAGTGCCCCACGGCCAGATAAAGGCTGGTAAAGGGCCACATTCGGACCCTGGGCAACAGTTTGGAGACCCCTAACATACAGCAACAATATTGTTTTAGGGGAAAGAAACTCCAGCAGCATGAAGGGTCTACATTTTTAAGGTTAAAACTGGCAAATACCAAACACCTCTGAAAAGCAATACACCAAAGATCGCTTTTGAGAGAGCCAGCAAGGGCTGCAACACAAATGAATGAGTCCTTACTGTGTTTTAACATCCTCTGTGAGCTCCCAAACCTCTCCTTTTCCCTCTCACTTCCATTTGTTTTGGACAAGTAGTGCAAAGCTAAAGTTAGAAGCTGATTGGCATGCACAGCTGCACCAAATACAAAGATACACAAGATACAAAACACATATCTTCTGCTCTTGAAGGTAGTGCTTGTCTAGGCTCTTGCCCTGGCAAGTCTGGAAAAGTATTGCCACGCTGCCCTCAAAATACCAGGGATGTCTAAATGTAGTATAGAAATAGAACAGAGGGTGCACGGGCCTAGTGCATAATTCTCAATAAAAATATTTCATGAATACAAAAACAAAGTGATAGATAGAGATGTACCGAACTGTTCGCCGGTGGACAGTTCCCGGCGAACTTAGCATGTTCGCGTTCGCCGCTGCGGGCGAACATATGCGATGTTCGGTCCGCCCCCTATAATACATCATTGAGGCAAACTTTGACCCTGAACTTCACAGTCAGCAGGCACATTTCCAGCCAATCAGCATACCTCCCTCCCACACCCTCCCACCTCCTGTAAATAAGCAAGGGCAGCATCCATCTTAGATCATTCTGAAGAAGTGTGTTAGTGAGAGCAGGGAGAGCTGCTGCTGCTGCTGCTGTTAATAGCTAGGGACAGTTGTTAGTCAGTGTTCCTGGTCTTGCTAGTCAGTGTTCTTGGTCCACTACTGCTGTAAGGACAGCATCCTGACAGCACCCCAAAAAGCCCTTCTAAGGGCTGGTATTTGTGTAATTTTTTTTAATATATATATATATATATATATATATATATATATATATATATATATATATATATATCTAGTGTCCCCAAAAGCCCTTTTAAGGGCTGGTAATAGAGTATTATTTTTTTATTTTTTTATATATATGTATATATATATATATATATATATATATATATATATATATATATATGTATATATATATCTAGTGTCCCCAAAAGCCCTTTTTAGGGCTGGTAATTGAGTATTTTTTATATATATATATATATATATATATATATATATATATATATATCTATTGTACACTGCAGTTGCCTGCCCGCTGTGTGTGAGAGGCCACAGACCCACCACAGACTGTACTGTGTGCACACCACACTCATTTCGGGTGGCACAGGCACAGTACCTTGCATTTTAAAAAAATATTTTTTTTTTTCCTCTGTCATAATTGCAGTGAGTGCTGTGTCAGGTCCACAGAGTGCACTGTACCCACTGCAGTGCACTGCCAACCACTGATATATATATGGTGGCACAGCATCTTGTTGCAAATTGAAAAAAAAAATATTTTTTATTATTGCAGTTGCCTGGGCTGCCAGTGACTGTCAGGTCCACAGAGTGTACTGTGCCCACTGTAGTGCCACTGCGTGCCCACCCACCACTGATATATATACGGTGGCACAGCAGCTTGCAAAGTAAAAATATATATATTTTTTTTATAATTGCAGTTGCCTGGGTGCCAGTGACTGTCAGGTCCACAGAGTGTACTGTGCCCACCGCAGTGCCACTGCCCACCCACCACTGATATATACGGTGGCAGGCATGACTTTTTTTGGATTAGTGTCTGGGGGGGTCTAAAAAGCGTACCTGTGAAGTTTCAGCTCTATAGCATGTCCAGAACCAGAAAAAAAAGATCATATAGGTGTAAAAGGGGTTCCCACCATCCCTGCTCTACTGAAAAATGATCTTTTTTTCTGGTTCTGGACATGCTACAGAGCTGAAACTTCACAGGTACACTCTTCACAGGTACTATTTTTAGACCCCCTAGACACTAAATCACACAAAAAGTTCTTAAAAATTGTCATTTTTGATAGAGAGCCAATTATTGGAAAAATTAAAAAACAAAAAAAAAAAAAAAAAATCTTTGTATTTATTGTCTGGGGGGTCTAAAAAGCGTACATGTGAAGTTTCAGCTCTGTAGCATGTCCAGAACCAGAAAAAAAGATCATATAGGTGTAAAAGAAGGGTTCCCACCATCCCTGCTCTACTGAAAAATTATCTTTTTTTCTGGTTCTGGACATGCTACAGAGCTGAAACTTCACAGGTACACTTTTTAGACCCCCTAGACACTAAATCACACAAAAAAAGTTCTTAAAAATTGTAATTTTTGATAGAGAGCCAATTATTGGAAAACTTAAAAAAAAAACTTAAAAAAAAAAAAAATTATTTGGATTTATTGTCTGGGGGGGTCTAAAAAGTGTACCTGTGAAGTTTCAGCTCTGTAGCATGTCCAGAACCAGAAAAAAAATAGAATTAGGGTTAGGGTTAGGGCTAGGGTTAGGGTCAGGGCTAAGGTTAGGGTTATTTTTAGTGCTTAGGGTTAGAGGATTAGAGTTAGAGGGGTAGGGGTAGGGCTACTAACTCTAACCCTAAGTATCTCACCGTAACCCTAACCCTAGCCCCTAACACTAAACCTAACCCTAACCCTCTAACCATAACCCTAACCCTCTAACCTTAACCCTAACCCTCTAAGCCTAGCCATAAAAATAACCCTAACCCTAGCCCTAACCCTAACCCTAGCCCTAACCCTAATTCGTATTTTTTTCTGGTTCCGGACATGCTACAGAGCTGAAACTTCACAGGTACACTTTTTAGACCCCCCCCCCCCCCCCCCAGATGCTTAATCCAAAGAAATTTTTTATTTTTATTTTTTTTTAATTTTTCCAATAATTGGCTCTCTAACAAAAAATTACAATTTTTAAGAACTTTTTTTGTGTGATTCAGTGTCTGGGGGTCTAAAAAGTGTACCTGTGAAGTTTCAGCTCTGTAGCATGTCCAGAACCAGAAAAAAAATTGAATTAGGGTTAGGGCTAAGGTTAGGGTTATTTTTAGTGCTTAGGGTTAGACGGTTAGGGTTAGAGGCGTAGGGGTAGGGTTACTAACTCTAACCCTAAGTATCTCACCATAACCCTAACCCTAGCCCCTAACACTAAACCTAACCCTAACCCTTAAAGCCCAGTTCCTGTCCCATTTTGGTCGGTTCTGGTCTGTTTGCGGTTGTTTGCGGTGCGTTAAACGGGGAGTTTGGTCTGTCACTGTGAAGCGGGCGTAACCCTTACACTACCTGATCGATACAACATCATACCTGATCGTATACACACACTGGATGTTTTAAAGCACGTTATTCCAAACAATTTAGGAATGTTAGGTGATTTATGCCCTTTATGGATTAAAACCCGCCTCTGCGTCAACTACGTAATTTTCCAAGGGAGTTTTGCCATGGATCCCCCTCCGGCATGCCACAGTCCAGGCGTTAGTCCCCTTGAAACAACTTTTCCATTACTATTGTGGCCAGAAAGAGTCCCTGTGGGTTTTAAAATTCGCCTGCCTATTAAAGTCTATGGCGGTTCGCAATGTTTGCCGGTTCGCGAACATTCGCCGATGTTCGCGTTCGCCGTTCGCGAACGGCGAATTTTATGTCCACGACATCACTAGTGATAGACTCAGAAAAATAGAGTGTTGGCTCTGATGAAGAGGCGAAACCCCGAAACGCGTTAGCCAGGACATTCCATCTGTTATGCCACATGCTACCATGGAGGGAAAGATGCTGTTTGTTTGTAAAGCTGTAATACAAGAGTACTTTTGTGAGTATATCAGCAGCACATAATACACACATTATGCATTGTTAAGCACACAATTAACCCCTTGATCGCCTCTAGATGTTAACTCCTTCCAAGCCAGTGTCAATAGTACAGTGACCGTGCATATTATTAGCACTGATCGTTTTAGTGCCACTGGTGATGTCAGTGGTAGTGATGTCGCGAACCTAAAATTTGCCGTTCGCGAACGGCGAACGCGAACCCCTGCAAATGTTCGCAAACCGGGCAAACCGCCATAGACTTACGTAGTTGACGCAGAGTCGGGTTTTAATCCATAAAGGGCATAAATCACCTAACATTCCTAAATTGTTTGGAATAACGTGCTTTAAAACATCCAGTGTGTGTATACGATCAGGTATGATGTTGTATCAATCAGGTAGTGTAAGGGTTACACCCGCTTCACAGTGACAGACCAAACTCTGACAGACCCAACTCCCCGTTTAACGCACCGCAAACATCCGCAAACAGACCAGAACCGACCAAAATGGGACAGGAACTGGGCTTTAAGGGTTAGGGTTATGGCTTAGGGTTTAACATTAAGGTTAGGGTCAGACCTAGGGCTAGGGTTAGAGTTAGGGTTAGAATTAGGGTTAGGGCTAGGGTTAGGGCTAGGGTTATTTTTAGTGCTTAGGGTTAGAGGGTTAGGGTTAGAGGGTTAGGGGTAGGGTTAGAATTTAGGGTTAGGGATTTAGGGTTAGGGTTAGATAGAGTTTGTTTTAAGGTTGGATAGGGTTTGGGGTTAGGGTTAGAGTTTAGGGTTTGGGTTAAAGGTTAGGGTTAAGGGTTAGGGTTAGTGTTAGGGTTATGGCTTAGGGTTAGCGTTAGGGTTAGGGTCAGGCCTAGAGCTAGGGTTAGAGTTAGGATTAGCATTAGGGTTAGGGCTATGGTTTTGGCTAGGGTTAGGGTTTTTTTAGTGCTAGGTTTAGAGGGTTAGGTTTGGGTTAGAGGGTTAGGGTTAGAATTAGGGCTAGGGTTATTTTTAGGGCTAGGGTTAGGGTTAGAGGGTTAGGGTTAGGGGGTTAGGGTTAGAGGGTTAGGGTTAAGGTTAGATACTTAGGGTTAGAGCGTTAGGATTAGGGTTAGGTTTAGGGTAAGGGTTAGGGTTATGGTTTGACGGTTAGGGTTATGGTTAGAGGGTTAGGGCTTAGGGTTAGGGATAGATACTTATGGTTAGGGTTAGGGTTAGATACTTACGGTTAGGGTTAGAGTTATGGATAGGGTTAGATACTTAGGGTTAGAGTGTTAGGATTAGGGTGAGGGTTAGGGTTAGAGGGTTAGGGTGTTACAGTTAGGTTTATGGTTATAGTTAGAGGGTTAGGGTTGGGGTTAGAGGTTTAGGGTTAGGGTTAGAGTTAGGGTTAGGGTTGGGGTTAAGGTTAGGGTTAGTGGTTAGGATTTGGGGTTAAGGTTAGGGGTTAGTGGTTAGGGTTGGGTGAGGTTTGGGTTAGGGTTAGGGCTTGTCTAGGGCTAGGATTGGGGGTTAGGGGTTAGGGTTAGGGTTAGATACTTAGGGTTAGGGTTAGATACATAGGGCTAGGGTTCGATACCTAGGGTTAGCATTAGGGGGTTAGGGTTAGGTTAGGGTTAGGACTAGGGTTAGATATAGAGGGTTAGGGTTATATACATAGGGTTAGGGTTCGGATTTGATACATAGTATTAGGGTTACAGTTAGGGATAATCGAACTTTTGAAATGTTCGGTTCGACCAGAACGCCCGAACCTCCCAAAAGTTCGGCCCGGATTTCAGAACCCCATTGAAATCAATGGGACCCGAACTTCGGTAATCAAAAAACACAATTTTGAAGCCCTAAAACCCAATAAATGCCCCTAAAAAGTGCCTAGGGTTCTGGGTCATGCCCCAGGGACTATCAATCACACAAAAAAAAGTTCTTAAAAATTGTCATTTTTAACCGGTTGCCGACCGCCGCACGACTATATACTGCGGCGGTCAGCCCCGGCCAGGCAGAGTGACGTATCGGTACGTCACTCGCCTGTCACTGACTTGCGAGCCTATCGCGGGCGGGCGCGCGCCCGCCGAGGCGCGCGCCCGCCGCGGCTCGTTCACAGGCAAGTCAGTGCGTGTGACCGGCGGACTCGATGTCCGCCAGTCACACTGCGATCGCTCCTGTGAAGGGAGAAAGACAGAGCAGCTTGTGTAAACAAGCTGCCTGTCAGTTCTCCCTGTGTAAAAGTGGAGATCTGACCGTTCTACTATGTAGAACGGTTGATCTTTGCTTTTACACCAATAGGAATGTCCCTACACAGTTAGAATCACGCCCCTAGGACACACTTAACCCCTCCCTGTCCAATAAAGTTAACCCCTTCCCTGCCAGTGTCATTTTTGCAGTAACAGTGCATATGTATAGCACTGATTACTGCAGTAATGTCACTGGTAACCCCAAAAGTGTCAAAAATGTCAGTCAAGGGTCCGATCTGTCCGCCGCAATGTCGCAGTACCGAAAAAAAAATCGCAGATCGCCGCCATTACGCGTTAAAAAAAAAAAAAACAAAAATGACAAAAATCTTTCCCTTTGTTAGTAAACGCGATAACTTTTGCGCAAACCAATCAAAATACGCTTTTTGCGATTTTTTTTACCAAACATATGTAGCATAAAACAAATTGGCCGAAAAATGTTAAAAAATTTTGATTTTTACTTTTTTTTTTGGGGAATTTCATATAAAAAATGAGAAAAATATTGTTATTTTTGCAAAATTTACGCTCTTTTTTTGTTTATAGCGCGTGATCAAAAAATCGCACAGGTGATCAAATACCACCAAAAGAAAGCACTGTTTGTGGGAAAAAAAGGGCGTCAAATTCGTTTAGGTACAGCGTCGCACGACCGTGCAATTGTCCGTTAAAGTCACGCAGTAAAAAAGCGCAAAAAAACCCCTGGTCCTTTAGCAGCCAAATCCTCAGGGGCTTAAGTGGTTAATAGAGAGCCAATTATTGGAAAAATTAAAAAAAAAATTAAAAATTTTTTAAAAAAAATGTCTTTGGATTTAGTGTCTGGGGGGTCTAAAAAGTGTACCTGTGAAGTTTCAGCTCTGTAGCATGTCCAGAACCAGAAAAAAAAGATCATATAGGTGTAAAAGAAGGGTCCCACCATCCCTGCTCTACTGAAAAATTATCTTTTTTTCTGGTTCTGGACATGCTACAGAGCTGAAACTTCACAGGTACACTTTTTAGACCCCCCAGACACAAAATCACACAAAAAAGTTCTTAAAAATTGTTTTTGATAGAGAACCAATTATTGAAAAAATAAAAAAAAAATCTTTGGATTTAGTGTCTGGGGGGGTCTAAAAAGTGTACCTGTGAAGTTTCAGCTCTGTAGCATGTCCAGAACCCCAAAAAAATTAGCATTTTTCTTATAATTTTTATTAGAACAGGAATATTGCTTCTCTACGGTGTTTTTTCTTGCAGGCATTTTATCGGGCATTTTTGGAGGCAGGCATGACTTTTTTTGGATTAGTGTCTGGGGGGTCTAAAAAGTGTACCTGTGAAGTTTCAGCTCTGTAGCATATCCAGAACCAGAAAAAAAAAGATAATTTTCTAGTAGAGCAGGGATGGTGGGACCCTCATTTTACACCTATATGATCTTTTTTTCTGGTTCTGGACATGCTACAGAGCTGAAACTTCAAATGTACACTTTTTAGACCCCCCCCCCCCCAGACACTAAATCCAAAGAATTTTTTATTTTTTTTTAATTATTTTTTTTAATTTTTCCAATAATTGGCTCTCTATCAAAAATTACAATTTTTAAGAACTTTATTTGTGTGGTTTAGTATTTGGGGGGTCTAAAAAGTGTACCTGTGAAGTTTCAGCTCTGTAGCATGTCCAAAACCAGAAAAAAAGATCATTTTTCAGTAGAGCAGGGATGGTGGGACCCTCCTTTTACACCTATATGATCTTTCTTTTCTGGTTCTGGGCATGCTACAGAGCTGAAACTTCACAGGTACACTTTTTAGACCCCCCCCCCCGACACTAATCCAAAGAAAGTAATGCTTGCCTCCAAAAATGCCTGATAAATATATAGAAAAAAAATAAATAAAAGCAGACTGATGTACCAGCCCTAAAAAGGGCTTTTTGGGGTGCCGTCAGGATCCCTTACAGCAGGAGTGGACACAGAACACTGGCCTAGCTAATGATTTCCCTATTTATTCAGCAGCAACACTTTCCCTGCTCTCACTAACACTGCAGCTTCAGAATGAATCTAAGATGGATGCTGCCCTTGCTTTTTTATAGGAGGTGGGAGGGTCTGGGAGGGAGGTATGCTGATTGGCTGGAATGTGCCTGCTGACTGTGAGGTACAGGGTGAAAGTTTGCCTCAATGATGAAGTATAGGGGGCGGACCGAACATCGCATATGTTCGCCCGCAGAGGCGAACGCGAACATGCAAAGTTCAGGACATCTCTAGTCAGTGGCAGTTAGCTAGTTCTCACAAAGTGCCAGTTTGTCCACCCTCACAGTCCCACTAGTCGCTGATCACTAGTATACATTTTTTTTTTACATTTCAATATTCAGTATATATCATGGTTTTTTGATGCTATATAACTTTCACGCAAACCAATTAATATACACTTATTGGAATTTTTTTTTTTTACCAAAAATATGTAGCAAAGTACATTGTGTCCTACATTTATGAATAAGTTAGTTTTTACTTTTTTTTTTAATTAAATATGTTTTGTAGCAGAAAGTAAAAAATATAGTTTGTTTTTTTTTTTTACCAAAAATATGTAGCAAATTACATTGTGACCTACATTTATGAATAGAGTTTTTACTTTTTTCTTTTTTTTTTTTTTTTATTGAATATGTTATGTAGCAGAAAGTAAAAAATATAGTTTTTTTTGTTAATTTTCAGTCTTTTTTTTGTTTATATAATAATAAAAAAAATAAATAAAAAACCCAGTGGTGATCAAACACCACCAAAAGAAAGCTGTATTTGCGTGAAAATGATATAAATTTCATTTAGGTACAGTGTTGCATTTGCCAGTTAAAGAAGCGCAGTGCTGAATAAGAAAAAATGGCCTGGTCATAAAGGGGGTAAAACCTTCCGGAGCTGAAGTGGGTAATTTGTGAGGTCTGGGAAACCATATAATGTCAATCTGTGTCTGATAGCAAAGAACATATATATAGCAACTTCAGAGGTCAAGATTTTAATGCTTAGTCTTTGTCTCCATCTGCTGGCAGATAGAGGTAAAACAATTTATGCATTTACAGCAACCTAAGAGGTCTAGATTTTATTGATTAGTCTTTGTCTCCATCTGCTGGCAGACAGAGGTAAAACAATTTCTAAAACTAATATTGTGGATAAGGCCTCATGTACACTATGCTCGTCTGAACGACTTTCTTTTGGCAGGAGAAAATCAGCGTTACAAACGCCCCTACCGTCCCGGCTGTACTGCGATAGGCTGCATTTTTCAAACGCATTTATGACTGTTTATTGATTTCATTGGCCAGAATAGTAATTTATTTTGGCCATTGCAAAAATGAACGCTCAAGCTATAAACATGCCTAGCGCTTAGATGCGTTTACACGCATCAGCTGTTTTTCTGCCCAAAAGCTCCTTTCATGCAGATTTCTACCCCTAAACACCCTTGCCTCTATATGCCTGTAAACACCTATGTGTGCATGGACACACAGGATAGCATGGAAGGTCATAGAGACAGAAAAGAAAAAAAAAACATCAAAAATACCTGTAAATGTGCATTCGGCCTAAGACGCTACCGCATTGAATTTGAAATTACAATCCGGGGACATTTTTCAATAACTACATGAAACAAAAATAAATCCCAGATGCTTTATACCTCCTGCAAAATATAAAAAATATTCCATGTGCAACCTTTAACCCTTTATTATAGACAGAAGCTGATTATTTTTTTTTTTATTATTATTATTTTTAATTTTGCCTTTAATTGTCCTGTCCAGTTCTGGCTCTGATAAGGATAGCCACAATGAATTTGGAATTACAATACGGGGACATTTTTTAAATAACTACATAAAACAAATAAATCCCAGACACGTTCTACCTCCGATAAAATATAAAAAATACTCCATGTGCACCCTTTAACCCTTAATTATATATAGAAGCTGATTATTTATTTTTTTGTTTTATTATTTTTAGTATTGCCTTTAATTGTCCTGTCCAGTTCTGGACTCTGGACAGTTGGATACCCAACTTTTTTTTTATTATTTTTAAAGTACCCCCATATTATGGTTTTTAACATAAAAAGTATCTCAGCCTTTAAAAATCTTCAGTCTGGAGCAATTCACAGCAGTACTTTTTTTTGAACACTAGATGTCCTCAGTCTTCCAGGCTAAATAATGCCTGGGGTCAGTCACTCTGGAAGAATGAGGATATACTGCTGTGAATACAAGGTGTCATAGACCCACATTTCTGGGGGGGGCATCACCATAATGTCCTTCAATCACAGCGTAATGGTATAGAATGTAGTGTCTTTATATCAGTATTGCTCTCTGCATAATCTAAGACCACCCAAAAGAAGAGGTCCTTGCATTTCATATGACATCGTAAAAAAGTTAGTATAAAATAGTGCTGTGTTGGAAGGGAAGGGGACAAGCCTGGATTTGGGCTTCAACATGTTTGGCTAGGTCTATTAAATCCGGTGGAATATGGAATGAATTCATAGGATCTGATACAGGTCTATGTTTTATCCTTGTAATGTTTTAAAATTTACCACTAGATGGCGCTCCAACACAGAGGCAAACATCTATCCTTAGTTTGTGCTGTTTTCCCTTAATACTGATATTGAGTAATGGCGCCTATACTGTGAATTGTGTAGGCCGTATTTATAAAGTTGTTAATGGTGATTTGCCAGATCCTTATTTGGCGACTTTTCAGCGTCTAAAGCACATTGCTGCATTTATGTGACCCATTCGCTGGCTGGATCTACAGCACATTCGCCTGATGGAGGAACATTCACTGACATTTCGCTCCCATTCTGGAAATCCGTGCTGCAGTATCAGGCAGGTGGTTCAGCTGTGGTTTTAACACTCCCTGACCACCCCCAAACTCAGGGCTGTACACATGTCATGGCCACACCCCAACTGCCCTGCGCCATGGTAGCTGTGGATCAGCATTTTAGGAGTTAAAACAGATGGTGAGGAGATGACATATTGATTCCTCATCATATATAATTGCCCTCTGAAAAGCAATCCACAACAGATCACTTTTCAGAGGGGAGGGGTTGACAGTAAAGCCGCAGGTGTGAACATGCCGTTACTGTGCCAAGTAATCAGCAGTGGAAAATAATGTTGCATTTTCTTTCAGAATCAGCTTTAGCAACTTATGTACGTATCCATTAGTGGGGTAGGCATACAGTGCGTCGATTCAGTAGGTTGTCCCTTTAATCAGATTTTCATGAGGCCAATCACTGTGATCTGCTGACAAGGATGCTGCACCGTCCATGCATGCCAGACCAGTATACCAATCACACACAGAGAGGTTCCTTCATGTCAACACTTGGTGCAACAGGATATCCCTACCTTGTCCCTATTCTGTAGGAACTTGTCCCTAGGCTCCTCCTGTCAGTCCCTCATAGGAGGGTCTCTGCCCCCCCCCCCCACACTGCAGGGCTCACCAAAATGGCACAGCAGGGTCTTAATATAACCCTTCCCTCTCTAAGATGGCCATCCAAATCTTCAGAGAACTTAGTGTCCCATGAGACACAGGCTTCCCCAAAATGGCGCCTGGAATCCATGATAGAGGACACAATAATGCCCTGCCTGACTTCCCCCTAGAAGACGGAACAAAAGGAAAATACTTCTCCTTAACATAATTCTAAACAACCACCTCTGGACTGGAAGGATTTACCCCCCTTAATGACCAGGCCATTTTTTGCGATACGGCACTGCGTTAATTTAACTGACAACTGCGCGGTCGTGCGACGCTGTACCCAAATCAAACCAATGTCCTTTTTTTCCCCACAGATAGAGCTTTCTTTTGGTGGTATTTAATCACCTGTGCAATTTTTATTTTTTGCTCTATAAATGAAAAAAGAGCGACAATTCTGAAAAAAACTTTTTTCACTTTCTGCTCTATAACATTCCCAATAAAAAAAAAATGTAAAAATCAAAATGTTTTCATCATTTTAGGCCAATTCGTAGTCTGCTACAGATTTTTAGTAAAAAAAAAAATCCCAATAAGTGTATATTGATTGGTTTGCGTCTACAAACTAGGGGAAAGATTTATGTCATTTTTATTTCTTTTTTTTACTAGTAATGGCGGCGATCTGCGATTTTTAGCAGGACTGCGACATTGCAGTGGACAGATTGGACCTTTAAATTAAATTTTTTACACTTTTGGGGTTACCAGTGACATTACTACAGTAATTAGTGCTAAAAATATGCACTGTTACTGTAATAATGACACTGGCATGGAAGGGGTTAACACAAGGGGTGATCAAATGGTTAAATGTGTCCCTAGGGGCGTGTTTTATAACTGTGAGGGGGATGGGCTTGCTGCATGAAAACAGAGACCTGTGTTCCTAGATAGGAGGCACACAGGAGCCCTGTATTCATTGCTGACAGAACAGCGGTCTGTGGTGTTTACAACAGTGGACCGGTGTTCTGTCTCCACGGGGAACAATTGCGGGTGCCGGACCAGCTGATTAGTTTCCCCGTGGCGAATGGGAGTGCACGCCCCCGCTGGTGGTGCCGCGAAGCAACGTACAGGTACGTCGTTTTCGCGGGACAGAGCCGGCCTGTCACCGTAAAACTACGGCGGCTGGTCAGCAAGCGGTTAGGGGCCAGGCCTTTGTCTGACAATCTTTATTTACAAGTAAAAATTAGCAGAGGCCCCTAGAGAATAGAATGGCGGTCATTGCAATTTTTTTGTGTCACACGTTTGCGCAGCATGTTTCAATCACATTCTGTTTGGGCAAAATACACTTTAACCACTTTACCACTAGAGGATTTTGCTGTCTTACGTCTGGGCCACTTTTTGCGATTCGGCACTGTGCGAGTTTAACTGACAATTGCGCGGTCATGCGACGCCGTACCCAAATTAAATTTACGTCCTTTTTTTCCCACAAACAGAGCTTTCTTTTGGTGGTATTTGATCACCTGTGCGATTTTTACTTTTTGTGCTATAAACAAAAAAAGAGCGTTTATTTTGAAAAAATAACAATATTTTTAACATTTTTTTATATGAAATTCCCCCCCAAAAAATGTAAAAATCTAATTTTTTTTAAATTTTTGGCCAATTTGTTTTATGCTACCTATGTTTGTTAAAAAAAATTACAATAAGTGTATTTTGACTGGTTTGCGCAAAAGTTATTGCGTTTACTAACAAAGGGAAAGATTTCTGTCATTTTTGGCGTTTTTATTTTTAACGTGTAATGGTGGCGATCTGCGATTTTTTTTGCGGGACTGTGACATTGCGGCGGACAGATCGGACCCTTGACTGACATTTTTGGGGGTACCAGTGACATTACTACAGTAATCAGTGCTATATATATGCACTGTTACTGTAAAAATGACACTGGCAGGAAAGGGGTTAATTTTATTGGAGAGGGAGGGGTTAATGCATGCCTGGTGCTTACTAACGTGTGGGGGGGGAGGTGACTGAGTGACACAGGGACAGATCCAGGGTTCAGCTAAGCTGAACCCTGCAATCTGACCCTGCCTGTCACTTAGGAGATCCGCCCGCTTGTGTTTAAACAAGCAGGCGGATCTCCCCACTCGATTCCCCGACAATCGGGGAAGAGCAGCTGCGATCGCCGCTGCTCCTCCCCTGGCCCGACTCCCGCTGTGACTGAATACAAGGGGAGTGTCTGGCGACGTAGGTCTACGTCGCCAGACAATAACGAACCACTTTGCCGCAGTAGGCTCAACGTGAGCAGACGGCAAGTGGTTAATATATATATATATATATATATATATATATATATATATATATATATATATATAAAAAATGCAATTTAACATATATATACTGTATATATATATATATAAATACACAGACAGTGTGTATATATATATATATATATATATATATATATATATATATATATATATATACACACACATTATATATATATATATATATATATATATATATATATATATATATATATATATATATACAGTGCCTTGCGAAAGTATTCGGCCCCCTTGAACTTTGCGACCTTTTGCCACATTTCAGGCTTCAAACATAAAGATATAAAACTCTAATTTTTTGTGAAGAATCAACAACAAGTGGGACACAATCATGAAGTGGAACGAAATTTATTGGATATTTCAAACTTTGCTAACAAATAAAAAACTGAAAAATTGGGCGTGCAAAATTATTCAGCTCCCTTAAGTTAATACTTTGTAGCGCCACCTTTTGCTGCGATTACAGCTGTAAGTCGCTTGGGGTATGTCTCTATCAGTTTTGCACATCGAGAGACTGAAATTTTTGCCCATTCCTCCTTGCAAAACAGCTCGAGCTCAGTGAGGTTGGATGGAGAGCGTTTGTGAACAGCAGTTTTCAGTTCTTTCCACAGATTCTCAATTGGATTCAGGTCTGGACTTTGACTTGGCCATTCTAACACCTGGATATGTTTATTTGTGAACCATTCCATTGTAGATTTTGCTTTATGTTTTGGATCATTGTCTTGTTGGAAGACAAATCTCCGTCCCAGTCTCAGGTCTTTTGCAGACTCCATCAGGTTTTGTTCCAGAATGGTCCTGTATTTGGCTCCATCCATCTTCCCATCAATTTTAACCATCTTCCCTGTCCCTGCTGAAGACCCAAACCATGATGCTGCCACCACCATGTTTGACAGTGGGGATGGTGTGTTCAGGGTGATGAGCTGTGTTGCTTTTAACCCAAACATAACATTTTGCATTGTTGCCAAAAAGTTTGATTTTAGTTTCATCTGACCAGAGCACCTTCTTCCACATGTTTGGTGTCTCCCAGATGGCTTGTGGCAAACTTTAAATGACACTTTTTATGGATATGTTTAAGAAATGGCTTTCTTCTTGCTACTCTTCCATAAAGGCCAGATTTGTGCAGTATACGACTGATTGTTGTCCTATGGACAGAGTCTCCCACCTCAGCTGTAGATCTCTGCAGTTCATCCAGAGTGATCATGGGTCTCTTGGCTGCATCTCTGATCAGTCTTCTCCTTGTATGAGCTGAAAGTTTAGAGGGACGGCCAGGTCTTCGTAGATTTGCAGTGGTCTGATACTCCTTCCATTTCAATATTTTCGCTTGCACAGTGCTCCTTGGGATGTTTAAAGCTTGGGAAATCTTTTTGTATCCAAATCCGGCTTTAAACTTCTCCACAACAGTATCTCGGACCTGCCTGGTGTGTTCCTTGTTCTTCATGATGCTCTCTGCGCTTTAAACGGACCTCTGAGACTATCACAGTGCAGGTGCATTTATACGGAGACTTGATTACACACAGGTGGATTCTATTTATCATCATTAGTCATTTAGGTCAACATTGGATCATTCAGAGATCCTCACTGAACTTCTGGAGAGAGTTTGCTGCACTGAAAGTAAAGGGGCTGAATAATTTTGCACGCCCAATTTTCAGTTTTTTATTTGTTAACAAAGTTTGAAATATCCAATAAATTTCGTTCCACTTCATGATTGTGTCCCACTTGTTGTTGATTCTTCACAAAAAATTACAGTTTTATACCTTTATGTTTGAAGCCTGAAATGTGGCAAAAGGTTGAAAAGTTCAAGGGGGCCGAATACTTTCGCAAGGCACTGTATATACTGTGTATATATATACACACAGACAATATATATATATACATATATATATGTCACAAAGCTCACATGATCTCACCACTGGTTTCTTGAACATGACAATGAGGTCACTGTACTCCAATGGCCTCCGCACTTACCAGATCTCAATCCAATAGAGCGCCATTGGGATATGGTGGAACGGAAGATTTGCATCATTGCTGTGCAGCCGACAAATCTGCAGCAACTGTGTGATGCTATCATGTCACTATATACCAAAATCTCTGAGAAATGTTTCGAACACCTTGAATCTATGCCATGAAGAATTAAGGCAGTTCTGAAGGCAAAAGGGGGTCCAACCCGGTACTAGCAAGGTGTATCTAATAAAAGTGGCCGGTAAGTGCATAATAAATATCCTAGGTAACCTATGGTTGCCTTCAGTTTTGTATAGACATATACTGGACATCCGATGAGAGCTGCGTATGGTCCTTCAGCTTTATATTTGGACCACTATTATACATTCTCTTTTATTAGTCAGATATAGAAGTCTTTCTTCTGGGAGTGGTAAAAGCTTGGTTAACAGATATAAGTAATGCACACACCCCTGTGTTTCACTATTTACACTAGTTACATGACAACACTAGTAAATCATTTGCCAAAGCCGGAGGTTGAGGACCATGGGTAACCTATGTAATGCAGTATGGTAGATAAGGAAAACACATGAGCAGTTTAAAGAAAATCATAAGACAATTAAACACTGCTTATCAGACATATTGCTCAAACCCCCCAATTTATCAGTCACGTACACCTGCAGGCTGGTAATACAATATTTCTGAAGGTATATTTTATATACCATGGTTTATTTCAGGGCTACAAGACTTGTACATTATTTTGAAAATCGTCTCTACCAAAATTTAAGGAGAGGAGGGGGGTGGTGATGTCACAGTCTCAATCTCATCAAATCAGAGAATGCCTTGTATTCATTAAAAGAAAATAAAAAATACAAGGCATTCCGTGAATGGTGGCAGCACATAATCCCTGTGGTCATTTTGCAGCGGGGCAGCCACTCAGCACAGGACCCAGAAGATCAGGGCAATCATTGTAGTAGCACCAACTACTACAATGATTGTCAGTTTCCCCAGTGGTCCCTTAGGTAAGCAATTAAGATCATACTTGGGGTTTAGCTTTAACTATGCAGTGTGAGAGCCTTCCTGAAAAGTCAATTTAATAAGTATCCGATCTGGCAGGCTCTTTTTGTGTATACAGTACTGCGCAAAAATTTTAGGCAGGTGGGAAATGCTGTGTGTTAAAGCGGTAGTATGCCGCTTTTTGTGATTTTTAACTACAGGTAAGCCTATAATAAGGCTTACCTGTAGGTACAATTAATATCTCCTAAACCGGCACGGTTTAGGAGATATTTACGCTGCATTCAGCAGCTGACGCGAGCGGCGCATACGCTCTGAAGGTCCGGCGGACCTTCAGAGTTCCTTGCCGGGAAGTTGCCAGAAAATCACTCCCGCGCGCATGCACGGGAGTGACGTCATTGCGGCTCCAGCCAATCACAGCGCCGGAGCCGCCGAACCCAGAAGAGACGCCGAGGGATCATGTCCGCTCCCACAGTGGTGTCCGGGGGTCCGTGTTGGGGCTTCGTTCTAAGGTAAGTGTTTCATAATGAGCTAGTATGCGATGCATACTAGCTCATTATGCCTTTGTCTTGCAGGGTTTATTTTTTTTTAGGTATACAACCGCTTTAAGAATGCTTTCAAATATATATACCAGTATATATATATATATATATATATATATTGTTTTCTTTTATCAATTTACAAAATCCAAAGTGGGCGAACAGAAGAAAAATCTCAATCAAACCAGCATCAGTTCTTACACTTGCACACTTTGTACACTTGCACAAAATCAGGGACTAGAGTCAGGTGTATGATTAACCAATTATCCAAAGCAATACTAATTATCATCAATTTCATATGCAGGTTGAAAAATTAATTATAGACAGAAACAGCTGCGTAGGAAGCTTACAATTAAGTGAGGAACAGCCAAACTCTGCTATCAAGGTGAGGTTTTGGAAGACGTTTCATGTCGCAGGTCCTACACTATGGCAAGACTGAGCACATCAACAAGACACAAGGTAGTTATACTGCATTAGCAATGTCTCTCCCAGGAATGATTTCAGCAGACTGGGGTTTCAAGATGTGCTGTTCAAACTCTTTTGAAGAAGCACAAAGAATCGGGCAACATTGACCACCGTAGACACAGTGCTCGGCCAAGAAAATGTAATGCAATAGATGGAAGACACATAATTCTTTCTTCACATCCACATCAAAAGACATCCAGCAGTGCCATCAGCAAAGAACTGATAGAAACCAGTGGGACCCTGGTATACCCATCTACTGTCCAAAGAAGTGATCTTTATGGAGAATTGCTGCCAAAAAGAAATACCTCCAATGTGGAAACAAAGCTAAGCGACTCTTACATGAAAACATAGGAACTAGGTGCAGAAAAATGGCAGCAGGTGCTCTGGACTGATGAGTCAACATTTGAAATAATTGGCTGTAGTAGGAGGCAGTTTGCTCATCGAAGAGCTGGAGATAATGAGTGTCTGCAGGCAACAGTAAAGCATGGTAGAGGATTCTTGAGTTTGGAGCTGCATTTCTGCAAATGGAATTGCAGATTTGGTCAGAATCAATGGTGCCCTCAATACTGAGAAATTCAGACAGATACTTACCCATCATGCCATACTTTTAGGGAGGCATGTGATTATCCCCAAATTTATTCTGCAGCAGGACAAGGACCCCAAACATACAGCCAATGTCATTAAGAACTATCTTCAGCGTAAAGAAGAACAGGGAGTTATGGAAGTGATGGCTTGGCTCCCACAGAGCCCTGATCTCAACGTCATTGATAGTGTCTAGGATTACATAAAGAGACAGAAGGATTTGAGGTAGCCTACATCCACAGAAGATCTGAGGTTGGTTCTCCAAGACGTTTAGAACAACCCACCTGTCGAGTTCCTTCAAAAACTGTGTGCAGGTGTACCTAGAAGAATTGATGCTGTTTCGAAGGCAAAAGGTGGTCACACTAAACATTGATTTGATTTGGGGTTCTCTTCTGTTCATTTACTTTCTATTTTGTTAATTGATAAACAATAAACTATAAACACTTCTATTTCTGAAAGCATTCTTAACCACTTCCTTCCCACCCACCATCAAATGACGGCAGATCGGTGCAGCTATTGTTCTGGGACACTGTCATATGACAACGCACCAGAACAGCCTCTCTCGTGTGCCCAGAGGGGCGCACGGTGCAGTGATCGTGGCCGGGCCATGTTGCTAGGACACGGCACAACCCCGATCTTGGTAAAGAGCCAATGACTTGGTCCTTTACCCATGTGATCGGCTGTGTCCAATCACAGCCGGTCACATGTAAATGAGGAAGTGCCGTTTATCGTCTCTCCTCGCTTCACACTGTCAGAGTGTGTGGCGAGGAGAGCCGATCAGCAGCTCCTCCTCAAAGGGGAACCTGGAAAAGGTAATCAGGGCACTGATCATCAGTGCCCTGATTACAGAAAAGCTCAAAAACAGTGCCCACAGTGCCCACCCTCAGTGCTCACAGTGCCCACAATCAGTGCCCATAGTGTTGCCAGTCAGTGCCTGCTCATCTGTGCTGCTCATCAGTGTCCATCAGTGCCGCTGGTCAGTGCCCATCAGTTCCGCCTGTTAGTGCTCATCAGTGCCGCCCATCAGTGTCCATCAGTGCCGCCTGTCAGTGCTGTGTATCAGTGCTCACCGGTGCCGCCTATCAGTGCCACCTATCAGCACCCATCAGTGTGGCATATTAGTACCTCCTCATCAGTGCTACCTCATCAGTGCCCATAAGTGCCACCTCATCAGTGCCCATAAGTGCCACTTCATCAGTGCCCATCAGTGCCCATCAGTGCCGCCTCATCAGTGCACATCAGTGAAGGAGAAAAAATTATTTATTTTCAAAATGTACTCACAGAAAATAAGAAAAACATTTTTTTTTGTCTTTTTTCTTTTTTTGTAAGAAATAAAAAACTCAGCGGTGATTAAATACCACCAAAATAAAGCTCTATTTGTGTGAAAAGAATTATAAAAATATAATATGGGTACAGTGTAACATGACCGCGCAATTGTCATTCAAAGTATGACAGTGCTGAAAGCTGAAAATTGGCCTGGGCAGGAAGGGGGTAAAAGTGCCCTGTGTTGAAGTAGTTAAATTGCACCGGCCTAAAACTTTTGTACAGTAGTGTAGTCATCTTAGAATGGAATTGCCATTGTAGATGTGCATGCCTAGGAACTCAAGTATGTAAATCTTTTGATTTAAAGTGTAATTGGACTCCCAAAATATATTAACATTTGAATGCCTTACAATGCTCAGCCACATATTTTACAGTTGATTTTTGGCTGAAATCCAGCTGAGTGTTCAGAACAGCTAGATGTAACATCTAAAGTGTGTAGTGTGCATGTGTTTTTGCTTGCTCCTCCTGAGCATCACAGAGATGGAGTACAGCTTCGGCCCTTCATGTCTTCCATTGACACTGTTAATAATTTCAATAAGCACAGAGAAGTCATCCAATTTGCCTTGTCTGTACGGTCATGGCCTCTCCCTATCAGATACTTATAACTATCAACAAGTATATCCTCCTACCTATGTGAGATGAACAGGCAGGGGAACATTAACCAATTGTGGAATTTGACCAATTGTGTTTTGAGCAATTGCAACCAATTTCCTGCAGGAGCATTAACTGTGCTGCACCCCCTTGGACATCCACTGAGACTGAGGCTCCTGCCTAGGTTGCCTTGTAGATGATCTGACTTTGGGGCATCAGCAAGAAGCTGGAATAAGTCTTTTGGCTGGTTGGTGATGGCACTTTTTTCTCGATAACAGCAATGGGAGATATATAGTCACTCTGTAGGCCATGTGTATAATGTTTTCAGGAAGAGGAGCAACCGACCATTGTAAAATATGGTGCCAGTGTTGGGTGTAGCACGGCATTTTGTTTTACAAGTACAGGCAGAGCTGTAATCTAAAGGACTTGTAAAGAGCAAAAATAGACTGGAAGTAAATATCTTCACATTTATGGGTTTCTCATGGATTAATTTATACTTTATTATGTGTAGACGTAATAGACTCCTTTTCTGCTACCTAAGAAGTAGGAAAGTTTTTTTTTTTTTAGTGGCCTTTGGCACATTTGTATTGCAGTATTGAGTCAGTGGTATGTGTTAGCAAAGGGACAGTCAAGGTTGTCCATACAAACTCATGGCACATACATTGCATAGCACAAATCAAAGTATTTAGGGTGTGACTGTCTACATACCTATGTGCCTGGAATAATCTAGATACTTTCAGTCAGCTCTTGTGACATTTTTCTGATTTTAGCAGCCTGATGTCTAAAGAGACCTGTCAGTAAATTGCAGGTAGAAGCACATTAAAAAGTATTTTAACCACTTCTGGACCAGAAGGATTTGCCCCCTTAAAGCGGAGTTCCACCCAAAAGTGGAACTTCCACTCTTTTGCTTCCACCCCTCCCCCTCAGGTGCCACATTTGGCACCTTTCAGGTGGAAGGGGGAAAGGGTACCTGTTTTTGACAGGTAACGTTCTCCACTTCCGGGACACGTCGCCGCGGCCATCTGTCCCAAAGGTTTGGCCCCCTCCTCCTTCCCCCGCCGCCGAGCCAATAGAAATGCACAGCGCGCTTTGCGCATGCGCATTAGGGGCCCGCCTGTGAAGCCGCAAGGCTTCACTGCCGGGTTCCCTTACCGGCAATGGCGGCGGCAGCACCCGACAGCCGAAGGAAACATCGGCTGCGGTGCCGACATCGCTGGACTCCAGGACAGGTAAGTGTCCTAATATTAAAGGTCAGCAGCTACAGTATGTGTAGCTGCTGACTTTTAATTTTTGGAAGGGGAGGAGGGGGAGGAGGGGGAGGCGGTACTCCACTTTAATGACCAGGCCATTTTTTGCGATTTGGCACTGCGTTATTTTAACGGACAATTGCGCGGTCGTGCGACGCTGTACCTAAATAAAATTGATGTCCTTTTTTCCCACAAACAGTGCTTTCTTTTGGTGGTATTTGATCACCTGTGTGATTTTTTTTTTTTTGCGCTATAAACAAAAAAAGAGCCACAATTCTGAAAAAAAAACAATAATTTTCACATTCTGCTATATAACATTCCCCCCCAAAAAAATTAAAAATCTAATTTTTTTAGCAGTTTAATCAAATTTGTTTTCTGCTACATATTTTTGGTAAAAAAAAATAGCAACAAGCGTAATTTGATTGGTTTGCGCAAAAGTTATAGCGTCTATTGACTACGGGAAAGATTTCAATTTTATTGTTTTTTTTTTTTTTTTAACTAGTAATGGCAGTGATCTGTGATTTTTAGCAGGACTGTAACATTGCGGCGGACAGATCGGACCCCTAAGACATTTTTTACACTTTTGGGGGAACAGTGTCCCTGTTTCCAATTGTGCTCCTGCCTTGTCACCCTGTCACACACCCTTCAGTTGAAGGCTACAGGCAGCTGTGCCGATACTTTTTGCATAGGCCTGTTCCGTGGTTATCGATATTGGGAAACCAGTTCAGAGCAATGATATGCAGCCAACACTAGAGCAAGTGAATGTGGACAGGAGGTACCCAAAGAGGCTGGATTTTTTTTTTTATGACAATTATCAAATTAAATACAGTATTGTAGCACTGCCCCCTTGAGGACTGCCAGATGTCACTCTTATGGGTTCCCCTGAGTTACCATTAGAAACCTTGACATGCACAGTCTCTCTCTTTTTCTCTTTGGCTTGTTCAATAATCAGTCCAGGAGTATGTAGTTGTTTTGAGTTTTATTATAAATTAGGGTTGGGAGAAGTGAATAGTGGTCAGGTCAGGCCACTCGACACGAGCCCCTGTACTCACGATACTGTTTTTCAAGAGTCTCCAGTGTCTACCCCCTCAGTCAGCTCTCCTAGACCTCTGGATACAGCTCTGTTCCCCTGGCTCTCAGGAGGACCTCCTGAAGCCACGTGCCACTGCTGCAGAAGAGGAGGCAGCCGCAACCCTCCCTCCGGGACTCTTCTCACCAGCCGAAGACCCCGCAGCACATGTGTTCCTGGCTTTTATACAGTATCCCAGAATGCACCGAGACAACCTGCCCCCGCCAATCACCAGGACTGTACCTAAGCCTATGCATCCATTTGTCAGGTTTCCTTCCACTGTCCAACATGCCTCCCTATTGGACCAGTGTGAAACACTCTCTAGACATAATGAATCCCATACTGAGCACAATGAGCAGACCTCACTAACAGATCCTGCTCTCTAATAGACAGAGAGCAATATAGATTTACCTGCAGCTCCTCTGATAGGCAGACAGAGCCAAAAACTACTCTCTCACTAGCACCTACCTAGGAGGGTGCTACAGTATCATCCAAGTAAAATACAAAAAAATGTAATGAAAAAAAGCCTAGTGAATATACTTACCATCCTTCATTTGACATCTCAAGAAAGGTAGAGGGCCCAAATCTCACAAGAAGATGCTACAGCATGGTGCATAGTTCTTTCTCCTAGGAACCTCATCAAGTGATCAATTAAAATCAGATTTTCCGCTACTTTTAACTGAAATTTCTTCAACTCAATTGTCCATTGGTCAATGAAATAATGAATTATTAATTTGATACTTTTTAGATTCCAATGGCATGCATTGGGCCTGATGTGGGTCTGCCATTGTTACCAGTTACCTTTCCAGCCCATGTGAGCTGCGACCCTGGGTGTGAGAACTGACACATTGACAACTCGGGCATCTTTGTTTGGTTGTTTTATTGTATTTTTAGGGGATGAGAGAAGGGAATGAGTGGGATACTACTTTGGCTCGACTATATACAATTCTGGGACTGCTGTGGAAAAATGCCCTTTAGAGCTGTCATGACGCCAGCCGATGCTAGCCAACGCTTACTGGCGCTTGGAACACACGGTATCTCTGAAAGCTGTGCTGGAACTCCAACTTAAGTCCAGAAGATCCAGGACTGTAGAATATTGGACTTCTGACACTACTTGCACTCAAAAGTCTCAAAAGTCACTGACTACCCCCTCTTGCCTTGCACTGTCTTGAGGTAGCTTGTTGTGAAATTCTGTATGGCTGCAACTCTCAACAGATGCACTCTCACTGTGCACTATCTCTTCAGGGCCCAAACTGCAGATGCCCCCTTTAACACTTCAGGGTCCTCAACCTAGGTACCTCCTCTATCACTTCAGGGTCCTCTGACCAAGTACCCCCTTTACCGCTAGCTGATACACAGATCCTAGAACCTTCTCCGGAGTGGTCCCCACTGACACTAGGCAGACCCCCAGGGGCAATCTTCAGTACTCACGACCTGTGTAGGCTTTCCTGGGACTGGACCCCTCTCGCTCTCCACTGGTTCTCGGCACACCAGATCCGCTTCAGCTCAACTCAGCACTCTCTGGATTATCAGGCAGCACCCGAGACATCCACTTCCTCTGACAGGAGGAGAGACAGCCGTCCTCTACCTCCTGGGACTCTGCTTCATGCCAAAGATGCTGAGTCACGCACTCCCGTCAGACTTATACCCACTCCCAGAATCCTTTGCTGCAGAATCTGCCTTCTGGGGCAGTTACAAGCCTGAATGTGTCCCTGATTGGGTTTCCTCCACTGCCCTATGACAAACCTCTCACAGAGCCAGTAGGGAGACTCCTCTCTCAGCAACACACCTGGAAGCCATGACACCCTAACCAAAAAAACATTTGTGGCCCTGCTGTTAGGCAGACAAGGCCCACTATGCATTTACCTAGCACTTACCTGTAGGGTTCTACAATTACAATTAAGGCAGACTGTTTGGATTGTCACATGTATGGCCACCAGCTTTAACTTAACAAAATATAGAAGATCCCCTTTATTCTGTAATATATTATTATTCAAAGAAATACATTTTCCTATTTAACCCATACCAAATCTATATCTACAGTTCAAAAAAAAAAAGAAGAAGAAAGATTTAGAGTGTTTTGAAAAAGTATTTAAACCACAAGAATCCACATTTTGTCATGTTACATCCAAAAACGTAAATGTATTTTATTGGGATTTTATGTGATAGACCGACACAAAGTGGCACATAATTGTGAAGTGGATAAAAATGATAAATGGTTTTTAAACTTTTTTGCAAATAAATATCTGAAAAGTGTGACGTGCATTTGTATTCAGCCTCCTTTATTCTGATACCACTAACTAAAATCTAGTGGAACCAATTGCCTTCAGAAGTCACCTAATTAGTATATAGAGTCCAACTGTGTACAGTATAATTTCAGTATAAATACAGCTGTTCTGTGAAGCCCTCAGAGGCTTGTTAGAAATTGTTAGTGAACAAACAGCATCATGATGGCCAAGGAACACACCAGACAGGTCAGGGATAAGGTTGTGAAGGAGTTTAAAGCAGGGTTAGGTTATAAAAAAAAAAAAAAATATCCCAAGCTTTGAACATCTCACAGAGCACTGTTCAATTTATCATCTTCCGGAAATGGAAAGAGTATGGCGCAACTGCACACCCACCAAGACATGGCCGTCCACCTAAACTGACAGGCCGGGCAAGGAGAGCATTTATCAGAGAAGCAGCCAAGAGGCCCATGGTAACGCTGAAGGAGCTGCAGAAATCCACAGCTCAGGTGGGAGAATCTGTAAACTAATATGCACTCCACAAATCTGGGCTTTATGAAAAAGTGGCAAGAAGAAAGCCATTGTTGAAAGAAATCCATAATAAGTCCCGTTTGCAGTTTGCGAGAAGCCATGTGGGGACGCAGCAAACGTGGAAAAAGTTGCTCTGGTCAGATGAGACCAAAATTGAACTTTTTGGCCTGAAAGCAAATCGCTATGTGTGGTGCAAAATTAACACTGCACATCGCCCTGAACACACCATCCCCACCGTGAAACGCGGTGGTGGCAGTATCATGTTGTGGGGATGCTTTTTTTCAGCAGGGACAGGGAAGCTGGCCAAAGTGGATGGGAAGATGGATGGAGTCAAATACAAGGCAATCTTAGAAGAAAACCTGTTAGAGTCTGCAAAAGACTTGAGACTGGGGCGAAGGTTCACTTTCCAGCAGGACAACAACCCTAAACATACAGCCAGAGCTACAATGGAATGGTTTAAATCAAAGCATATTTATGTATTAGAATGGCCCAGTCAAAGTCCAGACCTAAATCCAGTTGAGAATCTGTGGCAAGTGCTAGTTTTCATCTAAAGCTCTATCAGCTTTAACAAACTGAGTTCAGTCCATCTAAGTAAAAATCATGATATCTTGTATTTCTGTTATATCAAAGGTCTAAAGGGGGTTTTACAAATTAAATACAGTAAAAAAAACATTTACGGAATTAGCGTATAAATCAGTAGCTTGCATTTCAGGATTACTTATGTTTTAAAAGTCGTTATTTCACCTAACAAGCACACACAGCGAGAGATCAAAGCCGGTACAGAATTGTACTGCAGGAAAAGATGTCATTGTGTAAATAGATTTGTGCACACAATGACATAAAGGGTCTGTTGGGACTGGAAATCCCGCTCTGTTAATAAATAGGAGTTGTAGACTTTGAACACAGAAACTATCTGATAAAAAGCTGAACAGGTTCACAGTGGAGTGACCCCCTTGCAATCCTTGTAACTTGACTTTTAGAGATTCCTTTTATAGTGATACTCTATTTTAGAAGTCAATTTAAAATGTATGTACTGTATAGCCAATACTTTTTTTTATTAAAGCTATTACCCCCGAAGGAACTGCTGGAATTTTCGTTTTTCCTACTGTTTCCAGCAGTGGGCCCGACAATTCATCAATTAACTGATTAGCAGTGGCTGGGTTAACATGTTATCAATTACCAAAAAATACAAGACACAATGAGGTAATTGGTGTTTATTCCCTTAACTTGCCATTGAATTGTCCAGCGGGAAACTCACTAGGGCAATGGGAGCCCAGATACCAAGCAATTGTGCTGCAAGTTTGAAAATAACTTACTAAGCTATTGCTAGACTTGCCAGGCTTCACAAGTTTGTTGAACAATTGCAGCAATTTATATTGTATCTGACGTTTGGCCTGCCCCGAGGAGACGTCACTGATGACGAAACACATTGGGATTGACTGTTACTGAAGACATCATGCTTGCTTACCAGTTACTCACGGAGTTCCTTTCTCATGACAGTCTGCTGGTTCTTAACTTGACTTGTTTGTGCTCGTTTACAACTCATCGAAGGTACTTCTTAAATATTTTAAATAAAAGGACTTAAATGTTAGCAGGCTTCACTATGCTTGTACATTTTGTTTTTATTCCCGGTCCATTTAGCCACCACCTATCTCAGATTTGCTGGGTTATTTTGTGCTTTTATGGCCATTATAATTTATGGTCTATGCTATCTGGTAAGAAGCGTATGCTAACTGTTGGTGTTTGGTGGTGGATTGAAAAGTTTTTTCATTGAAAGCACTTTTTTATGTTTTCCAAACACTGGATTTTGCACCTATTTCACTATATCACTTTCATATGATTAATTTTTTCAATTATAATTTTTTCACTGCATGTTTAGTTGCTTTCATGCCACATTATTTACCATATGATTATTCATGATTGCACAATTAGGATTTAGCGCTGCTTCTTATTTATATTGATCATTTACAGCTGATATCATAGTTGGTTAAGTGGCTGCTTACCTTTTTGTTCTTTTTGCTTGACCTAGAGCAGATTTTTTTCCTGTTTTAAATTCACATTGCATGACTCCAGGTCAACTTTCTTTGCAAACATTCTGCAAGTCTGCTGCAAATTCTGGTCAGGTTATTTTGTGCAATAGTCATCCCACCACAGGGGTCACTGTACCTGGATTTTCATGCTGTAGACTTGCAGAGCTCTTGCTGTAGACTCACCACTGCAACTTTGCTCTTGCCAGAGACTTGCCACACAAATTTGCTACAATTTGGAAAAGTGTCAACTAGAACTTGTGCTTTAAGTGCTCTGCAAGTGTACAACTTACCAGAGAAAATGCGCAGCAAGTTAGCAGACTTACAATTCAACACTGCCATACATTTGTGGTGGCAAGTTATCCTTGCTATCTTAGAGGGGAACAACCCTGCTGACTGTAATACCAATAAACACAGAAGTATTATATAATATAAGGGAAAGCGGCTTACTATGAGGTCTAGCTAATAGTCCTAAGCCCCATCTTACAACTGGGCAGTGGCATAATAAGAGTGAAATCTGCTGGGCCCTTTGACTTAAAGAAGGAGTTCTCAACCTTCAGTCAAAGGTGTTTGAAATCCAGGGATTGAGGGGACAATACCAGGATGTTTTAAAGTATCTGGGGGTTAAAAAGCTGATAAAGTTCCCTTTACACAAGTTCCACTGGCAGCAGCAAGCTCCCAGGGGTAATGGACAAGTTCAATACACACGGGGTGGCCAAAGGCCGCTCACCACTAGAACGTCTGGTAGATATCCTCCTGACTTTTTTCTTGCTATCTGTGTCTCATTTGGGAGATTATCATTTACTACCTGTTCTAGGGATGCAAAAGGAAGTGAGAGAAAATCTCTACAAAGTCAGTAAAATTCCCTTCCTAGGCAGAGCAGATATCTCCATTAGAACATCTCCCCTCACATCTTCTTCTGGTGCCAAATGTAAAATCTATTTTCCAGATCACTTTCTGCCTCAATGACAATGGACAACAGGACAAATAAAGAGTTTAAATATCCTCAGTGGAGACACAGACAGCAATCGAAGGTTAAGTGCCGGTTCACCCTGTTCCGACTTATCAGGTGACTTGGTCGCTTGACAAGTAGCGGTCCATGCTGTGCAATGTCGCTCCGACTTAGAAAAAGGTTCCTGCACCTTTTTTTTTGCAAAGTCGAAGCGACTTGCATTGACTTCCATTATGTGAAGTCGTTGCAAGCTGCCTGAAGTCGCGCCGCATTCGCTTGAAGTCGGGGCAACTTCGAGTCAGAATAGTGTGAACCGACACTTACAGTTTCCATTCTATTCAAAATAAAAACACATTTTTAGTTATACATACACCTAAAGTAGTAGTAAACTGTACTTTTTTATTTTTTACCTACAGGTAGGATTTAGGAGACATCTTAGTGAGGAGCAGCAGATGATGTCACCAGCACATGCACTCTGAAGGAATGGCATACCCATGCCATTCCTTCAAAGCTTTGTGCCGTGGCCATGACTCACTCACATGTGTGGGTGTGACGTCATCACGGCTCAGCCAGTCAAGCGGCCACAACCCACCAACCCAAAAGAAAGACCGGGTAAAGATGGAAGCCTCTGCAGCAGTGGAGGGATTTGTTTCAAGGCAAGTCTTTCATAATGTGCTAGTATACCAACACATTATGCCTTTACCTTGCAGGGGGCAATCCTTTTTTTTTTTTTTAAGTTTACTACCGCTTTATAGCTGACCTTGCACTTCAAGCAAAGTTCACTTATTTAGTGAGGGTTCCCTCCCCCTTACCGAACGCTATATTAAATTGCAAAAAAAAAACTATGGGTAAAATTAGTTAGTGAACTGGAGTGGAGTTAGTTATTATCTTTCCCTCAAATTCCATATTGCAGGAAATGATCTCACCATTCTATCTACAAGATCCCAAGGGATGATGAATAGTCCAAATTACATGAAAAGACGGGATCATCTCCTAATAAAATTTGGCCTACTCAACATTCCCTAAATCTTGCCAGAAGAATGATGGCATAACCTTCATCCAGCAGCTGTTGATGAAAGTTGTGGGAAAGGTGCATATATTATCTAACCCCCCCATCACAGATGCGTGGTGGATATACTTGGCCTGCCTATAATTTGGGGGTCACTATCATATGGTGAGCAGTATTTCATAGGATGGTGGCACGTTGGTGATTTTTACTGGTTTGTTTGGTGGCAACCAATGGAAAGATAGTAATCTAAACTAAAAACATTTATAACACATCATTATATATATATATATATATACATATATATATATATATATATATATATATATATATATATATATATATATATATATATATATATATATATATATATACTATATACACTATATTACCATGAGTATTGGGACGCCTGCCTTTACACAAACATGAACTTTATTAGCATCCCAATAAACCATAGGGTTCAATACTGAGTTGGCCCAACTTTTGCAGCTATAAGAGCTTCAACTCTTTTGGAAAGGCTGTCCACAAGGTTTAGGAGTGTGTCTATGGGAATGTTTGACCATTCTTCCAAAAGCGAATTTGTGTGGTCAGGCACTGATGTTGAACAAGAAGGCCTGGCTCAGAGTGGCCGCTCTAATGCATCCCAAAAGTGTTCTATCGGGTTGAGGTGCAGGCCAGTCAAGTTCCTCCATCCAAAAACTCGCTCACCCATGTCTTTATGGACCTTGCTTTGTGCACTGGTCCAAACCATTTGGTGGAGGAGGGATTATGATGTGCGGTTGTTTTTCAGGGGTGGGGCTTAGCCCCTTATTTCTAGTGAAGGGAACTCTTAAGGCATCAGCATACCAAAAAATTTTGGACAATTTCATGCTCCCAGCTTTGTGGGAACAGTTGGGGGTGGCCCCTACCTGTTCCCACATGACTGTGCACCAATGCACAAAGCAAGGTCCATAAAGACATGGATGAACCAGTTTGGGTGGAGGAACTTGACTGGCCTGTGCAAAGTCCTGACTTCAACCTGGTAAAACACCTTTGGGATGAATCAGAGCAGAAACTGCGAGCCAGGCCTTCTCGTCCACATCAGTGCCTGACCTAACAAATGCGCTTCTGAAAGAATGGTCAAACATTCCCATTGACGCACTCCTAAACCTTGTGGACAGCCCTCCCAGAAGAGTTGTAGCTGGTAGTGCTGCAAAGGGTTGGTCAACTCAATATTGAACCCTATGGATTAAGACTGGGAAGCCATTAAAGTTGTGTGTGTGTCTGTGTATACTGTATGTATATATATATATATATATATATATATATACACAGTATAGATATATATATATATATATATATATATATATATATATAAATACAGTATATATATATATATATATATATATATATATACACACACACACTGCTCCAAAAAATTGACTCTCAATGGGGAAAAATCTCATGCTTAATATCTATACTGATTTGGACTGTGTAATGTGTTAGAATAAAAGGATGCCACATCATTTGATGGAAATGAAAATTATCAACCTACAGAGGGCTGAATTCAAAGACACCCCGAAAATCAAAGTGAGAAAATGAAGCAGCAGGTTAGTCCATTTTTCTGAAATTTCATTGCAGCAACTCAAAATGGTACTCAGTAGCTTGTATGGCCCCCACGTGCTTGTATGCATTCCTGACAATGTTGGGAAATGTTATTAATGAGACGACGGATGTTGTCCTGGGGTATTTCCTCTCAGATCTTTACTAGGGCATCACTGAGCTCCTGAACAGACTGAGGTGCAACCTGGCAGCATCGGATAAACCAAAATATAATGCCTCAGAGGTGTTCTATTGGATTTAGGTCAGGCGAGCGTGGGGGCCATTCAATGGTATCAATTCCTTCATCCTCCAGGAAATGGCTGCATACTCTCGCCACATAAGGCCGGGCATTGTCGTGCACCAGGAGGAACCCAAGACCCACTGCACCAGCATAGGGTCTGACAATGGGTTCAAGGATTACATCCTGATATCTAAGGAGAGTCAGGGTGCCATTGTCTAGCCTGTAGAGTTCTGTGCGCCCTTCCATGGAAATGCCTCCCCAGACCATCACTGACCCATCACTGACCAACCACCAAACTGGTCATGCTGAGTGATGTTACAGGCAGCATAACCTTCTCCATGGCTTTTCCAGACCCTTTCATGTCTGTCACATGTGCTGAGAGTGAACCTGCTCTCATCTGTGAAAAACACAGGGCGCCAGTTTCGGACCTGCCAATTCTGGTGTTCAATAACAAATGCCAATCAAGCTCCATGATGCTGGGCAGTGAGCACAGGGCCTACTAGAGGACGTGTAGCCCTAAGGCCACCCTCATGAAGTCTGTTTCTGATTGTTTGATCCGATATATTAACGCCAGTGGCCTGCTGGAGGTCATTTTGTAGGGCTCTGGCAGTGCTCATCCTGTTCCTCCTTGCACATAGAATCAGATAACAAGCCTGCTGATGGGTTAAGGACCTTCTATGGCCCTGTCCAGCTCTCCTAGAGTAACTGCCTGTCTTCTGGAATCTCCTCCATGCTCTAGAGACTATGCTGGGAGACAAAGCAAATCTTCTCCCAATGGCGCATTTTGATGTGCCATCCTTGAGGAGCTGGACTACCTGTGCAACCTCTATAGGGTCCAGGTATCGCCTCATGCTACCAGTAGTGAAGCTGACCCTAGCCAAATGCAACACTAGTAAAAAACAGTCAGACAAGATGAGTAGATAGAAAAATGTCAGTGGCCTTCAACTGTAAAACAATTGCTGTTTTGAAAGTTTGTCTCATTGTTGCCCATCTAGTGCACATGTAAATTAAATTAACACCAAAGCAGCTGAAATTGATTAACAACCCCATCTGCAACTTAACTGACCATATCAATATCCCAGGAGTTTAACTGATTGATGCTACACTCTGATTAGGAATTTTTTTTTGAGCAGTGTATATATGGGTTTATGCACTTGCACATGTTTTAAGGTGCTTCCCTTTCTCATTGTGTTTGGACATTAGTTATACTATTGTTAGTAGCAACTTGCCAACCAAAAGAATCTAAAAAAAAAAGAGTGCCTGTCTGCACAGCTATTGTCCTGCAAAAATTCCAGGCAGACTGAGGAGTCAATTGAGTGCCATGACCCAAGGGTTTGGGGAGTGGAATGTAGAAGTGATTGGATGGCTTTAGAGTTGCCTGAACCACTTTTGTCAAAAGAAAGCTAATGCTACCTTAAATTGTTACTTAGCACTTACACAATTCGGCCGGATACATAAGGCATATTCACAATATTAATTTATAATGCAGAAATTACTGGATTCATCCATTAAATCTCTTGAAAAGCTCCATTCATTTACTTTGATTGCCATGTAGAGTACACATTTGAAACCGTCACAGAGTTAAAGGAAAGCTATAATGTTTTTTCAGAGGAATTCTCAAGTTTCCCCTAAGGTAATTTTTGAAGTGTTTTGACAACCTTTAAAATTTGTACTTCAACGTAGATTACTGTATTTTTTTAAATAATGTTATCTCTTGCAGACTTGCAGGTTCACACGCTAGAGTCTTCGAGGTAGAATGTTTAGGTAACTTCAGGGAAGTATCCTAGAGAATCCTATTCAGTCATTGCTGTATCTCAGATGAGAATGTAGTGAATATGCCCCCATAATGGAGCATATTTTTACATCCTTCCAACCTAAGATTTCATTAGTAGTGGCATTCCTGCTAAAGCTAACACGTCTCCCTCTTCTTGGTCAAAATCATATACTCAAAGGTGTAAACCTCACCATGCTTCTGAAAACATGTAAGCTATGGGGTGCAGGACTGAATTCAAAAAGTGAAGATCGCCTTTGTTAAAGCTATCAATGTTAAAATAAAGGGAGTACCTTAAAAAATTAATGAACTTTTGTCCGGAAAAAATTAATGAACTTTTGTCCGGAATTAGTCTTGCATGTGGTCTCCCTGTAGTTGATCTTTCCCCATTACTGACTTACCAGTCCTTGTCAGCACAGAATGTGAGTCTGACAAGGCTGGTAAGTTAGTAATGGGGAAAGATCAACTACAGGGAGACCACATGCAAGACTAATCATTTGCCCCTGTCCTTTTTTTTGGGCACAGCTTGCGGAGTTCAGTTCCTCCTTAAATGTTCTATAAATCTGAAATCTGAAGCTTGCACCCTCTGGTATTGAGTAGTGTGAATTGATCCATGACTTTAGATTTGCCAATGATTTTGGTTATACTAGAATTTATTTACTACAGTATAGGCTGTTGACTTAGTAAAGCACATTTCCACTTATCCTATTAAATGCAGTAAAGTTATGCTGACTTCAATCATACAATTATGCCCAAAGAAAAATCCTTATTTCCTTACACGTGATTGTGTATTATTTGCAAAGTAATTTACCTTATTCACTAATCTAAGTGAAATTCACATTGAATTGTATCATTTCCAGCAGCGCCTTTCTGTGTTTGATATGTAGAAGTTAATTTGGCCCCAAATGCAGGATGCACCAAATATAAGTTTGCCTTTGGAATTGGTAGAATGCATCATTCTTTCTAGAATTGAGGCCTTCATTCATTCTTCTTGCAGCAGCTAAGACTTTTTAATAAATGTAGTCAGGGGTGTAGATAAGGGAAGGATATGGGGGTCCAACACCTACCAGAACATCTTGTTTGGTGGCAGCTGTTTTAAAGCGGAGTTCCGGCCACAAAATCATGCCTGTAGATTTTATGGCAGCCGCTTCCTTATCCTTACCTGAGCAATAATTGGATATTCCCGGCCTTTTTTTTTTTTTTTACTTACCTTATTAGAGAGCATAATATACTCACCTTACCATCCACTTCCTCCTTCCTCGGCCGCACGGCCCGCGCCGTCACTTCCTGTCCCGCAATGCATCCTGGGAGCTCTTACTCATGGCTCCCAGGATGCAATGGGCAGTGACGAAGGCGGCGGGCCGCTCCTCTCATCGCGTGATTTCCAAACAGGAAACAAACACTATGGAAACAAACACTATGCCGATCGCATAGTACTGGGCATGCGCGAGATTTCGCGCTGGATTCACCGGCCTCCGCCCACTACAACCAGAAAGCAGGGCAGACATTTCCCCACAACGGACTCGGCGATCCAGGACAAAGATGGCGGTGCTCACAATAATTTTTATAAAGTAAGATTTCATGCTTGCAAACATATTATTACAATGTATGAAACAGGATTAGCGGATGTATAGAGGTCGAAGGGTCAGTGTTTGGGGGACATTAAAAAAAAAAAAAGTATTCTGTGGCCGGAACTCCGCTTTAAGGTGCTGGAGTTGCACAGCCTGAATATTCACTTGCATCTCCCTGACGTTGACCCCCTCCCCACTTGACTGTCAAAAAAAAGGAAAAAAAAAAAACTGATATTCACTCTGTCGCTCACAGCGCTCTGGGTCTCAAAGGTTAAATCCACCCCCAGGAAAAAAAATAGCTACAGCCCTGTGAGCAGTGACAAACAGCTCCAGCTTAAACCAGCTTCTGACGGACTCTGCTTTTTATCAGTTTGGTCATAAAAGGCATACACTGCCTTCAGTCTAGTATATATTACCTCTCATTTCAAGCCCTGCCGAAGGGGTGCTCTTTGACCCCCTAAATGTGTTGGATTTGTGATAACGTTTATTTTATCTTACCATCAAATAAATCTGAGTCTGGACAATTACATTTTGGTGTAGCATTTCAATCTAAGATGCCCTCAATTGCAAACCGACAAGAACTGTGGACTTTCTTTGATGTGGAAAAGTTGCCAGCCCCAAGAATCTAGATGTCTCTGACCGGTACCTCTTTACCCCCTATATAATTAGGATAGTCGTAGGGTTCGAGTACTATCCTTCCAAATTTCTTTCCTGAGAAACAGCCACAGAAATCAGGAGCTTGGTGTGTACCTGCCGCCCAGGTTTTGGCCAGTAATGGTCAACTAAATAACAGTAAATGTAAAATGATCTTACATATAGAACATTGAGATCAGTATGCCAACGTCTAGGACTTAGTATATATTTCAATCGTACTGAGCAGTTATATAAAGAACTCTTATATAGGTAGGCTCCTCTGTGATGCAGACAGAAGGAACAGGCTAGCCAGGAGGCTAAAACTAGTCTTCTACTGGCTATACCTCTGTGGGGGGAAACCTTCTGTGGCCTTTTGTGTCTGTCCATTCATTGCCAAACCCTCATAATCTACAATGAGCAATCATTCCACGCCAACAATTAGGATTATTTTTCCAACAAAGCTGTAGCAAGGTGTAAATTTCTAAAGGGCAAGTGAATATTTTGTTGAAAACTAAGATAAGTGATGAATAATGCTGTTGCGCTCTGTCTAGCAAAAGGAATCTTTATGAATAATGTTTTCGAGACAACGCCAAAGGCAAAGATGACACAAAAATCCAGAAAGACAACTAGAGCGAGTTAATGATTTAACTGGCACATCCAGTTAACCTTTGAATTTAGTACTGAGCTGTAGGAGGTGAGAAAGTCCATAGGCTTTGAACTGTCCTACACTGTTCTGTACAGGTGTTCACACATACTTGAAATATTAGTAATACCTGATAACCACCCACTGATCAAAGTTCACAATACAGGATTTTAAACAGAAACGTGTGAATATTAAAGCTCCAAACCTTTTTTTGATAAAAAAATAAATAAAACATAGAAAAAAAAGTAGCTGAAGTATTTACCTCTGTGTCCAAGCCAGACTTACCACTACCTGACCCAACACTGGTCTTAACTAGGGTTGAATGAGGTCCAGAGTTATCCAAACTACCTCCCGTGAGCCCTGATTGTCATGGACAAGCCTACTTTGGGGTGCATCATTACTACTGCCAGGGCCCACAGTACTCCAGAAAAGTATGACATTTAAATGTCAATATACACTATATTGTCTAAAGTATTAGGACGCCTGCCTTTACACACATCTGAACTTGTGCATGTCTTAGTCCATAGTGTTCAATATTGAGTTGGCCCACCCTTTGCAGCTTTAACAGCATCAACTCTTCTGGGAAGACTGTTCACAAGGTTTAGGAGTGTGTCTATGGGAATGTTTGACCATTCTTTCAGAAGCGCATTTGTGAGGTCAGGCGCTGATGTCAGATGAGAAGGCCTGGCTCGCAGTCTGCGCTCTAATTAATCCCAAAAGTGTTCTATCAGGTTGAGGTAAAGACTCTGTGCAGGCCAGTCAAATTCTTCCACCCCTAAGTCGCTCATCCATGTCTTTATGGCTCTTGCTTTGTGCACTGGTGTGCAGTCATGTTGGAACAGGAAGGGGCCATCCCCAAACTGTTCCAACAAAGTTGGGAGCATGAAATTATCCAAAATATCTTGGTATGCTGATGCCCAAAGAGTTCCCTTCACTGGAACTAAGGGAGCAAGCCTAACCCCTGAAAAACAACCCCACCCCATAATTCCCCCTCCACCAAATGATTTGGACCAGTGCACAAAGCAAGGTCCATAAAGAAATGGATGAGCGAGTTTGGGGTAGAGAAAATTGACTGGCCAGCACAGTCCTGATCTCAACCCATTAGAATACCTTTGGGATAAATTAGAGCTGAGACTGTGAGCCAGGCCTTCTCATTCAACATCAGTGCCTGACCTCACAAATGCGCTTTTGGAAGAATGGTCAAACATTCCCATAGACACACTCCTAAGCTTTGTGAATAGCCTTTCCAGAAGAGTTGAAGCTGTTATAGCTGCAATGGATGGGCCACCTCAATATTGAACCCTACGGACTAAGACTGGGATGCCATTAAAGTTCATGTGTATGTATAAAGGCAGGCGTCCCAATACTTTTGACAATATACTGTATAAGGGTGATGCTTTTCAAGAGGAAGGACTAGCTATATCACTGGATTGGCTTGAAGACTGCATGCATTTTTAAATGTTATTCATACAATAACAATGTCCATTGCTCAACCTCCCATTTCATCCCACTGACACAACACAATTACCGGTACTCCAATTCTCCTTGAATATTGCTTCATTAAATGTTTGTTCAAAGATCTCGCAAGCACAGTGCATGATCTCTCCCTCTGTAGAGCTTTGAATGGTCTGACAATCCTTTTGTGTTGGGAGCGCTCTTGTAATGTCCTGCCATTTAGGCAGGATGGAGGGGGTGGCTCGCCTACTTAACAACAGTTGGGAAAATACATCAGCCATGTAGGAGTTGCATTGTTTTTAAGGAGTCATCTGACTCATATTGCATAGTGAGAAAGAACAGTAAAATATAACTGATATGTGGCACTACCAGGGCTTTTTTTCCAGCGGGAATGCAGTTCCGGCACCTCTAGCACTAAATGTATATAAAAGCAAGGGGTGTGCTGGAGGGTCTATTGATGCTGTCTGCTGGGGGATTTACTGTCACTGGTGGGGATCTGTTTTTGTGTGAGGGTCTATTGCTTGTGGGGGATCTATTGTTGCTGTGGTGGGGTCTATTTTTGCTGGGGGAGTCCTTTGTTGTCTAAGTGATCTCTTGTTGCTGGGGTGGGGTCTACTGTTTCTGGGGGAATCTATTGTTCCTGGAGGGACCTGATGTTGCTGGGTTGGTGTCCATTGTTGCTGGGGGAGTCTATTGTTGTGTGAGTGATCTATTGTTGCTGGGGTGGGGTCTACTATTTCTGGGGGAATCTATGGTTGCTTGGGGGATCTATTGTTGCTTGCTCCAGTGGATCTATTTAACTGCTTTTCTTGTTATTAGACAAGAACAAATGCCATACAAATTATTTAGCACCATAAACTGATACTTGTGGCAGTATTGGGTGGTGGGTAGGGAGTGTAACCAAGGGACGGTTCTTGGAGAGGGGTGGGGAGCAGAGACAAGGGGGGACTTATAAGGGAGGAGTTCCTGCACCTATTCTCTGAGAAAAAAAGCCCTGGGCACTACAAAGCAGAACCTGAAATTATAATGATCAAATTTGGCTGCCCCATATACATAATTCTAGATTAAACATAAAAAACATTGTTTGAAACCATTAAAACAGGACTAGTGTATAAAAGGTGCTTTAATTTTTTTACTACTTGACCACTACTCCGCCACTTACCTAAGAAACCACACGTGACACAAAATGAAGTTAATTGGCCATAGCAGCTGTTTATTAACAAATCATAAATAACATATTAACATATAAACATATTAACATTCAGAATCATATGGAAAAAGGAGCTGCAAGGTCCTTGTGTGCATCTACTTCCAACACCTGCTTAACCTCCGAAAATTAGGCCTCTAGCCGCAAAACACTAAATAGGAGACAAACAAATACTTACAAACACCACTAACCAGAATAATAAGAGCCATACCAAGGCCAGGTCCCTACAAATGTATCTATTTCTCCCATAATCGGGCACATACAAGGACCTTGTACCCCACCGGCTGCCATGACATCATCACACAATCCCAGTCCATCCACATATCCAAGCAAAAAAGAGTTGCAAGGTCATTGTGTGCATCTACTTCCAACACCTGCTTAACCACCGAAAATTAGGCCTCTAGCCGCAAAAACACAGAATGGAAGACAAATACTTGCAAATACCACCAACCAGAATAACAGGAACCATGCCAAGGACAGGTCTATTTTTCCCATAATCAAACACATACAAGGACCTTGCACCCCACCGGCTGCCATGACATCATCAAACAATCCCAGTCCAACCACATATCCGAGCAACCCCAAAAACACAGAAGGGCGTGTTGGTGGGGTGCAGCAGTAGCTCAAACAGTCAAGTGTAATAGAAAACTTGTATTGAAGCAAAGCATTGACAGTCCACATTAACCCGGAGGAACACAGAATAGAAGACAAATACTTGCAAACACCACCAACCAGAATAACAGGAACCGTGCCATGGACAGGTCTATTTCTCCCATAATCAAACACATACAAGGACCTTGCACCCCACCGGCTGCCATGACATCATCACACAATCCCAGCCCAACCACATATCCGAGCAACCCCAAAAACACAGAAGGGCGTGTTGGTGGGGTGCAGCAGTAGCTCAAACAGTCAAGTGTAATAAAAAACTTGTATTGAAGCAAAGCATTGACAGTCCACATTAACCCGGAGGAACGCCTGCCCAACTGGCTCACAAATTCCAATGGTGCAAAGATGACAGGTATCAGCCAATTGACAGCATCTGTAAAGAGAGCGGAATGCAGCCTGGCTGTCCAGTGCCCCAAGTGAGAAGATGTCCAAAGGGGTTGCGACCTTACACTTCCCCTCCTTGTCAGAAACCTTATCCTATTTCTTGTACTGTCACTAACAGACAAGGTACCTGTCCCTACTCTACCCATTCGCAAAAAGTTCACCAAGCCTGGGAGCTAAGGCTTTAGGTAGGTTTTGCCTGACCCAAGATGGCTGCTGGAGTCACATGGGGCATCAGCATCCAATCGGGTGCTTCCCTAGGAAACCATTGAGGAACTGTGTTCCCCTTGGCTTCCTCTCCAGCTGTACTGCCACTGTGGAAGCTCGCCACCTGCAGTGGAGAAAGTAGACTGCATCTTCCTACAGGCAGGAGGTTGGGAGGCTGTCCTAAAGCATGCTGTCCTCCAACTGAGAACTTCCAAAGACCCTACTACAGACCCACCTCAGCAGCCTGAGAACTTCAAAAAAACCTCCTACAGACCCACTTCACCAACCTGCTCCAGCTCTTTCCACCAGTCCAGTAATTACTATCTGAATTCTGTTTACTTAACCCACTAGAAACCCTCTCCTATGCCAAACCCCTTTAAACCCTGTCATGTCAGGGCTTATTTTTTTCCATACTCAGAGCCTAACTAATTGATCAGATTATTTACATTAACCTGACCTATTGTACAGATATTTCAGAAAAATCATTGTAAGGGTGTTTTTACGCTTGAAAATGCACTGCAAGCATGATTATATGCGAGAATTCCTGCGAATAGCTGCGAGCCACAGACCCATTGAAAGCAATAGGAGTCTGCCCATGCTGCTATCACATGCGAGTGATCGGCCCTGGACACAGACAGTCTGCGCCCAGGGCCGATCACTCGCATGTGATCGCAGTACGAGCGATTGCATGCGACTAGACACTACTAGCTTCGAGAGACAGTAGCCTCCCTTTGCTTTTAATAGGGCTGCCGCTCACTGCTCATCGCGGGAACCCTCCACTGGGGTTCTCTCAAATAATCGTGGCCAGGGTGCATTCTCAAGTGTGAATGCACCCTAATGTTTATACATTCCCTAAATTTGTACTATGGAGTTAATCATGCAATGTCTGTGGCCGGAGGCTGAGATTACTGCCTTACAAATCACTTCTGACATCCTAACAGTTTATCTTTTGTTACTGTCACTTGCTATAATGTGTTTGAAGAATGTATAAAAAGATAAAAAATGCTGTCTGGGGCAAAAATCTATTATGTGTGTTAATCCAAGATGTAGGGGCCACTTCAAGTTTTCTTTCAGATGATTGAAGAGTCGGTCATGGTGTTTACACTGCATCACGCTAACTGGTGATAGAAAAGATTGAGAACCCTGAAGAAAAATAAACCATCCTGTTACTTTGAACACATTTACTTTTTCAACTGGGCGTTGATAACAAATAGCATAGCTAAAAATATTACAAAAAAAAAATAAAAAATAGTCTTGAGATAAGACCCTTTTCAAAGACGTATGTACAATTAATATAAAAAGTCTACACGCCCCTGTTAAAATGTCAGGTTTCTGAGATGTAAAAAAATTAGACAAAGATAAATCATTTCAGAACTTTTTCCAACTTGAATGTGACCTATAAACTGTACAACTCAGTTGAAAAACAAACTGAGGTAAAAATAAAAAAATAAAATAATGTGGTTGCATAAGTATGCACACCCTCTGATAATTGGGGGGGGTAGCTGTGTTTGGAAGTGAAGTCAGAAGGTTTTGATTTTAGTACACCTGTAAGGGGCCCCAAGCTTCCAAAGGGGCCCGGCCCACACCCCCTACAGAATTTGAAAATGTTAGCACTGACCCGCTGTTATTAATTTCACCAGCAGCATGCCTCCCCGGCGTGTGAGCAGGGGGGGAGATGGTTTGCTGGTAAAAATAGAGATGACCCGTCACCCACCATTATTTCTTTCACTAGATCGCACACCAACCCCCGCCAGCTCGCTCCACTTCGCCTGCTGCTGCAAAGATAGTTACTATCATCTAATTGGGCAGCACTCGGGCAGGGGGTGTGGTCAGCTGGCCAATGGGAGAAGTGGCCTTGAGCCCTCTCAGCATGGTCACCGACCCCATATCACGGAGCTTATCCCGGGAGCCAAAGGAGGAGGTGGGGAGCAGTGTGCTGGGGAGGGATCAGAGGTGATTGGCAGCAAGAGTTCTCCCTGACACGCCCCTCCAGACAGTCATCAACATGCAATTACAGAGCTCCCTTCTACCTCTTTTCTGCATGGATGTCCTGGCTCCTCCCCCCTGCAGTTGCTGGTGAGTGGCTGTGGCTGTAGGCACATGTACTAAGTGGAATTTTATTTTTATGTTCCAGGTAGTGGCTGGATTACTTTGATATCTCTCAATTAATGTCTCTCCCCCCCCCCCCCCAAGTAACTTTTCATGTGGGTCTGCTAATTATAAAATCTGTCCAGTCATTGCTTTTGTTTGTGGTCTTCATGCTCCCATCTACTGTAATCTCCATTCACTATGCTTGCTGCTATGCTTATAATCTATGTAAGCATTTTTCAGTCTTTTGGTCACTTCAGAGTGCTGCACAAATATTCCATCAAGGATACAGAATCCCTAATATCAAGTCTGGATGATATAACTGTGATTGCCTCCTGTCTAGTGGAGGGACTGTGACTCTTAGAATTACATAGAAAATTGGTAAAATGCAGCAATCTGTCACTCTGGATATCAGCTTTTGCTACTATAACTTTCTGATAATTTATCACTTCTAACTACTGACTACTACTAACTACTGACACCGTTCACTGCTCTACTGACATGGGATGGAGAAGGAGGAGGTCATGGGATAAAGGGGGAGGAAAACATGGGATGGAGGAAGAGGGGAACATGGGATAGAGGAGGAGGAAACGGAATAGGAAGATGGGACTGATGGAGGAGATGGGACTGGAGGAGGATGAGGACGTGGGATAGAGAAGGAGGAGGACATGGGATGGGGGAGATGGGACTGAAGTAGGAGGACATGGGAAGGAGGAGGAGGAGGACATCGGATGCAGGAGATGGGACTGGAGGAGGACAAGGACATGGGATGGAGGAGGAGTAGGATATGGGATGGAAGAGATGGGACTGGAGGAGGACGGGGACATAGGATGGAGGAGGAGGGGGACATGGGATGCAGGAGATGGGACTGGAGGAGGACAAGGACATGGGATGGAGGAGGAGTAGTAAATGGGATGGAGGAGGAGGACATAAAATGGGACTGAAGGGGAAGGAGTATATGGGATGGAGGAGATGGGACTGGAGGGGGAAGAGGACATGGGATAGAGAAGGTGGGGGACATGGGATGCAGGAGATGGGACTGGAGGAGGACAAGGACATGGGATGGAGGAGGAGTAGTAAATGGGATGGAGGAGGACATAAGATGGGACTGAAGGGGAAGGAGTATATGGGATGGAGCAGATGGGACTGGAGGGGGAAGAGAACATGGGATATAGAAGGAGGGATGACATGGGATGCAGGAGATGGGACTGGAGGAGGACGAGGACATGTGATGGAGGAGGACATGGGATGGTGGAGATGGAACTGGAGGAGGACAAGGACATGGAATGGAGGAGGAGTAGTAAATGGGACGGAGGAGGAGGACATAAGATGGGGAGATGGGACTGAAGGGGAAGGAGTATATGGGATGGAGGAGATGGGACTGGAGGGGGAACAGGACATGGGATAGAGAAGGAGAGGGACATGGTATGCAGGAGATGGGACTGGAGGAGGACGAGGACATGGGATGGGGGAGAGGGGACTGGAGGAGGAGGAGGACATAGGATGGAGGAGGAGGAGAACATGGGATGTCATACATGAGAATGCAAGAGGAGCACATGCGATGGGGAGATGGGACTGAATGAATCCCATATACTCCTTCCCCTTCATGGAAAGGAGGAGGGGGACTCATTGGGATGGTCAGTGAGCAGATTCGGGGGAACAGTCCGTGGGTGGGCCCTACAGAATGTTGGTTGTGTGGCCCGGGGGGGGGGGCTAGGGGGGCCCAGGCCTAAAGCTGTGTAAGGGGCCCCAAAATTTCTGATGGCTGCCCTGATTCTATGCATTAAGATAAAAAGCCTTCTGTATGAAGCAGCCTCCCCAGCATACTTACCTGAACCCAATCTCTATCCAGTCCCTCAGCCGCTTGGGACTCTACCTCCTCATTGGCGGAGACACAGCAGTGGCGCCATTGGCTCCCGCAGCTGTCAATCAAACTCAGTTAGCCAATCAGGTGAAAGAGTGGGCAGGGCTGAATGGCAGCTCCGCATCTGAATGGACACAGGGAGCTGCGGCTTGGCTCGGGTGCCCCCATAGCAAGCTGCTTGCTGCTGGGACACTCAACAGGAGGGAGGGGCCAGGAGCTCTGTGTAAAACCAACTGCACAGAGGAGGTAACATGTTTGTTATTTTAATAGAAAAAAAACTAGACTTTACAATCACCTAAATGTACCATTGGCTCCAGCAGCTGTCAATCAAACGCAGTCAGCCAATCAGGAGAGAGAAGAGGCGGACCGAATGGCAGCTCTGTGTCTGAATGGACACATGGAGCTGCAGCTCGGCTCAGGTGCCCCCATAGCAAGCTGCTTGCTGTGGGGGGCACTAAACTGAAGGGAGGAGCTAGGAGCAGCAAAGAGGGGTCCAAGAAGAGGAGGATCCAGGCTGCTCTGTGCAAAACCACTTCACAGGGCAGGTAAGTATAGCATTGTTATTTTTTTTTTTTTATTAAACGAGACTTTACAATCACTTTAAGCAATCACATTCAAACTCATGTTAAATAGGAGTCAGTACTCACCTGCTATCATTTAAGGTGCCTCTTATTAACCCCAAATAAAGTTCAGCTGTTCTAGTAGGTCTTTCCTGACATTTTCTTAGTCGCATCCTACAGCAAAAGCCATGATATGCAAAGAGCTTCCAAAGCATCAGAGGGATCTCATTGTAAAAAAGTTTCAGTTGGTAGAAGGGTACAAAAGAATTTCCAAGGCATTAGATATACCATGGAACACAGTGAAGACAGTCATCATCAAGTGGAGAAAATATGGCACAACAGTGACATTACCAAGAACTCAATGTCCCTCCAAAATTCATGAAAAGATGAGAAGAAAACTGTTCAGGGAGGCTGCCAGGAGCCCTACAGCAACATTAAAGGAGCTGCAGGAATATCTGGCAAGTACTGGCTGTGTGGTACATGTGACAACAATCTCCCGTATTGTTCATATGTCTGGGCTATTTTAATGTTCCGGTACCTTTGGTACCCTAAATTACACTTTCCCCAAGTGTATGCGCCCTACCATTTACTTTTGGAAAGGTGCGCATACACCTTTAAGACTGGAGCTGTCATCACTCAGAGCCGGACTAGATGGCTATTTAAGGCGTCGGTTCTCACTCACATGTGTTCGTTCAAACACCCTTATCTGGATGTTAACCTTGCTTGAAGCGTCCATGCTTGCAAGCTTACTTCGCTGACGGAACCTCGCTGCGCTGATCCCTGTATCCCGCTACTGGATCATCCGCCTCTCCTGAACCACCCTTCGGCTGTATCGCTAATAGTGCTAAGTACCCCGCAGGGGAATTCTCTATAAACTTATACTAAGCTTACACTATCTAGCTCTGCATAGTAGAGACTGTTTATCACATCTGCATAAACTAGATTGCTAGCTCTTGAGACTACTGCTACTTTTCTGCACTGGGTTGATCTCTTTTGTATGTCCACCTGCTATTCTATCATCTGCTATCATACAACATTGCTAAACCTTCCTGCATCCATCTGCTACTGTCTCACCTTCAAGTGTCTATCACCTACCACCTCCACTCAACCTATCCCTCAACCTTCATCATTGTGTTACCACATGCATAAAGTCACTCTAAGAACCAGCTTGCTAATTGTGTGTATTTACTGGCTAAAATAAGACCTTCCACACATGATGAGTCATTGAGGTTGGGAATGGTATCTTGGCATATCTCTTACATGACTGCTGACGTGGAACTATTTCTGCAGCTGAAAATCCACACCATATAAAAACGCAGGAGCGTTACAGATATGGGGTAGAGTGGCAAGCCTTTTCTTAGAAAGAAAAACATCCCAGCCCGGCTAAATTTTGCAAAAACACATCTGAGTCTCCCAAAAGCATGTGGGAAAATGTGTTATGGTCTGATGAAACCAAGGTTGAACCTTTTGCCCATAATTCCAAAATATATGTTTTGCGTAAAAACAACACTTCACATAACCAAAAGAACACCATACCCACAGTGAAGCATGGTGGTGGCAGCATCATGCTTTGGGACTGTTTTTCTTCAGCTGGAACAGGGGCCTTAGTCAAAGTACAGGGAATTATGAACAGTTCCAAATACCAGTCAATATTGGCACAAAACCTTCAGGCTTCTGCTAGAAATCTGAACACGAAGAAGAACTTCATCTTTCAGCATGGCAATGACCCAAAGCATACATCCAAATCAACAAAGGAATGGCTTCACCAGAAGAAGATTCATGTTTTTGAATGGCCCAGCCAGGGCCCAGACCTGAATCCGACTGAAAATCTGTGGGGTGATCTGAAGAGGGCTGTGCACAGGGGATGCCCTCACAATCTGACAGATTTGGAGTGTTTTTGCAAAGATGAGTGGGCAAGTATTACCAAGTCAAGATGTGCCATGCTGATAGACTCATACCCAAAAAGACTGAGTGCTGCAATAACATCAAAAGGTGCTTCAACAAAGTATTAGTTTAATGGTGTGT